>NC_136813.1:134710145-135310145 GCF_951394365.1 Tetrao urogallus
CCAGCACCAGCACCAGGAAGACAGTGGCCAAGTTCCTCACATCCCAGACAGACTCGACCAGAGGGATACTGCCGACTTGCCAGTCATAGCACAGGGTAATGGGTGCCAGCAGAAGCCACGCGTTGAAGGCCAGGAGGTAAGAGTAAGTCAGAAACCTGCAAAAGAAAAAAAAGGTAATGTAATACAAGGGATGACCACCAAAACCACGAAATATTTTCCTTATACCAAAAACAGAGCTGAATTCATGCTGATTGAGACTTTGATATTTACTACTTGCTGGAACGAAGCAAATAAAACAGCTGTGCACACACAGGTAACACCATATCTCTCTGATAATAAAGACATGCTAACATAGGTGGGAGGAACTTCAACAGATGATTAAGATCAATACTGGATATTCAGCCAATCCCATGTGAGCTTATTAAGGTGAGGGACAGCCATAGAAGTGAGAAGTAGGGAGTCTTTTAAACTGTTGTAATCTTTGTTAATTGATATTCCCAATACAGAGAAAACTAACAGAGAATGGAAATAAGGAACAACACTACCCTGTGGCAAGTATGCAGGACCTTCAGAAGTCTGAACAAGAACAGCACGCGTGCAATCAGGTTAAAGAAAAAAATTAAAAAACAAAGGATAAAGCGTCCCCACTCTCCATCCTTCTGCTTGGCCACTACTTGCCCCAAAAAGTGTCTCCCTCAAACCACATCTACAGAATTTCAACTATGTACGTACGCAAAAGGCTGGAGCTTATTCCCTTAATCACAAAGTCTAGCAAGCAGAACTGCAAGAGCCTTCCTTAGTATGCAAATGAAAAAGTTCACATTGTGCAAAGCACAAAAAATAAAAAAATAAAAAAGGAAATACTGAAATTAATGAACAAACAAATAAATAAACAAATAGATCCTGCATGGGATTTCATCTGAGCCTGCTTCGGCTGTTGTTATCACACCCAGTTGCCATGGTACCTTAGCAGGTTTATTAAAATGATAACAAAGGATCCCCAAGAGATGTAGAGCCATGCAAACAGAACTGCTTCATTTGGCACTTACAAGGCCGCTTCTTTGGGGTCAAAATGCAGCCTTTCCAAAGGCATTATACTGTATTTGCTGCAGAAGGGGTAAGATAAGGAAGCAGAATGTGACTTTGGGAAATTGGGATGGAATTTCTCAGGTGGGTGCTGGGCCATGGTATGGGGATGGAACAGGCCTACATTTCTGCAGAAGAATTTTCCAACAGTTAGGATACCACTTTCCCTTCTCATCTAAGAAATGAACATGTCCAGCAGCACAGCAACCCAAAAGCAACAAGGTTTCAGTAGCTGAAATAAAGTGTAATTGTAAAAAGTGGAAAATGCTCATGCCCATTTCCACCCAGATCTTTCTAAGTTCACAGTTCTGATGGAAAATGACATATTCCTACATTTTCAAAGGTTTTCAACAGCTCAGCACATTTCTCTTCCATTCCTTCATTATCCTCCCCAAGGTAATAAACAAGGAAAAAAGCGAGACAAAATTCATTTTCTCTCTTAGCAGAAGTAGCGATTAAAAGGACGGTTTCTATTTAAGAAAGCATTCCTCAAAAAAGCAATGTAATTCTACTCAAACTCCTCTTTAAATTTTGACTGTTCGCTATTTCTAAAGAAACAAATATGTCCTTTCACTTATTTATTTCTTTTTAAGTCCCCAAACCAATCCTTTCTGGTCTGCATTACTGAGAAACCCAGCAACTCAGAACCTGATGTAGCTTAATCACACTTCGGTGCTCTCAGAGAAGTTATACATGGTGTGCCCAAACCTCTGCTTGGCTGGAAAATCCAGCAGGATTCTGCATCAACCTTAATAAAACAGTCCAGAAAAGGCTGCCAACATCTATTTACAGCTACTTAAAAGCCAAACTAAGATCCAGGGCATATCCATTTACATCTATCTGAATAATGTCACGGCATATAATATTTTTACAAGTGTGTATTTTAGGATTTTCAGAAGCACTGAGTTAGGTTTCTATTTGATGCCTATGGAGAGGCAAGTTTTTGGAGCACGTTCCTTTCATGCTCTGCATGTTAGCACTTTTCAATAATCACCATGATGGCCATGCAATTTGTTTAACAAGTCACAATACACACCAGAAATCTTCTCTTGCTTTCTCAGATCATGTTTCCATACAGTGAGGTGGACTGAACACTGGCAGAATGGCCAGATCAACAGGGTAGCGTTCAGTGGTGCAAAGTCTTGTTGTGGCCCAATAACAAGCAGAGTGCCTCAGGGGTCAATACTGGGCTCAGTCCCATTTAAATTCTTCAGTAGCTGTCTGGACAGTGGGGTAGAGTGCACTCTCAGTAAATCTGCTGATGACACAAAACTGGAGGGAGTGTCAGACTCACCCAAAAGCCACGCAGCCATCCAGAGGGACCCTGACAGTCTGGAGAGGTGGGATGACAAAAAACCTCATGAAGTTCAGCAAGAAATGCTGAGTCCTGCACGTGGGGAGGAACAGCCCCAGGCACTAGGACATGCTGGGTGCAACCCAGATGGAAAACAGCTCTGCAGAGAGGATCTGGGGGTTCAACATCAAGTTGAACAAGAACTAGCAATGTGCTTCTGCTGCTCAGAAGGCTAATGGTATTCTTGGTTGCACTAGGCAAAGTACCACCAGCAGGTCAAGAGGTGTTCCTTCTACTCAACAGCTGTGAGGCCACTTCTGGAGTATTGAGTTTGGTTATGGGTGTTCCAGTGTAAGAGAGAAGTGGACAAACTGGAAAGAGTCCAGTGGAGGGCCATGAGGATTACAAAGGGCCTGGAGCACCTCTGACATGATGGGAGCTTAAGAGCTGGGACTATTCAACCTGGAGGACAGGAGGCCCAGGAGGATCTCATCAGTGTCTATAAAGATTTGAAGGCTGAGCGCAAAAAGGACCAAGCCACGTTGTTTTCAGTAGTGCCCAGTACCAGGACAAGAGGCAGTGAGCACAAACTGGAACACTGGAGGTTCCTCCCAAATAGCAGGCAGCATTTCCGTGTTGTGTGAGTGATGGAGCACTGGTGCAGGTTGCCCAGAGAAATTGTGGAGTCTCTTCCCTGGAGATCTCCAAAGGTCACCTGGACATGAATGAGCCTAGGCAACCTGTTCCTTCTTGTCTAAGGAGTCTCGGACCATATAACCTCCAGAGGTCCCTTCCCACCTCAGCCATTCTGTGATTCCAGACAGGAAGAAGTGAGAAGGTATTTTGGACCCTTGCAAATTACAGCATTTCACATAAAGGCAGACCAGTCATTTTTCTGCATCTTCACTGATTAGACAGGAGCTGATAAATTGTTATGCAGCACAGAAGAAATAAACAGTTTTGCTGCCACAGCAAATCAAGTCATTTAGCAGATTTTAAAAGGAATTCAGGATAGCCAGATCAGTGAATGTTAAAGCATTTCTGATGGTCAAATTGCCATGGGAGATGAGAAGAAGACTCCACGACAAGCACTGACCAGCGTAGGTTTGTAACCAAATCGCTTCCCTGTGCCTGCAGTATTTTCATCCTCCTCAGAAGCCATGTGCACAGCTCACAGCTAGAGGTAGCTCCCAAAGGAGATGGACAACTGCCCTATTCCATTACAGCAATAATTAGCATCTTAAATGCACTCTGCCAACAGCAGTGAACTATTTTAAAGCCTGTGACAGTCATTACTGTCTACACACAGCCAACTGGTTCTCATCTCCAGACATTCTAGTGAGAACCCTTGGCTAGCTCTCTTGACTGCCAAGCCTCAACGCTCTCTCTGAACTTCTATGTGCCAAAAGCAGACATGGAAAGCAAGTCCCAAGAGGCTGCTGAGCGACTTTAGCATGACTTCTTAAGCTGCAAGAAAGCCTCGAGTATAAAAGTCTGGATATGCTTTCAGCTTTGGTAACCCATCCTTGAACGTGATTGATGGCTGTAGAAAATAAAGCTGTAGAAACGATCGCTATTCTAGGTACTAGAAATAGAAAAATAACAGGATGCTAATAATAGATACTGACAATTCTGCGCTGCTTTTACTTATGGATCTCTAAAGCACATGGTATTTCTCTACCTCCACTTGTCTCTCCTCTCACAAAGCTAACTAGGGAGAAATCTAAATGCAGGAGAAATGTTTGAAGAACATTCTCTCCAAAGCTGAAACTGCAAGGAGAGGGTCTGCAAATTTTGAAGACTTGAAGATTCATGGGATGATTTCAGAAGCTAATTATGTTTCTGCAACCTACCTGCGAATGGTAACAGAAGTATTTTCTTTTAATTAGTTGACTAAGTGAATTATCTTTTAAATTAATGATCTTCTCTATATTGCTTTTCATATCTCCTAGAATTCCAGGGGAGAAAATCCCTGCTATAACATCTACCTATCTATCAGCTAATCCCAGACAAGACAGAGTATTACCAGTGATTGGTAGAATCTGACTCTTAATTGTCAACCAGTTTTCCCCCAGGCTGGTTAACAGCATTTACATTACAGCAGAGTCATTTCTTATTTGCAAATTGAACACAAAAATCCAAGTTTCAGCAGGCATTCTTTTCCTTCCAGAATCTCTAGCATATACAGAAAACCACAACTTCTCCTGTAGGTAGCAGGTGTTGTCATGGCAATCCAGTGTGTTCAGCTTTAATTTTTTTATTTTAAATGTACTGTTGCATATTTTATTTAACATAAATACAGGATGACTTGTATCGAGAACCTGTAGCAGAAAACCACCATCTCAACCGATTGCTATTGCTGCAAAATGAAATTAACAGTGCTACTTAAAGCCATAAATAAGATAAAAATAGTTGAGGTATTGTCTGTTACCCTTAGCTGTAACAGAGACTAACAAGCTTGGAAAAGCTCTAGTTTCAGCTCTGTCAAAGTGGGAGACTAGTTAAATACACAAAGAGATTTATAGAAATCTGTGAGGAGCTTCATCTGCTATTTGATTTTGGAATGTTTTAAGCTTTTTTCCCCTCAGTTCCCAGGGTCTGATCTATAGATTTCCTTGCAAATCTGTGCTACATGATGACTGATCACAAGATGCAGACCATTCCCTGTCAAGGCTGCATGAGAGTGCAGATGCCAGTGACACTGTTCGCTGCAGGTGCATACAGTGGTGCAACCTACCGCCTTGCCCATTCTGGGACAAGACATCACATTCCTGATGAGCAACTGGGGTCCTCCTTACTCCCAAAGGCCCAGCAGGGTATACACTCACAAACGGAAGTTTTTACTGCACTGGTAATTTTAGCAAGGCAAAGGCAAGAGAAAATATTCTCCCAGTTGGGAACAAGAGGGACCTATCTAGAAAACAGGTGAAGAAATGCACTAAACTGGTATCTGGGAAAATGATGAGTTGTATGAAGAAGAGAGGATCTCAAACAAAAGCAGGAAGAAGATGCCTGATGTTGTTAATGATATTCTTCTAAAGAAGGCCTATGCACTGCCAGGTGCTCAGAGAAGTTTCAGCTCAAGTAAGGGTGAGAAGAATGCCTTTATTAGGGAAAAGAGCTTCTCACTTGCATTAACAGCCGAACTGACTTCCAGGCTCTTTTCATTCTCTACAGAGCCCTAAAGCAAACGTACTTGATGAGCCACTTCACATTAATGTCCTCCTAGGACACATGGCTGCAATTATAACCAGGTGGTATCATTCAGGAGTATTGTCTTAAAATTGTATGTATTTGCACTTCCCCTAGGGAGCTGCCCGTCCAATCACACTTTCCCACATGAGTTTATTTTCCTCATCTGTACATTGTTAGCCTAAACATTTTCTTTGCATAGCCTCAGAAGAAAAATATCACGCTGTGCCTATCCAGCACATCCTGTGACAGTGGAGTAAGACTACATAAACAACAGACAGACCAATTCCAATCTGACATCCAAATCCAAGCATCAGCTAGACAGAAAATACTGCTAACTGGGAAGACTGCCCGTGCATTCTCCTTTATCAAAACTCTCACATCAAGGGGAAAAGAGCTGCCAATCAGGAGAGGATGGGAGCAGCAAAGTACTGACAGACTGCTGCAGCCTGATGAACAACAAGGTAACTTCTCTGGAAGGTGGGGCAGTATGCAGCAGGGGCACATGGGGAAAGGCAGACTATATTGTTCCCAAAAGCTTCACTGCCTGAAGAGCTCTGATCCAGTCTCAGGTTGTTTCAAACTCTTTGGCTGAATCTGAAAAACGTTAAAATTCTTCAAAAGGAAAGACTTTCAAAGAGCTTGCACATATCCTTTAGAACCTGAGCCTGCTGTGAGGGTCGGAGTACTGGAAAACCTGGGACAGATCTCATGATCTCACTCTAGTTTTCCTCTCCAAGAACAAAACATGTTTTACCTACACGAGTTGATGGCCTCTGCTTCAGCTGCACTCCCTTCTTTCCAAACACCTGCTTCCAGTAAGGAGGGGACTGTGGTGGAACTGAAGCATCAGGGAGTGCCATGGCCCACTATGATGCCTCTCCAGCTGACTTTCAGAGCAGCACTATCTACACCTGGGTTTGTTCCTTAAATCAAGAAAACTAAGAGAAATGATGAAATCTTTCACATGGCTCTGAGAAGGCAGGTTCCTCTCGGAGTTTAATGTTATTGTAGGTTGTCATTTGCTTTGTAACATCATCTTCTAGATAAATGTCAACTTCTAGCTATAGATGCCCATGTCGAATGCAGGGGAGTTGGACTAAATGGCCTTAAAAGATCCCCTGGAACTCAAACATTTTTGTGGTTCAATTCTATGATTCTCTTCTTTGTTTCGCTGCAGGCCCTGAATTCTGGGTGCCTATCAATACTGCATGTATTATGCTGAAGATGTCAAGTACCTTTGGGCACACAGAAAAAAACCGACAGAACAGGCAGACCTTTTCCACTCAGGAAGCATGTGAAAACCTGGCTAATTAAAGGCTGATACATTGCAGGGGTCTGTTTGAATGCCAGCTCCTAGCCCGAGGTTAGTGCAAATTGCATACCAGAGGAGTTGCTACACTTTATTGCCTCGGCAGAGTGGCTGGCACTGGGACCTACATCCCCAGCACAGGTCTGCCGCACACCTCTCTGTAGTTCATTCCTGTGGATGTTTCAGCTGTGATGATTACACACCTTGCTCAGAAAACAGTCACAGGCCTGTATGTAAAGGCGTATGTGCCAGTTTTTATGTATTCCTTCAGCTTTCTATGGGACTGAATTCTCATTTATCTGTTTGAAATGCAGAAATGCATAAAGCTAGCTTAAAGAGTTCAACCACAGGACAATGCTATCTCAAGGCAGAAATGCATTAACTATTTAATGCAGCAACACAAACAAGTCTACTTTATGACCACAGTGAGGAGCCAAGGAACATCACAAGGCAAATGCCAGAAGCTGTTAATATAACTTGAGCTATCTCCCAGAGATATAGTTTGAAAGAAACACATTTACTTAGTCTGAAATTACTAGCAAGATTCAGTATTTCACACACCTTAAGACATGCTGTACAATGGACGTTCTTCCTTGTCTTACCATGGTGTTAGTAACACAATCTGTTTATTCAAAGGCCTCCTACTTCTTTCCTCCTCAAGAATAGCAGAATAAATAGACGTGCTAAATGTCTGAAGCATGACAGCTCACCACTCAGTGCCCTGCTAACACTCCAGTTGCACTCCAGTACACTGTTTGCACAAAGCTGGGTAGCTCTCCAAGCCTTTCTAATTGCATTCTTTTTCAACTTACATCTAACTCAAGCAAGAATGGCGGAAGAGATGTATGGAATTGTTTTCTTTATTCAACGGCTTTCCCATAGCAGATTCTGGGATGGCAAGTCACAGTGAATGAAAGTCTGTGTTCTTTAGATTAGGTCACTTGAGAAGCTACTTCCCTTCTGTAGCGGTGGACAGGCTGTAATGGCAGCACTTAGGAGTAACAGGATTCCTAACACCTTCATTTCTACTTCAGCTGAGAGAGGGAGTGATGGACAGATTTTTCTTCATATCACCTTTGCCAAGCAACATACTGGAGAACAGAGAATGCAGCTTTCATTTATCTCGGTATTTGTCAGTATTACAAAATCCAGTACCTTGCAGCAATGGAAGCATTCATATTTTGACTTTCAAAGCACTTATTTGAATCCCCACTGATATGTAATTGTAATGATGGTAATCTAGTGAACATACTGAACAGGTTTTTTTTAAGACTGAAAGCTGTCACTATTTCACACTGTTTCTTCTTCCAAAGGTTGAATCAGTTCTCTTTTCTCTACACTGTTCAAGATTGGAGATAGGTTATCCAGAATATATGGTCATTTTCCAGGGCCAAACTGGACTGCAACAAAGTTCTGCTCAAAACAGGATCCTCTCACCAATAGTGACCAAAAATTAATGCCCAGCAAAACATACAAAAAAAGCACAAGGAGATACTTTTCCCCAATTTCTAGATACCAAGATGTCCCCAGGTTAGATGAGGTTTCTGCATATTTAATAGCCTGCTTGTCTGTTTTGTATGTGGTTGTATTTTTGTTTTTCCTTAAGACTTGGTGAATCTCTCTTTGAGCCCACGTAAGCATTCAGCACACATATTATGTTCTGTGGAAACAGCTCCCCAACTCAATTACCTGTTGCAAACCACCTCCTTGGCCTATTTTGAACCGATTTTCTTCTCCTCTCTATTTCATATACAGTATTTTCTTCATGCTCACCTACTCTGTACATTCACAGACATAGAATCATAGAATCACATGGTTATTTGAGTTGGAAGGGACCTTAAAGGGCACCTAGTATACCGCCCTGCAGTGAACAGGGACACCCACAAGTGGATCAGGTTGCTCAGAGCCCCATCCAGCCTGGCCTTGGGTGTCTGCAGAGTTGGGGCATCCACCACCTCTCTCGGCAACCTGCAAAAACTGGGCAACCTGGGCAACTGTAAAAACTTCTTCCTCATATCCAGTCTAAATCTGCCCTCTTCTAGCTTGAAACCATTTCCCCTTGTCCTATCACCACAGACTCTGCTAAAGAGTCTGCCCCCTTCTTTCTTATAGACCCGTTTAGATACTGAAAGGACACTCTTAGCTCTCCCTGGAGCCTTCTCTTCTCTAGGCTGAACAGCCTCAACTCTCTCAGCCTGTCCTTGAGGGAGGGTGTTCCATCCCCGGGGATCACTTTTGTGGCCCTCCTCTGGATGTGCTCCAACAAGTCCACATCTCTCTTGCAATGAGGACTCTACACCTGCACTCAGTACTCCAGGTGAGGTCTCAGAGTACTCTACTCTACTGCAGAGTAGAAGGGCAGGATCACCTCCCCTGCTCTGCTGGCCCTTCTTTGGATGCAGCCTGAGATATGGTTGCCCTTCCTCACACCCTCAGTCATGTAATTGATATTACAAGCACTGTAACGGCTGGCAAAATCTGACCTCATTAGCCAATGGTTTTTCAAACTCAACCATAGCTTATGCCCAGCCCTAATCTTTGCCACCCTCCAATAACCCTTGGCAGCCTTGGGACAAATCCACCTGCACAGCAAAATAGCTGACACAGAAGCCTTGCAAGAGTTAACAATCCTCCTTTGGGTTTATCTTATGTCAGGCAAGACCTCAACTCCAGATCCAATTTCATGCATTTCACAATGACTGCCACATATTTCTAAACTACTAGTTTGTTTTTTTCCCATTTTTTAATCCATTTGTTGATATCAGCCTTCCTCCTAGCTCCACAGATTTGGCAAAGTCTTAAAATAACTAACCTGCTGAATACCATAACATTTACCCTGGCAAGGCATGCACAGTAACCACATTTCCAGCTCAGAGCAAATAAAGACTTTTGCTTTCAAATAGAAACTAATGACTGCTTTAAAACCTCACGTAAGCTTCTCACACCAACTTCTCATAACCTACTGCTTCAGGTGTCCACAACAGGAGCGTGAACTGCTCAGCAGTTTCTCCAACACTGGACCATAACAAAAATCTCTCCTATGTGACAGGACATCCACCAGCTGGCCAGATGACCATGCATACCAACAGCTACCTGGATCCTGAGTATTCACTCACTCTGACTGGTCTTGAAAGCCCCTTGTAAAGCTTCCACCTGCTTTACAAAAAATTTGCCACCCTCGTTGTCCAGAAACATATTCTATAGTTCCATCCAGACTTTAGGGTTGGTAGTATTTCAGCAGAGAAAATTAGAAAGCCATAGAACAGCTGCCAGATGGGCTTGCAAAAGGAAGGAGTTTTCTGCGTGGAAAGCATAGGCCTCTGAGTAAGTTGGCTAAAATGAGAGGTAGCATCAACCTCAGCAGATGTGGAAGATCCAGGCTAACTGTGAGGTTTTAAAATCCCTTCAGAGAAGCAGTAATAGTCTTCCCTTGGAAGAGCTTCTGTCATGACTTTTCATGATGTGTGGAGCAGACAGGTGTTGCTGGACTGCATGTGAGGCCAGGGAGGAGCTCAGCCAGCAGCCTTCTCATAGTCCTTCAAGAGGCTGTCAAAAAATCCACAGCACAGATGGCAAAAATAGGCACTGTTTTATACCCCCAGAAGCTTAGCTTTGGGATTTAAAAACCTTCCCCTGTCATTATAAGATGAAAAGAGACAAACACATAAAAGACATCTGCAGCACAAAATAAGTAATTGGAGTCAGCCCAGGATCACTTAGGACGTTATGACTCCCACCCTAGCAGAAACATATCAAAAAGGGACAACACCAAATCCTTCATGCTGTGCTGCACAGTCTGGTATTAATGACCCTGCCAGAAATACTGTGAACAGATCAGAGCTTTCCAAATCAGACAATGTTCCTCCTGGAAGCACTTTTAGCCTTGATGGTAATAGAAGCTGTTGTCACATTATCATAAAGGTCTCCCAAATGAGATCCAGCCTGACTCTGCAGCAGATGCTGAATAAGAATTTCTTGATCTTAACTGGTGGCTCAGCTGAAATTCTGCTGCTGGAATTAAGAGCCACTGAGGTCAGAAAATGACACTGGAGGACCACTCCCATTTCATGTGGAACATCAGGAATTTCCTCCAGAAGCCTCCAAAGCATCTTTCCCCTGTTTAGTAGCAAACCAGAACAATCAGTTATGCAGGTGGTCCTGCCTTAAGAGGAAGTCAACTTCCTAGTACCTTCTTGGAGCACTGGTCTGGCTAGTTCTGGAAGGAAGAGCCATATCACAGCAGCCACTTCCCTGATGGTCAGAACCAGAGGGATGCTGCACCTTAAACTAACAATACACCAGATCCCAGGCAAGGAAAAGGTCATTTTTGCTTTTAAGTATATGTTTAAGTATAATAATTAAGTATAATATTTATGTTTAAGAATTTATGTATCATTTGAAAAATAGAAATAAAATAACAGAAGTTTGTTAACACACGTTTTTAATACCCACAGCAACTCATCCTGTGCTGAAGCTAAGAATGTGCACTAGAAGGTGCATATATGCCTTTATAGATGCCAGTAGGATCCTGACTTCCACTTTCACAGTCCTGATCAGCCACTCATATTTCACCAACAGGGGCCGTCATGCCCCTCCATATGAACTTCAGTTGATGCCAAAATGGAACGCTTACACCCCATACCTAGGGAGCAGCCAGTTTGAATGCTGAAGCCTCAGTCACTGGGCTTCCCAATCCCATGCTCAGACACTTGAATGACATTTTGCGCTTTGCATAAAAATAAGCCCAGAGCTTTCAGTAAGAAAGGATGTAACATAATTTAACAGGAACTAGAGCGTGTTTTGGGGTTCTGATTGTTTTCTATTTTAGACAGAGCAATAAGGAGAAGCAATTAAGGCAACAAAACAAGTCTTCTCATTTACCATCTGTAATATATTTTAGTGCAAAGAAAAAATAATGTCATGACTACAGTTTTGCAAACTTTTGTTTGATTAATTTTGTTGTACCTCGTCAGCAAATAGGGTGAAAATGAAGCTGGATTGTCCTGTTCTGAAAACATTGGCATGGATCCTCCCATTATCCAGAGACGGAAATACAAAATGAGAATCACCTTCAAAGAAGAACATCTAGGTTAGTAATGTGCTGCTAAATATTTGTTTTGATAGTTCTCTTGGCTCTATGCTGTACTTAGAAGACAGTCAGCTCAGCTGTTGAGGCAAAATTCAATTTTCTCATCCTGTGCAGGTGGCAAAATTCAGCTCTGAGTTATGTTCACCTTCCTGAGCATCTGAGGCTGCTAGGCAGGGGAAGAGTTGTCCAGGCCCTGCGTGACTGAGGGGCAAAATGTTCCTGTCTAAGACAGTCGAGCCCACTCTGGCTTCCCAGTCCAGTGCAATCCCCAGCTCTATTGCCCCCCACTTCCAGCCCAGCAGCCACCACATCCATGCACACCGCAGGCTGCTGCAGTGCAGAGCCTAGCAGCACAAAAACTTGCAGAGTAAGGGAAGAGCACTAATCTTCTGGGCATCAGCTAGAAGGCTATGAATATGCATATGTTGAATGTAGCAGCTCTCAGCATATTGCCTGGTCCTCCACGCCCCTGCTCACATGCGCATTACTGAGAGGAATCAGCTTATCACAGCTTCCCACAACAAAGGCAGAATTTCAAAGGACAAATTCATCACCCTGTTGTGGCTCAGTCTTAGTGGAGGTTAGCCACTGACCTCTAACTAAATACAGAGGAGAATACAGGACTCATATCTTAAAAGCTATTATTATTCACTCATGCTGGCACCGGTCTAAGGACAAACTCCACCTATGTTTTTCATGCTGTGTAATCCTAATCTTCGGAAGGACTTCTGTGGTTTGGCATTTCACCACCTCTCTGGGAGCCACTTGTCACTGCAGGACATGCAGGGGGATTTGGCTCCTCAAGAAGCACAAGGAATTGTACACCCAGCGGATCTGCATGGTGGTGGTGGGTTTCTCCCCAGCAACAAGTCAAGTGCTGCTTGGAGCACACCAAGAACAAGGTATTTGCAGGCAGAGCTGTTCTGGCGACCAACCAAGCCCTGCTATGAAACTAAAAGCATGCCATAAAAGTCATGACTTTCCACTCAGCCCAGCACCACCAATTCCTCCGTAGTTAGGGCAGGAAAGGTTTACAGATGATTATGTAATTGTAATGGCAACCCCTATAAATTAAAAGAAAATCTGAACCAAAAACACAATAATAGTTTTGTTTGTGCCCAGCTGAAGTTTTCTAGACCATTTTCCAACACTGACTTTGCTTAACATCCACCACCTCAGCTTTCTGACTCTTTTGGGACACTACCACACAGTGCTCATTCTTGTCACAAACAGAAACACATGGTCAAGTCCATTCGTACTTACATAGCTTATTACCAGAGCAGCTCTCTTCAAAAAAGGTCTTGCAGTGTACAAGAAATTCTCATTGTTATTTGCAGTCAGGTAGCTGAAATATAAGGAAATAAATAATTTTTAAATACTCTGAAACAGTAACTTATTTTTCAAACTGGAAGAAAGTTATGCTTTATTTTAACCACCCTCAAATACCTTGCTGTAACAAGACCCCTTCTATACTTCAAAGCCCTTTCAAGGTTAGAATTACAATTGTAAAACAGAAGTTACTTGAAATAATACAAGCCCTAAGACACCGAAGTTTCCCCCACAAATTCTGTGGAGTTTTTTTGCTTTTTGACTTGTTTTCTGTATGTTTATTTGTTTTTAAATCATCAGTTAACTCCTTAATCCCCAGAAAAACCCACATGTCACACTGAGACTGCTGTGTTCAGTCTCCCAAAGGAATGTATCAACACAACAATTCAATTTCAGTCTACAATTAAAATGCAAAACCTCCTTGCTCCCAGCTCCCTGCTCAGTCTCTAGAGATGGGAAAAACTGTCCAGTAGAACTGAACTTAGAATAAGTTTTTGTATTTTAAGGGTATTCTGCACACTTGCTTCATTACTGACAAGTCTACTGACAAGGTGTTATGATAATTAACTGCGCAGAGGCAAACACACGGGTGGTTTATTGTCCTAGGAGTGCTCATGAAAACCTTTCTGTTTCTCAATGAATAAAATTAAGCTCTATCTGGAGCTTAAGCTACATATTTATTTTACTGTAGGGTAGAAGCACTTGTCCAATTCCAGGGAGTCCTCTTAATGTAACAAATGGTGCCATCCCTAAGACATTAATTCAATGAGAATTCCATTTCTACAGAACCTGATAGAGTTTTTGTCACTGTAATAAAGCATTGAGAAACAGAAAGAAATACAGAAGAGATACGAATATTTTAAGCAGAGAGGAACTAGAAAACTATTGGAAATCTGACAGATAATTTTAAGAAGTTATAAATAAGAAGTAAACAAAATAAATTCAGAGCCAAAACATTTTTGGGTTCTTCTGCATAACAAATCAGTACCAGGATACTCTATTTAAATGATTTACAGAAATTACAGAATGAATCAACACCTGCACACAAGTTAGTTTTCCAAGCATGACAGCATCATACATTTTTCCCGCGAACATCCAGCACATAAACTGCATCTTATTTCCTTCCCAAATTCCTCAGCACAATTTATCATCTGACTGCTTCCACCCTTCAAGTCTCAGAGGAAAAAAAAACAAGACTACAGCATTTCCTAATGCTGGTAGGAGTCATTAATATCTGGCTTTTTGTTCAAATATTCTATAGTAGGAAGCTTGCAATCCTGGTCACCACGGAAGGATGGAGAAAAAAAACTGCATTACAGACAAAAGCAATAGCGACAAAGCCAGCAAGAAACAGTCAGCATTTAACATCCAGAAGGACATCTGGGTGCCTTCTAGAAAATAACCAATCTTCAGAAAACTTTCCCTAAGTATCATGTCTAAAACTAAACTAAAACCAACCACACATTGCAAAGAAAGTCAAATGACTTTGCATCTTTGGCGACTACTTACTTAGAAATGTTGACATTTAAGCACAGAATCTGACTTAAATGTCAGATGAATCTTCAAGGGCTGAACTCTGCGAAGTGCAAAGTTTTTTGAGCTCCCACTGATTTTAATCAGGCTCCAGTAAGTACAAGTGAGATGAAACTAAGTCTCCAGCTTTCCTTCTCTGTGAAAGGTCAGGCTGGCCTTCAAGTGTTCACCATGGCCCTGCTCCAAAACCCACCACAGCCGAAGGGAATGGCTCTCAGTGACTTTAATAGCATTTGGATCAAATCCTGGTCTTTTGTTCCCCATTGGAACCCTTTATGAAGTGTAACCCCCTTGTGATTTGCAGCAAGAATAGAAGTGTTAGGTTGCATTTTGTTTGTATTTTTTTATAGGTGGAGGGAGGTGAGACTCTATTAATCACACGGCCTGACTGTTTTCATTATGAAGAACCTGTTTTCACTTGCTTGAAGTTTTAACTAGCTGTAACACTTTGGGCAGAGATTTTCCACTACAAATATTTGCTTTAGGTGGAATTATTCTGAAAAAAGAGCAGCCAGATCAGTTCAGCTTCCTTTTTCTGACACTCCAGTTAGAGACAGAGGAACACTTTTATTGGTGTTAAGAAGTTTGCCAACTTTGTCCTCAAGAAACCGTATTACCTCACACCAGCAACTTGAAACTGGCAAAGCTGCCATCACCTCCGGGCCGCATGCTCACCGCCCACATCCGGGCAAGCTACAGGGAGCATGCAGACCCCACCACTTTGCACATGCAGGGCAGGGATCTGAGACTTAAGATAATATTTCCCTGTATACTCTTTCATCTTTGGCAGTACAGTGAAGCAATGGTCAACTCTTCATACCTTAGTTCTCACAGAATCACAGAATCGTTTTGAGTTGGAAGGGACCCATAAAGGCCATCTGGTCCAACTCTCCTGCGGTGAAGGGGGACACTCACAGCTAGATTAGGATGCTCAGAGCCCCATCCGGCCTGACCTTTTTCTCTGCCTGTAAATAACTAAAATGATGCCTGAAACTCACACCTTCCTAGCAGCAAGTATAACACCACACCACACAAGCTACCAAACAGTTCTAAGGCATGAGTTTATCTACAAGTCAAAGTAAATCTGAAGCACTCCACAGAATTAAAGGCAGATCCTGTGGTAGCTCTGGCCACTGCCAGGATTTCAGATCAGGCCTTCAGAAAATCTTGAGTCTTCTCACCATTTGTGTTTGTGGAGCAATAATGGCAAGAAAAAAGAAAATAAGAAGAATTCTTTACATAGGCACTATCTGCAAATCACCACGCTGCACTGAAGAACAATGAACTGCAACACAGTAGGAAACAGAGTAAAAAAGGAGGAATGGGTGAAGCAAGAGCTTTCAGAGAGTCCAGAACTTTTTTATCTGTCCTCCAAATCTTTTTACTGCTTTGATTATAAAATGTTTCTTTCCGTGACAGTCCAACCAAGAAGCAAAAAGTTCATTTTCAGAAAGCTGCCATCCTGAAGTCTACCTGGAAACCATGACAGAGAACACTGCTCAGAGTTCGGTATCCAAGCTGTCTTCCCATTAAATCAACTTGCACAAGCGACATAAACATATGATTTCCCTCAATTAATCAGTGTTCTACAAAATCCATGTGGCTTTCCAGAGCACCTCATCCAATCTTCAGGTTGGATATTAGGAAAAATTTATCCTCCAAAAGAATGCTGCTGATGCATTGGAACAGGCTGCCCATGGAAGTGGTGGACTCATCAACCCTGGAGGTGTCCAAGAAACATGTGGACACAGCACTGAGGAACACAGTTAGCTGGGCATGGTGCAGATGTGTTGGCAGTTGGACTAGATGATCTTAGAGGTCTTTTCCAATCTTTATGATTCTGTGGTTCCACAACTATGGAGCTTACTTTTTGGTTCAGGAAAGTTAACTAGGAAAACATCTCACGTCTGGTGTGAGTGAAGAAAAATACACGTTAGTGCATCAAAATCAAATGAACTGCAAATGACACCTGGAAGTTTGCTAAATGTTAGCAACACAGAGAATGTGCAACATAGGCATGTGAAATCTAGATGTGTCTGCAAGCTGCAAATCATACTGAGCTTTGCTCAGACAGCCTTAGGATCAGCCAAAGCTCTTGATTTTGTCCTTAAGTAGGAAAATCAAAGAAATCACTCTTACGAAAGCTTAACTGTTTTATACCTGGTTATAATAGCTGCCTTGAATAAAGTCATTTACAGGTCAGATTTCTGTGCATTTGCACACCACACAAGGCTGCCAAATATCCCACTGTTAATGGGAGCCACTCCCTATCACCTGCTCCACCCAACCATTGTAACGTGGCTCCCGATGCCAAAACACACACACACACATTTCCACATGAGAGCAGGCGTGGGATGTCTGTAGGAAAAACTGTATGGACGGTAGCCCCACGCAGCAAAATACTACCACCAGAACATAAAACAAGGTAAACATTTCAAGATGTGGGTCTCTCAGATTTTCATGATGAAAAGGTGGAGTTAGAGCAGGAAGTTCGTACCATCGGGTTTACAGAATGGCGAGAAACAAGCACGCTTGGACAGAGGTTCTACCTCTGCTTTGTGCCAGCTTTCCCACAAAGCAGAACAGCATGTAATTGGCTACTTGCTATCTTTTAAAAGCCTTTCAGGAACACTCCCTAAAGCAACTAGAATCACAACAAACAGTAAATCCAAAAAGCGCTTAATAACGCAGGAACCTCTTTTGCACAGTTTGAACAAAGGCCAAGACAGCTCTCTGGCAGCTCCGGCTTCCTGAAAAGCACAGCTCATCCTGAAACCAATTACATCATCAGAGCACTCGGAGAGCTCATAATTGAAGACAGCAGAGTAGGTGGCCTAGTAAAACTCAATACCGTGCAGTTTACAGAAATGTAAACTTTCCTCGTACCAGATGGACCTCGTGTTAATCAAAACAAACTTTGCTAAGAAGCAGACAGCTTTTTAATTTGCTTTTACTGCTGAAGGCACCCAGAGTTTACAGACGAGAGTGGGACAGCTTCTCAGCTGCAGCTAATTGCCGTGACATGGAGATATCACAAACCGCTATCAGCAACACATTTATCCCACAGTGTAGCTGACTCAGTGTCAGTGTAAAACAAACTCTTGTGTTCTCTTTGAAAGCTTTCTCAAGGAAAAGAAGCGAACAAATGTAAGTACGATGGATGCTCCTCACTGGGGACATCTAAAAGACCAAGATAATGACACAGTACAACGGCTCTACGGTATTCCGAGAGCTTGTTTTGGGCAGGTCCCTCAGCTGTGAGAAGATTGTTGCTCCCACCTCCATCCTCCCCAGAAAGCAGATCTAACAGCAACCAACAGCATTTTGAACCAACACTTTGGGAACCTCTGTGTTCGGGAAAACGTTTGAAGGATAAGTATAAAAGCAAGGCTGTTATCTTAATCTTAATTCCTGATGATAAGAGCAAGATACCTCTAATCAAGGCATTTTTCAACGCAGAAGGGGTTGCTTTAAGTGAATGCTGAAGCTTCAGATCATTGGTAGATTCACATCTAGTCAGTAAGACAAACTCCCCTTCTGACATGGCAGAAGTTTTACAGGATTCAGATTCTGTCTGTCTTTACCATTTCTACTTAGAGATGACTTCATTCCAGTCTGCCCAGCCAGCCACATCTTAGGTTACAGAAGGAGCTTTTCAGCTTAGGTTGGCCTATATTTCTCCTTTGGGAGGACCATCAAGGGGCAACTATATGTGATAGTCCAGTCAGAAAACAGGAGTGCAAATCTGTCATGGAATAAAAAATACAAACGAAAAAGAAAAAACAATCTATTTCAAACATGTCTGGATTTTTCACTTCCTTAAAATACCTGTCAATGCAGGGAAATATCAGTCACAGCTACAACTTTTGCAAGTGAAAAGAAAGAAAAGCACTTCTGCTTCCCTTTTTATGAGAAGTCTCAACATTCCCTGCAGTGCAGTGCAGGAGCAGTATCCCTGCTCCTTGTCTCCCTGGAGAGCCTTAAACCCCAGCTACTACTACCCACGCAGACCCAGATGCATAAACACACACAAGGAGAAGCAGTTTTACAGACTTTAAATGCCATGGAAAGATTTTATGAAAGTCACAACTGCTTCAACTCATTTGCACTGATAATGGAATATACACTTCAAGTAAGTTTTCAGTTATGAGCATAAGTTTGGAATTCTTTATTTGATACCCAGAGCAAAACAGAGCAGGGCACAACCACATTGGCATAATATAGCTGAGAAGGTGGCCCCACGCGTGGCCTTTTTCTGCTGTTACGCTAATGTACCTCTTTCTTTTTGGGGTGAAAATGGAGGGAGAAATCTAGGAGAAAGAGGGAAAGGGAGAGGGAAAGGCATAGTAGTGGTACAGGGAGAGAAAATAAAAAGAAGGAAGATTGCAAAACAACCTTAACTGATCAAAGATGTAACCAAGATGAAAAAGGACTTCCCCTCATACCAGACATTCCACTGACGCGACAAGGAGACAAGGTGGAGCAGGGCTAGCATGAAAAATAAGACCTCACCAAAGCACAACCACCTTCCACCAGATCTCAGGAAACCAAAGCACTATGCCTGCCATTTAAAACTTTCATTGATTTCAGCCATTTTAATTCCTCTGTGTCTCACACACAAAGCCTTGAAATCCACCACTAGATGCCATATCCCGCGTCCTAGGCCAGCTGAAGTCCAGTATAGAGATATTCACGTAACTGCTTTAGAAGCAGCACTGACAACAGAATCTAGGCTTTAGCTGCTCCATGTGCTTAGCTACAAACCCCTATTTTTCTTCTGCTTGTTCTTTTGACAAGCTTTATTCATTCAGGCTGAAAGTTTTCCATTCCAGGCGTTTGTGTCAAGCTGAATTTATTTTCTTCCCTGAAGGTCTCAGGTAAAACAGACCATTTCTGAAAGAACAATTAGAAAGAAAAATCATTGCTTTGCCCATATCGACAAATCATGTAACCATTTTGTGGAGAAAACTTCTGTGGTTGTGTACTTTGGAGCAGGGTCTTGTCATTTAGCAAGAGAAACTGCAGAGATGTTCCTGCTGTTGCTTTCAGCAACAACTCACTCTGCTTCTGGGAACATGACAAGCCACTAGGGGGAAAAAAAAAATCTCTATCTGCATTGCTTAGGAGAGATAGAGACTTTTATCAGTTCACCTGGTTCTCTAGCCCTAGGAGGCTCAAAGGAGACCTTGTTGCTCCCTTCAACGACCTGAAAGGAGGCTATAGCGAGATGGGGGTCAGCCTGTTCTCCTAGATAACAGAGATAGGAGGAGAGGTAACAGCCTTAAATTGCACCAGGGCAGGTTCAGGTTGGATGTTAGGAAACACTTTTTCTCCCAAAAGAGTAATGATGCATTGAAACAGGCTGCCCAGGGGGTGGTAGAGTCACCATCCCTGCAAGTGTTCGAGAACCGTGTGGATGTGGCACTGAGGGACATGGTCAGTGGGCATGGTGGGGATGGGCTGGGGTTATCTTAACGGTCCTGTGATTTTAACACAACTCAGCAGGAACAGCATCACTCTCCTTGCAATTGCTCCTGCAAAGCAACTGATATTCAAGCATCTCCCTGGCACTGCCTGTGCCCAGCGTGGAGGAGACAACCTGCTTGGATGTAGAGAACTGAACGTATGCAGATGAGTAAGAGGCTGCATTTGAGTATTAAAAAGATGAGAGGGGATAAAGAAGAAAGAAGGCAAAGGAGGCATGAGGAGGAATGAGTACAGAAGGAGGACTGCTCAGCCTGGAAAAAAGAAGGTCCAGAGAGATCTGAGAGAGGCCTTTCTGTATCTAAAGGGGTCTGTTAGAAAAAATGGACGAACTCTTTAGCAGAGTCTGTGGTGATAGGACAAAGGGTTTCAAACTAAAGAGGGAAGATGTAGATTGGATATAAGGAAGAAATTTTTACAGTCAGGGTGGTGAGGCACTTGCACAGGTTGCCCACAGAGGTGGAGGAGTGTTCCCCATCCCTGGAAACACTCAAGGTCAGGGGCTCTGAACAACCTGATCTACCTGGATGTTCCTGTTCATTGTAGGTGAGTTGGACCAGATGGCTTTTAAGCATCCCTTCCAACTCAAATGACTCCATGATTCTGTGAGGAGAACTGAAGAGAAAGGAAGAAAAGCACAGAGATACAGGGAGACACTCAGACCTCTGCTTTTGTAAGAGATCCAGCGGCAGTATCCAAGGAACCTGCTGCCACTCAATTTGTCTTGTCCCCAGTGAGCACTGAGGATCTGAGCCGTGACATGAGCAGCGGGAGCAGCCTGTCTCCCCAGTGCAGCACTGCTTCAGGAAGCAGCTGTGCTTTCAGCTAACCAACCTAGCACGAGCAGATGGCCTGAAAACACAGAGGACAGCCAGGATTCCTGCAGAACGACTGCTACCTCTGCGTCTCTGCAGAAAGCTGGCAGCTTGTGTATACAGGCTGCCCCAAAACACAGCACAGCACAAGAGCTGGGCTCATGGGCTTGGTAACAGGGCTGCATGGAAACCCACTGTGTGCTGTATGGAGTGTGTGGGCTGCGAGGTAGCTAAAACAGGATCCCTAATCACAAAAAAATGCCTTTAATGGGAAAAAGGAGGAGGTTATCCTCCAGTCATGCATGAGTCTCCATTACTGCGAGTGGAAATTATGGAGGTGTCCCTGGGAAGCAAGTGTCCTAGTAAACATTTACAAACAAACCATAAAAGATGTGGAGGCCTGCCGCATTGCTTTGATGCTCTCCATAAAGCATTTCATGTCAATAAACACAAACTTTGGTCCAAGTAGTCTGCTGAGCTACAGAAGGAACCCTGGTGGCTTGAAATTGTGCATGTGCAATTAGGAAACTAAGGCTCTTGCTTCTTGCTGCTGTCTTTGTCTGGAATCCCAGTAAGTAAACCTAATAAATTAAAGCAAAAGGCTTCAACAGAGCAGAAGAGAAGAAACAAACCCTTTCCATCAGTAAACCACAGCAGAGAAAGGGCACAGAAATCAATGTCTGTCAGAGGAAAGATGCAGCAAATTGTATATACTACTGCTAACTACAGCAAGCTATCCCAGCTTCAAATGAAATGCCAGAAAAAATCAAGAGAGAAAGGAAAAAATGTTTACAAAATAAAAATCAGACGACACCATGCAGGCAGCCAACCCCAGAACACAGAGTGTGGAGACTCAGTGAGCAACCCTGGGCAGGGATGGATGTGTGCCAGGAACTGCAAAGAGCTCTCCCTGAGAAAATGCTCAGCACCTCCTCATCTGCTCATCAGCCCTAAACAAAGTGACATGCACTGATTGTAAGTGTAAGGGTAGGTAAAGTTCATCTGGTCCCAAGCCTCAGAGCTCCCGAAGCAGCTCTTTAAGGAATGTCAATAACTCACTGGTACAGCTAAAGAGTTTGATTTGAGCAAGGAGGGGAAGACAGCAAAGTTTTATAGCTGAGTCTGCTCTCAATCAGGTTGAATGCTTGATGTTTTTTTTTTAAATACATTTGCTGAAATTAGTTATATTTTTCAAATTATCATTTGGAGTCAGCACAAACGGGAAATTTTTACACTGCTTTGAGAAGCAGATAAATGTTCTGAGCATTTCTGGTAAATCAAGTAAGCCTGTAAATAAAACCTTTTGTTTTGGAACGAGACTTGGGCAGAATTTGAAAAGAAATATGGGGAGACAATAAACGGACCCCCCTTCTAAATATAGCCTGAAAAGTGTTGTTTTCTTTCATAACGTATTTGTTCTGAGATTTCTTTATCACTTCCACAATTTACTTGTAATCCAGAAACTGCCTGTCAAGTTCAATTCAAATGCACATTTTTCACTTAGTTGGAGAAAGGGGTGGAAAAAAACCACATATCTTCAGTTTGAGTCCTTCATACTGAGATAAGATGGAAAGAGGAGCAGTTATCACGCTGCTGTGGTCATGCAGAGACTGGAGATTTTCAGGACAGTAAACCAGAGAGTATTCTGAAGAGTCCATCAGCCTGAATGTTCAATAGTCAATTAATGGAA
Organism: Tetrao urogallus; assembly: GCF_951394365.1. NCBI lineage: Eukaryota > Metazoa > Chordata > Aves > Galliformes > Phasianidae > Tetrao > Tetrao urogallus. The sequence continues at coordinate 134,732,970 of NC_136813.1, forward strand.
ATCTGCTTATATGTGCTATTAGATGAAGACCAATAAAGCCTACATGGATTCCCCTGAAGATTCTCTGTCAATTACAAGGGATTATAAGCTAATCGTTTACACTGAGAACTCTCCCAGATACCTATGATGGAATGGAAAGGGGTGGTCCATGCTTGGATCCAGACCTTCTGTCACCAGACATCAGTGGAGGAGTCACTAAATTCAGCTGCACTAATCTGCAAGCAGAAGCTCTGCATGTGTTCCACAAACTTTTCCTTCAAAATGAAACCCATGTACCAGCAACTCACAGAACAGTTCTCTGGACGTCACTGACAAATACTTCAGGAAGAGGATATTTCCTTTCTGGAAAATTCCTAATCTGACATTTTGATCTAGCGTGTCCCTTTGCTTCCGTCAGCTTAAATAAAGTAATCCACGAGTATGTCAAGCCATCTCTAAATACAAAATAAATGGTAAAAAAAAAAAAAAAAAGCAACTTCCTCGCTCTCCTCTTGTTAGGAAACCGTCTGTTATTTTTAACAACCTCAAGAATAGCTTGTTCTTTTTAAATATGAATGACACAAGTCTGTTAGCAATATAGAGAAGAAGAAAAATAACATTCTTCAGAGATGGTATCCTTGCAGTGAAACTTTTTGATGTTCGCAATCAAATGCAACTCAATGCCAAAGTTATACAGCAACACAGAAAGAATCTGAAAGAAAACAATTCAAAAATTGGCAGCAAATGACTGTTTTTGTCAGAAGCCCTGTAAGTAAATTGTGCCTGTGTTATTACTGTTGGCATGAAATACCAAACAATGTACTTCCAGCAACTTTCATCTCTGTCGCTTTTCCACTCCATCATCTACACACAAATCCTTAAATTCTTCAAATTAAAAATGGACCCACTCTTTCATCACAGACACTCATGGCTCTATTCTGATATGGTTCATTTGTAAAAAGTACAAATTAAACTCCGCAATAACTAGTAAAGATTAGTGCCTTGCTTTAAATGGATTTTCTTTGCAAAGCCCTCTTTCTATCTCATCTAAACAGATAATAAATGGTAAAAGCCAAAAGCACATCAATAAAAGAATAATTCTGAAACTTGGCAGAATTAGAAAAAAATAATTATATTTTATCCTATTCTGACCGCAACTCAGTCTCATCTACTGCCAGAAAAATGAGACCACAAATATCCCAGCCGTCTGTAAGTCACTAAGATAATCTCTTTGAACTGCACTGGCAACTTCCAAAAATAAGTAACAGCAAGAAAACTACACCATTTTGTAGTCTCCTTCTGCCACAAAAGTGGGCTTTCATTCTGATATTTAAAAACTTGGCTCACATGGAAGATCCTGCATAGTTGCTCACAAGAAAGCTATCGGGATGTTGCACTCAGCCAAAAATATGAGCAGCTTCTGCCTTGGGGAGTTTGCAACAGCCTGTAATGCATATCCAGCCACATCAAACTTTCATAGGATGGGACAGGAGCTGACACTCAGTAATACTCAGCTGTGTATTTATACGGATGACCAAACATTCCCATGTAATTGATGGCTTCTCCTTCCCAGAAACCTAAGGAGAGAAGGTATGTTGTCTGTTTGGCTCGAGGCAAATGTGTGAAAATGTATAATGAAGTTTGCTCATGGCCTCTGATGTCACCAATGTCCGGGCGGCTCAGGTAGGCCACAGCCAAGATCACTTTAACAAGAACATCTTGTAACAAAAATCCCGTCATAGTCCCCCAGTGCAACACATCTCCATTCTGCCCAAGGGTTGCCCACTTTGGCATCACACCCACCCCCAAAAAGCCAACCAAAAGGAGACAGCAATGCTTGCCTCTACAAGGCATGACACTGGCAGTATTTTCAAAGGCTAGGACTTGGCTCGGGAGCTCCTGCCGGGTGGCTTAGCCACACAGAGGGGCTGACTGAGCCCAAACACTAAAGTACAGCCACTGAGGGTGCAGGCAGACAGGACCCTGGTGGGAGAAAGCAGGCTGGCACAGGCAAGGAGAAGAAGGCTCACATCATGAGAGAAGTGCTGGGTGCCTCAGAGGATACTCTTGTGGTCTGTGATTGTCCAGACAAACACCAGTGGTGGGATCTCATAAAAAATGGTGCTGATGTCCAGACAAAATGACACAGAGGTTGAAGGAGAGCCTTTGTCATGGTGCTTGGCCAAAGAGGACACGCAGCCAGTAAAAGCCAAGGCAGGCTGTGGTGTAGGTGTTGCCATCATGTCAGCTTGCTGCCTGGCCAGTGGAGATGGAGTGGGATGGGATGGAGGTTTTGGATAAGAGGCCAGCAGGAAGGGCGTTGAGTGCTGAGGCGGGAGAGTGGTTGGAGTCCTGTCGCAGCAGCCTCTTGGGACAACTGCTACTCACAAACAAGGACACAGCCAGAAACTCATCCTCAAATGCTATCACAAGAGTCACCATGGAAAAATGGAGGCATATCCTCTACTTCTCAGCTTGGCATCAGGCCTGATCCAGCTAAAACAGGAGAACTGGAATTCCCACATTCACTGGTAAAGAACTCCCAGGATGAGCAATTCGGTAACAAAGCTGATACCAAGATTCTTACATAGATTTGCTCACAGGAAACACACATTTTCATTAACTGCCTCTTTTTCTCTTCTTGTTACTCTTTGATATTTGCAGTGCATATGTTTGAACCTATTATTAAGCACAATAAATAGGTCCTCATTGAATAATTAAGAAAGAAGTATCAGCAAGCGTGAGTAATATTGCCAGCCACAACTGAGGACAGAAAGCTGCCATTATTTCTGTATTTGAGTTATTGATTAAATGTAATATCCGTAAAGCAGCAATCAGAATTGCTATTTCACAACCATTCCCAGAGAAACAAAGGCTTGTTCCAAGTGCCAATCACATATAATCTTGTGGTTAAAATGCAATTAAACGAGTAAAGCACTCAACATACCCACAAGCTAAACAAAAACAAATCACAGAAATCTGAACTGTAGAGCAAAAACAAAGGCAATATTTTAAAGCATAAGTCAAAATGAAGTGTCAAGACAGGCTGTTGCTTATAAGCCATTCTAAAAACTGTCAAATTACATCTATTATCAACACAAAGGAAAAGGGGTCTTTTTACAAAATATATCACAGTAGGAAAAGTCTCATGAAATAGTAATGCTTTACTTACTCCAAAATACTCTTTCTTTTTTTTTTTTCTTCTTTTTTATATTGCCTTGTTTACTTTTGAAGTTCTTTTAACCAGTATGAGAAGAAAAACATTCTTGAATTAACTATGCATAACTCTTGCCCTCAGACCGGAGGAAAAAAGGCCATTCTGAGAAGAACAAGATTAACAATAATGCCAAACAAATCTACTGATTTAGCAGTCTCAGTTTGTTCACCAGAGAGCAATATCCTCACCTAAGGCCACTGGGCTCTCTGAGAACAGCCAGAGGCAGAAAAAAGCCATGCCAGGGGGACACCATTCCCCCCAGAGGCCCAAGGATAGCAATGATGAGCCCAACATGTTGCCATCTCCCACACGGAAAGGGGCCATGCATCCCGCAAGGGAATAGCCACGTCTTTTTAGCAAGCACATAAGCTTTCACACCAAACTTAATTTGTCAATCCCAGCTTGTTGAGAAACAACAGTTTCTATGGAATTTGGCCAACACACAAAACCTGAAGTGGCTGGCGTAGGAGGTGCGCACACCACAAGTGCCAGCCTTACTTCTGAGTTTGTCCTGATAAGTGTGCACAGGGCAGGGTTCTTTTGCTGCAGGACTTCCTGAGGAGCAGAGGCAGCAGGTAGAGGTCGCCTACATAGCTGCTGCCCATCAAAGCCTCCTCTGGAGAGCAGAATCTTGTCCAACTGCAAGTACTTAAGCAAAGCTATTTCATCTGCTTCAGCTTTGTTTCCCTGAATTGATAGCTCAGGGCTAGCACACAGAAGAGAGGAAAGGGCACTTTTGACCAAGAATTTTACAAGATGGATGGAGTGAGCCAAGGCGAAGTGCTGATGAACATAGAGTGCTTCAGGCAACTTAATAAAACTGGTGTTATGAAATCACTACAAATCATCTGCATGAGCTTTAAGTCTTGACGAAATCACACACACTGTGTTACTCCATAGGCTGCTTGCCTCAGGTAAAAAGAAAAGTTCTGCCAGCTTCGCTGGTACCTATGACAGAGCATTACCCACTTCTCCCCTATTTTTTGTTGCTTTTAACCTCTAATAGGCTTGTTTTACTCCCCTGATCAGATCCAGGATTCTGTCCCTTTGCAAACAGGCACCTGACAACACGCCACAGCAGCTGTCTACAGAATTAGGACACAGACATCGAAACACACAGAGGCAAATTGATCCAATCGATCTCTAGGAGAGTTGAGAAGCCCATGGTCCTCAGAGACCTTTATTTTTTCAATCTGCAATGAAAGAGCCTGGCAGCAAACTGGAGAAAGCCAGTTTTATAAGCTGGGAGGGAAATGATTATAGAACTGTAGCTGCTAAGAGATCTTCCAGCTGGTTTAAATGATTTGGCCTCCTTATGGAAAGTACTGAAGGAAAAAAAAAACTCCTGAAGGTCAGTTGTAGTGCTGCAGGTATCGCATGAAACGAACTTCCCAATTTATCCTCAAATGTTTAATTCAGAGATGGGGACCAGGAGGCATAGAGAGGAGGAACAGAGGTTATTACATCCTTATGTAAATACAGATTAAAGAAGCAGACCAGCTCCTGCAGTATTTTGCACAAATTAACAGAATCTGGAGAGGGAGCAAAGAGCAACATCACTTAATTGGAGCTCCTTGCATTGCAGCAGCTAGGAGCTCTGATGAGAGGGCAATTCAGTTTCATAGAATGGTTTGTGTTGGAAGGGACCTTTAAGATCATCCTGTTCCCACCCCCCTGCTATAGGCAGAGACACCTCCTTCTAGACCAGGTTGCTCAAAGCCCCATTCAGCCTGGCCTTGAACGCTTCCAGTAAGGGGGCATCCACAACCTTGCTGGGGAACTTGTTCCAGTGTCTCACTACTCTCATAGTAAAGAATTTTTTCCTGATATCTACTCTAAATCTACGCTCTTCCAGTTTAAAGCCATTTCCCCTTCTCCTGTCACTACCTGCCCTTAAAAAAGTTCCCTCCCCAGCTTTCCTGTAGGCCACTTTCTGGAAGTTACTGGAAGGCTGCTATAAGGTCCCCTTGAAGCCTTTTCTTCTCCAGACTGAAAAGACCCAACTCTCTCAGCCTGTCCTCATAGAGTAGGTGCTCCAGCTCTCTGATCATCTTCATGGCCGTCCTCTGGACCTGTGTTGGGGGCCCCAGAATTGGGTGCAGTACTTCAGGTGGGGTCTCAAGAGAGCAGAGGGGGCGAATTGCCTCTGTCGACCTGCTGGTCACACTTCTCTTGATACAACCCAGGATACAACTAGCCTTTGGGGCTGCAAGCACACACTGCTGGCTCATGCTGAATCTGTCATTGATCAACACTCTCAAATCCTTTTCCTCAGGGCTGTTCTTACTCTGCCCAACCTGTACTTGTGCTTGGGATTGCCCTGACCCAGATGCAGGACCTTCCACTTGGTCTTGTTGAACTTCATGTGGTTGGCATGGGCCTACCTCTCAAACCTGTCCAAACCCCTCTTGATAGCATCCCTTCCCTCTAGTGTGTTAACTGCACTTACTGAGTTTGTGCTCAATCCCACTGTCCACGTTGCCTACAAAGATGTTAAAGAACACCGGTCCCAGCACTGATCCCTGAGGAATGCCACTCATCACCAGTGTCCACTTGGACACTGAACCGTTAACCACAAGCCTCTGGGTGCAACCATGCAGCCAATTCCTTATCCAGTGAGTGGTCCATCCATCAAATCCATTTTTCTCTAATTTGACAACCAGGATCTCATGCGGGACAGTGCCAAACACTTCACACAAGTCCAGGCAGATGACATTTGTTGCTTTTCCTTTACATACTGATGCTGTAAATCCGTGATAAAATGGAGTTGCCTCTGAACTTGCTCTGCTGTGGCTCAGAAGAGGCTTTTACTGTTGAGTGGAATACCGTTTCCTAAAGAGAACTGATCCAATTTGGTTCATCTTTTTATGACACAGGCTTCACTGTTATGCATGCAGTCTATTTCTGAAGGAAGCAATACAATTTCTAAAACGCTTGTAGAAAGGAGGAGTGTTTGCATCAAATGAAACACTTTGGCTATCTTGCAATCCACAGTTGCAAGTAACTTTGCCAGCCCCACACTGCATATCTATGAGCTCCACAGGGAAAAGAAGTGGAGTTGCAATGGCCAGTCTTCAAAAAACTAGGCTGGGAGGATAAGGAGCAGCATCTTAATAGCCTTCTCTTTCTATCCCGCCCCTGGGAAAACCATAGCTGTTGTTGAATCTAACTCTTTTTCAACATTTCTTATTTAGCAAATGCCCAAAACAGAATCAAAGCATACTGTTCATTGAGAAATGCTTTTTCTCTTTTTTTGTTGTTGTTGCAGATGCTTAGGGTTAACAAAAAAAACAACTTTGTTTTAAGCTAAGCTTTTCAAGATGTCTTTTTATCTTTTTTTTTTCCTCCATTACGACAAAATCTAATAATTTAATTTTCACTCTGTTAGCAGGGGCTGTGCCTGATCCCTCCTTCCTGCAAGGTCAGCAGGCTGTGCTCTGCTGTGGTTCCTTGCTGGCACAGGCTACACACCGCTGTTGGCAGCTCCTGTGCTGGCAGGAATACTGAAAACCTGAGGTCACCACACTGCCTTCTCATCTGCTTGGGATGGGAAGGGCAGGCTGGAAGCAGCAGCTGCATCCAGCATGCACAGTGGCACTGCTGGTTGCCAGAGGCTCTCCCTGCTTGAGCACAGAGCGAGGCTCAATGCCCAATCCAGTGTCTTTGACCAGGTGCAGATACAGATCCTGTGGCTGCCTCTGCAATAACATCTGCAGAACAGGGACTTGTATTAGACAGAATCTCAACTCTTACCCCCTTCAGCCATTCCCCAACTGTACACAAGCTGACTTTAAAATCTGACCATGTCAGGTACCTCATATATTTCTTTTTTTTTTTCTTTTTTTTTTTTCCTGCTGTCCTCTCTTACTGACTTTGCAAGGCCACATCTGATGTAAATAATATCAGCCTTCACCAGGCTACAGAAAGGGAAGCTGAAACCCCGTGGACTCCATCCCACTTTCATTTCTGTCAACGGCCTCCTCTCGCTGATTTCACGGCAAGAATCATGACTTCTTTCCACTTCTTTATTATTATTTTTTACAACAACCTCTGGTTCAGGGCCAACACTTGATGGAGAATGAGACAATTCCACCGGGTGCTGTTGATCCATGTCCTGCTGGCATTCCTGGCGCTCACTGACCCACTGTGCAGAATTTACAATGCTTGTGTGAGCACATCATTGCCTTCCCACCCTCCACTGCCCTCTTTGCTCATCCCCTGCAACCATTGCGTGCAATGCGAGGCTGACAGATCGATCTCCACCCCTGAAACAACAGGCATCAAGCCACATGCCCAAATACTGATGAAAGCAGCTGGAAACCTCCGCAAGAAGAGTAGGAGGAGCAGGGGGGGAATATCCATGAAGGCTAACTTTTGCTAAGGGAAAGAAGGCTCCCTAGCCATCCCTCTGATCAGCAGTGAAAGGGAAGGGGCATGCAGGGCCACCCTTCCCTTCCAACTGTCCTCTTGGGACCCTCTTTCTCTCCTTGGGCTGCAGACAGAGTAGACCTCCCTCAGACACAGTTCGCCAAAAATCCAAACAGTCCAGACACAGAGCAGTCTCTAACCACAAGGCCCTAAGAAAGACAGAGTTACTGATGGAGAAAAAACATATTTTAGATCTAGTATTTATTGCACTAAAGAGTGCAGGATATCTTCACCTTCTTGGCAACCCTGCCTTTGAGTTCCCAGCAAGTGGCCTCAGCTTTGATGGAGAAACAGGCTGCAGAGCCTCACAAAGCATGGGGCTAGCTTTTCATTTGCTGCTCTGCAGGTCAGTTAAGGAGCCAGACTCACAAATGGAAAAGCTTTTGTCATCTCACAATAGCAGTGCACAGACAGACTGGGTTTTGACTGGGAAAAAAAAAAAAAAAAAGGAGACTACAAAATAAAGTTGATATGGTAACATATGTTTAAAATCAGTAATGAGATGGCCAGAGAAGAGCATATCCAGAGCCCTGAATGCCAGCCAGTCTTACAGCAGTTTGGCAGAGGCAACTCTGAAGAAATAAGGTGGGGATATCTGCTTTATGGCTTACAGATTGTCTGTGCCAAGGCAATCATACCTCAGACACCTGCTTTAGCAAAAACCCAGAGACCAAACAGTTCCTGACATGCTGAGGTCAGACAACCTCCTTGGGTACGAGAGGGGAGCACCCAACAGCCCCACAGCTGCAGCATCCCACTACAGAACCCATCTCAAGGTGACCACTGCTGAACCCAGCACACCGTGCTGCTTGGCTTCTCTTCAGGATACAAATAACCATTATCTGTGGTTCTCTGTATGAATGCAAGGTGCCCAGCACACAGTCTACCAGTTGGCACTCCAGAAATTTAGTTTCAAGGACTTCATCTCCACAGAGTGAATTAAATGGAACAATTCATTGTAATGCCTAACACGGAGAAGTTTAGGACGTGACCACCATTGGAAATGAAACAGGAGAACACAGGATGTGAATTTCCTTGTTCTATCTAAAAAGGAATGCTTGCACTTTGCGCAATGCATCTTTGCCAGCAAGAATTTTTTTTTTCTTTTCAAATTTTAAAACTGCGATGTGCAGCTTTCCACTCCAAATGAATTCCCTGCTGTTTTCGGAAGAACCAGTTGTCTAACCTTCCAGATGTTCCCATGCTGCTTTGTGGCCAGCTTTAAGAGCAAGCATGTAGAAAATAAAGAACTGTTCCCAGAATGAAGCTACCTGTATTGCAGGAGCTGCAGATGTGACTCCTAACAACACAAAACATGGGTTTCCCTATGTGCATTTTGCAATCAGTCACTCTGTTCAAATCAATCATGAAACACAAGCAAACAAAAAATAGCAGCTCCATGCTGCCGGGGCGTAGGATCATAACGTTTGGAAAAGACCTCTAAGGTCATCTACCCCATCCCCAACCCATCCCCACCATGCCCAATAACCACACATCCCTCAGTGCCACATCCACACGGTTCTTGACCATCTCCAGGAACGGTGACCTCCACCACCTCCCTGGCCAGCCTGTTCCAATGCACTGACGCTCCTTCTGAGAAGGATCCCAGTGCACCTGAGTCTCTGGGACACTGCGGGACCATCCAAGTAACGCACTGTATGCTCCTTTCTGATGTTTTGGTTTAACACCAAACATCACAGATGGTTACTGCACCCGTTTTGTTCCACTGCTGACTTCGCAACTTATAACTGTGGTACTGTCTGAAACAGAGATCTGTTTCCATCAAAGCATTAATATCAATGATTGAGAAAAGGCTGCTACTAACAGCCCTAGCCGTGAGAACATGGCATGTATGTCCTGGACCTTTCTGCCCCCTGTGAACTGACAGCAATCCTGTGATTTCTACTCCTTTGATTGCTTTATAAAAAGGATTCGCTCATTTTTTTTTTTTTTTTTTTTTTTAAGAGAACAACTGACAAATTTAAAAATTTCCCTTTCGATTTTATCCTGAGGAGGGAAGGGGAAGGCTGCATAAGAAAATACTGTTTCAGAGACAATGCAAAAATGAACATTCTTTGAAAGATTTCAGCAGGGATGACTCTCAACTACAGGAGAAAAAACACATTTACTAAAAAAAATAAGCTGAAATGAGACTGGAGCTTCAGATTACACGAGTCAAAGAAAAGCAATTTTTTTTTTTTCACCCCACTATTTTTCTTTTTCTTTTTTTTTTTTAATAACTTCACTGACTATTTTTAACCCTAAAAACCTGTGGTTTTTTTCTGCTTCTTGAATCCAAGGCATATGCTTTTCTCCAGGAGACTGAACCACTGCCAAAATCCCACTGCTAGCCAAGGTTCTTAACGCTCCTCGCAACAACGTTAATTAAAACTCACACAGCAAGGAGACAGGAGTAAGGACAGATCTTTTGTTTCACAGCAAGGGAAACAGAAAACAAAAAAAAGGCACAAAAATATTTTACAACATACCAACCACAAAGAAAACCAACTGGGAGGGCACAGAGGTGGGTGAATGAGCATAAAGCCCTGTGGCTCACTGCATGTCTTGTCAGTGTTTCTACTAGACTATGCTTCTACTATGCAGTATTACTTTTCAATCTCAGCCAACCTGAGATTTAAGAGCCAGCTCCCTTAATTCTGGCCCTCTCCTGCTTTCTCACCACACCTTCACAAATGCTGCATCAAAATATACCACAATGCCATACAGAAAAAAGCAGCTGCTAATAATCATACCTCGTTATAAGGATGCCTCATCTGTACTTCTCTGAAGATTTAGCAGACTTATTATTTCTCTCTGCAGCATGATTTCTCACTCAAATATAGGAAAATGAAGGCAATAGCTATTTAAAAGCCATTTGCAACATCTTCTATATGTATTAATTTTTCAGTCTTTCTTTTCTTACACTTTGTACCCAATTCATAAACATATATCCATTTACTTAAGAAATTTATGGACAAAAAGAAAAGTGGAACTAAAGCATCATTTAATTTCTACTGAATAACACATATTTATTACTTTAGAGTAAACAAACACTATTCCATCAAAGCAAAGCCATTACTATTTCCCGTCAACATGGCAGGGCCAGAAAGAAATATAAAGGCAACTGGAACTCACACCAGACATTATTTCCAGGTTTTGGAATGGTTATTTCCACTAAAAGTAATAACAACTAAAACCAGCATCTCTGCAATGCAGACAGAAAGAACAACCTGAAAAGCTGCCAGTTCAACAGCGAAATGATGGCGATTTCAAGAAGGCAGCAGGTCAGAGTGCAGGATGCCCTTGAATGGGATGTGGCAATTCAGCATGCAGTGCACAAGGGTTTTATCTGAAAGGCCAGCACATGCTCAGAGCAGATCTTTTTGGTTTGGGCAACCCAGAGCTACGACAGCACGGGGAGAGGAGGGAGGAAAAAAGCAGAGTAAATGGATAAGAGCTGTTTAGCTTCCTGGCCATTTAGGCACTGTTTCTTAACACACATAGCTCCACAAAAAGAAGATTTTGCTGAACCAGGCAAATAGAAACCTAAAAAGGAAAACTGAAACCCCTTACCCTCATACATTTTCAGCTCTTGGGACTTCTTTGGACCCCAGCACAGAGTTGATATACCACGGCTGCTGTTCAGAGTGGAATTCAGTGGCTCCCATGCACATTGCCATTTAATGCCCAATGCTAAGGGCAGCTCTTCACTATAGAAATGTTTAGCCTTCACATCAGATCAAGAGGCTGCCCTCTACAGTGTATTTCTGCCATGGAAACAAGCATTTTAAGATCAAATTTGTTTCTCAAACAACGGAATTTACCTCCCAGAGTCTAGCTGGGAGTCTAGCTAGGAGAGAGGAGGGGGGAAGGTCAACATTCCCTCCTCTGCTTTCAGGAAATTAAAGTTACCCAAGAACAGGGAGGTGTTAAGAAGCCTCAGTTTCTTCCTGATGCCAATATTGAAAGGTGTCAGATGCCTTCCCCTCACACTGCTGTCAGAGCACAGTGAGGGAGCAGAGCACCACACGTCTGAACTTGCGAGAAGGTTTATTTTGTCTCCTCTGAACCAGAAACACTTTAGATCATTAATTTATACAGCTCTGAGTTATTTCCTCTTTAGCTTTTTTTTTTTTTTTTTTTTTTCCCTCCCTCTTTAGCTAGCAAGGAGTTGGTAACACTGCTGAGCGATGGGTGCAGAGCTGAAGAGCCATGACATAACTCCATTGCTGACAGGCACAACAACCTATCCTATGGAGGCTTTCCTTCACCTAGCAGTGACCTAAACAACAACCATACAATCACAGAATGTTTTGGGTTGGAGGGGACCTTTAAGATCATCCAGTTCCAACACCCCTGCTATAGGCAGGGACAGCATCCACTAGACAGTGTTGCTCAAAGCCGCATCCAATCTGTCTTTGAATCCACTTACCAGCAGCTACAGTATTGTCTCATGCGTCCATAGAGACCTGCTGTAGCCTAGAAAAAAAATCCAACTTCACCTCGTGGCTGAAGAAAGGTCAGTCAGCTCCGGGGCTGTGCCAGGAGTCAGGCTGCCTACTCACCTTCCAATGGAAATGGGAGCTATGGGAGCATCTGCCCTTCCCTTAATGATCCTAGCAGCCTTTTTAAACTATCTAACTCAGAGCAAGTCACTCCTGTTCAGTAAAAGCATTCTTTCTGTTTCTGTGGAACTTCATGGATGGAAATTCATGGCAGAGAGCATCACTTCCTCTGAGAAGTGCATTGCCATGGTCATCCTTTTCTTATATTCATTAAATGTCTTTGCTTACCATCTACACAATTTTCACACAGCCATTCAGACTTTTACACAAAGAGCAAGAAGAATCCCATAAGTGTGGCAAAGGAACCCCATCCAGCATGCTCTTGAAGAGGGAGCACAAGTCTCCAAAAGGCCAGCACCTCGAGGAGCCCAGAAGAGCACACAAAGAACCAAGTTTCCTGATTAACGTGAAAAGAAAGTCATCTAAGTTTTAAATCTCAAGTTTCACTGCTCACCTCACTTAGACCACTTTTGTAATAGTGCTCCACAAGGTAAAAGCAGCAGCCACTACCCAAAATAATTCCACTTCATATTCCTTTTTCTCTAGTTGCCAAGATAACTCAGGACATTCTCTCCTGCTTCACTCTCCCATTAAGGAAATTTAAATTTCAGGGGGACATTGGTAGTATGCTTTTTTATCCCACACATTTTCAGTTCCTGATATTTTTTGTTCTATGTTTTTTCAGAATGGCTGCAAATCAGAATGAAAAGTGTAATTTGCTGAGTATGTCATGGTACTTGACCAAAGGAAATAAATAAAAATAAAAACAAGCACACTAAACATAACCTTCTCACGGTCAGAGTGAAGGCAGCTGTTCTAGAGAGTCTCAGCCATTGTCACAATACAAAGCTTGCCTAGTCAATGCCAGTAAAAGGGTTTAAGTTGTTTCATTTACAACTAATGGTTTCATAATTTGAATTAATAGTTGAATTATTTAGTAACAACCCATGGCAATCCTCTATTTCCCCTCTTTAGAAACATACAGGAAATAAAGAATTACACCACTGGATTCTCACACTTTTAACACCAGTCTTTTTACTTGTTTTTAACTTGCTCAGTCTCCTTGGTTTTGTGTTTCGGATTTCACATATATTAAAATACACAGGTATTCCAAACAAAGAAGAAAAGACAAAGAAATGCATACATCTTAAAAGACAATACCAAGATAACAGTAAATGGACATAAATTGGCTAACAGAGGACTATATCTAATGAGCCAAATAACCTATTACCAGTTCCTCTGACAGAAGGAAGGGCACTACTTTAAGAAGTCATCACTTACAGCCCATCTTTTCTCTGTTGGGTTGGTTTGTTTCGTTTCTTCTTTTACTAAGGCAGAGAGAATACATCTCTTCTCAGTAAAGGCACAGCAATTGCCATCAAACAAAGCATTGAAGGAAATAAGAATCAACAGAATGGAAAAGGCTCTCAAGACTAAATGGTCAGAAATATTCCAACACTTCTTACTTAAGAAGTAAATAAGATTCCCACAGACATCATCTTGTACGTATTGCTTTACTGCAAGCAGGCTTAGAGAGCCATTCAGATCTGTACTGTCAGTTATCTCACTCTAAAACTTGTAGGGGTACAACTCATGTCATGGAGATACCAGAGATGTGGAAACTCAGCTGTACTTAATACAAACAGAGCTACAGCAATGACACCAGCTGTTCAGCTCCAATGACCCAATAATCTTCATGATTATGTGTCCCAGTTACACCGGGACTCTGCTGGAAGGATTAGCCTGTCGTGTTATCACCCTAAGCTCTCTGCTCAGAAAAGCATTAAACACAAGGACTAGATGTTCAAAATAATTTCCTGCTGAAGTACCTCAGCGTTTGTGAGCTTGAGACAAGTCAAGATCTAATTGGCAGAAAGCATTACCACTTCACGTGAACGCACCAGGAATCAAACAGCTCAAAAGCAGGCCCCAGGAGCACCATCTGGACTCGCTCAAGAGCCCTGAGACTTTATCCAGATGAAAACTGAGGTCTTCTTCAAACGTAACTTGGGCGACAGCCAAACGTGAGCTGTAATCCCAGGGCTCCTGTCACTCCAGAAGCCTCCTTCATGTCCTGACAGAATTACCAGAGGGCAGCCATGATGCCACGGTGTGCTCCAAATCACCGCACAAAATCAAAGTCAACCTCAAGCTCAGTCCTACGCCAGAGACGCTGTCTTTTACAATTAGTCATAACATCTTCCCTGAATTTGTTAGGGAAACAGCTCCCTTTTTCAAGATAAACAAAAAAAATATGTGAAAGATAATTTTTTTAAAATTATTATTATTTTTAAGATATAAGATCTACTGTCTATGAAAATACAAGCTTACTGATTACAGGTAGAAAATACTTTTTAAAATTATCTTGGTCTTCTTGCTGAACTTTATCATATTTGCAGTCATCATTCTTTCCATAGAAGTGTGCACTTCATTACTTGGTAATGGAACAATAATTGCTCTTCACTTATGCAAGCTGCATCTCTAATTTGTAGGGGGCTTCCAAAGAGGTAATGACAGATGCTTAAACAAGTAAAATGTGAGAATACTAAACTTGTTATGTAAGAGATAATGGTACCCACAGAGCATTCTGCCAGCTGGGCCACAGTCTCAGCTGGTATAAAGGAAGTATCCTGATGTTCTGCCTTGTGTATTCTTAAACGCTGAGCCTGAAGCCAAATTAATCATATTACCTTGTGCTTTAATCTGACTAAATCTCACAAATGAAGCAACGTCAAGATAGGTCAACAACAGATGTCCCCACTTTCCTGAATGCTTCTAGGTAAGGCTGCCAGCAATTCCAAAGAAGGGATTTTTCCCTTCTGAAATTATATTTTCTGAGTTTAGAACATACTGAGTATGAAATGAAGACATCAATCTACATGTTTCCTGGTTTCCAGAAACGCACCAAATAAAAACTGACCCGAAAATATATTGTGAGAGTAACACTGGCTAAAAAGAGCGATCTATGTACAGTTTTCTCCATCCCCTGTTCTCCAACTTTACCCCTGAGAGCAAAGGTGCAATACAGCTTTTTAAAATATAGCTTTTTCACTCACAGCCCTTCCAGACAAAATGTCGAATCCAGACTCTGAACACTTGCATTCATTAAGGCTTCCATGGCAATGCTCACAAGATCAAGAGCAGTGCACTCTCCAAACGTCATCTGTGTGTACAGATGCAGTATCAAGTGCACCTCCTCATATGACTAATTTTCCAATTAAGATCGAAATACTGTTGTGCTAGAAACACAAACACATGGGAAGATCTCATTCTTACCCCATTGGGATTTATTATCAAAGAGATGCTATTTTTTTCTATAATCCACTTGTGTTTCTTTAGGAAAGTACTTTTACGACGTGTAAATTTTACTCTGCAAAACAAAATTAACTCTATTTTTCTGTTTTGAAACAATTTAGCACAGCTTTTACATGAAAAAAAAAGTTGTTGAAGTTAGTAAACGATTAAAAGTCTTGCCAAGAGTCTTGACCCTGGTCTCCTTGCCATTGCAGATATGTTACTAGCAGGACCCTAGCTATTTAATCTGAGAGTTATTGATAGCCAAATACATAAGAAACCCCACAGCAGTGATTGCTGAGTAGGTACAGCAAGCCCAGCCTTTCAGTTCACTTGGCAAAACAATAAAGCAACTATCACAGACTGCAGAACTTTCAGCTAGGAGAGCCCTGTTTAATCTACTGGAAAAAGACATAATGAGATGCAGCACTTGGAAGCTCAATTTAGATAAATCAGACTAGAAACAGGCACACCTTTATTACAGCGAGAAGAACGCACTGCTGCAACCATCCACCTAAGGACACCTCTAACACTCCATCACATCAAGTGTTTAACGCTGACGTGTGCGACACAGCTCAAAGAGAAATTCAGACCTAACGCCGTAATTCCTAGATGAGGCTCTGTCTCTTGCACCATGCTTCAGCTCAGATTAGATGATCACAAATGGGTCCCTCTTGACCTTAAAGATTTACAGTGACACTTCCAATAATGGTAAAAGTGCCTTCAAGGAGTTGTGGCTCTGCACAATCCAGAGAGACTGCAAACTGCATGGCGCTTTCGTGCCAGTAGCCTGTGTCATTCTCATCCCACACAAACTGTCTGAGGGCCATTGGCGAGAGCCCTGCTGGACAGATGGCATGTGAGAACCAAATTTATTCTCTCACCTCTGGGTTGGCAGCAACTGAAAGAACTGTAAAAGTCCTCATACACCTCAGTGAGGCAGCTTTCCCTCAAAACATCAGCTGTCTGACAGTGTCAGGGACTTTGTAAGGAAAAATAATAATAATAATTGTTCTAATCCACGTTTCTCGGTGGATAGTCACTACCACAGGGTCTTTATAAAAATGGCACAGCAGGAAAAGCAAAAAAATTCTCCCTAAATAATGAAGCAATTTAAAAATAGTTAATCCTGGAAACACTCTCAAAAGATTAGCTGTGGCTCAACAAACTTTAAAGATGATCATTTCTAATTTAATTTGAAGTTGAACATCCTCGTGTAATAATGGCAAAGATGAAGGACTATTAGAGAATAATCTTGTTTACGGATCAGTGAACTCAGAAAATTGCCAAGGCACTGTGAAACATATTCCTTATTCACACCTCATAATTAACTGACTGCTCTGCGGAGACAAGATGCTGCAATATTAAAGTCACTGCTGTTATTAGAAAGCTGTTCATTTGGACTGGGATGCTGCTGGGGGTTCTCGCTTGGCTCTGGCATTTGCAAGCTCCCTGGAGACAGCACCCTGAGCGCATTGGAGGAGCAGACTCACAAAGGGTAATGAAGGGCAGAGAAAGCCTACAACAAAAGCATGGCTTTGCCCAGAAAAAAACCTCTCTCTCCTCTCCTCGTGCCATCTGGGAACACATCTCTCTTAGAGGCAACAGAAAGAAAAAAAACCCACAGTTCCTTTAATTAATTCACATTGAAAGGTACTTTTGGTGGAGTCAAGAGGCCAAAACAGGTCAAAGTAAATACTGTGATAAACAGTGACACGCAGGCCCTAGGACTGCAGCTATCATAGCTTGGGCTGTTGAGATGTTCCTACACAAAGACAGCAAAAGCTGAAACTTTCAGCCTGTAGGAAAAGGTAAGGAAGGGACACAACAGGCTCTGTCTTCAGGAAATCAAGAGAGAAACTGTTGGTTTACTAGCAAAACAGGAAAGCTTTGCTGAGGTAGATGTGCTTAAGGTTTGGGAAATCCTGGATTTAAGCCTCTGCTTTACGAATTCTTCATGAATTTGCGTGAACAGTGGGAACTGCTGCCTTTAGGCATAGGGAGGTAGGAGCACAAACACACTGAGGATGGAGGGGAACAGTGAGTGAGTGAGAGTGAGGCCCAGATGCAGCAGCTATGGAGTCTGACAGTGTTCCCTCCAGCCCTGAAAGCAGCCAGGCTGAGTTCAGTGCCTCACTCCACCTTTTTCCCTCTAATGGGAACAGGCTGGATGCTCTCCAGCCACAGAATTCAAAACACGCTCATAAAAGATACTCATATTTTCCGTTCAGGTTTTTTACTGTACATCTCATTTATGTACACAGACTGCCATGCCTGCAGTCTGAACAAAAGAATAAATAATAATAATAATAATAAAAAAGGTGGTGGCATAAATCAGCACTGAAAATGCAACTTGTGAATAGTACAAGGATCCAGCAGATTTATAAAGAAACAGAACACAAACAACAAGCAATAACAGACTCAATAAAACTAGAACGTGCTCCTGCATCTGGAGCCCTGTGTGTTATTCTGAAATCTCCCTCTTTTTCTGCACAATTTTCAAAGGATCAAGAGGGACACGGAAAAAGCTAATAAGGCTTTGAGGTAGCTTTTGCAAAAAGGAGATATGCAACAGAACAGGACTGTCCAGCATGGAAAAGGAATACACATAAGGATAGCATAAAATAACTAAAAGGTATAGTGAACCAGAAAAATTACTTTTTACTTCTTAACTCAATGAAATTACCAGTTTTCAAGCAAAGGGAAAGACTTTTTCAGAGTGCATGCAATCAAATCATAGAACTCTTTTTGATGAGATGTCACCAAAGTCAGGAGAGAAATAGGTCTAAAAAGAGAATTAAGCAATTCCACGGAGGACAGGCCTATGGAGAGTCTGAAAAAGTGTTCCAGATAAAGCCTCCATGTCCACAGAGTCTAAATCACTGACTGGCACATCTTCAAAGCATACGGTGAGAAAAGATAACCCTGTACTGGCCTCTTTCCCATTCGTTTCTTTTCTGTAAGCTTCTAGTAATGATCACAGTCAGAAAATACATACTAGAGGTAGATTGGGTGTTTCTATTACGTCGAATGGACTGATGTGAGTTCAATAGACAAATCTGAATGTAAAGGGAGTTCTAATAATTTTTTTCCAAGGAAATGAAAAAATGCCTTCTGGATGGAAAGTTATTCATCATCTCCAAAAGAATACATAGGCAACGAGCAGAGGAATTTCATATTCCATGTTCTGCAATTCCATGATGGAGTTACCAGTCAGGATCAGGGTGATGGCAGTGAAACCACAGTACGCCAGCCAAGCTCAGCAAAGGAATGCTGTTCTGTAAAGGAGAGACTAGAAATTCTAGGCTGGCATTAACAGCCACTCAAGACTCAGGCCTGGTACAGCTTTCTGAAGATGAAAATTCCTGATGCTTGTACCAAAAAAGCTTGTACTCCAAGCAATTCATTTGCTGAAATAAATGTGCGACATAATTAACTCCAAAGAGAAGGGGGGAGAAAAGGGAGAACAACAATCAGTGAATAGAGCTTATTACCAAAATACAAATGCTTCAGACATTCACAGATAACTCACAAGCACAGCAGTGATATAAACTGCTTTCATGAGATTAGGCTGAGGTTATTGTTAAATGCAATTAAATCAAGCAAAGTCAAAATATTGCAAGAGAACAAAGTACATAATTTTACAGCAGCTTTTGTAGAAATTCCTAGCAGCTTACAAAAACAATACATGTAATTGGGGGTGAATGATCACACAAATCTGCATGCTGTGGGAGAGAAATACAAGCACTGTTTCTTCTCTCTTCCATCCTTGACTGATAATTACTCTTTCCCTGATCTTTATGTTCATCAGTCAATACAGTCTCTGCCTCCATGGAAAACAGAGATAAAATAGGTTTTTTTCTTCCAACTTTCCTCTTCTATTCTGAAATCCCAACAGGCTTGTTGTCATCTTTCACAGACTGGAAGGAATTGTATTATATTCCATAGTTTCTGTACTAGTACAGTCAAAGCGCAAACCACAGTTAGTTTCATATTTTCTCCTCACTCTACAGCTGATTTGCAAGAATAAGAGATCTGTCGGTCATAAAAGGAGAGATTTTAGCAAACTTTCAGTCTCCAGCCACGAAACAGAGGGCCTACAGCAAACACAGGCACAAAAGCTTTAAACAGAGGGAACAACTGCATTATCTAGACGGTAAAAGAATGACACCTCAAGCCAACCAAACCTAATTTTAAGAAAGGAGGTTTCAAAAAGAACAACCCCCACCACACATTTCAGTGGAAGATTTTCTTCTAAGCAGTCTCATGATGAGCTACAGCAGGTAATGAGTGCACAAAGCAAAGCAGAGCTCTGCCAGATGCCATCGGACCTGTCTGACTCGGGGGCAGACAGTGGACAGCAGTGCTCCTGTAACGTCAGCGCAAGCGCTGTCTTTCAGGGCTCGCTTCAGCCATTATCTGAATTTCAGCACGGATGTTTGGGAACGTGGAATGCATTTACAAGCATCCCTTCTGCCCTACAGCTTCCTGGACATTCCCCCTCTGGAAACTGCTTAAAAGAATAGGTTAAAAAAAAATAATAATCTGCATTTCAAAGGTCTGCAGGCAGGAGAGAAATTGTGTGCTCCAGCATTTCAAAGTATAGGATTAAGGTTTCTAATGCACTAGTTGGAAAAAGATATTGGGATAAATGAATTAAAATGTGAAAGTGGATTTGCTACTCTTCTTCTTTAGATTGAGATGAAGATTAAGTTTCTAGCCAGGGAAGGATCTATTCATCCTGGAAAGCATACAAGGGAAGATGAGAGAAGCTTTAGACACGCAAACAGATTTTGTCTTTTTAAACCAAACATTAAATCTCAACAACTACTTCACATTGAAAGTCAAAGTAACCCTTGCCACATCTAAATCCATCCACCAAAAGTCAAATTTGATGGGATTGGTATCCTCACAGTTTTGAGCAAATGACTGCACATATCAGAGCCTGTGAAAACCTAAAGCCATGAAGCTTAGCCCACAGAGTCCCACTGTCCTTCACTTAACACATGCCATGATATCAGGTTCTTGAAGAGGGCATAGAACGGTTCAGAAAGAGCCAGACATAAAAGATGTAGAAAGGTACAACTGAATCTGTTAATCCTGAGAACAGCCGAAAAGTTTTGCTTCATGTTCAAGCATCTGGAAGTCAAAGATGGAAATGAGAAACTGTACAGCAATATTAGGTCCGGGTAAATGTCTGCAATAATCTGCATTTCACCTAATCTTTATGGATTTTGTTTCTTTTCTTATTGTTATTATTTTCTGTTGACTAGAATACCATTCTGTGTCAAGCCACCCCAGATTTACTGGAAGAAAAAGGACCTGGCAAGTCAGTAAGGTTTTTCCATTTCTCAAGTCTCTGGTAATTCCTTGACACCAGTTTAACGGGCTTTCAGAGAAAGCCAATGAGCATGGGCATGTAGTATTTCCAACGCTAATTTAATTGAGACTGCCATCAATTGTGAATAGAAAGGCAGTCCCGTAAGGAAGGAGAATGAACAGAGTCTGCTGTGAGTCAGTCTGGAACACAAGGGCTGCACCCACAGATTAGGGATTTTCAATTAGCAACACAGGGAACAGAACAGGCATCGATGCACCACTAAGAGACTTCAACTGCGGGGTTTCAATACCAGACAAAAAAGCCTGCTTCCTCTGTGCAGGGATGAACAAGGGCTCAGCATCGTTCAGAAGATGGAGAAGAAAAAAAAACAAACTGAAACATGGCTGTCAGCTCTTCTCCCTGATCCTGTCTTGCTCTGTCTGGTTCTTTGTCTCAGGGAAATTTTCCACTCCTGAATTCATAAAAATGGATTTCCATGGACTTAATGGAAGTCCATCTGAAAAGTCTTCCTTAAAATAAATAAATAAACCAGCTGGCAGATGTTAAGTCATCAACTGCAAAAACTAACATCCGTCTCAGTTTTGTCCTCCATTCTGACATTTAATGCACGCAAAGCCAAACTACTTAGGTTTATTTCTGCTCGCTGAAATAAACAGAGCCTCTTGAGCACTGTTGCACGCTAATAATCCCAAGAATATTATTTACTTTTCACTTCCTTCTTGAAAGGGTTTAAAAAAAGGAAGAGAGGTTTCATTCCATACTGCAAGACAAAATCCTCTATCCAGAATAGCAGCTAAAGTGATCTAATGAAGGAAGAAAAACTTAAAACGAAGCCTCTTCTATTCTGCTGGCTGCATGCAAAAAGTGCCTCCTTTCCACAAGCAATGCCAGCAGTGCAACTAGTTATGGCTCCATGCCACTGCAAGTGCCTCAGAGTCGCTTTTGGCTTTGCATGGTTCTGTGCGCTCCCTCTCCCCCAGGAAAATCCCTGATTTCAATACAGGGCTGAGAACCAAACCCACACGGATGAAGAGATGAGGTCAAAAAGAAAGCAGGCTTTGCAACTCCTGGAGCAGAAATGCAAAAGGGAGGAGATAGGTACAGAGACAGTGTCCGTTTGGACACGGGGGCCCAAGATGATCAGGGGGACTGGAGCACTTCCCATATGAAGAGGGAGGCTGAGGGAGATGGGCTGTTCAGCCTGGAGAAAAGAAGGCTGCAGGGTGACCTAAATTGCAGCTTTTCAGTACCTAAAGGGAGCCTACAGAAAGGAGGGGAATCAACTCTTTGAAAGGGTAGATAACAGCAGGAGAAGGGGAAATGGTTTTAAGTTGAGGGAGGGAAGATTTAGGTTGGATGTCAGGAGGAAGTTCTTTACAGAGAGAGTGGTGAGGTGCTGGAACAGGCTGCCCAGAGAGGCTGTGGATGCCCCGTCCCTGGAGGTGTTCAAGGCCAGGTTGGATGGGGCCCTGGGCAGCCTGGTCCAGTATTGAATGTGGAAGTTGGTGGCCCTGCATGTGGCAGGGGGATTGGAGATTCATGATCTTGAAGTCCCTTCCAATCCTGGCCATTCTGTGATTCTGTGAAGAGGAAAGCTCCAGAGTGACCCTATCATTTAGCTGGGCAAAGCTCCAGCAGCAGCAACCTGCAAGCTGGGAGAAGTGCGGAGCACATGTAGGATGCAACACACAGTACAGGGACATCTGCAATGGGCAAGGATCCTCCAGTCAACTGGGCAAAGACTCAGGCTGGGAACACAGGAGGGATCCCAGGAGGGGACGTTTTTCACAGCAACTTTGGGGCAAAGCAACATGATCCAAACAGCAAAGCCTGGAAGCAACTCAATGATAAGGTGAAGAAAGCAAGGGGAGATGATAGTGGGATGGAATAGACAGGGCAGAATAACAGAAGAGGGATGGGGCTGCCAGAAAAAGCCATGTGTACCAGGGTTTATCCCTCTTTAGAGTCTGGAAGGGAACATCGTGTCATCATGATGTCTGATCTCTGCCAACAAAGACACAAAGATCTGAGGGAAAAAGTCCCCTGTTTCCTTTAGTGCTCCCTCCTATAGAGCACAACTTACTGCTGCCATCAGTTTGTCTGCTCCAGTAGCAGATGTCGATGAGGTGGATCCAAAGTTTTCAATCCAACTGTTCATACCCTTGTGGCAACCCTCTGAAAACTGTTTACTCACTCTCCTTGTTTTTTTTTTTCCAAAAGCAAAGAAACAGGACATCCAGAAATTATGCCAAGAGTAATTTAAAGGTTACAGATTGAAGCAACAATTGGTGAGGAAATATTGTACTTGGTAGTTTGTACACAGAGAAATAATCAAAAAGAAGTTAATCTTTCTCAGAACAGGACTTAATATGATGTAAACAGGGCATGGAGCCATGCTTTGGACAAGGAAGAAACAAAATATTGAACAGTTGCTCATTAAGCGAGCACCAGCCATTCTGGGCACTCAGTAGAGATGGATCATGCAGAAAAAATGGCATGTGATCGTGCAATTAAAAACTGTCATAGAATGGCCCAGGTTGGAAGGGACCTCAAGGATTATCAAAATTGCAAGCCCCCTGCCACAGGCAGAGTTGCCAACTGCTAGATCAAGCACTAGAGTAGATTGCCCAGGGCCTCATCCAATCTGGCCTTGAACACCCCCAGGGATGGGGCATCCACAGCCTCTCTGGGCAGCCTGTTACAGCACCTCACCACTGTCTCAGTAAAGAAACTTCCCCCAACATCTAATCTAAATTTCCCCTCCTTTAGTTTAAAACCATTCCTCTTGTATTCTTCCCCATGTCTTAATATATATTCTTGTGTGTGCGTGTGTGCGCAGCATCAGTGATCATCACACCAAGGCAGTGCTGTTTTGAAGTAAACTTTAGTTAGCAATAAATGACTTCAATTACTTGTACTGAGGTAGCAGTTGCAGATTTCCAAGATCAAGACACACAAAGCCACAAACATGCAGAAGAGAGACATTCCTTAGACTGACCTAAGAAATTTACATCTTAAAACAACAATCACACCAAACAAATAAATGGAGGTAGAAAGAAAACACGCATCACTGTGCCTCGTTTTCTAGCATGCGCAGTGGGAACAATTTTCCCAAGATTATGCAAGGGTTCTGTGGAAGACAGTCACAAATCAGAGCACTGAAATCCCAGGCTGAATCCAAGGCTTTAAGACACTGACTTTGCATGTACTCCTAGGCTCTAATAAAGACTTCCAGTGGCCTCTGGTACTATTTGAGCATGACAGTATTATTGGTGGCTATATACAAAGAAGAAGAACAAGATTCACATGGTACAGTTAGGGAACATTTCCTGAAAGGACAGGACATGGACACAGCAGTAGCTACAGCTCAGACTCACAATGGAAAAATGTTCTAAAGGAACGAGTACAGAGAAAAGCAAACTGCTGGTCAAATCCACCCCTGCAATACACCTCCCCTAAGGGGTCTGAATTTCATTCACAACTTAAGCTTACTAAATAGCAAGAATGGCAGAGCACTAGCAAGCCTCCTACAACTAAAAAAAGCTTGCAAACCATACAAGAAGCATCCCCCAGCTACCAAGGTAACGATGGTGCTTATCTAATCTGTTCTTTCAGCACATTCAGTGCCTTTTCAGGTCTTGGGACTCCTGCTTGTCTTTTGGGGTAAAGTTTGATTTTAAACCACAATCCCCCCGCACCCCTTCCCCCCCAAAAAAAATTCAACACACGGCCAGTGACCATTCAGCACTTCTCTCTCCTTTTGCACAGAGACAGTCTAACACCAAACGTTGTTCTGAGCATCACAGACTGTGAGATTACTCATTTCTTTTAAAAAACAGAGCCCTCAGGAAATCACCACTAAGAGAGGAAAGAAATGAAAAGCCTAGGCTTAAAGTTCCAGGTTATTCATTATGCTTTCTTGAGAATAAAATCATTTTGATTGCCAGATTCCCAGACCCTTACCACCACAGACTGAATTCTAAACCAGGTCACCGTCTTCAGGGTTCTCTACCAACTGTTCCTGCAGTGTTTGCAAAGCCAGGCCATATCAAGTATCCAGCCTCCTCTTTTGTTGTATGTTCACAAGGCAAAAATAATAGTTAGGTCTTAGCGTTTTGTCAGAAGTATGCAGTGCTCTTTACTTGCTGCGCTTTGTGTATGAGTGCAATCATCGCTACCTTCAGGTCACACGAGCACAAGAATAGCTTTCTAAAGTTTAAGAAAGCTGTAAGAAATCTAACAGAAAATGTCCTCCTAGCACTCCTGTACCCCAGGCAATTTCATATTCTAAGTCATGGCTTGATATAAAACTCTGACAAATTCAAGAAAATTCCAAGTTTGCAAGAGAGATATCCTGTGAAACCCAGGATCAGTGCATCTGTGAAACCCACTACACTATTCTGTCTGTATTAGCTATGAATCTAGGACTGCACTGCAAGGAGAAGCATTAGAAATGCAGCTGAGATTTCTGCTTTTTCAAGAGAGACTTCATGTTAAAGCAGAGATGTGCTATACTACAAAAGTAGCTTTAAAAATATAATAAAAGTAATCACTACTCAAGAATTAGAAAAAGTCATTCTGTTAGCACCCAGTGGGGAAAGAGCCAAACGAAATTCATGCAATTTCTACCCAGTTGCAGGTCACATATGCCTCTCCCTCTACTCTTTCATGTTGGTAGACAGCATCTGTTTCAGCTCAAGAACAGAACACGCACACTGTGCTGGGACGTGGGGAAAATACATTATGACCTCAACATACTTTCCCTCGTGCTATATCAATCTTCAGGCCAGCAAAGCCATCTCTGGAATGCACCATGTTCTGCACAGTGTTTCCATTCCCCTTCCCCTACTCCTGCAAAAGGAAACAACATTGCTGATGGTTTAGTCATCAGGTCACATTTATCCCTGCTACAGCCTTAAGGGACTTCACTGAATTTTACATCAATGGGTTTTCTGTCCAGATCCTACAGTGCTAACACGCAGTGAGCTCCCTCGGTCTCTTTTGCACATATGCAGATATATGAAGTGACACTGTTGGGCACAGCTCCAAGTACATCCCCTTCTTGTTCTGTCATTTGGCAAGAAAGTAAAAAAGAAACACACACACAAAAAAATAAACTAATGCAATGGTTTGACTACGCAGAAAATGAACATACTAAAAATTGGTCTATTGTCAATTCTAAAGGAAGAGTTACCAACAGCATATGCAATAAAGATCAGTTTTTAGATGATCAAAGAGAAACACAGATTTCCATTTCAAAAGCATACAAGTTACTGAGAAGTCTTATCTTTCAAGAATGCCCATATCTTTGACTGTGGCCCAACTACAGACTCAGAAAGCTCAAAACCATCAAGGTGGCTAAGAGATATGAGAGGGAGGTCACAGACTAAACATTTAGCAGTGGTGAGTGTGAGGCATCTGTGAAGTGACAAAACTGTAACTATACTACATGGTTTTGGAATAATAGTGGGGAAAAATAGTCAAAAAATAATTCCCAGTTTTCATTTATCAATGAGTTCAAGAAATCAAGAAAAAGAATGACTAAATATGTACACAACTTTCAGAAGGAACTATGACAACTTGTTGCTTTACACATACCAGTCTCATTAAATGTATCAGAGTAACACTATGGTGTGCAATGAGGTACTGATATCGTTTGATAACTGGATTCTGCTCTCCTAAGACCCCACCTGGAACACTGCATCCAGAGCTTGCAACCTAAGACAGACGTGGGCCTGCTACAGTAACTGCTAAAGCATCTCTCCCATGAAGAAATGCTGAGAAATATGGCATTATTTAGCCTGGAAAAGGCTCTGGGGAGACCTCACAGAGGTCTCTGAGCTTCTAAAGGAGGCCAAAAAATCATGGGAAGAGAATCTTTACCAAGGGGTAATGGTTTAAATTAAAAAGGGATAGGTTTAGATTAGATATTAGGAGGAAATTATTTCCTCAGAGAGCGATGAGGCACAGCAACAGGCTGCTATAGAGACTGTGGGTACCCCATCACTGGAGGTGTCCAAGGCCAACCTGGATGTGGACCTGGGCAGCCTGATCTAGTGGTAGGTGTTCCTGCCCACAGAAGGGGTGCTGGAATTGGATGGGCTTTAAAATCCTTTCTAACCCAAACCATTCTGTGATTCTATGCCATACAATCATATTCTTTCACCGTAGTGAAAGCACTGAAGTTCTGGCTTCATCCTAAACAGAAGGTTGATGTGAAAGTTCCTCTCATCTGTTCTGTGTTTGCATCACGCAGGACGACATGCGTAGTCACTAGCCTTTCAGGCCTTGAAACTCAGGCAGCCTGATCAAACTGATAAGAGATCTTAAGTTACTCTGTTTCAGCAGTACATGCCAACAACCCCCTAAATTGTAATAAATCATGGTGATAAAACCTGCAGTTTCACCCAGCCTAACTCATTCCTTACTTCTGAACGCACCCAGAGCTGCAACCCACGCATTCACAGAGACATCTCCCTGCACCAAGAATTTACATAACTAACTCCAGTTACTGCTAATTAGAATGCCTCAACTCCTCCATTAGCTTTTTCCGTATCTTTCAGTTAGCTTTAATAGGAGGGTACACATCGTCAATTATTATTAAATAGAAATCTAATTGGCCACATTACAAGTGAGCTGAAAGAATAGAATAAAATAGTTGCACACTGCTTAAGCTAGAAAACAGCTTACAATCAAGCAGCTTGGTGCACTATGTAAGACACTTGAAGCAATCTGACCACGTCCAATCAGTCTTCCAGTTCTCGAGTTTTTAAAAATCTTTTCCCTTCCCTGTTGCTGTGAGATCAACACAAATCAGGGAAACATCAATGACAGAGAATAAATCGTGTAATTAATTCTGCATGTTTGACAGCAATTTCAATTTTTTTCCCCTCCTATCTTTTTTTTAGTGATAGCAAGGATTTCCTGATTTACTATTCCACCCCCCAAAGATGGATTGCCTTTTAGCAGAGTAATTGCTTTGCCTGCTTCCTATTTCACATCATATAATATTCCAACAGCTCTAGAGAAAGACTGCATACAGTAAGTATTTAAACTAGTTTAATCCGTCCTGTGACAGGAGTCAGCAAATGGAATTAAGGGGAGGACCACAGCTGCATGAGTAGGTAGTGGTTCCCTGATCTCCAGGTGATGTGGATGACATTTTGAGGTGCTGAGCTGCAATATATTTAATCTTTGCAGTTCCATACAACCGCAAGTGCACACCACGGGGTTAGTACTTGAGAAGATCTCTTGAAAACACTGCATCTGTTTGATCCGTTTAAGGAACAAATGCTGTAGCAGCACATTTATTTTTTAAGAGTAACTAGTAAACGTTGACAGTAGACACACAGGCACTGGTCAGATTGTCCAGGCTGTCATTTTGTACATACAGTGCAATTCCAACAAGAAAATATTATCTGGTTCAGTACTGCTTTCAGAGAATTGAAAACATAATAACTCTCAGGAACAGCCAAACCAAGAGCAAAGCAGTCCCTCATTCCTGTAAGCCTGAGAGCAGAGAAGTTCTCAACTGGAACTCTGCACATACAAATATTAGAAGAATCACAGAATGGCCTGGGTTGGAAGGGACCTCAAGGATCATGAAGCACCAATCCTCCTGCCACATGCAGGGCTACCAACTTCCCCATTTAATGCTACATCAGGCTGCCCAGGTCCACATCCAGCTTGGCCTTGGACAGTTCCAGTGATGAGGCACCCACAGTCTCTATGGGCAGCCTGTTCCGGCACCTCACCGTTCTCTTGGTAAAGAACTTCCTCCTGACATCTGACCTAGAACCCAGGGACACAGCATCACAGCAGCATCCCCAAGCTTTCTAGCAGAGCTCTCAGGCAGCTATTACACAAACATGCCACATCCAGCTTCTCTCTCAGCCACTGGGCCCAAGCCAGCTCCACTCCAGGCATTCCTCAGCGAGCTGTCATGCAATGGGTCATCATAAGAGTGCTGTGCACTGTCACTTGAAAAGAGGAGCTGAGAGGCTTCTACCATGAGAGCCTCTTTTGAGAAAGAAAACAGCTATGTACACACACAGCTCAATTTGCCGCGTGCAGAAATCCTTTCCAACACTTTAAGAAGCAGCTGCTGAAAAGGAAACGACAGTTGGCATCATGGGCAAACACCCTCTGAAGCCATCCCATATGCACTGTCCCCACAGTGCAACTTCCGCAACCCTCTCCTGAATCTAGAACACCAGAGACTTTTCCCAGGAGCAAGAAAGGAATGCTCCCAAAAAGGGCAGAAGGACGGTGTCTGGAAAAGGTATAAAGCAAAGATGGGGAGACAGGAACAATACTAGGAAAGAAAGAAACAGCGGTAAAAGATACAAAGAACAAGATGACGGAGTAAGACAGGAGGTATTTCTTACAGCGACAGTCTCCAGCACAGTATCTGTCAGGGAAAATGACAAAGAAGTACAAAGAGAATTAATGCACTTAAAGAAATAGGGAAAGAACAAAAGTCAGGAATAGCAGCTACCCCAGTGTCTGTGCTCAGATTACTCTTCCCCATCACATACTGAACTTTGGAGGCAAGATGTTCCAAGAGGTATTCAGACTGCCCATTCTGGCCCAGCCTATCAGAATGAACAGGGGTTATCTGTGTTTATTTAATAGTTCTACTCATTTGGGAATACAGGAGAAGAAATGAAAACAAACAGAAAACTCAGTACACATTTCAGAAGCTGTTCCCAGTACCAGAGGAGTCTGGGTGTCGGAGCAGCTGGCAGTGAGCCACCCTGAGAAGACAACTTCCTCATCATCCTTCTGACATGGGTTCCCACACAGAGAGGCAACACAGCCAAACCCACTTCTCTCCTTGTTAAAAACAAAGCCAAGAACACAACTACACATAAGTCAGACCCATCAGACTAAACACCAGGACGATCAGTCTGTGTCTTAGCAGCTCTCAAGTGGGCTGAACCATTTAACCTAAATATAGAGCAAACAGATTCTGCAATGAGAAGGACTGCATGTAACAGCCTGTACACCATCCATACTGATGCAGCAAGAAGATTAAACGAATACAGAACTGCAGCAGATAATCTCTCATCTATTCCAGGAATAAAACACTTTCTACAAGAAGTAGGTAGCGTGGGGCAATTCATTACTACAGTCTCCAAAAAGTAAATCATATTGTGACTATTTTGTAGCTAAAGACAAATATCAGCAGTAAAGCTGCTGCTAAGTATGCTGAAGCTAAAACCTGCTGTTTGCTCACTGTAGCTGTAGTGCTATTCAAATTGAGCAAGGGCACCAAGCACAGCTCCAAGGCAAAGAATGGCCCTGAGTTCAGAGAGTACTTTCTTCCAAGTGAGATGCACAATGAACATGTTGAGAACTGCTAGACACACTGACTATAAAAATCACTCTGCTGTCGCCTGAGCCCCGCTTTCATCATTATATGCAAGCTCACAGGTGTAAGGCAAGAGTGGGCATCACCATTACTCTCATATGCACACATTTATAAACACATAGAAATTATATCCTCAGATGTGCACTGAGAGATACACAGCACCCAAAGCGAGGCAAGTGCTGCTGTACACATGCACACGTTCCTACTTTTCACATTCAAGTTAGCATTACAATTCTGACTTTACCCATGAAGATGCTGGGAAGGAGCACATTGCATACCAACATCATCCTAGGACTGGAGGCCTCAGTACATGGACAGTCCTCAGATATTCTCCTTTCCCAGGTAGAAGCGCACTTTTTAACCTTCTTCCTACCCTTCTCCTCATCTCCTTCCCCAGTAAGGGAAGAAAAATTACAGATTTCAGGCTCTTAGCACCTAAACCAAAGCAGAGGAGCTGATATGGTCGGATTAGCTACAAGGGGAGAGTCAGGCAACAGGCAGTACCTGCGAATAGCCCAGATAGCTTTGCTGGGCACAGGAAGGCCACCGCTGCGCGGCTCCTCGGGGTGGCAGGAGCTCCAGGCAGTCCTGTGAGCGAAGCGATGCTTCCCATTCTCCCGAGATGAGACTGGCAGCGAGGCAGGGAATGAAGCTGCAGGCTGCCGGACAGATCTTGTATGGGTGCCCCCATTCCTCCTAGGCAGGCATTGAAAAAGCAGAGAAAAGGGGGAAAAGAGGGGAAATTGGAAAGATAAGACGTCAGTTTCAGTTTTGCATGCTTATTAAAAGGTCGAACATTGTGGCACAATACGGCATCTCACTGCAACAGACAATTTACTTAAGATTAAGGTGATGTGCATTGGGAGGACGGGACTTACTGCTTCCTACCTAAAACTAGTGGAAGACACCCAAGAGCAGCACAAGACAAGCATGCCTATGCAGAACTGCTCTCTGCAGCTCCAGCATGATGGGAAGCACAGTGAGAAATAATATGCCTCAATCCTCAATTTTTTGGTGCAGAAAATAACTGTACTCTGCCTTGTTTGAACAGAGATCCAATTTGTACAGGATGGTGGAAAGAACAGGAGGAGGAGAGGAGGACGGTGAGGCCCTGGCACAGGCTGCCCAGAGAAGCTGTGGGTGCCCCACCCCTGGAGTGTTCAGGACCAGGTTGGAGGGGGCCCTGGGCAGCTCTGCTGCTGGGTGGCAGCCCTGCCCACAGCATGGGGCTGCAGTTGGGTGGGTTTCAAGATTCCTTCCAATCTAAGCCATTCTGTGTTTCTATGAGTTTCAACAGTATGAAGAAGGCTACTGGTTTTCTGCTGCCCCTTAGAAAAGAAAATAAACCACAAAAATCCTGAGTGTCACAGAGCACACAAGACATGCGACTAGAGCAAATATTAAAATGCAGCACATCTGAACCGCAGAGCTTCCTTTCTGCAAGCTAAGCAGCTGCCACATCTGGGCAACTGAGTGGCACTGGAGCACAGGAAAAAACCTAAGCATTGGGATGCAAAGCTAAGGGAATTTGAAAACTGAAGGGAAGGAGGGAGGGAAGAGAAGACATAGGTTTTCCCAGCAATTATATTTGTGTCATCTTTAGCCAGGCAGCTCCTGGAACACCACCCAGCAGCCTGCAAACACAGGCACTGCGTGCCTGCAGTGAGCAGTGTGACGCCTGTCAGCTCCCAGAAATCTCACTGGCTACTTGCCCACCAGTGACACTGTTACGATTTAGTCAACAGATGAAAGCAGGAGAAATCCTAACACGAGCCCCCAAATCCTGCTCTGCTGGGAGGTGACTGAAAGCACTACTGCAGGAACATGAATTCAGCACCCTGCTCTACAACTCAAGCATGGCAATTCCTTCTGGGGTGTGACAGGCTGCAGGGCCCAGGGTACAAGGCAGGTAGGAACGTGGGAGGTGATGGCAGGAGCAGGACCTCCTGTCAGCAGCAGCAGCAAGCTCTCACATGTGCTCACTTGTTGACAGATCTGTCCCAGCATAGTATAGGACAGAAATGCATGAAAGACAGCTCTTATCAGCTGAAAGAATTCTGCCTTTCAATGGAGATGCAGTTACATAGTTACTGGAAAACAATATGGGTGAGAGATACAGTCCTCAAGGATTTGATTTTTTTTTCCTAATAACTCTAATAGAAGTTGCTAATTATGCCAATCATTCCAGAACAGGCTGGATATTTTCCCCTCTTTTCTGATTTTTTTTAAGGACAAGAAGGATTAACTTTGATTTTACTACTGAGTGTCATAACATACTTCAGCAATAACACTAGCAGAAAGAGTTAAACCAGAGAAATGTTAAAATGTTAATAATTCAGCCTGAGCTCCTCTGTAAGAAATAAATATTGGTCTTGCCAGAGCGAACTGAGCACTTCAGAGACGAGTTCTTCACATTTGGTCAATTTGTCAAGCAAAATTTAACAGGCAACTAGAATAACAAACAACACCAGAATGAAAACTTGGTGCCTTCCAAATCTGTCAAATGAGTGCCATTGAATTCAGAAGGGCAAGACATCTCTGACAGTGCTGTCTAATGATACATATTCTGTATATACAGGCAGTAACACTGGAAAGCACAGTTAGCATAGAGATTACTTACAGTTTGAGGCTATTGCAGGAGAGGGAAAAGAAGTCATATACCAAGCACACACCAAACACAGTGACTCCAGTTTCTTTCACGAGCATTGCACACGTCCCAAGGAATAAACTAAGCAGCAAAAAGAATGGGGAGGCAGTGGGAGGGAAATGTTCCCCAACATAAAGCTGGTCCACACTCCTGAAAAACAAATTTGACATGCATGAAAATAGCAGAAAATTTAAAATATATTTACTACATTCACACAAATATTGAGGCAATTTTCCTTAGTTTCTTGAGATCCTGATAAAAAGTGAAGTGAACAATCTACACCATTTGCTGACAAATGAAGAAAGTCTTAGACACTGGGGCAGGAAGGGAAAGTACAGCTTCTGAGAGGTGCACCAGGAACTTGAGCAGAAGAGTAAAAGAGGAGCAGAAAGATGAGGTAGGCATCAACTAGTCAGAGGAAGGTAGAGTAAGTACAAACACAAAGGTTAGAGAAACACCTGCTTTCTGTCACTTAGAACATACATGCTTAAGTTTTCCTGGTGTGACAAAATGCACCATGCATGCAAAATATCCCCCCATCTCACTCACACTCCTCTGGGTCAGTGTATGCCCTAATCCTTAAAATCCTAAGTCTAAGTCTATATGAGAGAGAAGAAGAAAACAAACAAAAAAAATCAAAATCAAACAAAAAATTCCTACAGGGTCACTACCAGATTTACACCTTCAAAACCTTAGATGAAAACAGATCTAGATTTGTAGCAAACATCCCTAGAAGAACATGAGCAGCTTTTCCTAAATGAAACATCAATGTGAAGGGGCATAAACTCCATTCAAGCAAAGCTATTTCTCGTGTGTGCTTGTTCAGTTACAGTTTTAGCACACAGCAAATAGTGTCAAGTTTTCATCTGAAAAAGACAACTAATGGTCTGGCCATAATGCTGAACTCCCACAGGCTGGATTCTTCACTCTCCATACTAATAATATGCCTTTAGTAGAAAGCATTTATTTCTAATTTCATGTCCAGTTTTACAAACACTCTACTGGTGTATGGTCAGTTGGTAACGTCAATGGAAAAGGGTATCTTAATACTCTGTCCTTGTGAGGCCCCAGCTGCAGTACTGAGCCCAGGCCTGAAGCCCCGAGCACAAGAAGGAAGCTGAGCTGTTGGAGCGGGTCCAGAGCTCCAACCATGAATATGCTCAGAGGGCTGGAGCACCTCTGCTATGAAGAAAGGCTGAGAGCTGGGCTTATTCACACTGGAGAAGGCTCCAGGGACACCTCACTGCAGCCTTCCAGTACTTCAGGGGAGCTTATAAACAGGAGGGGGAGTGACTTTTTACACAGGGTGATCGCAATAGGACAAGGAAGAATTGCTTTAAACTAAAAGACAGAAAATTTAGGTTAGATGTTAGGAGGAAAGTCTTTCCTCAGAGGGTGGTGAGGCCCTGGCACAGGCTGCCCAGAGAAGCTGTCTCCGTCTCTGGAGACATTCTAGGCCAGGCTGGATAGGGCCCTGGATGGCAGCTGTGCCCATGGAAGGTTGGAGTTAGATGATCTTTAAGGTCAGTTCCAAGCCAAACCAATCTACAAGTCTATGAAATGCTGACTTCCCTTTTTACACTTATGCTTTCTCAGAAGTGTCACTTATTGGGCACTCCAACTGCAGCATGGCCCAGAGCACAGCCTCAAAGAACTATGCTGGAGGAAGGACCTCTGCCAGCAGTGATCAGAAACCAATGGATTTCTTCCTGAAACTGAGCATCTTATCCAATTATAAGAACTGATACCAAGGTCCATACCTATTATAGGAGAGAAAAGCCAACAGAAAGAGTAGACAGGCGAGGACATCCGCTCTGCCTACTATACCTGTTACCTAAAAGGAAAAGAAATGCACAGATGTAAAGGCAGGCATATAAAAAGGCATGTACACGTACATTCAGTGACTGTCTCAACAATCTCTAACCACTACTACTTTAAATATTACAAAAATAAAAGCTGAAGTGTTATCCTCCCTCACCACACCAAAATGTTACTTGGCTGGTGTAGGATATGCTCAGTTTTGACTACTGCATTTCTCAAATGGCAAAACAAACAAGTAATTCAGTATGGAAGTCATTAAGTTCTTTTTAAAATATTAATGAAGTTGCACAGAAAAAAATACCAGTTTCAGGAATCTGCTTTAATTCTGTACAATAAGAGTTGAATGAGAAACACATCAAACTCCCAGAACTGAGATTTGTTAAAGAAAAGGACTATTGAAAGGACAACTCTCTGGAGAAGACTTATTATATAGGAGTGAGTTAATAATTAACATTTGAATAAACTTTATCGCCAAAAAGTAATGGAGTCGTATGTAATTTATTCTCTTTGAACAATCTGGGTTTATGAGAGTTTTCCCACATATCAAATAACAAAATCTTTTTGTAAGAAAGGGAATACTCGAGAAGGATGTACAACTATTTTTTTTACAAAATATTTCAATATTCCATTTCATAAAGATCTAAAGTCGAACATAAAGCAAATAAAAGGCCCTTTGAAATTTTGCCTCTTTTGAGCTTACATAATTAATCTATATTCAGTGCTCTGGCATTTATTTTAACCTTTTTAAGTTCTGACCCAGACAAAAATAAATTCAAAGAGTGCTTCTTTAGAACTTTCCCTGTCGTACAGAGCTGCATTATCAAAAGGGGCCTGGCTGATTAGTACACACAAGGCAGCACAGGCAGTGACTGTAAGGCTCACGGCTTTTTGTTATTAAGGTAATCTCTCCTCAAAAGTTCTCAGCAGCAGCAGCGCTTCGCTCACTGATTTACAAAGGATCCTTACAAGTCTATGATGTCAATGGTATCTCTGCTAACGAGTGCTTTTTTTTTTTTTTTTTTTTTTTTTTGAAGCCTGGACAGCTACACATTGCACTTCCTTGCAAAGACAGCAAGACTTACTTTATCCACAGGAGAAGTACCTCCCCACACTATTAGACTGTGGCTGCGGAATGAGTAAGTCTTTAACTGTTCTCATAGAACAAGCAGAAAAAAGTGCAGTACAGGCTGCTGCTCTGTGCACTTACCATAGTATTTACACCAACACTTTTTCTGAGGAGGGCATTCTTATTTTTTAATTCAAAGCAATACAAATTAATCCACGGGCCATATGACCTCTATCCAAGTGATCTTGGTCCAAACACATACCCATGCTCCCTTCAGTGCTTCTCCCTCACACTGATGACTACAGAAGGCAAGTGAAGGCATGGAACAATGTCCCAGCAGGAAACAGCGGCCTCAATGAGGTCTTTGGTTATGGAAGGCTTGACATTTTCACATAGTGACTGACTGCCCATTTACTGCTGAACTGGTGCTGAGGAGCCTCACTGAGAATTGAACACCAGAGCAGAAAGACAGCAAGTCTGAATGAGTGTCTTCCTTAAGAACTGCAAATTCTGTTAACTATGGTATATTCTCATCTTTGATCTCCCAAAGCAAAGATCACAACCACCCCATGGCATATGACTCAGAAGTTTCTTACTAAATAAATAAATAGGGTGTACTTCTATTTTTAGATTCTTTGCCACCTTTTTTGTTTGCTTTTTTGTTTTGGTTTGGTTTTTTTTTTGGTGTCACATACTTACAGCCTCGGTGTGAATGGGATGCACAGCAAAGAACAGCGCTGTGACAAAAGCAAGTCGACAGTCCTTGAACACAGCTTTGTCACAAGTATACATCAGCACGAGAGTCACCAGACAGTGTAGAATTACATTCACTGCGTGGAAATACAAGGGGTTCATTCCAGCCAGCAAGATGTTTAACCTGAAATTAAAAACAAGAGCCATAACCAGTCTGGGGCAGCTTTGAGATAGCAGGACGACTTGCAAATGCGCTAAATTATGCTTTCTGCCTGATTTGCAGTCTGCTAATGTAAGTGCTATTAAACTAATTAGTGAAAATTGCTCTGAACTTCTGGTTTATCTGATTAAAGAGAAAACCACTTCCCCAATTTTCCTCCTAAAATATGCAGTTGAATTTGGCAAGCTTCATAATATGGAGATGGGAGAGGACTATGCCCCTGCATTAAGATAGGTTTGCTACACTGAAGCAATAGATGTGCTTCCCAGCATCCACTAGCACAGTCCCACATCAGAAATACAGCACTTGCCTTGTTTCTGTGCTTTACTGACAACTGGACTACACTGAGAAGCTGCTATAGTAGTCAGCATCATTTTTATGAGGACACTAATGTTTGGGACAAGTTAGCTCAGATCATCTTAGATACAATGAGAGTTTGTTATTTGTGTCTCTCATGAAAGAAGCATATAACTAGCTGTTATGACATTTGTTTGACACAGTGTATTAATGCATTTTTCTGGTCATTGTTTTTTACAGTCAACTTGCTTAACAGCTGCTGACAGGATCTGCTTCACATGCAATTAAAGATAACTTGATTTTCCTTACAAGTAACTGCATCTGTATCTCATTTGAACAAATACACACACACAAAATGTCTGCATCCAGTGAGGTTTCTATATAAAAAACAAGGAATTTGGAAGTATTAATGTTAAGAATATTTAAAATAGAAAAGAAAAAAAGAAAAACAGACAACACTCAGTGAAAACATGAATCAATCTAAGCATTTTAGGTTTAGCTACAGATCCCTACTCCTGTTGTTACTAGCATCTATCGGGCATCTCATGACATCCATGATCCAATAACAACACTATCAAGCTGTTGCTACCATGCAGACACATTCCTTCTTTGTAAGTTAGAGGAGGTGTGGTATGCCTGTGAGGGACGGACAACACATGGCTTTTATAAATACTCTCTACATCCTTCCTGAGAAGCAGCAGTGTGCTGCTATCTGTCCTGGGCTGCATTCTTGGGGTCAACTCTACTTTAATGCACCAGGCGACTAACTTGTGCATTTCCCTTCTGTTCTCCTTGGAGCGTTTGTGGAGGCAATAGCTGAAACCCACAGAGTTTGGGAAAAGTGGGATTTTACTAGGACGAGACCTTTCCCATTGAAGTACAGATTGATGCAACTACACCATGACAAGGCATGAGACCGCATGATGCCCTATCCCAGGAGGTGTTCAAGGGCAGGTTGCACGGGGCCCTGAGCAACATGATCTCGCACTTGATCTAGCGGTTGGCAACCCCACCTGCAGCAGGGGGAGCGAGTACTTGATGATCCTTGAGTTCCGTTACAATCCCAGCCATTCTGTGGTACAGATACACATAAAGAGCAGGGTCGTCTTTTTTTTTTTTTTTTTTTCCTTTTCTTTTTTTTTTTTTTTCTTTTCTTCCCCCCCCCCCCCCCCCCCCCCCCCCCCCCCAGCACTCCTGTTGCTACCACAGAGCTGCAGTACACATCCCTTTCCCTCATACTGTAAAATCACAGAATATCCAGAGTAGGAATGGGACCCACAAAGACCATCGAGTCCAACTCCTGGCTGCACATAGCACCACCAAAAGCCTATCACCAAGAACACAGTCCAAATAACCCTTGAACTCTTGCACTCAGGGCCGTGCCCACTGCCCTGGGCAGCCTTTTCCATGCCCACCACCCTTTGCTGCAGACCCTGTCCCTGACCCCCAGCTGCCCTCCCCTGACACAGCTCCATGCCGTTCCCTCGGGCCCTGTCGCTGTCACACAGAGCAGAGCTCAGTGCTGCCCCTCCGCTCCCTGTGAGGAGCTGCAGCCGCCATCAGGCCTCCCCTCAGCTCCTCTGCCCTGTGCTGAGCAAAACCAGGGCCCTCAGCTGCTCCTCACAAACTTTGCCCCCCATCTTCATTGCCTTCCTTTGGACACTCTCACAGTTTTATGCCCTGCCTATATTGGGGCACCCCAAATGCACCCAGTGCTAAAGGTGAAGCCACACAGCACAGAGCAGAGTGGGACAAACCCCACCTAGTGACAGCGCTGGCCCTGATGCAACCCAAGGCTCTGTCAGCCTTTCTGGCTCCAGGGAGCTGCTGGCTCAGATTCAACTTGCTGCCAGGTCCCTTTCCTGGGGCTGCTCTCCAGCCTCTCATCCCTCCGTCTGTACATTGATCCAGAGTTGTTCCACCCCTGGTGCAGATTCCAGCACTTGCTCTTCTTCATGCAGATGGCAACCAACTTTGAATTTGTCAAGGTTTTGGGGCAATGCCTCTCCACACTGAAGGGAGTCAACACTTCTCCCAGTTCACATCATCCACAAGTTTACTTAGCATGGCTTCCAGATCTTTACTGGAGTAATAGATACAATCATTAAAGAAAACCTGCTTCAAAATAGAGCCCTACAGAATCCCACTAGCGGCAAGGAGGGCAACTGTCAGGCCATCGCAACATGGTCCAGCACAGCCATGTTTCCAATGTCATGGGACATGCTGAGGGTCACACCCACCATGGTACTGTGTTATAGTGTCACGAGCCAGCTCCCTGCCAACCCTCATCAATACAGGGACCCTGACAACAGAACCCCAGTCAGTAACTGACTTGTGGCCATCTTCTGGGACAAGAAACACCTTACATAGAGATTCTTTTCCTGCTTCCTCCACCAAAGAAGTTCAGGCTTCAGGGGAGCAGCAATGAACCCGAGCCAAAGCATGCTGATCCTTCTGAAGGCAATGTTGAGCCCATGGAGTTGGATCTGCCTGCAGAGGAAGAACCAATGGAGGTGAATCCGTCTCCATCCAGGCAAGGCAAGCACTATAACATCATGCTTGCTAAGAGACATTGCCACATCCATTGGCGGCACAGCAGGGGCTCTCGATTTCCATCCCGGTGTGGAAATGTCATCACCTGCCAGAGTGCCCCAGCACCAGTTGCCGCACCTTCACCTTTCCTTCCCTGTCCCCAATCCTCATCCTTCCCCAAGCCCTCTCACCTCTTCTTTCCTTAGCTCTGAGGAAAAGGGAAGGACTTGAACTGGTACTGGTGTCCTCTGAGCTGCTATGCTGAGCACCACAGGAGGAACCCATAGGATGGCCCTAAGCCCCCTGTGGCCTCCAGGTGGAGGAAGAGAGCCAGACTGGTACTGGTGCCCACTGAACTGCTGCACTGGGACAACAGAAGGAGTCCAGCAGATGGATCACAGCTCCCTGTAGCCTCTAAGCAAGCCCTAAGGAAGAGGGCAGGATTGAAAATGGTATCCTCTGAGCTGCTGCATGGGAACTACAGAAGTCCTGAGCTTTCTGCACCCTCCAAGCAAGCCCTGAGGAAGAGAGCCGTAGTGAAACTGGCGTCCACTGAGCTGCTGTGCTGGGACAACAGGAAGAGTGCAGCCAATGGCCCCAAGCTCCCTGCAGCCTCCAGGCAAGCCCTAAGGAAGAGAGCAGGACTGAGACTGGTGTCCACTGAGCTGCTCCGTGGACAGCCCCAAGCTCCTTGCAGTCTCCAGGCAGTGTCATGGAAGCTACAGACACAGCTGTTTCTTTGGAGATGCAGAGTACTTTGGTTTGGTCAGCAAGAATTGCTGAAATTCAGCATGAAGGTTCATTCCAGTTGTCCAATTGGACTTCTTTCAAGACAGGACAATAATCAGTTCAAAAGGATAATACAGTTTCAAATGACAATAATAATAATAATAGAAAAAGTAAAGCCAGTTAAGTGTCTCTTCATTTCTGGTACTTCAGAGTCTGCCTCTGGACTCCTGTGTCTCCTCCTGTTCTCCTTAATGCAGAGGAGCTGGGGAGGGGCCCAGGCACACAGCAACCTGGAGCAGGCTGCAGGCACTGCTTTCACTCAGTGCTGGGCACAGAAGACAGAGGAGAAATGGAGGGCGGCAAGGGTGCCCCCTCCTCTCACTGCAGCGTAGCACCGAGCAATGAGAAAGGCCTCAGCAGCTCCTGGCACCCAGCAGTTGGTACAGGGGGCAGTGGTTGGCCAGAACAAAAATGGCAACAAACAGAAGGAAGAGACACCCAGGCAGAGTTTCAGCTGCAAATACACTGCAGCCATGTGAACCCACCACCAGCCTGCCCAGAGAGAATGGAGGCAGCAACCTAAGCAACATTCTCACCCATACTCCTGCAGATGTGTCTGGCAGGGACCACCTCCAGGACCAGTTCTTCAGACCCTCAAATTATTGCTGGCTGTAAATCAGCATGGTGGACCACAGCTCCCCTTAAAAACAATGTCAAATTGTGCTTTCCCCAGAAATACAATTGTCAAAGCAGATGAGGACAGGTGAGGACAGTGAAGACAAGTGAATCTGGTTATCTGGCAATATGGACAAACCCCATACCAAAAATGAAAGATTCCTCCTTATTTAGCTCTAGCTGTCACTGTCCCTGTTGCAGGGGAGTTGGACTAGATGACCTTTGATTGTCCCTTCCTATTCAAACAATTTCTATGATTTATTTGGCCAACATGCAAGGACCAGTTACGAAAAGACACAATATCCAACAGCACTCTTGGAAAATCTCTCACTAGCCTGCATGGAAGTTGCTTGACCATTTCTCCAGTCCTGTAAAGCAATTCTATTGGCAAGAGAGGTAAAACCTCACCATGGACAATTCTTCCCTCCCTATCACATCCCCTACCCCAACGGCAGGGATGCTCTTTACACCTACCTCTTTTGAGGGCACACAGCACGAATAAAAACTGAAAAGTAAGTTAGCTGAAAATTACCTAAGTTCTTGAAAGCAGTTATGTGAAAGCATCAGCCTCACATCTTGGTTATTCCCTTGTATATTCTTTACTAAAGAATTAAACAAAACAAAACAAAACAAAAACATAGAAGCAGAACAAAGCACAAACATAACGGCACCATGCTATTCAGTTAAGCCTGTGATTAAGCACCAAAATCTGGGTGCAAGCATGCCTCGTATGTTTTGAATGCCATCTTAGGTGGCCCATGAACATCAAATGCAATTGTGCGCAGGTACTATATTCAGACCAGTGTTTTGGTTACAAAGCTCTTTGTCATAAGAAATTAGGCCACGTGGCAATAAAGGAAACATTCTTTTGTCCCTAAACAATCACAGCAGAATGATTTTGAAACGTTA
This sequence comes from Tetrao urogallus, assembly GCF_951394365.1. Taxonomy (NCBI): domain Eukaryota; kingdom Metazoa; phylum Chordata; class Aves; order Galliformes; family Phasianidae; genus Tetrao; species Tetrao urogallus. Next base: position 134,774,756 of record NC_136813.1, read on the forward strand.
GCAGGAGCTGACTTCATTGCACATCAAATGAGTGAGCAGATTTGGGGCTCCACACAGCTCTAATCCAAGCCACAAAAACTGTGTAAAGTTGCCCTGCACACTCACCAGGTTGCAGGGAAAAAGGCAGCCTACTACAGAAAGCCAAGTTTCTCCCACTGCAGAACAATTCCTGGGCAAGGGAATGGGAGGGGATGGCCCTTATACTTCCATATTTAAGCCTGCACACACAAAAAGTTGTATATATATATTTTAATTTTTAAACTTGCCAGCCCCAAACTCACCAATATTACTATCATTTCTAACTTGCAGCATTGAAAAGGCTGAAAGATGTGCATGAAGACCACACCTGCCTCAGCTGAAGTACAATTGTTAAGATATATGCTACAGCCTTCATAGAGCACATAGCTGGGAGACCAGATGAGCTGGCCTAACTTTGTGAGCTGACTGCTTTTATCTGACCACAAAGGTATTTGCAAATAGGACTACAAAGATACAGGGCTGAGTAAAGCAACTGAACACACTTGAAAAGGGAAACACCACCGTCTCATCCAAGGAGGTCTTTCCTAAAGGGAACTCCCCATGAAACACTTATGGAAGAAGAAATTGGCACTGCCTCAGCATCTCTGCTGGAAGAGTTCCTGCGGGCAAAGAGTGTGCTAATCCTTCTGAGAAGTGGTGAAAGGCAGTTCAAACGCAAAGGCCTCAAAAGGCCCAGGGGGACTGAAAGAAAAAGAAGCACACATGCCAAGGAAGCCAGATGACATTCTCAGGTATTTTCTAATATAGCATCAACCAAGACATCACCAAGAGAAAAATTTAGTACAAAATTCCCAGTGCTACTCCTCACCCAGACCACACTGGCGTGTATTTGAGCAAAGACCATAGTCCCAACGTCTTGTGTGTCCAAGTGTTCCAGCATATGTGGGCTGGTTCTAGCACAGCCAGCCTTGCAACCAATGGCAGCTTTTTCTTTCCTCCACTGTCTGCTTCAGGAAAAGGATCTACAGAGCTGTGCTCTCAGAAAGAGGCTTCCACATGCACTGCTCATTAAAGGTTCACTGCCTGCCATGCTGCACTCCAGCCAAGGCACATATTTGTACCCTACAGAAGTCAGAAGGGACACTTCTCCTTGGGAAAGCAATTCACACTTGATCATCACTGGTGAAAATGCATAGCTAATGGTGGTACCTATGTTGAAAAATAGCACTTTGTAGCTGACAATTTGCTCTATCAAATAGTGTAATTGTGTTCTGTGTAGCTGTTGGGAGTTTCTGTGGAAATAAGTAAGAGGCATTACTTTCAGAGCAACCTATGTAGATAATTGCCTTGGGCTGTAATATAGCACTTTTTATCCTCTTGCACAAACAAAGACTCATTCAACCTTTTTAAGACTGCTTATGATTTAATAATACTGTAAACCATAATTGGAGAGTTTCTCTTTTTATAGACTCCGTTATTATCCCCGAGCAGCTCTTGTTTAGTTTAAACTGTTTTATTATTTTTAACAGACTAACAAAAACCACAACATGTTATGAAATAGAAATGCACAGAATAATAATGGTAATTTGTTATAGCAAATAACGCTTAATGGAAATCCTCAGAGCATCCCACACCTCATAAAAACCTCACAGTTTTTACAGAAGAAGGCTCACATGCAGATTTGTGAGTTAATCTAGCAGACAAGAATGGATTAAGTTTCTCATGATCTTCCTTTCCTTTTAGATTTGTGTGATGTATATAACAAACTTCATGTAAACTAATTCACAATTTTAGAGTGAAGTATCATAATCACCAGGGATGCATCTACAGCATGCCAGGAAAGTGAGCATCTGCACTCCAAAAACAGCACAGCTGCATCAGTGGCAACAGTGGCTGAAGTCCTGTGTGGAAACAGCTCAAAGATTAAGAAATACCTGCAGCAGTGAAAAAAAGAACATCAGTTCCATTTGCAGCAGCATTCATAGGACAGTCAGCACAAGTGCAGCAGAATTCCCTGGCATAGCAGTACTTTGTGCTGGTAAACTTTCACAGCACAGTACAATGCCTTGGAATTAAATAGGCAATAAGGCTTACGTGTCTTTCCTTTTTTTTTTTTTCCTCTATAAAAGATGGGTGAGAAGACAGAGACATATCAATTCCCAAGTGAGATCAGTTTCCTTAGAGCAAAGCCACCACTTACAAGAGGATTGGTTAAATGCTGGCATTCAAAGCAGGTTATTGCTTTCTAGCAGGGTTAGCAAAAGAAAACAGGAATCACAATCAGACTGAGAAGCAACAGCACCTTGGCAGCAGCAAATACGCTAAGCAAAAATTCCTAGTGCTACACTAGAAAGTGTGGTTTGGCAGTCATTCCTATGCTAAGAATACTGAATATACCATTCACCTAGCTTTACATTTATTTCCACAAACAGTCAAGGAAAAAACCAGTCTGGCAATTTACAGACTGACAAGATGTTGTTTTATCAAGATTTCGAACAAATGAGTGCTTGTCTTAAAAGCTGTCCTTCACCATCATATCTGCAATGGCAATACACAGGAAGAAATGAACATCTCACAAAACTCTTCACCACCCCATACCAGGTAGAGTGCAGTACGCACAGCAGTTTGCAATGCTGGCACATCCATGCTGTTTTGCAAAAGTATAGCAAGAGAGTAACATGCATTCCAGGGATTGATAGTGGTGGGGATGAATAACTCGGATGTTTTAACACCAGCAGTCCCCTTCCAAGTACCGCAAGGATAAAAGACAAGGTATGCCAGAACAAAGTTAGGACAGACAGTTAGGACATCAAGAAGAGAGAATGGCACTAATGGAAACCTAGTCTGAAATTATGAGCACATTTCAAATGCAATGCAAAAGTTTTTCCATCAGACTTGAAGCAAGTTTGGTAATCTTTCAGCTCAAACTGCAGACCATAGGAGATGCCACTCAAATTTATGCTGAACGGAACAGAAAACCAAGTTTAACATATAAAAACAGAGCAGCACTCTTTTCTTTTAACTCCGAGAGACAATAAATGAGAAAGCCCAGGAAAGAAGTCAAAAACACAGCAAGCAAATGCTGAGAAATGCCCTCAGCTAACCAGCAGCAGCCAGAGCTCTTCATTTTTGTGGACTCTAAACAGCACTGACAGCATGCTCCTGTGAGGGTGAAGGCAGGTTCAGAGCTGAGCCTTTTAGGTAAAAGGAGATAAAAGAAAATTAAGAGTGACATTGGTGCAAAAAGGAATAGGAATCGATAGGTGTCATACAGGCAAAACAGCAATAACAAAAGCAGCGAACACAGATGTGGCTGCATGCACCTCAGCCACATCTTTGCGCAGAACCTGCCCAGGCCTTTTTGGGAATGCTTCCCCTTAACATAAAAGCCTTTTCAACTCGAGAGAAACAAGCTTTGTTACAAGTTTTAGCTACAGAGAAGATTTTGCAACCAGACAGGAATCAAATACAGTTCATGCACAGTTCCCACAGCTCCCCATGCACGTGAGGGCAGATTCTCACTTTCACCCTGACCACTGGCTCAGCAGAATGCAGGCACCCATGAGCTTTGGCACCCATAAGGCTGCCAGACCACAGGCTCCAGCAGCACCCTACAGCTCCCAGCCTTCCTACCGTCCTGCAGGCTTTAAGGCACTCCCTAAGCACTGGGCTTCATCAGCAACCACCTGGCCTCATCCTGTGAAGTCCAAGCAACCCTGCCAGCTCCACTCCCCCAGGGGGGCACAGCCTGCTCCTACAACTAAAAAAAAAAAAAAAATCAGACACGCTGCTACATTCCCTGTTTGGTTCCAGATCACTCCTTCCATTTCTAAACAGTAATTACACTCAATGTGGTGGGCAGAAAGAAAAAGTCTTCCCTAAATCAGCTTCATATGAGCAACTCCAGAGCTGGAAAAAAGACAAGCTTTGCAGCACACACACCCTCCCCCAAATCTAAAATGGCAGCCACGTGGTCCCGCCTTGGTCAGAATCAAGGCACACACATCTAGAAATGTACCCATATACTGCAACTACAACACAGCTGGTCTAATACAAGCACTGCCACTTCTCAGGAACCTCACCTCCCTTGCAGCTTTAGCCCACTGTGGCTACACCAGCGCTGTACTGATTTCATGGCACGCATCACAGCATCAGTATATGGAGAATGACTGCCATAGTGAGGGTAGAAATGCTAGACCAAGGTTCATAGGAGAAATACTGACATAATCTTAAGCATTGTGATATTGCCTTAATACAGATACACGGAGGGAAGAAAATACTTGTGCGGTGCATATTTAACCTGACATTATAACTCGCTGTCTTACCCTGTGATGTCAAAACATAATAAACCATTAAGGAAGAACAAATAAAATTTCTTTTTTTCTTCCCTGGTTGTTTTTTCTAAGCTGCCTGTCCTTGAAATTCACGCCACGGATACAGCTGAAAAAACAGAAGGATCAGCTGTATGCATCTAGATAGATCAGAAGGTTGGCAGTGACTTATTGAATTAATTCTCCTTTTGGCTCTGTATTTACGTCTAACTCAAGCTCACAATCATTTCAGGGTTTGATCTAGAGCCATTGGTAGTCTCATACTAGGCTCACAGTGCCTGCACCATGTGAACTGTAGCTGAAAGATCCCATTTTTTCCCAAGGCATTCATGTTACCCAAGCTACCACCGACCAGCAGCCTCTCAGGCAGAGCCATCCATTCTGCTGTCAGCAAGTGAGCATGGGATGGTTCTTTTTTTCCCCATTTTTACTGTCAGAGGACTAGTGAGATAGCTCGACCTTCCAACTGTGTGCCTATGTCTTTTACAGTGGGACAACTGAGTTCCTCTCAATGACTTATCTCTCCCAGCTCCTCCTTCCAGACCCAAACAGCCCAAGCAGCAGCTGTAGGAAGCGCTCTTACCCACTCACGGATCCAAGTTCATTTCCAGTGAACTGTGACATCCATCTCCTTCAAGGAAGACCAGATATCATCCACAGTCCTCCAGCCAGCTTCATCTTCCTGAGTCTCTGCAACAGCTAAATGACTGTAACCAGCCAGTATCTTCTCTGCCAGTCTTTTGCTTCCAGTGAGCTGTTATTCATGGGCTTGTGGCACCTCCCTCACTGACACCTGTTTTCTGCTCCTCATCAAAGAGACCAAGTGGGCTTCCTTCTCCTGGGCCTTTGCTCAGACACCTGGAGAACTAGGGGGCTGATGTGATTGAGAGTCTTTAAATTTTGGCATTTGGGTTTAAAAGAAAAAAATAAATATTTGTTCTTGTCATCTCCTTCTATCACACACCTTGAGGCAAAGTCTACTGTGTTGCTGACTACAACAAACCACTCTAGATTTTCATTGCAGAAACACCCATCTAAACAGAGATTAGAAAAGCAAGAAGAGAGAGGAGAGATGGTACTGAGGATTTCACCTTCTGCTCCAACAGTTGAGAAATACTCTGCAAAATCACTAGAGCCAAGACATAATGTCAGTGCTAGAGAGGGAAAAATGTCTCACCAAACTTCTGTTAGCGGAGACAAGGTACAAGACAGAAAACACTCAGTTTCAATATAAAGACCTGAGTGAATTATAGAGCTGGCAGTTCTTCTGTTCCTCCCCTTCACCTTAACATTTTATGTGGAAGGCACCAAGAAATTGAATATCTCCAAAAAGTGACCTTCTTTAAAAATAAGTATATTTAATTACATCTTGGAGAAGAAAGCATCAAGTTTTCCTGAGGACTACACAAAATCACTGCCTATCATGTCATCTCCTTTGCAGATGCTAGTCCTGTCACCCAACAGGTATCAAAGCACAGCAGGGATGTCTCTGAACCAACCAGTTTCAATGCTTCTTTCCTTTACTGAAGTCAGAAGAAAAGGTGAGAGAAGTTCAAAGACACAAAGTAAACAATATTTAATTCAACAGTTCACATGCAGGCTTTTTCTCCCTCTGATGTTAACCCACACGCAGACAAAAAGAAAACGCAGCAGATCTGTGAAAAGTTAAGTTTTGCTGAGTGATTCTAGTAGCACAGGCCACTCATATTTTCCTCTCATCATTCATTCTGACAGACCCAGTGCGAATAGCGCCAAATAGTTGAGCTCTTTTCACTGTTTGGCTCTAGAGCGTTAATCTGCTAGAATTAGGACTGTCATTTAGGATTTCCAATAAGTGAGGGATGCTGAGCCACCGTTACAAGATTTCAGCAGTGTTTAGTCAAGATTTTTTTTTTTTGACAGAGCAGTGATAAATTCTTTTAATTGAGATCGTTTCAAGAATATGTAGCATACATGAAAGATGTGCTCCATTAAGTGACAAGTCCACGGGCATCATGAGTCTTTTCACTTTCACAGCCGCAAAGGACAGAAAAGAGATGGAGACAAAGTATCTGCGTACTGAGGATCTGTAGGTAGGCAAGTCTTCCAGGTGAAAATGACCACAGGAAGGTGCAAAGAATCATGCTGCCATTCATTTCAATTTTGTTAAAAGACCATTCCTGTCGAGCATTTAACAACCAGTGGGGTAGAGTCTTTCTCCTCCTGCAGGAGAACAGAGTAAAACCAGCAAAGTGGTGCCAGGCAGGACATCAGAGCAAGCAGCATGCAGCTCAGCCACAGTTCAGCATCATCTGGCAGAACACTCTCACTGCATTCTGCTTGGGAGCACTGGGTACGGAGGATCCATTCCAACGCAGATCTTAACATCTGCCTCTGGCACCCTACTGAGAGGTAGGGAGTGAGAAGAATGAGGAAAGGCAGAGGGCTGGAAGGGTATTTGGGACACTGGAAATAGCCTTCCTCTGCAGCCAGGGAAGATAAATGATCCCTTCCTTATTCTAAATGCAGTGCCAACCAGTGAACAAATGACTGTGCCTTTGACCCTAGGCTTTGGCTGTATGGTTATTATACGCAGTTGAAAATGAAGTCTTGCTCAGAAAGTCTATCTCACTGGTTTCCAAAAAGGAGTAGATAGGACAGTGTTTCATTCTTATTTTCCCCTTTTCCTCTTTCTTTCTTCAAATAGCAAAGGGTAAACCAGTTCCGCCAAGATATATAAATGTGATCTAAAGCATTCAGTTTCCATTCCATTATTAAAGTTTAAGACTCTGTTAATTAGCATAATTTGACCTCAACTCCACAACCTGATCTACACAGCCAAGGCCAGCAGCCGAGTCCAGCAGCGTAGCTGCATGGTGATGTGTGGAGGTTCGCTCACCTCTTGAATTACCCACTGATGTGCTGTGGGAGTAATGGATCCACCGCAGGGCTCCCCAGCCGTGCAACAGTTTGACTGAGCACCTAACGGAGGAGGCAGGCCATGTGCACTGCGCTTTTCTGCCCGGGGCAGCCTCCTACCCCTTCGTTCTCTGCGGAAACCTGCTTAGAACTGCCTCAAGAACACATACAGTCTGTCCTGAACAACCCAGCTCATGGGCATCTGCACTACTCAGTTTTGTGCATGGGAGATGTTCCACCCAGCCACGGTTCCCAAATAGCTGGTGCTGACTGCTCTCAGCTCTAAGCTTGTCCTTACAGCACAAGGATGCTGGATTTCCCCTAGCTGTTCTTGCCTTACAGAAAGGCTCTATTTTCTGAGAGTTCGTGAGATGTTATTTATAAATACCAGGCATTTGAATGGACAGTTACTCAGCAGGTCCTAACCACCACCTCCTCTCGGCACACTTAGTGCTGCCTATAGAGTTTGCTCCTTAGGACCGCCTGAGGTTCGCAATGCACAGAGTCGGACTGCTGATCACCGGGAGCCCCGCGCTCGGCATCATCCGCTACATCAGCCCTTCCGCGCAGCTCCCCGCTAGCACTCAAACATTTTTAAATACTAAAACGGAGTAAACATTCACCATCATTTGTGTTACGTCAGAACACGGCAAACAGAGAACAAGCTAACGCCAAAGCTGACGAAACGACTGAGTGGTGACCGCGCCGAGCTGCTACACGTTCTCCTCTGAGAGGAAGAGGAGGAGAGGATCTCGTTCTTCCTCCTGGGATTAGCGAAAGAACCGTCAGTTCTGTGCTGCTCCCCGATCTCTCTTTCCCTCCCCGTAGAGCCCGGACTCCGGTCGGGGACCGCGAAGAGCGCGGCGGCCGCGGGGAGCGGCTAAGCTGGGGACTGCCACGGCTCCGCTTCGGAACGGCACAACTTCACGGCACGCTCACCCAACCGCGGAGCGAAGTACGGGGGATAAAGCAGAGGGCTGAGCGGCAGGAAGAACTTCGGGGGAAGTCGCTCTGCGCACCTCTCACTCGGAGGCGCTTCCCCGAGCTCCCCGTCCCCCCCGGCCGCCCGCAGACACCTGTTCGCGCACCGTCGGGGCCGGGGCGCACCCGCGGCATCATCACCCGGCCCCGGGCACTTACTTGAAGGTGAGGACGCAGAGGGGCCGGTAGGACTTGTGGCTGGTGTTCTCCGCCATCCGCTTGCCCCAGAAGTCGTTGGCGAAAGCGGCGGCCACGGGAGCGGCCGCCCGCACGTCGGGGTTGTTGACGATGGCCCAGACGTCGTCGTGCACGAACTCTCCCCGCAGCGAGTTGCCGTAGCACAGCGCGCACAGCCCCGCCAGCACCGCCGCCGCCGCCGCCCCGCCGCACCGCCCCGGCGGTGGCACCGAGGGGCGCGGGGCCGGCGGCGGCGCGGCTCGGTCCCGGCTGCGGTTTCCCAGCGCCGAGCCCGTCACCATGGCGCGGGACCTTGCGCGGGGAGCCGCGCTGCGAGCCCCGGCTCCGCCGCCCGCATGCTGCGGGGCGGGCAGCGGCACCGGCGGCGCCGGCGGCGGCCACTCGCGCTCTGCCGGGGCGCAGCCTGCCCGGCTGCAAATAAACAGCGGCCGCCTCCCCGCGCCATCCCTCCTCCTCTCCTCCTCCTCCTCCTCTCCTCCTCCTCCTCCTCCTCCCCCTCCCTACCCCCCTGCACGCATGCTCCTTGCCGCGCTGTCACCTCCGCCCGCCGCGGGGGAGGCTCGGCCCGGGCGGGGCGCGGAGCTTCGGGCGGAGCGGTGCGGCGGTGGCATCGGTCCCTGGGCCGCGTTCAGCCGGAGAGCCCACCCGGGCACCGCAACCACGCTGTGCCGAGCAGCCTCTGCGGGACGGGAGGCGTTGCGGTGCCACGGGGGTTGTTTTCCCTATTCTGATCAAGCTGCCCCTCTTCCAAAATTTCCATCAAAGCGTCACCGTGGTGGCTTTGCTGTAGGAGCCCGGCCCGCCCAACCCGACCCACTCGTGGCCTATCGATAACTCCCATTCACTCACAAAAAGAACTAGCGCTGCTTGGCAAAGAGCTTGGAGTAAGTAGGGTGAATGGACATGAAGAAAGGTTGAGGGAACTGGGCTTGTTTAGCTTGGAGAAGAAAAAGCTCCGGGGACACCTCACTGTGGCCTTCCAGTACGTGAAGGAAGCATATAAACAGGAGGGGGAATGGCTGTTTACATGGGTGGATAGTGATAGGACAAGGGGGAATGGTCTTAAACTGAGACAAGGGAGGTTTAGGTTAGATATTAGGAGGCAGGTTTTCACTCAGAGGGTGGTGACACACTGGAACAGGTTGCCCAAGGAAGCTGTGGATGCCCCATCCTTGGAGGCATTCAAGACCAGGCTGGATGTGGCTCTGGGCAGCCTGGTCTGGTGATTGGCAACCCTGCACATAGCAGGGGGTTGAAACTGGATGATCGTTGTGGTCCTTTTCAACCCAGGCCATTTGATGATTCTATGATTCTGACATCCTGGGCACATCCCGAATTTCTCCCTGAATTAAGTCACACTGCATAGAGTTTGCCACTGCCTCGTGTATGCGTGGGAAAAGGGTGCAGCAGAAGTAGTGGAGGGTTCTAGCAAGCTGTCCAGGGCCAGCCCGCTCCACGAATGCTTTTACCCTCAGGATATTTTAGCACTTTGGGGGTTTTCCAAGTACAACAAAAAGAAAACAGGCTTTTCAGCTGGGCTTCTGTAATAGCTACAGATAGCACTTGGCTCCAACCAGGACAGCCGGGACAGAAGGAAACCCTGGCAGGAGTGGGGCTGTGAGTCAAACTTTCCCCTCAAGAGGCTGATGTGACCTTAGTGGAGCTCTTCCCAGGGCTTGTCCCTGTCGGGATACCACTTACTGTGCTGGGCTGCTATTCTGCTGCTGACTTCCCAGCACTCCTGTGAGTGTGGGCACACAAAGCCAGGCTCCAGCACCTTGAGTTTGTATGGGAACCTGGAGATTACACAGGAGAAAGCCTCCTATGTACTTTCTTACTTGTTCTATGCACTCATCAAAATGTCATACAGACAGTGTGGTTAACATGGATTTGTTGAGCTTCCTTTGTGGGGAGGTAACACTGCTACCATTTCTCCACGCTGCATGAAAAGATCCTTCCAATATTCACTTTCTTCTCTCAAGAAAATATTTGTAAGATAGACAAATAATGCTCAAGTCAACCATGAAGGAAGAGCTCATTTCACCAAGAGAATACAGTCTGCTGAAATCACAGAACCATGGAACGGGTTGTGCTGGAAGGGACCTCAAGCCCATCCAGCCCCAACTCCTGCCATGGGCAGGGCTGCCACCCAGCAGCTCAGGCTGCCCAGGGCCCCATCCAGCCTGGCCCTGAGTTCCTTCAGAGATGGGGCACCACAGCTTCTATGGGCAGCCCATGCCTTCCAACCCCAACCACTCTATGGTTCTATAGCTCTATGATCATAGATCTCCTGCTCCCACGGGCCTTGGGGCTTTTACCTAACGCAGCCGTGTCATCACTCCTCAAATGTAAAGCCAAACTGCTTCTCAGAAGAGAATATCTGAGCTGTAGGATCATGTGTGTAGCTGAGCACTCCACTCACTGAGCACTTTTTGGCTGTTTGCTTGTATTTGAATCACAAGTTTTGTGCCAGCGGTATAAAAAGATTGTTAACAAATGGCCGTTAAAACTGAAGACCTTGAAACCAATTACACACAACGCTCAAAAAACTCGCTCTGCTAATTGAGCGGAGCTCATTACTTGTGAAGTAGGGAGGCTCAGCCTCCACTCACAGTGGAACATACGGCAGGGTACGCACGCAGCAGTCACATCTGAACTGTTACACATCAAAGGGCCGAGCGCCGATTGATCTGTTACTGTCTGAGGATGGCAACAGCTCAAAGGCAGAGAGAAACTGCAAAAGTTTTAAGTTTAAAGCTTAAGCGCGGACTTCTGAAGAGTTCAGCTTTGCACTGACTGATTAGAGTATAAGAATGCAGTAAATACAATTTAAAAGTTAAATTACCATCTGGTCCCAGCTAGAGGTAGATTTCAGAAGTAGCACAAGTGAATAGTTTCTTGCTCTCTGAACAAATAATTTTACATTTCAACTAAGCCATTTGGTAACTGGTACAATTGATTTCTGCTTGTAGTCAGTTACTGAACGCTTTCGCAATTGATTTCTATAGCCCCAGGATGAAACTCTGTCTGCCATGCATACAATGTTTGGTTGGTACAGATTGCATTCATACCGTTAAAAGCAAAAAAAAAGCCGAAAGAAAAAAGTCCGAGGCAGCCACCGTGTTCTGTCAGCTATGAAAGGAAATTGCCATCTTGCGTTCAAGAACTGTGTGGATGTGGCACTGAGGGACCTGGTCAGTGGGCATGGTGGTGGTGGGCTGACGGTTGGACTGGGTGATCTTAGCGGTCTTTTCTGACCTCAGTGATTCTGTGAGTGCTGCAAAACCCGGAGCTGAGTTTGGCATTAAGGCATTGTGCTGGAGGAGCTGTGGTGAGGCAGCTATCTGCACAACTCAGAGCCCCTCACTCTGTGCAGCCAAATAGGATTGGGGCTTTGGAGATACCGGGAGCACTGCAACAAACACAAAACAGAATGCTTTGCTGGGCTGATCTAGAGCAATCCTGTTGATGGTCTGTTTTGCTCACTGCCATACCGATTTGCCTCTGGGTCAGTATAGGCTGCAGGAAGTTTGTCTTGGCAGAGTCTTCCTAAAGCCCAGTGGAAGTTCTCAAGTTTTTGCTTTCACTTTCAACTGCAGCTATGAGCCAGAAGAATCACAAACAGGAGAGGAAACTTCTTGCCCTCTGTACCCTACAGCTTTTTTCTGGACCTGTGATCCTCTGGAGACAAAGCTATCTGATGTCCCCAGGGGAGACCTTTCATTTTCAGTAGGTTTGTAGCTGCTTGAGGTTCAGCCCACAGCCCTGTGATCAACCACCTCTCCTGGGCAGACACAGGGTGCACTACGTATCACTACTGAAAACACAAAGCCCTTCATTCTACAAAGCTGTATCAGCAAGGAGATACCGCACGGTACTCGGTGGATCCCTGTGGATGTGCATTCCCCATCACTGACACAGATGGGGAGCAACAGAATCCTCCGTGACCCATTTTTAGATCCATTTGACACCTGCTTCATATGCTCGTGTAAAACCAGAGATTTCAAGCTGAAAAAAAGCTTGCTGTAGTTGTTACTGGATTAGAGGGAATCTTTTTTTCAGCTCATACAACAAATGCCTTTTCTGCCTTTGGAGAGACCCAGTTTAAGCTTTAGCCTAATGGCAGGATTACAGAAGTTCTTTAAGCCCCTGTGGTGGCTGCAGCATCCATGGTTTGACAGAGGGGAGAGGTGTGAGACAGTGTGTGCAAAGCAACTGGGGCTTGTTGTTGACAAAGGATAGTAATACTTCTCAACATTCTTGTGTGCTTGCTTTGGGGTGTGGAGCCACGTGGTGGGATGGGGAGTGGAGAAGAGAGCATTTTTCTTTTCTGATTCAGTGTGGATCTGCAGTTTTCCTTCTCCGGAAGCACTGCAGAACTTTCCCAAAGCTAAAGAGAGTTCTCAGTCTTGCCTTTGTTTGGAAGAGCGTGTTTCATAGCATAAGAGCAAGGGATAAATGCAGCCCAAAGGGCCTGAGTCATAAGAGCTGTCACGTATCCATCTATATAATATTAACAAGACAGTTTTAGATTTTTTTTTTTTTTCCAGAGAAATCAACTAATGACTCAGAACCAAAAAAATTAAATTCAGGGTAGTCTCATTTTTGGCTGAATGAATGAATGAAGGACTCTTAGATGACCCAACAGTTATTTCCTTCTCTTACAGTGCAAACTGCATTTTTGCTGTAGCTGGAACACTGATTCTCACCAAAAGAAGATCAGCAGTGTGAGGCTGTTTGAAGAGAGGACCTTGACGGAGAGAAGTTGTTTTTAAAGGACTGCTTTCCTGAGAAATGGACATTAGTAACTCAGGCACCACATGCTTCCTGCTGTGCAAAGATGTGGGTAAATTTCTGTACAGTTGGGCACTGAAAATAAATGCAGTATAAGAAATAGATTTGGACACAGAACCCAGATCCATACTTAGAGGCTGGAATTCATAACAGTACTGCACAGAGGCACTGGATTGTGAAGAACAATCTAACTTTGGTGAGGTGAAAGATGCATTTTTGGGCGAGGACTGAATTGAATCAATAGACTTAGACTAGATATCAGGAACCAGTTCTTTCCTGTAATGGTGAGACACTGGCAGAGGTTGCCCAGATGTGGTGTGGATGTCCCTGGAAGCATTGAAGGCCAGGCTGGATGGGGCTTTGAGCAACCTGGTCTAGAGGGAGGTGTCCTTGCCTATAGCAGGGGGATGGAACTGGATGATCTAAGGTCCCTTCCAACATAAACCATACTATGATTCTATGACTGGACTCAGCCTTCAGAGCTGGCAGCACATTTCTCAATGTAATTGCCTCCTAGAAGTTTACATGCTGCAATAATGGCAGAGTTTGAAGACCCCAAGTGTGTTCCCTATTCAGTTTCAGTTGGTGGATTTTTTTCTGGGCATGTCTGAGCTGGAGCTCAGCAGCAGTCCTCTCCCAAAAGTGATTTATATGAAAGATCTGGCGTCCCTGGTTTCTATTGAATTGCAGTCCCTGAAAATGGTTTGATAAAATCAGATACTCTGATAGAAATCTCTACACTTATTCTTTGATTACTGAGCAAGCTCAATTTCATCATGGTGAAGTAGAAGCCAGTGGTTACAATTACCTTTCCTTCCTTTCATCTGGCTTTTAATATTTGGATTTAAGATGGAAAAATTACAAATGAATAAATCTGCACCAAGTCTAGTCAAGATTTTTCTCTGTATAATAATATTACTCATATCTCTATGATTAGAAACAGCTGGAATAAATTTTAGTAAAAATATTAAAATCTGTATTGTAGAATAAGCCGCATGGAGTCACTGTAATTTGAGGAAGGCAAAAGTTTTCATAAAAGCTACTGAGAAAGGAATATGGATTTTTCTTTCAGGTGAATTTTTTCAATTTTGTTTTTGCAAGCAGATCTGGTTTTATTTCACTGTGCTCAACTTTCTGGTGCTCATGTTGAACAAACACTTGAGATACAGCAGTACATCAACGAGCCACACTGGACACTGCTTCTTCTCACTAAACCAAGGTGTACTGAGCTGCTCAAGCTGTGTTAAAGCAAAGTTTTCAGCTGCCATTACAATGACCTAATCCAATGCTGGTGCTATATCAGCCGGAAAGCTATTAAGCAGCTCCACTTTTCACCTGCAAACATCACCTATACCAGCTGCTGTTTTCAGAAAGTGGCTGAGAAATGCACAGGCAGCCAATAGATCAGTTAAAAGCAAAGCAGTAAAACTCCGTACAGCTTCTCAAGTGAAATAATTTGAAATCCAAGTTCAGTGGCCAATTGAAAAGGGCAGGATCAGGATCAGGAGAAAGTAGAGCAGGGAAGAGGCAGTGAGGAGCAGCTTTGTAGTGCTCCCTTTTCTCTCCATGTTGTTCCATATGTCTGAATGACCCTCAGACTGGAGGTGGGCTAAAGTGGACCCTCCTTAGAGATCCTTGCTACTTCAGTAGTCATTTGCACTCTTGAGAATCTGCTGTAGATGGTTAACATATGTTGCAAGATGTGAGGAATTTTTAATAAAAATACTAAGAACTTTCTGAATGAAAGTGATTACCTAAGTGTGAGAACACAGGAGAGAAGAGCGGAATGGTAGGTGCAGATGGCACCTCAGCCAGCAGGTCACCAAGGTGCCAACAGATCCGTGTGAGGCTTACCAGAACCTTCTCACCCTGAAGACAGTTTACACAGTGAGCAAAATGAAGGACGGGCTAATAAACCAGAGCCCTCAAGAAGTGATGAAAGGAAGAAAAGAACAGGCTTGGAGCCATAAAACACCCAGATAAGGACAGAAAAGCAAATACTAAGCCAGGGGTGCAACAGGATGAGGAAACAAAAGATCACACTGTCAACTCTTAGGAGATCCGAGAGCAGCACTTGGCTTCCAGTCCATGAAGAACCTAGGAGATGTGTTGAGATGCCTACAAATGTCGCTTTCCATCTTCACCACCACAAGTCACCTGGGCTGGAGCACTGGACCCATTTGTTTTGGTGTTTGAAAGCATGAGGGTACGTGAATGTGTAAACCCTGTTTTGTTTCATGTAAAATCATCTCTGTCCTGTTTTAGTTCACATAGTGCTTTGTTGCATGGTTACGGCTGTGTTACAAAATGAGTTTGGCAAGGTTATGGATAAGAGCTACATGTATTAATGATACTTGACTACTTATCCACCTGAGTGCAAACTTCTGAGTGCAAACTTGCCTGAAATGCTCTATAGAGACATGAAAGTGTTTTTCCTGTTTTCCCCCAGGCATATACAAGCTCAGGATTCCAGCTCCTCCTGTTAGTGGTTGCCACAGGACTCCTTCCTGGCTGTGGGATCACATATCTCCAAGGAGGTGAATTCTCCCATGTCTCTTTATGCACACCTACACTCCATTCTCCAGCCTGATGTCACTCCAGCTTTTTTCTCAGCTGGTAGGAACATATAACATAAATTCTCATTTCCCATAGCTTCAAACCAAAGCTAGAAGTCATCTGCAAATCAGCTGAAACACTCCTAGGGTGCCTTCAGTGAAACTCTAGATAATTTCTGGACAGCTTTTGCAGCCTCAAAGAAGCAGGCATCAAACCCAGCCAGTCTGCGAGCATTTCCAGTGTGCTCACTGTCACTAAAGCTGCTCACTGGTGCCTCTCAGTGGTGTTTTCTGTTGCCTCCACTACACCAAAAATTTCATTCTAGGCTGCTTTATGATGCTTTGGGTTCACTTGTTTGTGCTTTCCTACTTTTCATCATGTCCAGAGCAATGCAAAATAGCAACATATGAAGCCTTCCAAGTGAGGAAACTCCAGACAGCACAAAAACTCCATGAACACAACCAGCCCCAGTTCATCACACCTGCCATTTTCTCCCATCCCTAGGATATGGCACTCAATGGCTTGGATCAAGTTTTGTCTTACATAACTGCCACTCACAGGGTCCTTCTGAGATTTTCCTGTGGGCTATTTGGAGGCTTGCAGAGATGCTCCGTGGCCCAGCATATCTTAGCTGTTACAGACTTAATTCCAGAGCTTTGTTCCTCAGGCACAACGCAACCTTTTTCTTTGTACAGAGGTCATGTATGCTGAGACAGAGCTTCCCCAGATTCTGCTTCAAGAATAATGAATGTTTCTCTGCAATACCTGGGGAAAAAAAAAAAGAAAAAAAAAAAGGATTTCCATGATCCCCATCATCATCTCAGTACAAAAGGCCAACACTCCCCAGTAGAAACAAAAATAATAGCAAACAAACCACTCTATCAAATCATAGTACTCCTCTCCACTCTTAATTCTTTCTTGAGTAAAGATGGAGAGAAGACAAATTAACTACCTGAGGGTTACCACTGCTTAAATGGATCTGTTGGTGAAATTAGTCAAAGAACATACTGAGCTTGCTCTGAATAGGCAAGGGCTGTAGAGGAGCCTCAAGGAAAATTCAGGCATAGTCCGACTTTGAAGAAGTGCTGCAGAGATCCACAGCTTGTGATTTGGGTCTATTTCTAGTTATCTCAGTATTGACATAGTTCAACCATCGTGAGGAACAGGAAGTTCATAAAGACTGGGTTAGTCTTTTTGGCATGAGGCTGGCGTCTGCCAGACATGGGACATTAATCCACTCTAAGCTGCAGTAAGCTGAGCTGCTGGGTTTGTATTCGTGTCACCGAGACCACTTACACCCACTGCTGGTCTATAAACTCCTATCAGTCTGGCTTCACAGTGGCTTACATCTTGATGAAAAGAATAGCCTGTGGATCATGATCATTAAGTAATGATTTATACAAATTCTGTTGAGTCGTTTTTCCTAAGTCCACCTTCCAAAATATTTTGGGGAGAGATGAATAAAGCAAAAGTGGGATTTTTTTTTAGAGAAAGGGGACTAGAAGGTCCCAGGGCATTTGTCACTGAAATAAACACATCTGTCAGCTGACTTGGCAGAGCTGTTAAATTCAGTTTCTAGGAAGAGTTCTTCCAATGCTGAGAACTTGGATACCTTACAAAAACTTTGCTCTCTGGTCGGCTGAAGCAAAATAAAATTAAGGAAGAAAAGTAACTGACAGCCACAGTTAGCATCTTTGTTTGTTGAGTATCAGATTGTACAAAATGTTAATGAGAAAAGGAGGACTCATAAAGGGGGACTTGACAGGAATCACATTTTAATTTCCTTTGTGAAATATTGCAAGCTTCTCTCTGTCCAGTGAGCACCTTGCTGTTCTTGCCTGTGGGGACCATGTATCCTCCCCATGAAGAAAATATATCCCAAGGTATTTCCTTCTTTCTTCTCCCAGATGAAGATGAAACTTCTCAGATGAACTTAATGGGAATCCCATTACATTTTTTTAATTGTTAAACTGGTTTTCAACTTTTCAGGCTGCTGTCATGCCATAAAACTGACTGACGAATGACAAGGCCCTGCTAGGTTTGTCCAGTGTGTAACATGAGCTCCCAGGGCTGGAAACAATCAAATTTTCTGAGAATTGGGGTTTTGTAAGAGACATGCTAGCCCTGTCTTCACCACGCCCTTTGATTTTGTTAGCTGAAGTTTAGCAGGTTTAGGTTATGGTTGGACTTCGTTACAGTTTCTATCATTAGAGGCACTCTGTTCTCAAAGGTAGAGAGGATTTTCTAGGTGCAGCAAGGTCATTTAGGAAGAGAGCTGATGAGTGCCATGCCGGAGCCCTGCTCTGCATGGATGCAGTTGCTGTATGAGTTGCATAATGTCGTGGTCAAGGCTCACACCGAGCAGTTTGTAAAAGAAAAGACTTTCAGATGAATGGAAAGGCAGCCTCCCCCTCCCACACTGACCTCCTTGGCCAGCTTGTTTGGAGCTGCTCTAAACTGAAAATCTCATCTATTTTTTACCATTACATTTTCAAAGGACTGTGGGTTGAAAAGAACGAAGAAAAGCTACCATTAAAGTCTGGCTCAGCTACTATTGTCACTAGCTGGTTTTGGAAAGAAAATAAAGAGATGTTAATGGAACATTTCAGCTCACTGGCATTAATACAGTTGGGCTGTCCTGGAAGAAAGGCTCCCTCAAAATTCAGAACATCATTTATCTGGCTTTCTAGGTAAAACCAATCAGATCCCAGATTGAGCAGGGGAACAAGGCAAAGAAATGGTGAAAGAAAATAAGACTTTTAGTTCCACCATTCAAAAAATCTGAAGGAGTGGAGGTGCAGGAAAGTTAGGAGGTGTGCCTAAAGCTATCTTGGACAGGGAACACAGGCAGCAGCTGACAGCACACCTGCAAGGCCCACTCCTCCCTCTGAGGCACACAACTGATTGAGGAGGGTTGGCTCTACACTCTGGACTTCACTGGTTCTTGTGTTCCCAGTTCATACTGGGATGAGTAGGCAAGAGCAAAGGACGTAGGTGATGGCATGCTGGTGCTACTGGGAAGCACTGCAGTGAAAGCTGTTGTTACAGCTCTTCATAGAAGGAGGTACTTCTCTGCCCTTGCCAAGAACCACAATGGAGCACAGGGAGAGCTGGAGCAAGGCTTTCCTCAGCCTTTCTGAAGTTTTCCTATGGGCTTTTTCAATCTTTGCACTCCAAGATTCTGAGGTAGGAGAGGGACACAGCTTTGCTTTGGAGACAGAATGTTGTGCTCTCGCACTGCTGACCTCAGGATGCAGCTATCTGTAAATCAACCCTAATGCAAAATCCCTAATGGGCAATATGATAAGATGTCACATCATTGCAGCATCTTGCAGCAGACTGTGCTTATGCCAAAATCAGAGAAGCAGGAATTCATATGCCCTTACAGTGACAGCATAGGAGATTTTGTTTTGGTTTTGAATAAATGATTGATAGGGTAAAGGCGACTGGGGGAACGGGGTCAAACACAGCTAATAAAAAAAAGTAGATCCAGTCGTCATCTTGTTATATCACTTGCTAATAGAGTAATGTTTAGGAATAGCTTGGGTGTTGTAAGGCTTAAGGTTATCAGCAGAATGACTGCAGAGAGCTGTTTGGCATTCATACTGCATCTACAACTATAACCCAGCAATTTAGACAAAAACATGTACTCTCCATAGGTGCATGGCATAGGCTATTACTATTATTAATATAGTAATAGTCATAATAAATTACATATGGAGTGTATTTGTTATTCAGAGGAAAACTTAATTATAATTTCCATGCTGGCAGCATTTGATTTACTTTTTCTTATCTCTGAAATTGTATAATTAGTTCCCAAGTTACTACTCCTATGGAATCTCTGTTGTTGGGGGTAGCAGACGTGGAGCTACAGCTGCAGCCATTGCTCTTTCTGGCAAAGATAGCTTTCCCTTGAGAATATTAATTTTTAACATAAAAATGAAAAATGAGTAAAACTGTGCGATATAAAAAAAGGAGGAATGCTCTGTACGCACCTCACAGAGTTCTGCCCTCACGTTGGAGAGATGTCTTTGGTAAAAGGAGCTCTCTAGCGTCCGGTTGTGATACTGCAGCTAGGAAAAAATGATGCTACGGGCACAGGACCCGATAAAACAGACGTGCAAAGCAAATGGAAAGCTCAGATCTCTTGTTTTAGGTACTCAGTGCTAATGTGTGACATGCAAAGTGATACTTAAGCATCGCAAACCAACATTGTGCTCGAAAGTGTTAAGGCACGGAGCAGAGGTTTTGTTCATTCCCGCCTTTCCTTCCCAGTCTGTTTTTTAAAGGAACTTCTGCTGCACTTTTAAAGTTGCTCTGTTTGGGCTGTGAGGCAAAAATGAGAATGCACATCTGCCAATGTCCAGGCTGTGGAAAAAAAGAATTTTAGATTTCATTGTGCTCATCTCCAAAGACAGCAGAAGTGCCTGCCGCTCAGGGATCTGAGGTCAGGAGGTCAGGATCTGACACAAAAGAATGTCTAATTGCAGCTGCTGGTATTTAATGCATGCAGCTGATTAAGTAAAATTGTCTCATGCCAGACCTTGGTCACTAATCACAGAAAGCAAAGCATAAAAATGATGTGTGTATAGTACCGTACAAAAGCAGAAAGCCTCTCTGTCTTTCTAAAATTAAGGCCTTAACACTTTAATTAGTAGCTATTATGCAGGTTTGGCTGCATGCTACAATAATAAATACATTGCCTTTGCACTGTTTTAATGTTTGTGTTCTGTTCTTTCAACAGGCGAGTGATGAGCTCACCAGTGTTGCTAAAAATGAATTTAAAAGTCTAACTGGTTATCAGTGGATATCACAGATGGAGAATAATTACTTGACAGATTGACAAACTGAGATTATCTGCAAATATTATGAGAGACATTGGAAGCTCTTATAAAACACGCCATTATTTTAAATAGCATTTTGCAATTATGGTACCTCCCTTGTGGATACTGTGGCTGAATATTGCAAGTATGAAAAACAATGCCATATTTGAAGCTTTGTCACTGAAAAGTACCAGCTCATTTCTCCTATACCCCGCTTCCCACAGCAAGACCTATTCCAGAGTAGAAAATAAATTAAGAGGTAATAATTAACTAAATGTGCCTCAAAGGCAAGAAATCCTACACAGAGCTATATTGTTCACCTGTAATTGCTGCAAATAAAATGATGGTGGATTTCCTGCAGTTTACCAAGAGGCAGAGGGTTAAACCTTTTGCCTTGAGCTGTGTCCCTTCTCCCATTATTGGCATCCATCTTCTGAGCTCAGCTTACAAAGAGGTCAGTCTAATTGCTGAAAACTAGTTTCAAGAATAAGCCACAAACAACAAAGAATGCTGCCAGACTCTGGTCAGTCGTGACAATAACAGTTTCCCTCCACTCAGCATCTCAGCAGGTAATTACTCTTGATAAATGCAAAGCCCATCTGTACATTATCTGTACATATCTACATTATCTAAACAACAAACCCGTAGCCATGAGAGTAATGGCTTGACCAAGGTGTTGCACTCAGGTCAGGGTAATTCCTGATATGTGTACAGGCTGGGAGAAGAACTCATTGAGGGCAGCCCTGCGGAGGAGGACCCAGGGTCTCTGGTAGATAAAAGGCTTGATATGTGCCATCAGCGTGCACTTGCAGCCCAGAAGGCCAACAGTATCCTAGGCAACATCAGCAGTTGGGTGGCCAACAGGGAGAAGGAGGTGATTATTCCCCTCATGAGGCCCAGTACTGCATCCAGACCTGGGCCCTCCAGCACAAGAAAGATGTGGAGCTGTTGGAGAGCGTCCAGATAAGGGCCACGAAGATGGTCAGAGGGCTGGAGCACCTCTCCCGTGAAGAAAGGCTGAGGGAGCTGGGCTTGCTCAGCCTGGAGAAGAGGAGGCTCCAGGGACACCTCACTGTGGCTTTCCAGTACTTGAAAGGAGTTTATAAACAGGAGGGGAATCAACATTTCACACAGTCTAAGAGTGACAGGATGAGGGAAAATGGCTTTAAACTAAGAGTGGGGAGATTTGGGTTAGATGCTAGGCAGAAATTTTTTACTCAGGTGGCGAGGCACTCAGAGAAGCTGTGGTGCCCCAGCCCTGGAAGCCTTCAAGGCCAGGCTGGATGGGACCCTGGGCAGTCAGAACTGGTGGGGGGCAGCCCTGCTCACCGCAGAGGGTTGGAACTTTGTGGTCCCTTCCAACCCAAGACATTCTATGGTTCTTTGATCTATGATTCCTGTGGCTCTTTTCAAAAAATGCAACAAACTATTGGTATTTTCAGACCAGAAAGCTAAATCAAAGTGTTTCTTGCCTCCTCATAAAATGGCTTGAAAAAAAAACCTCTGATTCTTAAACTCAGAAATGTTAGTCCCACGTTCTTCATGAGATTAGAATCAGAATCACAGAATTGCAGGGGTTGGAAGAGACCTCTGGAGATCATCTTGTCCAGACTCACCTGATAATACTGGTTCCCCAAAGTAAGTTGCAAGAGTTTGTGGAAATGACCCTGAAAATCTTTTCTGATCTCCTGCATAATGCAATACAGAGAATTTCTCAAAATCTGTGGCGAAATTTCTGTTTTATTAGAAGTGTTGGCTCCTTGTACTCCATACAGCCCTCACTCACCCCTTCTGATGTCAGCTCAAAAGGTGCTGTTGAATTGGAAAGGACCTGTAATAGCAGTTCCTGGAGTCCCCTTTGTTGGGGAGAACTTCGTATTTTACCTCTTATCTTCTTCAAAAATGATAAACTAGAAGACATGTGAACACTTTCATATGAAGAATAAAATCCATAATTCACATAAAGCACCATAAGCATGGTTTTGTGCTTCATTTCCATTTCTAAACATAGAAGAGATTCACAGAAGCATCTGCTGAGCTTTTGAATTACTTTGGATCAACTGTAAGTGCTTGTATGCCAAAAGCAAACCAAACTCACACATGAAAACATGCAAATTGCAGTGACACCAGGTCAGTTTTCATCCCAAACTGACAGCAAGTCTGGTTTGGTGGCAAATGCACCTAATAGAAAGAATGCAGAAAGTTTGCATGTTCTTCACAACATGAGAATGCTAAACATTAAACAGTTGCAAAAAATACATACTTAACCTTTGGGTTTTATATCTTTGCTCTTCTTTCTCTCTGTTTATGGATAAGGATGATCAGATTAGATGGAGATTTGCAAGTGGGAAAAGATGTTGTTGTTCCAGGAATAGTTTCTATTCAGTATGGTAAATTCTTGGTCAAAGCAAAATTTGAGATTTTGGGGTAGCCACAGTGTGTGCCTGAGATCACACCCGAGTTACAGCCTGAGGGCTACAGCAAAATCAGTGGAAATTCTGCAGGACAGATTGGACCTTTTGGAGTGTTGCGGACTGTACAGAAGAAATGTCTTCATTCACTTGGTTTGAAGGGCTCCCACAGAAAAATATATATATATATTACCTGCAGTACAGAAATAATGAGAAATGTCAATCTTGCTCTCTGCTTGCCTGTGGGATTTTCTTCTCCTCAGAGGGGTGCAATATTCACTTCTGCTGGCTATCTGATGAAGAAGAATACGTGGTTAGACTGGAATCATTTCTAATCTATCGGAGCCAGCATGAGTCAGCCGAACCTGTCAAAGGTGATGTCATTTGTCACCCTCCAGACATGACTAAGTGGACATCCTCCTGGACCTGCCACCACCCACACAGACACTATTGGAGTCCATGTTGGGTCACAGCCCTCAAACCTAAAGGGATTTGCTGCAGGCATCAACATGAAGCATGCTAACAAAAGAGCAGCCACTGTTGCGGGTCCTTTCTGCTAGCATTACTGCAGTGGCTGTGCAGATTTCCCACAGTAGGATGGTGGGATATGCTGAGAGGCAAAGAATCTGGCCTTGTTGCTGGTGTCAGTGCTGACAGTGAGTCACCCAGCTGCCTCAGCTGAAAATTAGTCTCCCTGCCTCTCCAGTGCTGATGAATATTGATGAACTTCACAGCATGGAAAGAACCAAATGCAGGACAGCTGTTTGAAGGGACAAATGCTTCTGCTCTGGGTTGGGAAAAAAGAAACAGACACAGACAGAGGAGTGGCTGTGACAAGCCAAGACAGTCTTCTCCCTCATTTGTCAAAATGTGATTTGCAGACACACTTCCATTCACCCTGTGGCTGCCATTTTCCACATCTTATGTCCACAAATCTCTCTTGTTAATTTGATAGGCAATATGTTGGCTGCCTCCTCTATAAAAAGCCTCTCTGAACTGGGACGCTTCCCAGCTCATTTTAATAAATCATGACTGTAATTAAATTCTTTTGCTGCATTTTTGTGCAATAAAATCCATATCATTCATTTATTAGCCTTTTTTTTTTTTTTTTTTTCTTTTTTTTTTTTGCTGCCCAGGTATCTTTCTGTCTCACTTCTGAAGCTGCCTCTCCTGTCTGGTCATTTGAAGAGTGCCATCTGCTTTGAATCACTGGTCTAGTTCAGCTTCTTTTTCCTTGACCTCATCTTCAGAGCCTCTTCTCTGTTCTGTCCAACCCAACAGCCCCATTTTTCTTACAGCCACTGTCCCTGCCAATTAAAACACTCTCAATAGTTCATCTTAGCAAGGCTGTCCCATTGCTGCAAGAGCACCTTCTACCACCATGCCAACAAGTGAATCTGACACAACTCCTTCCCAATTTCTGCTTAGCTGTAATTCCCATTTTTGCTTGCAGAAGATGGAGAGGAAGACCTGAGCTGGATCACAGAATCGCAGAATGATAGAGGTTGGAAAGGACCTCTGGAGATCATCCAGTCCAACCCACGTGGATGCTCACACTCCATTGGGTTTAAGGAAGAAGACTTTGAGGCATGCAGGCCAACTGAAGCACAGACATGTCAAACACTGACTGACTGTAAATACGTGCAGCAAAGGCTGTGGGTACAGTCAGGAGAAGAACTTGGTAGCCCCTGCCCTCTGCTTTAAATCTCATTCCAGTACAAAGCCTCACTTAATTTTAATGAAGATCATGTCAGTCCCAGTGGTTGGAGAGAATGGGACTGATCTTAGGAGCCATGTTTTGGCAAAATGGCAAAAAGCTGGATGACAGAGAAGCTGGATGGGATCTGGGTCAGACAAAGCAGTGTAAGCACTGAGTCTTTGCCTTGGTTTAAAAAACAGTGTTTCAAAGACATGGATGCATGAAGCAGCATCTTGTTCTGCCCTTCATCAGAAAACTTTCATTTTTGGCAGAGATGTGTTTATAAGGTGGAGTCCTTTGTTTTTCACCTCCTTAAAAGCATAATGCAAAAAACTGTG
Source organism: Tetrao urogallus (assembly GCF_951394365.1). Classification (NCBI taxonomy): domain Eukaryota; kingdom Metazoa; phylum Chordata; class Aves; order Galliformes; family Phasianidae; genus Tetrao; species Tetrao urogallus. Next base: position 134,799,764 of record NC_136813.1, read on the forward strand.
ATGTCTGAAGTTGTAATGTAGGGTCAATTTTATACTGACACTTGGTTTCATATTCAGATTTGATTGAGATATGCCTCTTTTTGCATCACTCCAAACTAAGTTTTAAACATGTAAGTGGGAAAATGAACATGAAAACGAGTCTTTAAAATGCAGTTACTTGAAAGATGCAGAGCATGAAGAATTCAAATGGCTTTCACTCCGTGACCCAGTTAAAACACATGGAGCAGTGCTGCAATTTGGTTGCAAGCCTTTCAGAGTCATTGGGATGTGGTGGCTGCCTCCACCCTTCTGCCAGTGTAACTGTATGCTGGTACTCTAATGCAGACCAAAGAATCCTGCAAACATCCAGAACAATTTTTCCCTAGAACATGTTTCCATCAGGTTGTCCTTTTGCTCAGGCCTTACAAGGGAGCTGGAAAATACTTGAGATTGCAGATGAGCTTTGCAGAAACGTATCAAAGAGGTATCATATGATGACTGGTAATGCAATCTAGGTACCGCTTACACTGGTACTGAAAGTGCAACTGGCTATGCCATGCTATTATGAAGTCAGAATGTTTCCTATCAGAAGAAATAGAAATAAAATCCCAGCGGCATTTTCTGTTATGTAAAAATTGCTTTGTTGAAGGAGGCACTGGTGAAAGTATCTGAATTCTAGGAACAGAGAAAATAAAGCCCTTTTATCTGTTTATTAGAGCAGGTATATTATGAATATACCAAGCAATTGGGTAAGCTAATACAAAGCATTCTAGTGCTCCATTAGCTGAAAATCAGTGTCCTTGCTCTGCAGAAGGGCAACAGAGTAGTACAACATCAGTGTGAAGGACCTCGTGAAGCTTTGCCCTCAGGATCCCAGAGCTGCCTGACTCCCTCTGAGAAAACTCACACACCATTATGAGGGAAGCAAAAGTGACAAAGTTGTCATCTTTTCCACTGTATCTTTTGTCTCCTTGTGACAAGCTTACTTATTTTTAAGGGAAAATATACGAACAAGGGAAGCTTAGGGACAGAGCATCATCCCCTTGCATGGGAACACAGGCAGGGACAGACTCCAGGAACTCCAGCCCCAGACCTGTCAGTGAGAACTAAAGGAACAGCCTTATTAGCTGACAGCAGCAGCAATACCTTGGTTTCCCTGTGGATTATCTGCTCAGGGAAAAGGGGCAGAATGTATTTGGCAAGTGTACATGTTCTCAGTGTGATAACACGTTGCAGCTGCATTGCTTTTCTTTGCATTACTGGCTTCGAGTTCCAGTTCTTTTTCCTTCCATATTCATTTGCAGCTGCTGGGCAGGCTTTGAGGGAGCCTTGTGCAGTAGCAACAAGCGTGATCTTTCCTGCATTACAGCAAGGATGAGCTGAGGCTGAGATAAGCAGCCTGATATTCTCCAGGCAACTCTGCTGCAGATGACATCACTGGGGGAACACATGCCAGCACCTGCTGATCACACTCACTGCAAAGGCCCTGCTCTCCTCCCCTTGGTCAGCAACGCAGACCATTTTTTAATTCTCTCTGTGACAGATTGTCTGATACAGGCAGTGCTGTGAAGCAGCAGCAACCTGCCCACCGATTCCTGTGTCAGACAGCAGTCATCAGTTTACCCTCTTATGACAGTTCGGAGGTGTTCCCACTTCTCCTGCCGCCTATGGTTGGCCCTCAACAGGGGTTGGCCCTGTCCCTTGGACAAGGGCCACACAAGCAGTTTATCCCACACTGGCATAGGTGAAGAAATGGAAACATTTTGCAGGAGCTCAGGGGCATGCAGCGGGAGTACACTGGCTCACTGGGAACCTTCCAGAGCAATCCTACAGGCCTATTCCTTTTCTGCTATTTCTGGTCCTCTCAGCTGTATCACAGTCATGTGTGCTTTTCCAGGCATGGGAAGAGGGAGCCTACTGAGGGAGTTCTGAGAATCAAGTGGCGATTAAGTCTCCAAGCTCTTTCTCTGTTAGCCCCTACTACGCAGCCTTCTCTTTGTAAGGCTGAATATATCCAGCTCCCTCAGCTTTTCCTTGTACATTTTGTACCTCTGCTCCCTGGCCACATCAGTGGCCACCCACTAACACTTGCCTCTGTTTATCAACTTGTTTTCCTACTGGTGAGCCAGAACTGGTCACATTATGCCAGATGTGGCTTCACAATCATAGAATAGAAGAAAACAATCACTTACCTCAACCTGCTGCCTCTGCTGTTACTAATGCAGCCCAGTGTCTTCTGTGCTTGGCTCTCACTCATGCAGTGGCACATTCTTGACTCACATTTAGCTCGATGTCCATCAAGACCTCTAGATCCTCTTATATAAAGCTAGTTTCTAGCCAGCCTGTTCCCAGTTTGTACTGCTGCATGGTGTCACCGTTTACAAGGTGCAGGACTTCACGTTTGAATTCTTGAACTTCATGATGCTCCTGTCACCCAGATTCTTTTTCATTCCTGCAAGTAACAACACAAAAGAGATGACAGTCAGCCTAATGGCATTGTATAAACTAAGAATGCAGCAGGACTGACAGCTATGCTGTACTCATCCTTCTACTAGAAAACACCCTGTGCTGCTGTCCTTCATGAGATAGTTGATGTCCTTATTTTTGAAGAGAAAACCAAAGGATGATGCTTATAACAGAAGGAGCTAAGAGAATTCCTCTGAGAAGACAGTGGATAGAATTAAGGTGCCTTTTTATCTTTATTTCCAGTCCCAGAAACCAAAATTATTAGCATCAGCGAAAAGCACATCTTTTCAGCTGAAAAAAAAAAAGATAAACTTTCCTGTGACCTTAACTCAGTCACACAGGTCAAGCAGCAAAAATTAGATGCTTAAAATAACAACTAAGCTGAGCTTCACTGCTCCTCTACACAGGCATTTGTCCACAGGACAAAAAAAAAAAAAAAAAAAAAAGAACCAAGCTGTATTTCCTCATCAGTGCTGCTTTGTCATTCAAATAAAAAGACAGCTAGGTAACAACAAGCAAGAATTAAAGAAAAGATAATGCCATGCTCTTAGTCATGCAAAGCCTAAATGCCTATTGCTCAGAGTGAAGGGGGAAATGGTTCCTCTCCATGAACTGTGCTGACAGCAATATCTATATCTTGCTCTTCCTGTTTTCACTCTTGCCCACACAGCAGTAGCTTTCAGTTGGCTCATTTTGCTCGTCTAGCACAGCATGTTGAAACACCATGCAGTAAATCGATGCAAATCAATTCCTAAATCTGCTAGAAAGAGTCAAATGTATGCTATTTTTAAAGAAAATTAGGAGGAGCTCACCAACTCACAGAGGAACTTGGGGCACATCCCAATGTTCAGACATGGTTGGCGGGAAAAGCAACTGTGAGGACTTTCCCATCTGAAGGAGTAGGTGGGCAGCTTGGACAGAGGATGGAGACACTTGCTGTCACTGTATGGTCAACAAATGGCATTCCCTTCAGAATGACTTGAGTTTCTGTAAGCCAAAGGGACTCAATTCCCATTCCCATGACTTCAGTGATTTTCTGGATTAAGGGCCAACAGAAGAGTGCCTGAAATGCACATGGCAAAAAAACTGGTGGAACAACACCAGCTGAGTTAGGATGAACATCTTTCCCACTCATCTACAGTCTCCCCAGAAGAGATGCCAAAAATTGATTCTGAGGAGCATAAATAATCAAGGATTAATAACTTGGAGAATGGGACCTCACAGATCTCTCCCTTTCAGCTCACACAAACCGAGGGGTCCGGAAGCTGCATGGAGCTCAGGGCCATCTGCTGAACTCTTCCTGTTGTCCCCAGCATAGCAGCTCAGAGGACACCAGTACCAGTTCAAGTCCTTCCCTTTTCCTCAGAGCTAAGGGAAGAAGAGGCGAGAGGGCTTGGGGAAGGATGAGGATTGGGGACGGGGAAGGAAAGGTGAAGGTGCGGCAACTGGTGCTGGGGCACTCTGGCAGGTGATGACATTTCCACACCGGGATGGAAATCGAGAGCCCCTGCTGTGCCGCCAATGGATGTGGCAATGTCTCTTAGCAAGCATGATGTTACAGTGCTTGCCTTGCCTGGATGGAGATGGATTCACCTCCATTGGTTCTTCCTCTGCAGGCAGATCCACCTCCATGGGCTCAACATTGCCTTCAGAAGGATCAGCATGCTTTGGCTCGGGTTCATTGCTGCTCCCCTGAAGCCTGAACTTCTTTGGTGGAGGAAGCAGGAAAAGAATGTCTATGTAAGGTGTTTCTTGTCCCAGAAGATGGCCACAAGTCAGTTACTGACTGGGGTTCTGTTGTCAGGGTCCCTGTATTGATGAGGGTTGGCAGGGAGCTGGCTCGTGACATTATAACACCATAATAATGTAAAATAATTATATTATATATTATATAAATATAATAAGTACCATGGTGGGTGTGACCCTCAGCATGTCCCATGACATTGCAAACATGGCTGTGCTGGACCATGTTGCGATGGCCTGACAGTTGCCCTCCTTGCCGCTAGTGGGATTCTGTAGGGCTTTATTTTGAAGCAGGTTTTCTTTAATGATTTTATCTATTACTCCAGTAAAGATCTGGAAGCCATGCTAAGTAAACTTGTGGATGATGTGAACTGGGAGAAGTGTTGACTCCCTTCAGTGTGGAGAGGCATTGCCCCAAAACCTTGACAAATTCAAAGTTGGTTGCCATCTGCATGAAGAAGAGCAAGTGCTGGAATCTGCACCAGGGGTGGGACAACCTTGGATCAATGTACAGACGGAGGGATGAGAGGCTGGAGAGCAGCCCCAGGAAAGGGACAGGAGGGTTCTGCTTGGCTGCAAGTTGAATCTGAGCCAGCAGCTCCCTGGAGCCAGAAAGGCTGACAGAGCCTTGGGCTGCATCAGGGCCAGCGCTGCCACTAGGTGAGGTTTGTCCCACTCTGCTCTGTGCTGTGTGGCTTCACCTTTAGCACTGGGTGCATTTGGGGTGCCCCAATATAGGCAGGACATAAAACTGTGAGAGTGTCCAAAGGAGGGCTACGAAGATGGGAGGCAAAGTTTGTGAGGAGCAGCTGAGGGCCCCGGTTTTGCTCAGCACAGAGCAGAGGAGCTGAGGGGAGGCCTGATGGCGGCTACAGCTCCTCACAGGGAGCGGAGGGCAGCACTGAGCTCTGCTCTGTGTGACAGCGACAGGGCCGAGGGAACGGCATGGAGCTGGGTCAGGGGAGGGCAGCTGGGGGTCAGGGACAGGGTCTGCACTAGGGGGTGGTAAGCATGGAAAAGGCTGCCCAGGGCAGCGGGCACGGCCCCAAGTGCTGGAGCTCAAGGGGCATTGGGTCACCGCTCTCAGACATAGGATTGTATTTTAAATGGTCCTGTATGGAGACAGGAGTTGGACTCAATGGTCCTTGAGTGTCCTTTCCTCTCAGAAAATTCTAAGAATGATCTCTGTTTCTTCTCACCCTCCTCTATTCCTCTTCCACAGCTTTCTCTCTCTCGTGCTGAGTTGCATGTTCCAAAACCAAGATTTCCTGAGTTCAAAGCCGGGTAGACGAACTTGCAGCTATGAGAGAACTGGCAGAACTATCAACTATATTGGGTAACCTTGCTTCCAGAAATGCTTCCAGAAATGGCAGAGACCAGTATAACTCGTGATCTGAGATAAAGACAGTTTAATAGGACAGAAAAAGAAGAGGAAATAATAATGACAATAAAACTATAAACAAAGCAAGTGATGTGTATCGTAAGTGCCCACCACCCACTGCCTGATGCCCAACCCAAACTCTGAGCAGTGGCCAATCCCCAGCCAACTCCTTCCCATTTTGTTGTTCAGCATGACACCATCTGGTATGCAATATCCCTTTGGCCAGTTTAGAACAGCTGTTCTCATTCTGTCCCCTCCCAGCTTCTTGTGCCCACTCCCAGCCCTCTTGCTGACAGAGCAGTGTGAAAAATAGAAAAGTCCTTGAATTAGTGTAAACACTGCTCAGCAACAACTGAAATATTGATGTGTGATCAACACTATTCTCATCCTGAATCCAAAACACAGCACCACACCAGCTACTAGGAAGAAATTTAACTCTATCCCAGATGAAACCACAACAACAATGCAAACGTTGAGTGAACAGTTTAGCCATTAAAAAGGCAATTTCAGTTATCTTGAAACCCCAGGACATCTTCAAGTAGATTCTGCTGAAGAAAAGCATAAACTTACATTCCAACTTCATCAAAATAAACTCCCTTAGAGGAACTCTACTTGCAATAGCTCTTGCCAGCAACAAGGAAAGAAGAGGCTCTCACAGATCACTTTAGTGACCAAGTGCTTGGCAGAGTCAGCTGGGATCTAGGAAACATCTTTCCCTGCACTGAGGCTGGACCCACAGGCTCCAACACTATGTCCTGTAAAGTAAAGGGGGAGATTTTGTGATCTGCCTGTTTTGTGAGATAGGAGAATAATGCTCTTACAAAGCCCAGTGAGCTCTTGTTCTGAGATGTGATAAGCAGGAACTTGACGCTTTCGGCTGTCTTTTAAATGGTCTTTGATGTTCAGCTGCTGGGACTAATTTGTACAGTAGAAAACAGCCTTTCTGTGGGAGCCTTGATCTAAGCTCAAGTAGCTTTGCTTTGCTTTTATCCTAGGACATTGCACTGGAATAATCCTTTTGCACATGGTCACTTACTTAGCATTCCTGATTCCTTGGCTCTACTTGCAAATAATCTGAAATAATCTGGAAACCTTGCTTTCCAAAGTGCCTCTCTTTACAGAGAGGAAGCTAATCTGCTCATTTCTACGTTTTCATTCAGTGAGTGGTAAATCCAGGGAACAGAGTGTGTAGTAGAAACTCACTGAGGTACTGGCTGCTACATCTGCCTGAAGGATATCTTTTGTCCTAGTTCAGTAGTGGGCCTATTTTATCCCTTGGATGCAGTATACACCATGCAACTGCTGTTGGCTTGTTATCCATGGGATAGAAAAATAATCAGCCTAACCACAGAGAAATGACATATATTGGCTCATCAGCCATTTCCCCTCCTCCACGACTCCTTTTGCTACAAAAAGGATGCTATAATGGGAAAGAATACCCTTGTTTATCTTTCACACATGCTGAGCTTGAACTCATTTACCTGCTGAATCTGTAAGGCTACCTGCGAGCTGTTCCCTCCACAAGCAGAAAGTCACCAGGCTGTCTGCCTGACAGCCCCCTAGAAGGATCCAAGCAAGAGGTGGAGGCTCATTAAAACCCATGTTGTGCCCCACTCTGGAGTAGATACAGCGAGATGAGCTGGCGAGGAAGAAAGAGTCAAATTGTCTCAAGCCACTGTAAAATCCCAGACCATGCTCTCAGTAATATGATCAGATCTGGGGCTAGATGATCAGCTTTGGCAGTTCTAATAGGTTCTGTCTGCCAGCACTATAATTGTAAACACAACCAACATCTGAATATAATAATAATAATGATAAAAAGCAATGTTTCTATGGCCTACACCCACTGGGACATCTCATTTTTGCTTTGGCTTTAAGATAAAGTATGATGAGGATGTTTGGATCAACAGCTTCATTTCAGCCAGTGTTTCTGATAAGTCTGTCACCGCATTTGTCTCTGGAAAATATTAAGCACAACACAAAGCTCATTCCTAGATGATGTACAAGCAGCTTGTTTTTCTCATTTCACCACAAATCTTATTTATATATACACTGCAAATAGATTGATACCACACACAGAGCACATCTATAGAGCCCAATTTCCAATGTTAAATTAGATTTATGGTCTTGTAATTCCATGGACTTCAATGAGTTTTTACCAGACTAAAGCTGATTCCTGGGGAGAAGGGATGTATCACGAACTTACACATACTACTTGTCTACCCACCCAGAACCATTGTGTAGGCACGCACCTGGCACAGATGGTAACAGTTAAATTTGCCTCATCTTTCCTTTTATAAGACTATGATTTCAGTTGTTCACAACTGCCAAACATTCAATGTTCAAGCAGAAATTTTCCCTCTAATGTGCTTGCCTCAGGCTGTGTATTTTCAGACAGTTCCCACAAAAGTAATCCAGGAGTTTTTAGGATGAATTTAGGGAAAACCAGTTTCCCTTAAACCAAAGACTCCAACTGCCTTATATAGAGTATCTCAAAGCTTTGAAGTAAGAATTCAGAGCTTTGATGCAAGAATTCAGATCACTGAAAGGAAGTGTTATGTTGTGTTACAGAAATGGATGTGCTACTGCCCTGGAAATCCATCTACAGTCCTAAATCAGCAGCTCACATTGAGCTGCTGGCTTTGCACTGGCCCTGAGTTACCCAACTGTGCCAGCACTGGCATGTTCTGCTGCAGTGGGCCATCTCTGCGCTCAGACAAGGCATGCAGCAAGCCCTGTGCATGCTTACAGATCTATTTGTAAGGAACTGCTTGATGGTGCTATAAGCGTTCTGCCACACAACATGTTGTGATTGCAACAACTGCTGAGGCTGGCTGGGTTCAGAGGCCCTCAGAGGCAGCAATATGGGTGAGTGGCAAACTTCAGAAAAGGGCAGAAAAGGGGAACAAGAAAGCTGCCCTAAATTAGGTTGACTTTATTGTATTGTATTGTATTGTATTGTATTGTATTGTATTGTATTTAAAAGCAGCTACTGACAACGCCCTGAAAAAAAGAATCCCCACTACTTCCTTTGCTTAGGCAGGGCTACACTCATTTCAGATGCTTACCCAAGTACAGAAAATATTGCAAAACCATTTGCCAATGTAGCCAAGAAGGCCAATAGCATCCTGGCTTATGTCAGAACTAGCTCAGCCATCAGGAGCAGGGAGGTGATTGTTCCTCTGTACTTGGTTCTGGTGAGGCTGCACCTCAAGTGCTGTGTTCAGTTTTGGGCCCCTCACTGCAAGAAAGTCACTGAGGCCGTGGAGCATGTCCAGAGAAAGGCAACAAAGATGTGAAAGGACTGGAGCACAAATCTTATGGGGATTGGCTAAAGAAACTGGGATTGTTCAGTCTGGAGGTGACTCAGGAGAGACCTTATTACTCTCTACAACTGCCTGAAAGGAGGTTGTGCTGAGGTGGGTGTTGGCCTCTTCTCCCGCACAACTATCAAGATAACTAGAGGGAATGGCCTCAAGCTCTTCCGTAGGAGGTTCAGGTTGGATATTGGGAAATTTTTTTCTCTGAGTGAAATGGGCTGCCCAGGGAGGTGGTGGAGTCATTGTCGCTGGAGGTGTTCAAGAAACATTTAAATGCTGTCCTATGGTTTAGTGGGGAAATACTCGTGGTAGGCAGATAGTTGGACTAGATGGTTTTGGTGATTCTATGAGTCAGCAATGTGCTTCTCTTAGTGTGTGAAGAGTCTGTAGATCATTTAGGGTGGACTTGACCTTTGGAGTTAAAAGGGCCATCACCCCACTTCTACTCTAAGGAGAGACAAGGACCAAGAAAGGCTTTTTTGTAATTGCTTATCTCAGGTATGGAGGATCTCTCTGTGGTGTAAGACAGCACAGCACCATGCACAAGACAGTATCTATCCTGTCACCTCACTCTCAGTGATGACACCTAGATGGTGGAGTAGAAGGAAAAGACCTTCACAAGAGACAAGGTGATTGACAGAGGAGGTGAGACAGGAGGGTTTTCCGTGTGTGCACTCTTCCACCGTGACTCAAAGCAGACCCCAAATTTTTCACTCATTTGAAGAGCTCCCCAGCAGGGAATATGGCCCACCTTTGTCGAGAGGCTGGCCTAACAGGCCAAAGGTTCCCAAACCCCATATTCCAGTGGTTCACAGTAAAATCATAAAAGCATTAAAGTTGGAAAGACCACTAAGATCATCCAGTCCAACCACTAACCCATCCCCACCGTGCCCACTAACCTCAGTGTCACATCCACACATTTCTTGAACGCAAGCAGGGACGGTGACTCCATCATGTCCCTGGGCAGCCTGTTCCAACACCTCACTATTTTGGAGAATAAAGTTTTTTCATATCCAACCTGAACTTCCCCTGGAACAGCTTAAAGCCATTCCCTCTAGTGTTATTGTTAGCTGTGCAGGAGAAGAGGCTGATCTCAACCTTGTCACAACCTCCTCTCAGGTCACTGTAGAGAGTGATAAGGTCTCCCCTGAGCCTCCTCTTCTCCAGACTGAATACTCCCAGCTCCCTCAGCCACTCCTCATAAGACCTGTGCTCCAGAACCTTCACTGTTTTGTTGCCCACAGCACAGTGAATGGTCTTGTTATAGAACATCCCACCTTTAACTTACAGTTATTTTGATGTTTAATGCAAATCTGCAGACCCACTGCTGACCACGCATGGTGGCCACTGACATTTGTGAGCTGCAGACCACCCTGCCAGCGTGAAGAGCTCTTCTTTGCTTGTGCTGTACGCTTTGCTCAAGTGGAGGTCTCTGCTAAATCTCAGTCTAAATAGCTCAACCATTTTGCTGACCCTGTGAGAGTACATATGGCTCCATATGGTGGGAAACCTGTTTTTTCAATTTGCTCCTAAAACTAAGCATAGGAAACTATATACAAAACTATGGAAAGAGAATATTATGGTTGCAGAATCAAGCACTTACAACTCAGGAACTGGCTGACAAGGTTTCAGTACATGAAAGAAAGATCTAAATAAATATATTTTGATAGCCAAAAAATGCTCTCTGAAAGACAGGCTAGATAAACACAAATAAAAGAATGAGGCCACTTTGTTTGAGAACAGCTTCTTAAATCATGATTGTCTTTCCAGACCATTTCCTTCTCTCCTCCCTAAACTCCTGCCAAATTGCAGCAAGGTTTAACTTGAACATTTCACAAAAGGTTGATCTTTGTACTTGAGAGATAAGAAAAGTCTGGGCTTTGGAAGTGATTTTTTTTTCGGTCATTTTTGAAGAGTTATAATGGTGTAAATTGAGTACCTTAAATTCACCGCAATGAAAAACTGCCGCACGATGTGATTCTTCCTGTTATTTCTCTTCCTCTGTAAAGATGACATTCATGCCTGTGGTGGGTCCACCATAGTTAAGGGAGAGATTTATCAATATGAAATCTGCTTTCTGCAAAAGAAGGAAAATAAGATTTCAGAACAAGTCCAGTAGGGTTGCCCGACAACCCCCAATTTCCCCACATTTCGCACTCATTAGAGATACACCAAACAAGTGCCGTATTTGTTAAGCTTCAGCAAGGGAAAATCACCTCCCATAAAGCCAAGGCAAGGCAGTGGCTTGCTGTGAAGGAAACAGGAACTTCCCCAGGCTAAGCTGAAGGAGAGCAGCCAGCCAGCAGTGAGTGTGCAGCCCGTGATGGAGTTATCTTTTGAGCAGTGATGAGGACCTATTGGATCTCGGCTTTGGCAGCTGGACAGTACCAAGGAGGCTAAAAAAATCAAAGCAAGACACGTGGCAAAGCAAACAAGCAAGTCGTATAAAACCAAAACAAATTGAAACCCTTTCCCTTGCAAGAAGCCCTCCCCACCCCACAACAGTCAGAAGCTTTGTAGAGTCCTATTTGCACATCAGGAAGGGAACCTGAAGCAAAGTTTAGAAATCTGTGACACTGTTCACACAGGTGCTACTACAAAAGGGCTCTTCATATACGGAGTGGGATTTCCAGATGCCAGTCAGGCAAAGGACTGATAGATGAAATGAATATGGGAGCAGCACGGGCTGCTAGCGAAGGAGGTCTCAGCTGAAAGGGCAGCAAGCCAATTCCTACCTGTCAGGTTCTGCCTTTCACTGATAGAAGCTGAACATTCTGTAAGGAGCATTTTACCAGCCCCCCAGTCTGCAGGCAACATCACAGCTCTGGAGAAGGGCCAGCACAGTTCAAAGCCCTTTGCTGGAAACCAAAGCAACTCTGACAAGCATAGACGTAAAATTTACGAGGTCCTGATTGCTAAGAGCGTATGTTTGGGATATAAAAATGTAACAATTATGCCACCCACACTGTTTATTCTTTTCTTATGCGTGGAGTTTTGGGCTAGCATGTTGAAATACAAAACAATCTGAGCACTTTTTTACATAGGATTTATGGCATTCCTAGACTGACATTTAGTATCACAGTTTGCAGTTGAGCATATTATTCAACAAGCCACCTGCCTCTATAACTGTCACTGGCTGGGTCCAGGCTTGGTTTATGTACAACTGAGAGGAACTCCTGTTCTTTCAGTTACTGCCTGTTTACAAGGAGGTTTCATGGCACACAGCGCTGAAAAAAATCAATTTGTAGAAATAAAAGACAAGGGCGAAAGCCTGGCGTGATTTATCTTGTTTGTAAGCTGTAGGAAGGGGCATGTGAAATCTGGATTCCAGTAAAGAGGACAGCCCGCAGAATAAATTGGCACTGGCTTGTGCAGACAGAGACCCCACAGAAACACAGCGAATCTCTGGCAGTGAAGGGTCGGGGATTGCCAGGTGGGCTGGCACAGGACCTGCAATTTTCACATCTGGAGCTTCCTGAGCCTTTTTCAAAGCACCAGCTCTGCCCAAAGGAGATCTGACTTCTCTGGTGCGAGTGCTGCTGTAAGGTAGTAATCCAGTCATATCCATGGTGACAGGAGGTGGCGGAGGTGCGTCAGGGCGGCAGGCACTGAATGTAACGTTCAGACTGCCGCACCACAAAGCAGCCCCCAAAACAGCCTCTCTGAGTGTTTCCACCCTCATCAGGGGAAACAGAATCACCACTTGGAATCTCTGCCCAAGTGCAGGTGCAGCAGCTTTGGCTTCAGCACTGGCTGTGCAAGCAACCCTTAGGTCCAGCTGTGTGCTCAAGCAGCTGTATTGGAGTCATGGAATAATTTAGACTGAAAGAGATCTCTGCAGGTCATCTAATCCAACTTTCTGCTTGGGGCTTTGTCCTCATTCACTGGGCTGAGGCACAGGCTGCCACAGCTGCTCCACTGCCTCTCTGGTCACACAGACACATTACCTACATGTGTGTTTCTAAAACCAGAATATTTGTGGCTTAGTGTTAAGGCTGGGATTCTCTTGGGCAGAAGAAGCCGTTGATAAATTCACTGGTAATCCTTACAACTCTATCACAGCGGGGCATAGAGAGGGCTCCATCAATCTGTCATTTCTGTGCTAATACAGAATCTAGCAATTTCCTGCTCTACAAGAAAAAAAAAAGCCCATTTTGTGTTTCCCTGGGGTCTAGTTGCAGTAGAGACCAGTGAGAGTAGGAGTTGAATGTTCCTGGAGAAGGAGTGTTACACTGAGATAGTTTGCAGGGCAATTGGGTGTGCTCCATGTCTAAGATCTCTATATAGACAAAAGATTGGTCTTCTGACCTGATTATAGGTAACATACATTACTTCAATGAAAATCTCTTCCACTTGGAAGAAATATGCTGGCATGACAAATTTTTTCACCTGGATTTAAATCTGGTACTTTTCTGCAAGCATCATCAGTTAAGCTTTGAGTACTGCAAAGGAGAGGAAACCTAAATCTCTTTGCATGCGTTGGCTCGTACAATGCAACATAGCAAAAAATCTGCCCTTTTGGGAATGACAAATGGAAAAATTGGTGACATACAACATTAAAATAATAGAATGGTCTAGATTGGAAAAGACCCTTTTTGGTCTTCAAGTTCAACCATCAGCCTGAGCTGAGTCCCATCACTAAACCATGTCTCTTAGTGCCACATCCACACATCGCTAAAGTACCTCCAGGGATGGGGACTTGATAGTTAGCTGAGCTCTACCTGATCTTCCTAGAAGTGCTCATTATTTAAGAAAAAAAAAAAATCTACATCATTCCTGAGGATCATGGGATTAGAAATCATACATGATAAAAATCCTGTAGCATGATTTCTGGCATGTAACTGGAAATACTTCTTGTGTTTTACTGCAGAAGGATATAAATGGTTGTACTCTGCTTCTCGTGCTTTTTCTCTATGGTTGGCACTTCCCAAGCATAGAATATAGACCTGCAGGCAAAGACTGGATGATGGTACATCAATTGCAGAAATGAGTTCTGTCTGGCACAGGCAAGATGGGTTGTCTCTTTTTACAGCCACTATATGAGTTATATGAATTCTAATATATACTGAGAAAATGTCCCAAGCTCATAATCATGAGGACGGGCCTTTATGCTAAAAGCAATTCTGTTGTAAATGAAACTGAATACCCATTCTGCAAGTGAAGGTGATGACACATATTGAAGAAAAGCTCTTGAGCATCAAGAGTATTGAATAAAGGCGTTCCATCATTCCCTGAGTTACATAATTATCAGGCCAAATGCAGGATAAAGGTAGAAGCAGGAGGGAAAAAAAAAAAAAAGTAACCTAGATTGCTAACAAGGGCTTTTCAGAAAACTGCCAAAAAGGATGTTTAATGGAGGCTACAGCATCAAAAAAATGTGTTCTGAGACTTAGGATTTTCTTCTCTCAGATACTGCTTCCTTGGATGCTCAATTGGCCTGGAGAATCAAGCTGACACTGGATGCTGAGATTTCTTCTTCCTTAAATCTTCTTGGCATACATACTCTGCCAGAAGTAACTCATGAACACTTCAACAAAGTGAAAAATAAATCTATTATTATTCACTAAATGTTAGGTATATAAATGATAGTCGTTTACAGTTGAGCCCAATACAACCTTATGAACCCAAATGTTGCTATAGACCAAACTATAGCATCAGAAATATCAGCAAAACCTACAGAAATGTCTTTTGCTATCAGCTTCCCTGGGAAATGCCAAAAGTAATAAGGAAGACTTTTTTTCAGTGTTACCACTTACCATCCTTCTCCCTGCTTTCTGGCTCCTGTAGCAAGGCAGGCACATGGTGAAAAAATGTTTCAAGCCAGTGGGTGGCATCCAGTATTATATTCTGGATGTGTCGTTGGTGGTTTGAATATGTCAGATATTTTTAGCTACTGTAAGCAGTTCTAGGCAATCAAGTATTGTAATCAAGAGCATGGCTCAGCTATATTTGTTCAGTCAGGATTTTAAAGATTCGGGTTTTACACCTCTCTTAGTTAATGTGCTAGGATGGGATAGGTGTAGTTGCTCCCCATTCTGGTGTAGCATGGTCATTTTCAGAAGCACGATCTTTTGCAGAACTCCCCACTGTGCTCAGCTGAGTGGATAGTTATTTCAGTAACAGCAGCTTTCTGCAAGGAAATAGGAAATAGGAAAGGTAGTCCTGAGGCTGGCTGGAGATGTTCAGTTACCTGTGACTGTGAAAATCTGTGGATTGCAGTGGGATACAAAGGCATGCTATTTGAGAAATGACAGAGACTGTGGATAAAAAAAATTACAGAAAAGCCAACCTCTCAACACCAAGCAGGAAGCCTACAGAAAGCCCGTGATCAGTGCCCGGCAGAAGCAGCAGGAGGGGAGGCCAGGTCTCCCCGCCGCTTCCACCAGCACTTGCTGAGCTGCCCCCGCCTTGCACGAGGACGCGGCCTGCCGCCGTTCAGCACCGCGGACAGCGCCCGCCCGCTCCCGCCCTGCCCACGCGTGTCCCCGCCGGCCGCGCACCCAGGTGAAGAGGAGCCACAGGGGAAGCGCTGGGCCTGGGTGTGTTTTGGCAGAGCTGCACCTCAACTTGGTAGGCTCTGGCTCTGTGGTAGTCACCTGGCTTTGGTGACTCAAAAGTAACAGTAGGAATCTGGAAGAGAACTCCAGTACTCTAAATTGCCAGGAAGCAAAAACATGGATCCTGTATTAACAGCCCTGTATTTTCTCCCTAAACATGCGTGTACCTGGGTGTCCCCTCGGCCTCACTGCCACACTTTGATCTCAGACCTTCCTGCAGCTTTCTCTCTTCTCCCTGGTTTTCCACTACAGCTATAAGAAGACAATGCAACTGTGCCTTTTAATTGCTGTACCATCACAAAGAAATAAAAACTCGATGTCAGAGCTTCAGATTTGAAGGTGCAGTTATTGCAGCTATCTATCATCCACACTAGGGCTTTGCAGGTCATGAGTGCAACTCTCCTTTTCACTGCAGTACTGCAAAGTAAATGATTGCAGGTGCATTTCTCAAACTTTGAAAGCCTCTATTTCCCCAGGTGGCCTTCACCAATTGGCTCGGCTGTCCTGGAAAAGCTTAAGACAGAGGTCACAACCCATTTTCCTGAAAACTCGAGAAATCACTTCATTCTTCCGAGTCCCTCATGCTTAGACCCTTCATCAGTGTGCTACTTCTCCTTCTCACATTCTGTTGTGAATGAGCAACCTACTTCTTTCAGCAAGCAGAGTCCACCAGATACCTGCTGAAACTTTGCAATTCAAAGATCCACTGCTGATTTCCCAAGTAGCTTCTCCTTCTGTACTTCCTCAGCATCATCAGTAACTTGTCAGAAGTCGATATAATACAATAACGTCAAAAACTTGTCTGCAGAGAAGCCACCCCTGTACACCTGCTCAGATGAGTGCATGAGTAGAGAGACTTAAAAATGATCACCGCTGCAACATTATGCTATTTGATTCTCCCATTCACAGTCTGACTCTTACCTCCCACACATCAGCATTTCTAATAGAGCACTTCCATACACGACCTCTTTAGCTCATGCTCGAGCTCTTGGACTGCTCAGAGGAAGTGATACACCCTTGCAATTGAAGCTAATGGTACTTCAAAGCAAGCTGTAGTTTCCAGGGTTAGAAATTACATGGCAGTGGGACTCATGCCTAATGCCTATCACTTTTTCTGCTCATTTCCTTTCAAATGCAAATTCTAATTATCCTCTGACTATCTGAAGCAGGGCCACTTCATTCAAGATTATTGCCATTATGACATTTTGAACAAGATAAGAACACCTGCCCTCCTAATCATCTCTGCACACACAGCCCACCCAAGCTATTCTGTCTCTGCTATTCCCGAATTCCCACTGCGCAGCCTACAGAAAGAGCAGCAAGACTGGCTAGATGAAATCCTGAGCAATCTTACCTGATCTCAGAGGTGACTCTGCTGAAGGTTGATTAGCGTCCTCCCAAACTCCCTCCCAGCCTTAAGTGTTCTGTGGTTCTAAATTTTCACGCAGGGATAGTAACATAAATTGACAAAAACTCCCACTGCATAGCATACTCTGCCCCACGAGTTACATTTTCTTTCTTTCTTCTAATTCTAAAGGATAGGCAAATGGCCAATGTAGAGTCCAGGATCTGGACAACACATGCAGAGAAGCTTGCCACATCATCCCTAATCAGAACCATACCTTCCTTTAGGTGCTTCTGTTCTGCAGATTTCCAGGCTGCTCCTCCTGACTGCCTTTTCAAGGTCCTACAACTTTGATGTTCATTGACTATTTTTCACAGCAGTCACTGACAAAGTGCTGACCTGAATGCAGCCTGACAAGCTTTTGAACGCTGTAGTGCCATTTACTTGTGTTGGAGCACCCACAATGAAAGACAAAAATGAAAACCATCAAAAACGTCACAATAGATGGTGCAATTAAGGCAACATATCACACTGTGAAACAGAAGAAAAACTATAGCTCAGCTCCTGGGCAAGGAAAGGCTGTAATTTACTTTAGCAAGCAAAGCATATGCATCAAATTACTCCCATGTTTCAGAATCTCTCATGTATGAACGTCAGCAAAACTGACTGCACACTTGCAAATCAGCAAACAAAAAGCAGAGGCTTTCTTTTCTCTAATCAGATGGTTATAATCCTCCTGTTTCTCTTTCTCCTCCAAACAAAACCACCTGAGTTGTATTCATGTTAGCACACTTACACACCTGACCTGGACGGCTCATTCCCGGGAGCTTTCTTTATAACAAAAGAAAGTAGATTTTCCCAGAGAGTGATTTAGAGCAGCCGATGGCTTAGAAGCACATCTCTGGCTCTTGCCTCCTCTACTACAGAGGCCTAACAAGATAAGCTTCCTAAATTCAGTGCCCGAAATCAGGTGGTGTGTCTTTTTTTTTTTATTTTTCCCTTTCTTTTTTTTTTTTTGTTTTGTTTTGTTTTGTTTTGTTTTTATCTCCCCATTTGGGCTACACACACCAGCAGTTGCCAATTTGCGTCTTCAAAGATCATGCGTATAGCTGGTTATTTTTTCCCCTATTTATCTTTAACCAAAAAGGAGATATTATAATAAACAGTAAGAAAATGGTAACATAAAAAAAATTATTTTGTGAAATAGAAACCATCCAGGAAAGGACAAAATGCTTTCCAGTGCTTTCATACAGCTTCGGAAATTCTGTTAGTGTCCTGTTAGGCAACCTCCTGCAGCAGAATAAATCTTGGGCTGAGGCTTCCCATAATAAGAGTGACCTTGGATGAAAGCCACAGAGATGGCAGCAAAATAAACTAGCATATGTCCTTTGACATTATGTTTAAGTAGCTTTTATTTTCTGCAGCAGTACTGGCAGAAAGTAAAATCTGGAGTTAAAAGTCAACTGCAAGTCCCTTCCCAATGAAAAGTGAAAGAAAATTTTAACACTTTTTTTCTGCCTTCCTCAGAAACAGAGCAAGAATATCAAGCAATAATAAATAAAAGCAGTTCTTTTTCCTGTTGTCTTTAAGCTAGGGTTTGTTTGCCTTATGTTGCCTGTATCTTCCCCATCCTGCTGTACAGTTACAGAATTTCATTCAGTCAGGCCCTTATTCAGTAATTAGGCACTGAAATACCGAAAAAAATTGCTCAAGATCTGCTTTAAAACATTCTAACAATAGTTCATCTACAGCAAGTAACAGAATAAGAGAATCCCACGGTTACTAATCTATGCTCTGTGGCTGCAAACAGCAGCCACCCCCAAGGGCAGTGCATGGGAGAGGGGGAAGACATACGTGTGAGAGGAGGCTGTGCACGTGAATGCCTGGGAGAGGAGGAAACCAGAGCCACAGCTAAATGAGTCTGCTTACAGAAAACAGAAGCTGAAGTCTACAACAAGATTTTCATGCCCCTGAAGATCATTGCAACAGAGAGAAAAGTGAGATGATCACAAAATCCAGTGAGGGCAGACAGGAGACAGACAAGCAGTCACCTCTACCTCTCTGTAAGGGGCAGAAAGACAAGATTTGCAACCACAAACAGCTGCCACTTCAGTCGTGCAGTGGCAGTGGTTTTTCTGCATGCGATCAGTCAGTAATAGAAAATCCCATTAAACAATCAAATATGCCCATGTAACAGTGAGGAGGAAACAACCACAAGCTCTGAGACAGCCTGAGACAGCAAAATGGCCTTTGGAAACCAGGAGAGGCCTTTGTTCCTGCTGGCTCAGAGGGCTGGGTTTCTGTGCTTGCATATTTCATAGCTGTGCTTGCAGGTAGGAAGAGCTCAGTGGGAGAAAGTCAGCAGCCTCCTTACCTCGGGCTGCCTGGACACTCAGTGATCTGTGGGATGGATATTCTGCAACTGAATGTCCCAAGTAGCAACTCTTCCTTGGGATGTTTTCACGCTTGCCTTTCCATGCTTGGGGACTTCTTGGGAATGGTTTCTATCTAGGCTAGCTTGCTTTTTTCCCCCATAATGAAGACCGTCAGTCTTTCTTGAAAAAATAACAATTAAAAAAATAGGGTAAACAGCATGATTTGCTCAAATTGAATTGATTTTTCTTTGGCAAAACTCAGCAATCGTGATCTGAAGAACCAGATTCAATGTGGCTGTATAATCTCGCTTCCAGTTAATGGATTTTGGAGATGTCTATTCATAGAAATGATAGCTGGTTCTGCTCTGAACACATTCAGACATTATAGTGCGGTTTTATTTAATCCAGAAAGACTCTCATGGCAGGAGGAAAACATGAGGCAGGGTTTGCCTTCTTGATACTCACAGAGCTCTTCCAGAAGGTAGCCACAACCACTACTGAGGTGCAGATGTCAGCTCTACAGCTGTGGTCAAATGCCTACATAACAGTACAGCCATTTGTCTTCACTATTGCACCTTGCCTAATTTCTTGAAGCAGAGTCAGGTGCAAGGCGTGTCCTGCTGGAAATGACTGTGTGGGTAATTTATATTGAATGGAGCCACAAGACCCCTATTTGTTGCTGTTGCACACTGTGTTCTACAAGGTGCTGAGAAATAAAAGGGCCAGTAGCTTTAATAACAGAGAAAACAGACATTCATACTCTGAGATGGCCTTTTCAGACAACATATATATATATATATATATATATTTTAATTCTGAATTTCGTTTGTATGACTATGGAGAGTTTTTCTGACGTACACACACACACATTTCCATTTAGCCTGAACTCTGACAGAAAAAACAAATTCCATAGGAAACTGCATGGGAATGATTGAAGTCCCAGTGATTTCATCCAGTAGGTAATTAAATTATTTCATTTAAGCATTTAACATACCTGATACCAAGAGAAAGCAAACACTGATCACCTTTCACCCTTCCTGGGGACTGACTAAAAGAAATTACTATCTTAAGGGATTTTGAGTTAGAATTCAGCTTACGAATACAACTTCGGCTAAAGATCAACGCTCTGTCAGGGGGCAGAAAGAGGCATGAGAACTACATATTTACTTCAGTAAAAAAATACACTCTTCAGAGCCTGTTAAAAGTGGCAGCAACTTACACCTTTGCAATGGATCCAACATGTTTATTAATACCTGCAGAGAGGCCATGAGCTTCACAGCACCCTGATGCGTGGTGATGTTCTGCTCCCATATGTTTAGGTTCACTTCAAGGCCTCAGGAGTAGCTGACAGCTGGCATGTCATTCATGCCACAGCTGAGAACCATTTTCCTCATCACATCAAGCAACCCACACAGGATACAACTGAGCAACGCCACTGCTAGATAGATTAAAATTGCAGCTCCACAGAGGAGCTTGCTATTAATAAGCAATTTCATAAATTATCTATGTTCTGGCAGAGCTTCTCTGGAAGGAATTAACACTGAACCAAGCACAAGAACCTAGTGAGTTTCTTGGGTGAAATCCTGATTCGATGAGAGCCAATGGCAAAGCTCCCAGGTACTTTTATGGAACCAGAATTTTAATCTCACATGCCAGCTGCAACACACTGCTATGGCTTTGGGCAAACGACACTATCTCAGCCTCATGGTTATAAATACGTACTACTTGCCACTGCTCTTAGAGATACTGTGAAGGATTCTCAAAAGTGCCCTGTATAGAAAAAGGCATTATCAAACATAGCAATCTAGCAAATAGCTCCTTCAGCAACTCACCATGAGGGGAAAATAATTACAATAATACAGATATAATAATAATTATATATTATAATATATATTAATAAATAATATTAATTATATATTATATTAATATAATTACTTATTATATTAATTATTTTATATATTTATTTATATATTTTATTATTTAATTTATATAATTTATTATATAATTTTAATTTATATTTATATTAATTAATTATATTAATTAATATATAATATTAATAATATTAATTATAATAAATAATAAATAATTATTAATATTATTTTTAATGTTATTAATAAATAAATAATAAATATATATATTATAAAAAAACAAATATAATAATAATTACAATAATAACAGAAAAAAATACCAGGCTCATGGCTTCAGCAGGATTGATCTTTTCTTCTATGGGGGCGTGGACATCATATCCTCTTCACAGATTCCATGCCAGAAGACTGGTCTAAGCTTTGGTGCAATCTCCTCTCAAAGGAATATAAGATCACTATCTTCACTAATTTGACATTTTCAGAATTGTATTTAGATGACCTGTCATGATCTCATCTACATCAAATATCAGTTATATTCTTTTACAGACAAGCCATACAAGTGAATAGTAGCCTGAGAAAACATGAGGTTAACAAACACTGCTACACAAATGCACTCAATAACTCTGGGTAACACACGCTATTGTTTAAAATTAATTCTGGGGTCCACTTGTAAATAAGTTTTATAGCTGTATGAAGAGAGGCTATAAAATAAGATTGGGCTCCTTGGTAGGTGGCATGTTACATTTCTTTAAGAAATACTATTCCTCTCATATAAATGCACAACAGATGTAACATTTGACCTAAACAGTAAGATTTATTACTATTTTTAAAGCACATTCAGTGCAGCTTAAGAGAACGCTGTACACAATTCTTTAAGTTAGGAAGAGATTCTTCTTGTCATCGATGCATGTTTTGCATTTGTCAATTCTTGCCCTCAAAGCCAACGCACAGTTCACTATCTTAGGCTTCTACAAAGGCAATGATCCTGCAGTCCAACCTGACAGTGTAACACAGTGATCTCCCTCTCGTCATTACAAACGTGGGTTGTTACCTTTGCTTTTAATAATCAAAAGAAATCTGGTTGGTCTCTTTTTGAACCAAAAATATCCCAGGTGGTTTATGCTAAGTGCATTACCAACAGCACATACAACCCCAAGCAATTTCCACACGATGTTTGTCAACAACAAAAAAATGAAAGCCACGATCAAAGAACAGAACCTAGCTTACACTGTTCTTTATCCATTTATTTACCTCATACGCTTTTGTGTAAATATTTATTGCTTCCTATTTCTTCAGAGGCTATTGTTCTGTTTTCTAAAAATAATCTGTTTGTACACAGTCTTCTCCTTTCGAAGCACCATCCATCTTCCTCTTAGGTCCATTTCCACAATCTCTGTGTGTAGAAAGCAGTGAAAAAGGGACACATGCAACTTTACTAACACGATCGTGTTGAAAACATCTGAAAATGAGGCACAATTCCTGGGTAAACATCTTCAATGGTAAACAGTCTTGTGAAAAATTCATAGGCCTACCCATCATGTAGTTATTCTGCATTTTGAGGACAAAAAAGATTAAAAATTAAAACAACCAGACAAAAATATCAAAACCCAGTTTCAAGAAAATACTCATTTTTGTTGCTCAGCAGCTTCAATTAGCAAATCAATTTTCAGATTTTGCATTTCACTTCATTATAACATAATCCAGGATGGGCCAGTAGGCAGAATTCGACCAACCCTTTCCCTTCACCTCAGTTGAACACTAGAACCAGCATGGTTCCATTCACATTGGAGAAATCAATCTATCTGCACGTGCACGTCCCACTCCACTATGCAGTAGCCAAACACTGAAGATTTTGAACCTCTCTACAGCTTATGAAGAGACTGCAGCATTAACACCCACCTCTCCCGTTATTTTTTTTTCTTCTAATGAGCATCTATCAATTTGTAATCAAACCTGCTTTCCGAACTGAGCACTGCAGCTATGTGAGGCTGCCCAAGGAGTCAAGTGCATTCTTTTTCCAAACAAAGGCATGGAACGCATTTCTTGAACTCTTCTCTAGAAGATCTAGGTGACATTTGGAACAGTGCAGGATCAAACATGTTGCCTTACTTTAAATGGATGCCTTCCCGATTCCTAATTCATCATCATTGCATATGGCTGCAGATTCTCTCTGAAGCCACGAAGCTCAATATTCAGGGAGTAGTCAGTCAGTTAGCTCCCTTGACAGAGAGCACCTCAGGTAGCAATTTGATAGGATGTATGCTGACATTTTTTAAGAAATACTGTAAACCCACAGAGTGTCTCCTACTGGTGACAGCACATCAGCCACAGCAAGAGGTTCTCAGACTTTTTAAAGGGATACATTTGTTCTCTGCTGCAGAAAACCCCACAAAGCCTTTACCTTGTAGTAATGGCTGTCAGATTCATGTTGCTGACATCTGGACAGACGTTGCATTTTCTATTTTAAAAGTAATTCAGTGCATTTAAATTAAGCATTGTGATTAGATCTGCATGCCAGGGAAGTCTCTATCCACCTAGTGCACAAGCGCTTCTTTAGTTCTCCATCATTTTTACATTGTGATTTTATTTGTCAGCGGATTTTTGTTTTATGGGGTGGGTGGTTTGCACTTTACATAAGTAATAGCAATGGAAGAGATGTCAAAAGCAAGCAGCTTGGCCTGTTCATACATCCTTTTTTATGATATGATTTTGTGCAAAGACTTTCTGGTACCTGGCACAGTGTTCAGCTTCTTCTAACACATCAGAACATCCACTGTAAAGAAAAAAAAAGAAACATCCTCTGTTTCCCATCTGTTTGGGTTTAGACTTGACAGGTGAGAGAAGAGGGTGCTGTTTTCACTCACACTACCAAGACCTTGGTACCAATACCTGCTCTATGCTTTGCTGCAGTGAGGGAAATGTGATTCCATATGCAGCTGCAAAGATAAAGAAGCTCTCAGACTTGTTTTATGTTCTCATTTATAGGCAGAGATCCTTGAGGAACTCAACATTAGACTGTCTAATATTACTGAAAGATTGACTACTGCATAAACCAGAACTAGGGCTGAGTATCCCAATTACATGGTATGTTTTTGGCTATCATTTGAGCAAATGTAAGTGCAAGGTGTGGGGATTTCAAAATACCATTTTGTAATCCCATTTTAAGTAGTAAATCACAGAAAGGCTCCTCTCAAACTGCAGAGAAAAGTGAGGGCTTTTGGAGTTCTGTATCACCTGCATATGTTAAATAAGAGACGTTGTTCAAGAGATAGAAATAGAGATAGGTTCCATTGTTTCAGGAGCAATGGGATTTAACACATTCTGCAGAAGTTTAATTTTTTTCAAATATTTTGTATATCCCCTGAAATATCTGCTAACAATGGTTGGCAAAGGGAAGGAAACAAGGAAAGAAAAAAGGCTGAAAAGTATTCTGGAAACAAAAGATAGTTAATCATTCATGTTGTCTACAATTCCTTTGGCTCACAAGTCTCAATACAGACACTTGCTCTGTAGTAAAAGGAACAAAAAAAAGATAATACAATAAAATTCTTTACAGTCCTACCTTCTGTCTTCTACAATGTATGATGGAATCCAGAACCACAAACTGCCTGGACTTCATAGGCAAATGGCATGTCCTAAAGTAGTTCATTTCATGTCTCATGCCAACATCCTTTCCCTCCAAAACCAAGAATGTCAAAATATCATTTTGTGTAACATTCTTTATAAATTTTGACTTGTGTTCCAAAGCACATCTACTTCAATCTGACTGTGTGCATAAGGAAGGTTGTTTTTATGTTTTTTAAGACTTGTTTTTAGCTTGATATTCTGCTCTCTACCTGGAGCTGGCCCTTTTGCTGAAAGATTTTGCTGCTGTATGAAGGTAAATCAAATACTTTGACTTTGAAAGAAGGAGAGCAAAAAGAGGCAGCTCAAACACGTGGTGATTCTTATTTTCCTCTCAAGAGTGACAAAACAGCATAAGCAATTCAATACCCAGGATGGGTTAATTTAATCTGGAAAAGAAAGTTATTATTTAGTTTAACATTTGATGTGATTATAACCAACACAACGCTAATTTCATATGTAAAGCCCTCACGATGTCCACAAGTCACCTTCACACTTTTGGAACGTGGGTATGGAGCAGCACTGGTCAGTTCTCAGCAGTCTTTTTTTTCTTTTTTAATTTATTTTACAATACGTTCACGATTCTCTATGCTTCCAGTGTCCATCATGCTTGGCTGACCAACGCTGGTATGTGATGTCCCATGATTACCTTGGCTTGAAAGTCAGACAGTAATGCACGTTTGTGTTACTCTCTTTTTAATGCAGTACAAAGCTGGACACAACTCAGAAAGAAATCCCTAAAATCCACTACCTACTTATGATCATGTATAAACGGATATTTATCATGTTAAAAGAGAACCATATGTTAAAGTGGAGGCTAGAGCCCAGTAAATCTTTTCGGGTGAAATCCTTTTTCAAGAAAAGAAATGAAATAACTGACGTTTGCTTTTGCCAGTAGAAACATTTGCTTGTGAATCTCCTGGGAAGGGAAGGGCATTCAACCTTTTTACATGCCTTCCCCTCAGATATCTCTGACCCCCACTGCGAAATGGACAAAAAAAATTCCCGACTCCATGCAGCTGATTAAACCCCTTATAAGAAACATCTGGCTGAAATTTTCCTGGCAGTTGACTTGAAAAGTATACAAGAAGCAGAACCAGGGAGCAGCCACAGTTCAGCTGAGCGACACAGAGATGATGCTATGCAAAAGCAGATTTTTCCTTGAATACATTAACTTCTATCTATTAACTTGTGATTGTGCAAGTAACCTTATTAGCAGAAGAAAAATAAATCCCCCTTCTACTCTGCATGCCAGCGTAGAAGAGGGAATCAGTTTTGAAAGAAACTCTGTTCAACAATCTCTTTAGATAAAATAATAAAAGGCCTCAAACAGTTTACCCACCTAATACTCAACTTCAGTTATCAGATAGGAGAGACGTTGTTCATATCCTCAACTTCCAAAAAACATTTCTTAAAATTGTGAAGATTTAACAACTTCCACAGTTTCTGAGAAACTCACCAACAAAGTGGATGCAACACCATCCTGTCATTTAGTAAATATACCTCCAGGCCTGTATCAGCAAAAGTGACCCATGATTTTCCTGGCCTTCCTGCCCTCTCCTGTTCAAGAGCCTGTCCAATGCAGCTCAATGCATTTTTCATTTCTGAAAATGCAGTCCCTGGAGTTCTCACTGTTTTCCATACGTACAACAGACCTTAAAGTAGGAATTTTTCGTTGTTGCTATTAAGTGAATAATAGCAGTGAAAAGCCTACATGAAACGCTTTTACTCTGCAGCCGCTGTGGAAAAAAAAAGCAGCCTCAGAGAACAGTGCCGGAATTAAGTCTCACACCAAAGTGGAGGAGCAAAGAAAACAGAGTGAAACCTTCTACGCCATGAATTCAAGACTGAGAAGATTCCAGAGTAAGGGGCAAGGAAAAAGCAGCATCACTATGGCCTTTTCCTGATGCCAAGGCACAGAGAGCTTCAGATCTATCAGACTGAACTAGAATTACTTTGACATTGAAAAAAAAATAAAAAAGATTCAGCACACTGCAGGGCCAGCAATCTGTAATGATCTATAAGCTTTAAAAATCTGATAGTGTATGGGAAAGGGCTACAACTTTCCAGTTGGGTCAATGCTCTAAAGAATTACATCGTAAGTGTGTGCTTAAAATTGCTCTGTAAATATGGTTAAGTCTTATAGAAATTAACACAGAGACAAAATCTGCACTGAACGTTTTATCTTCAATTCAAACGGCACATTCTAAAGCACCCCAACTTATTTTGGCTACATCACTGAGACCCCAACAGAGCTAGAGAAGGGGTACCCACTCAACCTAGTATTGCTGTCGGTTTCTCACAAAGCTAAGTTTCTCACTAAATTAACATATTCACAAAAAAGAAAAAACCTATTACATATGTTTCAATTTATGAGAAACCGGCCTTTGAAACTCAGGAAAAAAAATAATCTGGCTGATAACAAAATTTCAGCATTGAAAAAGAACAGCCAAATGGAATGCAGACCAGAAATTCTATCACAGAAGTGTAACAGTAAAAAGCAAGTCCACAACTGTTTTTCTTCTATCAAGATAAATAAAATATTGTAAATATTTTGTACCACATTATGCATTCCGTACTACCATTGGAATGGTAATGAATGAATAAAAACAGAAAATCAGGTTATAGGAACCCAACAGAAAGAGTGGAAATAAAAAGTTGTCATGTAGCACATCTACATGAGAGGGCCATGCCACTCGTGCAGGCAGGAGGTAATGTCAATGTAGATTTAGGATAGCCAACTGCCACACGTGCCATCGTAACTCAAGTGAGTTGATTCCATAGCTAAGAGAAATAATTTAAGACTACTACATCAAGGGAAAATCTGCAATTTTGTTAAGACACTCTGACACAACCAGTGTATGCTCTCCAACTCCAGCAGACACTTCCCTATTCACATCTGGCCTGCACCAAACTGGGAAGAGATCATATTCTGAATTCAGCAACAGGTATACAACCAACAAACAGTTAAATGGTGTAGTAAAAAGCAGATGACAGCAAAACATGGAACCAAGGCTTACAGTGTTATCGAGAAATGTTCTTACACTTAAAAAATTATAATGCACTCCAAAAATCCATTTGTTCAGGCAATCCATGTACAACAGAAGGCACTGTTATCCATATGAATCTATCAATTCCGCACAGCAAAAAACCTGAGAAGTGCAACTCAATTAGGTGCAGCCTGGCCCCTCCCAGTCATTCAGGTTCCTTGAGGACAAATGTTTCCTTTTCAGTCCATCAAATTATAAAAACACCACAAGAATTTGTAAATTACAGTAGCCGGTTAGAAAAAGCATTCTGGTGGGGGAAGCACACTGCTATATCTCAGAAAACCTTCAGCAGCATTAAATTACCCTCCCCTATCACTCAGAAGTCATGATGAGTTTAAGAAAATGTAATGATGAAACCCTTCTCATTGACCTTCGTAGTTGATCCTTCAGTTTCCACCGGGAGTACTTCCAGCAAAGTTAAATGCTATGACCAGTCCTTTGTTGTCAAATGTGTAGCCACTTTGCTGTTCTATTGTCTTAGTCTCTAGAATTCAAAGAGAAAGGATGTGAGCAATAGCCTGTAGAGAACACTTTTGCCAGAGATAACACTATTCATCTTAGAATACAAAATTGTGTAAAAAATTTTTGTTTCCAAACTGCAGTGACTGTAATAAATTATACCATACCTGGCTTTTCTACAAATGTATAAACACACACCTCTTCAACAGAATGGAGAAACTTGTCCTCTACAGAACAACTGTATCTCATACTATTCTGCATGTGTCTTGATTTAATATCAGTTTATTTTCCTATGATGCAATTGCTCTAAACACCCAGAGCAGCACATTGACTGCAACAGTAGCAGTACAAAAGTAACAGAGCTGTTAAGCACAACGTACAACAGTAATCTTCACCCAGTGACAGGCAGGCAGCGAGCTATTGCCTTAATTTGTTTTTCATGTCAAATGTCAGGTTGTGCAAAACAAGTTCATAGCCTGTTCTAACAGTAGCATATGTCAATAAGAAGGCAATTAATTACAAGCAAAGGTAATCGGAATAGCACACACTTCCAGACAAAGGATAATACGAGCACAACATCCTATTTATGCTTCTCAAGCCTTTTGTAAGACTTTTGATAATGGGCAGAGATTTATTCTGTTGTTATACATTAGATGCAGTTCCACCATCCCTGCAACACTTGAAATGGCCCCAGAGAAGAGACTTACCTGCAGCATTTCGCCGGTGCTCTGCTAATGTATAAATTTCCTGCAGCTGTTTCTTCTGATCCTCACTCAGTGGTGCTGTCAGCAAATGGTACCAGGCAGCATCTCGGCTCTGCACCGCTGTCAGAACAGGAATGGATGGAAAGTGATTATCAGCTTACACCACAAGGTAATTTCAGAAGAATAAGATGAAACACGTGGGAAAACAAGCAGAACTCGTGCTGTAAAATAGATTCAGTATTCCTGTCAGTTTCTCAGCACAGAATCCCCACTGTAAACAAGCCATCTGGGGGGAACTTCATTACATTCTCTGCTTTCTGAAACAGCAATTTAACAGTGAGGCCATTATTCATGGACAACGACAAAGCAAATCTACTAACTGAAGATTCTTATCAAAACTAAAAGCAGCAGGAGTAGACAAACAGAAAAGGAAGAAAACAAGTTTTCCATTATCATTTTAATATCTAGAAAGTGACAAACGTTTGTATATGCTGGAGACCCTCTAGTGACCGAGTCTCACTCATTTAGGCTGTGGTTGAAAAGTTCTTAAAGACTACATGAAGACAATTTATCTCTAGCTGTATTTACTGCCACCTGTTTTTTGAAGTTCTTCCTGGAAGTGAAAATCTTAGGACTAACATTAAAAAGCATTTCCAGTTTCAATAATCTAAATTACTACTAGAAACAAAGAGAAGGGCTTTTCCCAATGATGACAGCCAAGCTGTTTCATCATATCATATCATTTGACCCACTATCACACACATACCTAAAAGTGCTTGTGTGAAAAACTGGTATTCATCAACACCATTTTCAAGGTCAAGAGGTGTGCTGAACCCTTCAAGAGCAGTCTCTTCCAAGGCATCTTCATCCCAGTCATCATCATCGTCATCGTCATCCTCTTCTTCTCCATGTCCGTCTTCACCTCCACCATGGTTCTCTTGCATTGCCTGGCTCACTTCATTTGTCTCCTCCTCATCACTTGGTATCTCTTCTGCAAAAGCATTCATGTGCTTTACAAAGCAATGTAAAGCACTGGGAAACAATGACTTACAAATGAAAAACAATTAATAAATCTCATTTCAGGTTGGAAAGAAGATCCTCTAATAACACCTTCCCCCAAAATCTCAGAAGTGGAAAAATAAGCTATTAAAATGTTTTATAGGTTCAAGATCTTTAGTTAAAACTTTTGTTTCTAAAAACACCTGG
The DNA here is from genome assembly GCF_951394365.1 of Tetrao urogallus. Lineage (NCBI taxonomy): Eukaryota > Metazoa > Chordata > Aves > Galliformes > Phasianidae > Tetrao > Tetrao urogallus. Next base: position 134,829,838 of record NC_136813.1, read on the forward strand.
GGAATGTGAAACTGGCATCTTTGTTCTTCTTTTGTGGACACTGCTTTAGTGCAGTTACTGTGCAATCCAAAATAACTGGTGTAAGTTTATCTTTGACAAAATCTCCCATCACTATCTTTATCCAGAATTCCACCTTTTGGTTAGCCCTACCTCCCATGCTGTTTATGGAACAATTATTATATCCTGAATTATATTCAATTCCAACATGCAACTCCACACATTGCTATTTCTTATTTAAGGAAAGATATTTCTGACTTATAACTGAGGTTAAAATAAAATCCCCTCCCAGTTCCAAACCTTCATGTTCCTATGTTTTTATCCTGTGTTAACAGGATAAAAATTATAAAATGACCATATCTACAACAAGCAGAGCGACTGAATCTCAGGGTGGAGATTTGGGAATTTCTGTGCTGCTTCTATACTCTATGTACCCCTACACATCTCGAGGAATTCTGTAACTCCATTACAGAATAATCATGTGAAATTTTGAAGGATTATATTATCTACTTAGACCCACCCTGATTTTCGGACCTCAAGCAATCTCCAATTCCAAATCAAATAAGGTCACACCTATCTGCTCGCAACACTGCACGAAATTCACTTCCCCCAACTCTCACTGCAAACATTTGAAACATTTTGATTAAATTTTGGGAGGAAAAGTCCATTTCTAAGGTGATCTTACAAGCACCCGACAGGCCTATTTACTTTCAGCAGACTAATGAGCCTTAGAAGTGAACTGCAATTTCTTACCCCCTTTAAATTAAATCCAGACAAAATCCACAATGTGAAAAGGGGAGATTTTACCATTATCTTCTGCAACGTGTTTATCATCTTTAGCATGATCCTCGTGTTCTGTGAGTTCTCGCGAGGCGCAAACTTGTTTCAAGCCCAAGAAGAGGAGGAGGATTGAAGGGACAATCTGAGCAGCCACAGCATCCACTGCAGGTGGTCGGTTCTGTAACTCCATCAGGATGCTCAGTCCTATTATACACATCTTTCTGTCATGGAGTCTAAAACAACACACAAACATTAAACATAAAAAGAGAATTTCACTGCAAGGAGTATTAAAGGGCTGGCACTCAACATGGTAGAAGACAGAGCAAGTCCTCAAAGTCTATGTTCAAAGCTCCTACACATGTGATTGTTTTGTTCTGAATGCAAGTTTCCCACTGGAAAGCATTTGTCTTGTAACAATTAAATGCCTGTCAAGCAATGTCCAAATTCCTGGAAGAACTGTTTAATGGTGATAGGTGGACAGTTGGATTGGATGATCTTACAGGTCTTTTCCAACCTTGGTGATTCTATGATTATCAAATGCAAAGTTTGTAACGCTAAACAAAATAGTTTAATAATTAGGTAGAGTCTGGTCTTTAATAAGCCATTTGATAAAGATTACCAATATTAAGTATAATGGAAAATTAATTTGCTTTGGCTTTGGTAGGACTACTGTAGCAGGGACTGAAATTAGCAAAAAGACTATTAGTGAAGAGTAATGACAAGCAGGACCACACTGAATCGCAGGGTGCTTTTACAGAGTGCCACAGGGCTAGCTGTATTTAAGCACTCTATAGAGAACTTAAACTGCCTCCACTGATAGTCTCTGGCCCTCCTTAGCAGGAAGCACCAGTAGCACTCAACTTTTCCCTAACATTATGGTGTTTTTTTATTAAGGGCTTGAAAGTTTTGAATGCTTCTATTTGATGCTGACAGCTTCTGTCCTAATTCTCCACAGGACAAGCAGCTCCAGCAAGAAGTTTCATCCGGACCTGCAGAAAACAAAGCAGATCTCCAAAGCTGGCTGCTGCGTAGGTTCTTCTCTCCCTAAACCTGTGCATCAGGTAATCCTATGCAGTCTTCTGTATGTGCAGCAGCGTGCCATTACCAGCACAGCTGCAGCAGGGTTGCAGAGTGAAAAAGAAAGCTATTCACTTTTAGCATTTCTGAATACTTTCATCCATCCTTCAGAATCTCAGTAGATATTTCTGTTACAGAATTGGTTTTACTTTGGAATGAAGAGGATACAAGTTGCAACAGAAGAAACAACCAGAATGAGCACCAGAGACTGCAACAGGAAAATAGCCAGTTCAATCCGCCACTTCAAATATTAAGACAGAAATATAATTTTTAAAATAATTACAACTTCCATTAGCAAAGATCCCATACAATATGCTGCTAAGCTATAATATTAAACCGTAATACAAGTGATCTTGTATTATAACAATAATCTATAACAGCTTTCTCCACATGTGCTTAAACAAGGCTGTGGATCTGGAAGGATTTCATTATACCTCCTACTTTGCTAGTCCTGGTAAGGCTTAACAAAGTCACCCCATTCTCAGAGTAGTGATGATAATGATAAATTATATACAACCACGCATAACATCATGATCCTTCCAAGGAAAATGAAACTGCCTAGCATGTGAAATGACACAATGTCTTGTTGGGTTTGGCTGCTACTTTACACATATTGAAAAATGCATCAAAATGCAAGTGGGTGAAGACTGTCCCTCCATCACTTGCAAGCTGCAGTAGTTCCTTTTCTAAAGGAACCAAGCACAGAAGGCATCCAAAACAACCAAGGAAACCGAGTCAGGGGAATAGTCTGCTTTCACCTCTGTTACATGAAAAAAGTGAAATTCCTTAGCTCCTCCCAGTTTATCTGTCTCAAAAACAAACTCCTCATCCCCTGCTCACAACTTCATGAAGACTAAAATTCTATCTAAAGATGTTGCTACCTATGAATGAGGTACAGCCTTTTGAGGAAGAGCTGTTCTTATTGCAAGTACAAAAGGAAAGAACTTTCTCTACACTCTCTTTCTGCCACCACCTTCATGCAAGTTTGATCCAAGCTCTGTAACGCATATGAAAGACTTCTAAACTGCATCTTGACACAGGGAAGCAATAAGACTTCTTTCATTTGTACGTGCAACAGAATTGATAATGACACGTGGAATTACCTTTTAGAATACATTTGAGAAAACTACTGTTATATAATGCAAATTGCAAAACACAACAGGAAAAATAATTTTAAAATTATAGTAAATTGTGGCTTAGCTTCATATTAAATTATCTCTTCTGGACAGCTAATGTAAGTGGAAGATTCACACACTGTTATTTAAAAGGAAATCATTATTAGGAAGTAGCCAAATAGCCAGAAAGTGCACTATATTTGTCATGCTCCATTTTCAAGCATCTAATCAGAGGAGTTGTAAGAATGAGCACATGCCTTTAGAATGAGCATGTTATTAGAAGGCTCAGCAGGACACCCAGGCATTGAGCCACCTTAGTGAACCTAACCCAGAAGGAGACTTGTTTCTTCCACGTGTCAGCACAGAGAAACAGCAGGACAATTCTGAAGTTCTGCACTCCAATGTCACCACTGTATCAAACATCAACGGGACCTGAACAAGTGAAGCAGAATTTTATGTCATTTACATATTTTTGTAATAGCAAAGAATGGTTTCAGTATCCTTGTGTCTGCACAAAGCTGTCTGGATACAATTCTCCTCCTTACTTTGACCTTGGAGATGCGCACTTACTGGCTCAGTAGCCCTCCCTAGCAATCACTCTGCTGCCTCACAGACATAGCAAGCCCGGTGTGCTAAACATATGTCCTTGGAGTCATACATGGCAGTGCAATGCACAACTCCTGAGCAGGTCTGGTTTTAACATACTCTGTGGGCTTTCTTTTGTAGCTAATACACTTCCTCCAGTACAAGATTAAAAAAAAAGATCTTTTGTAGTTTAAACTGTACTGAAAGTGTTTCAGAGGGAAATCACTAAGCCTACCTTTCCCTTACTGGTTTATTGTGCTCCTTTTATGTGAGGATCAACTTGCTTTCCATTACATTAATCTGTTTCCTGGACAAACTGCAAGTAATTAGCCAGTTGCAAAGTTGGAACCATCCTTCTTTGACCTATAGAAGATTAGGATGTTATATCCTAGGATTTCTAATGATCTTAACTCCTGTCAAATAAATCCTCCTAGTCTAACCAACTAACTAACTAACTAAATAAATAGATAGATAGATAAAAATACCTATTCATTTTTTAAAACAAGTTACACTTTCCTCTCACCCCAGTTGCCACAGAAAGATTTTTAGTGTAAGAATAAGCATAAGAAATGTAGATCTCACCCAATCTCACCCAATCTCACCCAAATTTCAGGCTGACAGGGAAAAGGTGTAAAGCAGCAAGGAACACATTTTGATAAATGTTTTTTCAGTCCCTTGCCCTTCGTCAATTTGAAGTACTCATAGAAAACATATACAGTGTTTATTTGTATCTGAATACTAGGATATGTGGGCACACATTCACAGATGTGTAATATCCACAATGACATACAGATTTATGCAGTCTTGCAATGAGTTCTGAGATCTCCTTGCCTTGATTATTTTTAACATTTTAAATTTCTAAACAGTTTTAAACAGTTTCCATATTTTTAATAACATGGGAGAGCAGTTACTTATCAGAACCTAAATGTCTTCCTCCACAGCATGATGTATTATTCCCATGGATTCCATTCCAGGAGTTCACAAGTACTGCTGAAGAAATACTGCATACTTTGGCAAACACCACTGGCTCCAGCATGAGAACATACACACACACAGAACCCCACTGCCTTTCATACCCCTGGGCAGAGCAGGATCTATGGGCACTAGGAACTTAGGGGAGGAGAAGGACAAAGGGACATGAGAGTCATGTGGCATGAGTATCACAAAGAGACGCTGTTACCAACCAGTAAATCACAGACTGTCAGCAGGGCTGATGAAGAAATAGCAGTGAGATTCATACCTGGAGGTGGATGTACTTCGTTCTTCTCCTGTTTCTCCACAATCTGTGATCACAGCAACTGACTCGAATTTAAGCCTGAAACTGCTTCTTACTGGAAAGCAACCCAATTCTAAACTGAAACAACACTGAATGACAGCTGGAAGAAAGAACTGTACAAGAGAAGGTGCCCATTAGTGTCTTCACTGACAAAAATAAGGCCCAAGAAAGGGTAGCAAGGAAGCCAGATTTTGTTTGCAACTAACTATTCCTGTTCAGTTAAGCCTCTTCAGATGATGACCCTTATAACCCTCATTAAAATCAAATGGCCTTCTGGAAGCGGTCCTATTCTTCAGGGAGAAAGGGAGGAGTCACTTGTATCACACCACAGTGCCTGACAAGCAGTACTACAGCAAAAGCCCTATGCCTGGAATCCACCCACTGAGGAGGCAGCACTGAAGGAAACCCAATTTTTAGATTTAAGCGACATTACAGATATTTATTTCACTGCTGGTAGCAATGCATCAAAGAGATACATTTTGATCTTCAGCTGCCATTCAAGTTCATAGTCTGAGCAGAATCTAGCATGATAATCTCTTGTGTTTCATTTTATAGGCTTTGCCAACTTTTGTCTCAGCTCTGAAAACGAATTTAGTTGAACAGTAGTTGCAGAAGCTAATGCTTTTTGAAAAGCAACACAAAAGAACTGAAAGTTAAGCTGTAGCATACAGAAGTACTTGAAGTTGGAAAGTATTCAGCTCAACAGTATTTTTCTGCTCTGGATCTCACTGGCTTCTCACTGGATGAACTGTTTAAGGCCATAAATCCCTTTCATTTTTATTTCTTTTAAAAAGGAATGACAAGTTTACCACCTATAGGGAATATCTGCTTTCATACTGCCTCTGTGTGCTTTCAGCATTTGGTACAAAACAAGAAAAAAATGACAACATAAGGAGCTGAATATCAAGGAATTTTCTTCAGCCATAAAAAATGAGTACATGGAAATCCTGATACTAAAAGTCTCGTACTTTTCTAAAGTCAGCAGCCTCAAAAGTAATTTAAAAATCAATGGTAATATTATCAAAAGATGCAGGAGAGACAGACTTAAAGATGTCATTTCTCAGCCAGTGGTGCTAGAAAAGAAATAAAGGACTGGGTACTTTATGCCTACTTTGTCATCAACACAAGCAACCCCTCTGAATGTCTAAACGATGATGTGTGTATTTATGTTAAGATACAGGACGTGCTGTAGACACTTCTTATGCATAGCAACAGAAAAGGTCTGAATGTTTGTGATAATATACACTGCTTTTGTTACAATGAAGAAGGGTGGGTTTTTTTAATCTTTTTTCTCACATTTACCTGTTTTGCACTTGAACATGGAGGGGAAGAGGAACAGACCTTCAAAGATCATCCAGTCCAACTGCTCAACCACTTCCTGGCTAACCAATTGTTAAAGCATACTGAGGAGGGCACTGTCCAATGTTTCTCGAACACTGACAGGCGTGAGGCATCAATCACTTCATTAAGAAGCCTGTTCCAGTGTTTTACTTTCACACTGAAGATTTTTTTTTTCCTAATTTCTAGTCTGAATTCTTGTTAATACCAAGTCTGACAGTTTATACTCAAGAAACTTAAAGAATCCTGAAATAGAATTTGCATTGTACTCTTGTATTGTTGCAATTCAATACAGAAAATTCAATACGCTCATATAACTCAAAAGACCAAGAAAAAATAAATATGCAGAGAACCCCTATGTTAGTAACATAGTAACTAGACCTGGTGTGGATAAATGTTATTTACAACAGACAGGGAATGAGATCTCTTGCACCTACATGACTAAGGATGAGAAGAGAACAAGTCAGAATCAAGGACTTTTAAAATACAGACAATACTTGCCCAAGAAAACAGTCTGTGTCATTCATCCACTGGTTTATGAACTGTGCAGTGATGGGCTCAGGGTTGTGTGGAAATCTGATGTTCTCTAAGGTGTGCAAAAGTAGGTCAGGATTGTAATAGAGTGCAGCTATGGCAACCTGAAGACACATGGTACGAAGCTCGCTTGTTTTAACTCCTCTTGTCAACCGCTCCAGAACGGCCTCCACAAAGAGTGGAATGCACTGGGAATGGAAAGAAATAGGGAAAAAAGATCAGGTATGGCACATGTTGCCAGATATTAAAAAGCTTTAAACACATTTATCTGAACTGACCTCCAGGGCTAAACGAAGTCCAGGTATATCTTAAGAATGCATAAGATTCGTTTCCTAATACAAAAGCATTTTAAGCCTCTGATTGTATGCTTACAGATCTTCTCAAAAACAACCGTTCTATGAGTTAAAAATTGCCAATGTTATTTTCGGCACAGAGGAGAATATTTGGAGTCATTTGGAAGAATGTTAGTGTGAATAAAAGGTTATGAAAAGAAACTGAGGACAGAGATATCCAACAATTTAAAAATTAGCAGGCGTTAGAAACTGAAATGACCTAAATCTGCAAGAAAAAAAAAGTGTTTCCCAATAAATGCAATGTGATGTTAGATTTCTTACAGAAGTCTGAAACATGTGAGGGTTGAAAAAGTGAGCGTGCACGTAGCTCTACACAATGAAATAAAAATCTACATATATTTCAATGCGTAGGTTTACACTGTATGTTAGTTAAAGAAGCATTATGAATGTTTCGGTTTGTGAGTTTCAGTCCAGATTACATCAGTTTTAATTCAGAGTTGTGCTCAGTCCAGTTTTCCACCACACTGTTACTTCAGTGTAAATGCATACAATTCACTTGAATCCCTTTCAGATTCTATTTAAAAATAAAATAAAGAAGGCAATCGTGCACATCATACTATGCCTTTACCACTCAGTTTACAATCATACTCTGGTCATGCTTAAATATCTTCATGTACAAACTCCCATGAGCTTATTTACACTTTTCTGTATTTCTCCCCATTCCTACGTATTACTTCTCCCTAAAATTCTCTGATTCCAATTGCTTTTCACAGGAATTATACACATAGCACTGGAAATGTGCAAAAGAGAGAATGTGTTAGACATGCATCACCTGGTCAATACCCCGTCCTTTGCACTGAAGAACAATTACTTCTAGGAGCTTGGCTGCATGGCACTCTGCATCTTCTCCTGCATCTCCTGTCAATACCTAGCAATCACAATGGCAATTTAGTTTATTGCCATAGTTTATAGTTATTAGTTTATATTATTTATAATCACTGTCAACTATGAATGCTTTCACACATGCATAAATCAAACCTCTAAATGGCACGTATGTATCTTCATGTTGTATTTTACGACAAATTAAGAATGACAAATCTCATCTCTACAGGACATCAATGAAGATAGGTGGCTAATGGCTAGAATTTAGAAGAAATCGTTGTTGCTTCTTATTCACTTTAGTAATATTTATATGTCCTTTATTTTTTCCTTTTCTAAGGAAATATTATTTATAAGATTCATTGATTTCACCATGCTCTATTTCTTTGTGACTTCCATTCTAATAGGCAGTGGCAGATAAACAGCCTGGCAAAGTGAGGACTTATCTCTAGGCTAATTTCAGATTAAAAACAAGACGTGTATAATCTCTCTCTGTACATGTGCATATGCATGAAACTTTTTTCCCAGTATGTTTAAACCCTATGGACAGTGTCAATCAAACCTGACAGGGCAGCAGAATTCTCAATCATGTTAAATCCCCATGAATCTCTTCAAAATAAACAAGTGGATAGATGCTTATAAGCACCTATCTATGCTTCTAACACTTTATAATGCCCTAAATGAGAAAAAAAACTGCAGCATGATCTCATACTTCATTAAGCAGAACAGAAAGAGTATAAAAGAGAAAAAAGAAAATGTGTAAAGAACTTCAAATGAGTTCATATCCTAGCTGACAACAAAAGAATCCAATCACAAGATACACAACCAAAGGAAATCAGACTTCATTAATTCCTCTCTTTACCAAAATAGCTGTTCGTAGAAGAGTGCCAACACAAACAACAGCACAGCAACTTTCTCCCACACATTTTTGTGCACATTGGTTGTTTTTTGGTACCTTTTTTTTTTGAAGTGTTTCATTTAAAAGTTTGAAGCTGCTATGGCTACTCAGAACTGAGATGAGACCAAGCTTCATTTCACTCCAAAATGACTGGCCACTACCTGGCATGTTCAAATCACTTTTAATCTGATAATTAAGTACCAGTGATTAGCACAAAAGTAAGAATCAGAAGCCTTACCTTTTTACACATAGCGTAAATGATTTCTAAATGCTTTGGATTAGATAGTAAAGTATCAGTGTCAATGGTCACGTAATTATGCAAGAGAGGCATCATATCTGCAGAGGAGGAAGAGCGAAAAAAAAAAGAAATTACAGACTAATCAATGAAACTGCTAACTGATGAGGCTGCAATCCTTTAATTGGATTCATTAATCCAGACTCCTGGACATGGTTGGAAATTCAAATATTGCTAAAGTCTACTCTAGCTGAATTCTTTGTGAAGTGCACAATGCAGAAGGCATTCTCAGGAGAAGAAATAGAATAGAACTACATTTTAATTTACCAATTTGTAGTTTCCCTTTAACTACATTTCAGCTTTCTTTTATCAGGACCTCCTACAATAACCGATCATACTGACAGATTGGAACACACTTCTCGAGCTAGATATGCTCCTGTTATACTCCTACGCTACACAGATGGTCAGGGCACAACTCAAGCACCCGATCACTTTACACCCAGATACTACATGGAAGCAACCTTTGTGAGGCAGGTTCTGGAGATGAATTCCCAAACACTTGAAACATCAACAGAATGGAAGTGGAAATACCTGCAAAGTATTCAAAGCAATCCTGCTGGAAAACCTCATAGAGAACACCTAAAAGCTGCCACATTTGAGGTGAAATCATCTGGCACGTCAAGCTGTATGCCAAGGAAAGAATTTCTTCGTAAAACTCTGGAAAGGAGAAACATTTTTTAAACAACAACCTGTAAAAAAAGTCTTTCTTGTAAATATCTCAAAACCCAAAGCGTCACATAACTATTGGAAGACAGCAATTAGTAACTATGTCAATATGGAAAAAAATAATACAAATTGGAAAAGACTCTTTTGGACAAGCATTACGTTGGCTGTAGCTACAACAATAAGCATTGCTTCTCATTATAAAAACACACTGGGAAAATGTATTAGCAACACATCAAAGACATTGCTTTGACTTACTGAAAAACATTTTTACTTTCTTAATCTACTTTTTTTTTTTTTTTTAATTTCCCCCTCATAAAATAGTAATTGTAGACTTTGCCTTTTAACACAATTAGCTAGGAACTGGAACGAGCACTGCATCTTCTGGTTTTGTGTGTTAAAGAAGCAAATAAACAAAGATGAAGTTCTGTCCAGGATGACAGTATTGTTTGTAATAATGAAAGATTTTTTTCATGTAAAAAACTATAACCTTTTTCTAAAAATTAGCTCCAAAAAATACCTATAACGTGCTTCTGCAAAACAAGGCCGATGATCTGCAAACAAATGCTCTCCAGCTGTTGAGTTATCTGAAATTAAAAAAAAACAAAAAAAGGATTTTATTTAAAAATCTACGAAGACAGTAATTTAATAACGATCACATGATTGTGAAGTAAAGTCTCACTGGTGTGAGTACTCAGTTTTTCAATAAGCAGCATTACTTTAAAGCTTGTCACGGCATTTTTCTTTATTATAAGAATTTTAACTTAAAAATTATTCTGCAGATCCTGTTAAAAACTGTGCCTGTTGTCCTTTTCTGCATATAATGTAAAGAGGCAAACCCTGTACTCAAACTGAGGTAACAAGGCCTCAGTCCAAATTCTTTCTTTGAAGAAGAATGGGTTGAAAAAAAAGAAAGGAAGTGATGCTTTTGCTTAAGATCTATGGAGAGCTTCCCATAAGACCAGGCTTGACAAAAGGGAAACACGCAGAATTTGGGAGAATAAAACTGCTTTGAAGCCAGACAAAAGCTATTATGTAGCTATCTGCTGGAGTGGGCAGTTTCAAACTGAGAGGAGAACTTATTCAGCTTTCTCATGTTGGAGAGAGACACTACTTTTATGAATGAAATAAAATTAGGAGAATGATATAGCCACACTGCAAGCCTAAGTGAAACCTCCAGTATAGGCATCTCATGGTATTGCCACTAGTCATTCATTAAACATGAAATCTTGCAGATGTCAGGCTTCCTGCATTTCCTTCCAGCAAAGGGCTTAAGCATGTGATCACAGATTCATCCACATACCTTCAGGCGACTGATTCAGACACATGGCTTAGAGCTGATCATCCTCTAAGCTCTCTGTATAGTTAATGATAAACGGGAAAGGAATTTCTAAGGAGTTTTCAGCTCCATTTATCATTTGCATATCATTTATATTGCTTCTAAAATGATTTGAGATCCTGAGGAGAGCCCTCTGCACAGTATTTTAGTTGGCTCTTCATACAGCAGAAAAACAAGCTGCTAAGCTGATACCATAAATACTCCAACCCCAAAGGTTTTCCTAGGCTAAAACCAGAACATCCGTTTCAGATGACCTCTCCTGATGTTCAGTTTAGCTACCAGATTTCATTCTAGCTTTCAAAAGATGCAAGGGGTTCTTGTAAAGGAATGAAAGATGTGTTCAAATCCAAAGGAACACAATGGTCACACAAAAAATATGAATGAATTTTTAAAATTAGAAGCTTCATGGTCGGATTTCACATTGGCAATAAAACTTTCTCATTGTAACTTGAAAGAAGCAGACCAAACTAGGACAAAGCACTTTTGTGCTTTTTGTCAGTTGGGCTCAGATACTGACAGACTTTGTCTCTCTTGCCAGTCACTGAAGTCCTTCCTACCTCGGCCAGCTACAAGCAGAAACAATCCCTTTTTTCTCTGAATATGTGAAATGTAGACTTGTACCACCAAAAAGACCAATTCCTAGAAATCCTATCCAAGAAGTTGCTAGGTGAATAACAAAATGAGTCACCATTAGCAAAACGTTACCCATATGCAAAATATTACATCCTAATGACCATTTAACACTCTGTAATAACTATCCAATGAAGTATTTACCAGAATAAGGGCTGAAGATTTTACACTCCGGATATAAATTCCCTGTAAGCTTGAGAGCAAAGCTGAAAAATTAAGAAAACAGAAATAAACTAGGCTTTAAATTCAAATTTCTCAGAGGCCACTTGGTTCACCATCCTGCTATAGTAAACGTTCATTCATGTGCGCCAAGTGATGCAACACATCCACAAAAGTGCTTGTTATCATGAATTGAAAGGCATGAAGGAACAGCAGACATAGAAGAGGAAATCTCACCTCCTTGTGATCTTCCACAACTGTTAGGATAGTGTCAATAGTGTGCAAGATACCCATGGCCATAACTGTTTTGTCCTCCACTTCCTCATATTCCTCACTCTGAAGTACTTTACCAAATATTTCAGCCTATGGAAGAAAAACAACCAATTTGACAATCAAAAGACAACTCACATTCTTCATTTTTCATGTAGAAACAAGATAGCTAAGGCAAAACCATCAGTGCCCTGTCTGTAAGAGCTGTCAGTATTGAAAAATACGCTTCTTAGTTTTGAAAAATGAATATAGAAAATGAATTTTTTTTTGAGAAGTCTGGTTATTAACATTTTAAATGTTAAATAGTCAGAACTTGACTAGTTAAAACAAAGGGCAAAATTCAGCATCTCTGAAAGCCTCTGAAAAGGTTTTAAAGATGCTTCAGACTGAAATACAAACTGTGGTGAATACTATAGGTGGGCCTTCACAGGGATTATTTTAAACAGTGTGCACTTCAAACCAAGTTAATAAGAAGTTTACAAAGCCAGGCATACACTTGTGATCGGGCAGTAACTTTAGTATTGTCTCTTACCAGGTGTTGTGTCATGTCAACAGCGATGGTAGCTACTTCCTGACTGTACTCACAGATCATCTTCTGGATGACATTTGTAAGATCATCATTTTCTGTCTCTCTAACAATGTGCAAGAGCTCTTGCATAACTGGTCTTACATATGGCTTCACGTATTCCTTAGCTTAAAAAAAAAAAAAAAAAAAGTTAAAATTAAATGAAATCAGTTAACATTAAACACAAATATACTCAAAACTGCTAGGTAATTGACTGCTCTCCAATGAAGTAATTTTAAAAGGATTAAAATTTACACATACACAAACAAAACCAAGAAGTCCCACCCAAAGCACTGATGCAGCACATAACCAGCAGACTAACGGAGTACATAGACTGCACAGTACAGCCATCTACAAAAAACATCCACTGTTTCAAAGGAATACACGCCCTTACACACAGGAAGCACTCATTCTAAAACACACACTATTTCACCTCATGAAAGAAAATGACTCTGATACAGATTTTGATGCAGAAACCCAACATAAAAACTTGCATTAGAATTCTGGGCTGTATACAGTAGCTAATGAATAAGTGAAGCTGTCAGAACATGATGAAATGTTCCAAAATCTATGTCTTTAAATGGTAAAAATGTTTAGATAAATCTGCACAAATCTTATCATCGTCTACAAAAATAAATAGAGAAATAAATCAGTACGTACAATTGATGAATCACTGCAGCCTACCTTGCTCCTGGTGGCTTATTAACATCTGAAGAGCTATGGCAGCTTCTACCTTGACAGGCATTTCTTTATCATCAATCAGGCTCTTCTTTGCCAGCTCTACTGCATTCCTCAAGTTCAGCTCATTGTGAAAATTCAAAGCACTGAATGAATGAAGTACCCAACAAGACTGCATGAAAAAAAGCAAAGGCAAGTTAGGGACTACTTTTCTCTTGATTGCAATGTATTCATACGGTAACGCATAACTGTTTTTACAGTCAGTAAAAAGGTACAGTCAGTCTACAAGGTAGACAAGCCAGTTCTTTACTTTCCTTCCCCAAAATCCAATAAATCCAGTGGGCACAAAATTAGCATTTACAGTTCTGGTCCTTATGAAGAAAAATACCAGAAAATAAACAAAAGAAAATTAACCATCTGTTTATGACTCACAGGCACTTGTGGATTTTGTTCAAGCTATACCCAAAACTCTGTGAAAATTCTAGCTATTCTTCACAGGTATCCAGCAGCTGTAGTTATTGAGATACTAATAAAAAATAATCACAAAACAGTCACAATCACTGCTCAAATTCTTCAGTTTGACCGAGGGTGTAAACAACAATGTAAGAGACCTTCCTACAATTCAATTAACTGACTGTTCAATTTCTAAGTTAAAATGTTGAAAAATGAATGTACAAGAGAGCTATTTGAATTTTTACAATATATTTGCTTTACTTCTTTCACTGACACTCAGAATGAAGTTAAACTCAAAGGAAAGAAACACAGCAAATACTAAAGATGACTTCATTGGTGAACTTACTCTAGCTCTGAGGTACCCCAGGTTGGACATGAACAGTGGAAATACATGATTCTGTAACATCAGCTCCATTTGATCCTTGAATACACTCTTCTGTTGGTGAAAAGAAAAATAAATTTTGAAGACCACTCATTTCATATATTCAACTTAAGTCAGAAAAATCATTTTAAATATCTTGATATCTTGAAAAATAGAATGATTTGTCTACGAAATACATATGAAGAGGTATGGATCTTGTAACTTTAACTGAACAAACCTCAAGTTGAAAACCAGGTAAGTAAAAAATCTGTTCATATAATAATCAACTCTACGTTACTTTTTATAACACTAAACCAGGAATTTTCATTTTCTCTGAAGCACTGTTTCCAGCTCATTTTTATTCTTAAAAATTAATTAGGATGAAGAACCCAGTGCTTTGAGTATTCCTAGAACAGAGCGCATACGCAGCTTAAGATAAACCGAAATTTAGTATGACACAGATCTGAGATTCAAATGACCTGCCATTATAAGCATTACAGCTAATTATTTTACACATCACAACAGCTCACATATTTTTATATATTCAAAAATATTGCTTTCAATATTGTTATTGATGGAAAAAGAATTCCTTTATGATAGCAATTTCTTTGTCTGGATATGGATAAGCAGTTGAAACCATTTTTCAATATTCCAAATTTGGCAAATTCCAAGAATTCACAGAATGCCAGAACCAGCTGCATGGAGACTGGGGACTTTCCTAGCACATACTGACCCAATATATGAGAAAAAAAAATAATAATCATACCAGGGACTGTGTCACCATGTAAAGGAACAAATAAGTGGCTAGGAAGAGGTGAAAGCGAATATGCAATACCGAATGTATCTTAAGTGATCATACTTCTACCTCACTAATTCATACATCAATTTTTCCCCATGCAGATTCCCAAACCTTAAGAGAGGCAGATGAAGAACTGGGAAGAGGGAAAAAAAAATACGAAGAAGGGAAAAGAATTTTTCCTTTTGTACACATCAGAGGTTTGCAAGCACTTAAATGGAGAGTATGTGGAAAACAAGGTAGATAAGCCAGTCATTGTGTCTTCAAGCAACTTTTGATCAATGTCTCAGTTGGCTCTCCAGGCAAAAGACACTGACAAGAAAGTATTTTATGTAGAAATGGCTCATGGAATTTTTTCATCTGCCAAATCCCAAACAAAAAATTCAGAGTAGAGAGAAGACGGCAACTTTGGGGATTACTACTCTTTTATAAAATATAACCTTAGGTTTCAAGACAGAAAATTCAGATAGTAGCAGTATAGTGGAATAAATTTCTTTTTTCTCAGGACAAAGATAAATGAAACTCCATTCAGTATGAAAGACTCCTCACAACATAAAGAATATTCTATTCTTTGTTTTACTCCAACATGAACCACGGCACTTGTAATCCAATATATCTAAAAACAATTTCCAAAAGTTACTGATGTTTCAGGATTTCAGTTTCATATCATGTATTGGTACACTGGTTAAAAAATATACAGAGAAAGTATGTTGGTGAACTGTTCCTTGCAACATGAGTAAGAGAATCATTTAGGTTGGAAAACACCACTAGGATGAAAGCCTACCAGCCACCTAACACTACCAAGTCCACTACTAAACCATGGCTCTAAGTGTCACATACACATCTTTTAAATACCTCCCTGGGCAGCCTGTTCCAATGCCTCACCATCCTTTCTGTGAAGAAATTCTTCCTGGTATCCAACCTAAACCTCCCCTGGTGGACTTGAGGCCATTTCCATGTCCTATTGCTAGTTACCTGAGAAAAGAGACTGATCTTCATCTTGCTACAACCTCCTTTCAGATGGCTGTAGAGAGTAACAGGTCTCCCTCCTCAGCCTCCTCTAAATGGTGCCAGTTCTCTCAGTCACCCCTTGTAACTCGTTTTCTAGTCCCTTCATCAGCTTCACTGCTCTTCTCTGAATACATTCCAGCAACTCAGTATCTTTCTTGGAGGATACTGAACTTAGTGAACTTAGTATTCGAGCTGCAGTCTCACCAGCACCAAATACAGAGGGACAAATACACCAAATACAGTGGGTTCCTTGCTCTGTTGGCTCCACTATTTCTGCTGCAGACCAGGATACCATTGGCCTCCTTGGCCACCTGGGCACATGGCCAGCTCACGTTCAACTAGTCGTCAACTAGCATCCCACTTTTCTCCTGGGAACCCTTCCAGCCACTTCTCCCCTAGCACTGTACGGCTGCATTGGGGTTGTTATGACCCAAGTGCAGCACTCAGCCTTTAGCCTTTCAAGGCTTTGTATGAAGAAGCCTACTGCATAGAGAGATAACTCACATAAAATAAATTTTTACATAATTTAAAAAGACACTTCGAGCTTCCATTCTCATTCTGAAAGTGATAACTTTTTGGCAGTTACTTATGAGGTGGAAAGAGGGTGTACTTGGACTCCACAGCCTACAGAAACACAAGAGAAATTCTAACTACTACTACTACTACTACACTGGCCAGTAATAGGATAGGTCAAATGTGTGTATTCAAACGTCAAAGAAAAACTGAAATTGTGAAGATATTGTGTATAAAAAATGAAGGACAGAAATTCTTATTTCCACTTTCCACTGATTTGGAAAACTCCCAGATAGATGGTGACATACATCTTGAAGTCACGCATTGTAGGGTACAAAGGCTGTAAAGCTAGACAAAACATTCCTACAACATGCTAAGCAAACATTTTTCTGGAACCAGGAGGAGCCCGCAATAGTGCAAGCTGTTGGGAGGGGTTTCTAAAGAATAATAAGCAATGTTATTGATGGAATGCATGTTTGTTTTTCTTAACACCCTTCCATTTTACTAGTGAAGCATGAGAAGACCAAGGGATGGTTCAGCAGGAAACAAAGAGAGCTTTGGAGAAACTTGAGAACAAAAATCAGCATATAAAATGGGAATACATAAAACCAGCAAAGAACATAAATATTTTTAAAGGAACAAACCCTCAGAATCTTACTGCACATTGCAGTCTTTCTACTGATTCCAAAAATACAGCTGTGGGCTAGCCAGACTTTAATAAGCTAATAAATTTTATCTGAAAAATGGAATTACAAATGGAATTACAAACATAAACATATTTTACTTATTTACCCACTTACTTTCAGTAAAATATCGGCTAAGGATCCTATCACATGCAAAGCTCCATCCTTCTTCCTCGGATCAATGTTTGGTTCTGTCAGAATCTGGTAGCAATATGCCATCATTTTTGGCAATACCTGCGTACGACAGAAAGCACAGAATCTCCTTTAGTCAGTGACGTATACAAATCAAATTATTTTTGAAGCATTAAGTTTAAAAAAATCACATGACTTTTGTAAGTAGAAATCTCATCCCAAAGCAATTGGGAGGTACTATACAGACCATCTTCCCAGATTTAAAAAATTCCTTTTCCAACTTTTCCTTCAAGCTTTACAAAATTGAATTCATCTCCCTGAAATTTCGTATTAGTGACAGTGATTATGGTATTTTTGTTGTTCTGAGGCAAACCAGGAAAGGTGAGGAAAAGACAAGAGGTTCAAACAGATTTTTTTTTCCCCCTAAACTTCCCATCTGGTTAGCCCACTACGTGTATAAAGGCATGTGTGCACGTACATGTATGTATGAACACAAACATATTCAAGAGCAGCTTTGATTAAAACCTCAGATTTATTTTAATCTGTCAATCTTGGCAACAACTTGTAAAGTCAGCTAGATTTGGAAAGGTTTCTTGGCAAAACAAATTGCTTACTGTGGTCTCCTCCGACATTACGTGCTTTTCAGAAATGACGACGTTTTGACAATTTGAGTACAAATTATGAAATTGAGAAGGTCAGCAGACACAGATTGCTTTAACAATAAAGAAATAGAAAGGTCACAGGCTATTTCACCTGATAAAAAGACTATGGTCTTTTCTAAAAATTCACGAAGAAATCGACCTCCATGTTTATGGCATGTGAAAATGGTTGCCAGAGAAGTCAGTATTCTGAACGATACGGTTTGCAGGGCTAGGCTGAATGATTTTTCTTTTAGCATATATCACTGTAAATATAAAAGGATCTATAGAAAAGTTATGTTCTCATTTAAAGATTAGCTCCATGAAATTCATTTCATTCTTCCTAAATTCACTGTTGTCAACAGGACTTTAAATTGCATCAGTGAAAATTAACAAGTATTAGATTCACTTGTGCTGCTGCTACACTTTGAGAATCTCTGAAGAGCCATGGCAGATCCTGTTCATAAACATGGGAAGCTATTACTACATCTACTCCAATTTGTTTTATCGGGCATGTTAATTTCAGAGCTGTAAGAGGAAACCACTTATTTATTTATACTTACATACTTTACTTACACTTATATTTTAATTTTCCCCAAATTGATGGCATTCAGCCAGGAATGAGTTTGGCCACATATTAGCAAGTAAATTATTTTGAGACGCTTTCTGTAACATCTTCAAATGTAAGGGAAAATAACATTTTTAAAGAAAGTTCAAGCAAAAATTAGAAAAAAAAAAAAGTTCCATACCTCTTTTCTCTTCTTTGCTGCTGTATAAAGGAGATTCTGTGCTGCTGTTGTTGTGGATGCATAATCCTCAAATACATCTAACATTAAAGATAAATTAATAAACTCACTTTCTGATTATAACACCATAGAATGCTGATAAACCAACTTAAGCTTGTTGGACACGACTGTCTTCAATTAACATTTGAACAGTCAGACTCAAGCTCACATCACCCACAAAAGTATTTACTTCTTGACTTACTAATCTACTGACCACTCATCACTCCCTTTATCAAGACCGAATGATTTACTCGTTAGTTCTTTTGAGATCATGTATTTAATGGATGAAAAATTGTTTTATATTTGCTGGTTGTTGCTCTCCTTTTTTTTTTTTTTTTTTTTTTTTTTAATTAAAACCACTATAAGAACACCAACGCATTCCAGAGCAATCTGTATAACATATGTACACAATTTTGGCTTGATTTTATTGAAACCTCATGGGAAACTCTGAATGTAAAAAAATCCTCGGATCTGGTGTCGTTTAAATTTGCTGAAAGATGAAGCTTTTCAGCTTCTTTCATTACAAGTAAACCTCTTTTAATCGTACTAAAAATATAATTTATATATTGAAAAACAATCTGTGCTGCCAAACGTGTTCTAATCCAAACATTCCAACATAGATTGCATTAAATAAAAGGATCTAGAAAATAACCTTAAAATGTGTTTAAAATTACACATTAACTTTTCCTGAGATCTCGAAGATAAATCAAGATTCAGAAATACTACCATTCCTGTTGCAAATCTAAATACTTTTCACTAAATTTCAAGTAAGTGTGCATTTATGCTTCCATAATACAGTTCAAATCTGTATTTAACTCTCAGCTCCAAATAAAAATAGGGCTCACTGCTTACACAAAAATAACAGAATTTAGATACCAAAAAATCAGCTACACATTTGTATCCCTGTCATCAACACTATGATGATTAATTGTTTTCTATAACTTTCCAAGATTAGAGGGTTGTCTGTTTGTTTTTTAAGTATTCCAGGACTTTTTACACTCTGTTTTTTGATATGCTAACCAAAATGCAATTAATTAACAATTTCCAAATGCTACATGTCTCTGTGGTGCCTGGCATACTGGAATTTTATAGCAGGATAAACTTGCTATATTTTTAAGTACCCTTCACTTTTTCGATGCTATGACCCTTTTAACATGACTAATTACAAATTAGTCCGATGTGTAGTTCCCAAGATTTTTTCTGTGTGACTTTTGAAAAATATATATACATCTAATTGTTTTACAACTTAGTAATAACAGTTGGTAAAAGATACCAAAAACAAGAGCAATATTCAATAGAGAAAGAGCAAGTCAGGCCTCTTCTGGTCAAAGTGTGAGCTGCAAGAGCTTGCAGACAGCTGTCATGCTTCCAATTCAGGATTCTAAAACTGGCATTCTAAGGAAAGCAAGCCAGTCTTACTAGCTGCACTGAGCACATCTGTAGTAGAAAACAATTTTTAGAGAATTAGTTTACGAGCAGTAGCCAAATGTCCAAAACTCACTCGATTTGCCTTTTAATTACAGATTGGTGAGATTTAGGAAACAAATTCTCTTCTTCCTATTCTTCAAGACACTCAGCAGCACAAAGACATTATGGTTGCCACACTACGTTTGGGACTACGGTATACAAATGTAATGAAAACCAAAAGTAAATTTTAACTGCAGGCTGTTACCAAATTTCATGCGGATATATTCATATGGATCTTCTTGCCACAGCTCTTCATCTTCGTCTTTGTAGCACATCAGGGAGAATATCACTTCTTCTGTTATACTCTAATATTAGAGAAGTCAAATGCGTGTAAGCACATAGGAAACCAAATTCCAGTACTGATTCTCTTTTCCGTTTGCAACAGATACAGACAGCAATAATTACATAATCTAACTTTATAACAGTCACCACCACACACAAAATACACTTCAGTATCTAATCTGTAAGCAACAGAACATTGCATTCTGCAGAAGGCTCTCACAGATACAACACTTAACATGAGAACAGGCTTCAACATCCTCCTCCATAACATTCATGGGATTAACAAACTTATATTAACTAGCTTATAATGTGGAGAAAAGAGATATGAAAATCACTTTTCCTTTGTTCTTACATCTACATATAAAATATATCCTTAAAACACTTCAGTTCCTCATAGTTTATGGTATCTTTGGTGACCGTCTTTGCACTGCAATCAATTATAATTTCCAAATCTATAGTAATTTCTTCACACTAGCAACTAATAAAAGCCAGAACTTTATGTCAGACTTCAGCAAAATAAGGAATTAATGGAACAGAATCCTTAATCGCATTGATAATATCTGCAATAAAAGTTAGTCATGATATTGTAAAAAAGAACTGCAGTGTGGGAATGCTTTTTTTTTTTTTTTTTTTTTTTTTTTTGCCATGTTGATACTGCATGAAAGATTCATGAAACTACAGGAAACTGCTTCTTTTATCATTCTGATGACATGCACTATCTCTGCCTGGGTTTTATCTACTGACCTGTATGTGTGGCTTCATTTCCTTCCACGTTACAGAGTGAATGACCCCTTGGTTCAGGTAATTTAACGTTTGCTGAAGAACACGTGGTGCAACATAGTCCTTTTGTCTGTATTGGTCTAAGATTCTTAACAGAACCTAAAGAAATAAAGAATAGGTATTTTTCAAATGAAGGTGGAAAATTAGCTCTCATACATGGACATGCAGGACAGCTTTTCAGTGAATTTCAGCACAGAAATAGTTACAAAAGTTCTAGTGTCAGTAACCACCGCAGTGTCTTCGATCCAAAAGTTTAGAGATCACTGAAACGTTAAGAACCTAAACTTGCAAGCATTTAGGTACATTTACCTTGACTATTAGATCCATCACATGATCACCTGTGATTGTAAACCAAAAGCAAGCATCAGAATTCACAGACTCACAGTTTACACAGGCCTCAGACAAATTTGGAACAGATACTGAAAAGGTACAGCGATATTTTCAAGCCAGTTGGCATCTAAATCTGTTAATGGAGTTTGTGTTCATTTTGAACAGACAATCCCCTAAAGAAGCCAAATGACTTTGGAAGAAGAGCAGTAATAATAGAAATACTAAACTAAAAAAGGAAATTGGGTCAACATCTAAATCTGTGAATCAGGTGATGAAAAAAAACTTCAGTTGGTTGTTGTCAGTATCAGATAGTGTCACATAGCACGCTATCACAAACTGTAACACAATGCTTATTAGAAAGGCTTGCTCTTCTAAGAACGACCTACAGTACAAAGCCACTATTCAACATTAATAGCAAAGGAACTACTGAGTGTTAGTAAACATAAAGAACTGCCACACAGACAAGCAACAATAAAAATCAAGGACAAAGCGTAACAAAAGTACTGAATTGTGTTTTCAGAAGAAAAACTCTACTTAATAATTCTTTACAACACTATAGTAAATCTTATTTTGAACGTAACTCCTTCCCTTAGGGGTACTAAGTCTGATCTTATTCTTTTTTACAATACACTCCTTGAGCAAAGATTGGCAATATCTCACACAGACTCTAACACAGTCTCAGCAGTTAACTGAAAAATATGTAACAAAGGCTTAGTAATGTAATATTCACAATAGCATTCTGACTAACTCTGCCGTGAAACGTGACAAATCAGCATCTGAGTGAGAAGTGAAAGAAACATGCAGGTCATCCAAGAGCATTTATTTTTCGAGTTAAACTGCTCTCCCCCTGCTTCATATCCCGGTCTTTTAAAAGACATTAATTTTAAGTATTGTAAATGACCACTGCCCATGAAAGCCTCTTTCTCTACTCGGGAATGAATTATTGCAAAGAAATTAGAATTCATATTTGACTGTTTCTCCTTCCTTTTTATTTGATGCTTAGCAGTCTCACTACAACCATCCTTTAGTTCTTATCATTCACATATTTACACAGAATTGATACACCAATGGATAAATTGTTTTGTTTTCTATAACTGGATGGAGAAAAGTAATTGTTTTTGCAGACAATCTTGTTATTTTGAAATAGTCTGAAGGTGACTTAATTATTAGGCATGGTCAATGTGGGTTCATGAATCTTGCCTTACTAATTTGATCTCATTCTATAATAAGGTCCTAAGCTTGGTGGATAAAAGGAAGGCAGTGCATTTAATATTTCTGAATTTTAGTGCAGCCTCACTGACCATCCCTCATGTCATCCTTATGGATAAATTGCCCAATTGTGAAATAAACAGCTTCACACTACACCAGGTGATGAACTGGCTCAAAAGCAGAGCTCAGAGTTGTACTGAAAATGGATCACTAGCAATGTTCTCCAGGGCATAAGTCTAGGACCAGTCCTGTTTAAAACTTTTATCAATGATTTGGAGACAGGATAATGAGGAAGTTTGCTGAGAGGCCTGTTAGTGTTCAAAAAAACCTTTGGATAATGCCCTCAGTAACACCTCTAACTTCTGATTGGCCCTGAAGTTGTCAGGCAGTTGGACGTGGTCTCTGTAGGTGCCTTCCAACTGAACTTTCTGTTCTATTCCATTCTAATGAAATGACAACAGCCTGGCACTCTGAATAAGATGCTGGAAGTCTGAGCCCTGAGAAGCCTGCTGATGCCCTGTCAGGGATGTTTCGTCCGGCAGTCTGCTGAGAAGCCACATCCCTGCAAATACAAATTATCCAAACAGGTGCTACTTAAAAATCAAGAGCCCAGAATCACCAGCAGGAGAGTAAACTGCTCTCAAGAGTTTCTTTGGAACAAGTAACCCAAAAGCCTGCCTGGATGCTCAAGAGCTTTAGTCGAGCACAAAGCCTGGGAACTACGTACCACTCTACTTGCTACAGAATGTAGCAAGCTGAATGGGAAACAAAAGGAGCTGGTCCACAAACATCTGAGCTTGCAAACCACCACTCCACGGATTTCCAGGCACCCAATTGCTACAGTTACTTCCTCAAACTAGGGAGACCCTAGGAAGATCCATTCCCAGAGGACCACAGGTAAGCTGGCACAAAAGCACAGAAAACATTTACAGGCAGTGTCTCTCTTCTGCGCTGCTTTATCAAAACTAAACCCTCTCCACAATACCATGTTATGCACACATAATTAGCATTCCCCAACAAAAACAACTTACTTGCCAACTGCGAACATATGCTCTATTTTCACAAAATATGCTAACCAGGTAAAAATATTGCTATTCTCCATGCACTTTCTAATTTGATTGTATCCTCCTGACGTAAAACAGGACAGAATCCAGTGTTCCTAAGTTGTCAGCAGCAAAATCACTTATTAAGGAGTGGCCTGATAACACATCCCTCTATGAGAAATCATTGTTTTTTTCTGTTATTTATGCGTGCTGGTAACACTGATATGCAGTTGATTTTCTCAAAGTTTTCCTGCACAGTTTTTCCAAATAGCTGAACATTTGTGTGCTATACCTCAGTTAATTATGGGACTAAGATTTCTAAAGAATTTCTCAATCACTACTGCATGGGAACTGATGAATCATGGCCTGAACCTCTGATTGATAACCTGAGGCGAGCAATGAGTCACCCCTGGGAGCACAGGTGAAGGCAATTCACCTGTGCTGCTGGAAGGGACGGAGCTTGGCTCCATCTCTCCTGGACCCATTTAAGAACTGACTATGAGTAGGGAAGGATCTCTTTCTGGAGATTCCTCCTTTGGAGTTTTACAGCAAGCCCAGGATAAGAGTAAGCACTCTATTCTCTTTTTGGTATACTAACCTATTTAGCCAAACTCTCTTCTTTATTTCATAATTATAACATCTGTATATTCGTTGATTATGTAACTATAATGAAAAATGAATCTGATTCCATTCAGTTTTGCTTTATGAACTTCAAGATCTGAGCACACTATTGGAAAATGATCTTTATTCAGCTAAAAAGACTGAATTTAGAAACAAACTAACTATACTTACTTGTTGTATGCCCACAGCATATGTTTTTAGAAAAAACTCTGAGAATTCAAAGTATTCTTTAGTTACATTTCCTGGACTTCCATACCTTTAAAACAAAGAGAAGACAAATATTCACTTTCATTGCAAAGAGCCTTCTGTGTCACGAAAATACAGTGTTTTCTATAACACAAATGACCCTGAGTACCCTTCCATCCCCAACAAATTGTTTCCGCAGATATTCTACTACGCCATTATTTCCTACATGATGCCTCACTTCCCTTTTCTTTTCTTAGAACCTCATCCAGTGCAATGTTATAGTCAAGTAAATACAGCTCCACTGTTGTCATAAGCTCTGTAACTTCTACCTTGTTGGATTTCTTTTCAAATCTTTCCCTGCCTTTGTATTTAAGAATACAAGCAGTTATAGATGAATAAATAAAGATAAAAATACTTTTCCTTGCTAGTTTCTTGCCAGGTTAGAGAGACAAATCATCTCACTGAGAGCTCAAGCCATTAGCTGTGCCAGTGCAAGGAAGAGGACAGCTGTGGGATTTTCTTTGGTGACTACGAGCTGTTAAACCAAGTCAACTGCCTTGTCTAACTGCACCCAAGGAACATCAAAGATTTGTAACCCTAATTTAGTTTTCAATCAGCTTGTCAGTCTACTACCGTTCAAAAAGACGAGCTACGATATGTAATGCCCATTTCTTGCATTTCCACCACACCAGCTCTGGTCTGTCATCTTCATCGATTTGTAAAGTCTCCTATAAATAAGCACAAGAATTTTGAATTAGTTTTGTGTGTTGTTGAGATAAATTACTTTTTAAACACTCCTCACTGAGTATGCTAATACAAATTCACAGCACTGACTAAAATTTCGGCTGTTAACAGTTCAGGAACTCTACACTATTTTAATTAGCTAATATAAATGTGTATATGAAATACCTGTACAGTACCTGTACTCAAATGTTCAAAATGACACACGTTTAAAAAACTGAAACTCTGAGATAGACTTGAATAACACACAGCAGTGTCCACTTTTGCTTAAAAATTAAGCAAAACACTACTCCTCCAAATTCATACACCCAAACCATATGTAATGCAAAAGCTGTTAGAAATAATGCTGTTACATAAATTTTCAAAACCAAGGGAAAGACAGTTATTGCTGTACATACATGCATGCTCATGCATTTAATTATTTGCTTCACTCTTCTTCTAGAGATGTGGAGGTTTGATGAAATAAAGAGTGAAACAGAGACAAACAGTGGTTTTTCAATGATCTCTTGCTTCTTTAGAGAAAAAGGCTAAAATAATTGAAAGCTTCCAAAATATCATAGACTGGAGTTTTCATATTATCACTATCTCAGACAATGTAAATCTGGTAGCTTACACGATTCTCCTGCATTTGTAGAACACTTATTTTAAAGATAAGAACCTCAAACAAATGACATCTTAAAAAACAAAACAAACTGACAGAATGACCACACTTACAAAACTTTTACAGTGACTGTTCCTCAATTGACAACACACAAGTGTAAGAGGTTTTGACAATACTAAACCTTACAGGAGGTACATTCCTGTCAATGATGGTACGGAAGATCTCCATCCACTGAGTCATAGTCTGGTTATTCACCAACTGGAGTGGCAATGCATACTGAAATAAAAATAAAAATAAAAAAAATATAAAAATAAAAATAAAAATAAACACCTTCATGAAACACTAATTTTTTTTTCTCTGAAGTGAGTAGGAGCAATTTCAACAGTAGCTACATTTCTAGGAGGATGAGGTTCTAAGCGAACTTAAATTAGTTTAGATATCAATACTACTCCAACTCTATCATTCTTGGTACAATTTGCAGAGTAACTTCTGACATAGATTCTATTTAAGAAAAGTTCCTTGCGTTGAGTACTTGCTAATTCTTTTTGCCTCTTCCTCTTAGGGAAACTAAAAGCATTTTATTAAGAGAAATGTACTTCTCATTACTACCTAGCTACTATCTAATAAATTTTACTTCTCTACGAAGTCCAAAGTAGTGACAATATTCAGGAAAGGGTTTTCAAAATGAAATAGGACCTTTGGAACTTTTTAAGAACCCTTCCATCTAATAATAAATAATTTCAGCTTTTTTTTTAAACCTTCAGCAAGGCCTCTCAGGCTGCACCTGATGTAGGATCTTGTTCTCTTTCTCATTCTTTAGAAGCACTTCTTCACCAAACTCACCCTTGTAACAGCCAAACACACCTCTGAAAATGCATGTGTCTCAACAAATAATTTCTCCCAAATCTTTAGAAAATAATGAGAGGAACGCCACCCAATGAAGTGCACTGTTGGCAATTATAATGCAGTATGTACTACTGCCATTTGCAGAGGCTAAGCAGCAGATTCTAGATACTCATTGTTTATATCAGATTATGTTCAACTTTATAAATATAGAAACACTTCTCCAGCAAGCTAATAGACAGGATGTGCAGAAATACTGAGATTCATTAAAACTGTAACACTGGGGATTATGTGATCAGTTTTTAAGTGGACAAATCTATAAAAATCACATCTTTATAAAAGGTATTTACTGAACATTACTTTTCCCATCCAAATTGGTACTTTTACTCAAAGACACCCATGAGTGCACTGAAGGGGATTGTTGTACTCAGCAATGTAGAAGTTCTGTTTTTCTGTACACAGACACCAACCTGAACAAGAGCATAAAAGATTTTTAAAATTTGTTTCTGAAGAAGCACAGAGTAATGGGAATTATCAGGCAGAAGCTGGATCATTTGCTGCTGAATACGAGGCAAAAATATCTGCATTGCTGCTATCAGAGGATCTCGCTCCTCTGCTTTCTTGTATCTGCAAAGGAAACAAAAATGTTGGTCAAGGATTTACACACTGGAGACTCTCATACTTCTATTCACCAATAATTTAATTACTGTACCTTAAAGCAACTAAAATCCAGCATTCACTGATTGACTCTCCCTCCTCCAGCCCCCGTCTCATAATTCAAATAAATCATGCTAAATCTCTAACATACAGAAATCTCTAAATAGAGAAATAAAAAAAAAAAAACACAAATCTTATTGTTATCTTATACAAATGCTCTTTACTACTGAGCTAGAAGCTCACAGCAACAGGGACTTGGCTTTCTCTGTCATTCATATCAATGCAAACCCAAGCTAGGTGGCTGAACAAATAGTAGTGAATCACCATTCTCCACTTACATTTCTTCTGTGCGATTTACACATATGTTCCAAGCACCAGATATTTTTTTTCCTAAATGAGAGAGCTCACTGCACTGCTGCTAATTTATGCTTTCCAGATTTAGACTATCAGAAGGATAGTACAGTTAACACCATGCAATAGGAACTATGTGACAGGCAATACTGTATTATAACACAAAAGTAGAAAGTTATTTCTATTTGTATTTCCTGCATTTGGGGAATCTTCAAACAAAAGAAGTTACAAGCATTTAAGTTATAAGCTAGGGTAAATCAGATCAAAATGACAAAGCCTCAAGAAAAAAAAAAAAAAAACAACACTAAAGTCATACAGGTTATTTACTGCTGGAATCTCTGCTTACAACTCACTGATGATATAAAGATGATGAAGCTTTCATTTATTTGCAGGAAAGAACGCATATGTCAATTACTAAATCTCATTCTCTATCAGAATTCCATGTAGAGCTGCCAGTGCTTTTATGAATGTCATTCTTGGTAATCAGATGAGAAACCAAAGTACTGTGCCCTTGTCTACTGATGGACATCAACTTACTCATAAGTCTTCACCAGCTGATACAGGCACAGAAGGCTCCCAAGCCAGCTGCCACTGTTTTGAGACTGCAAGTAGTAGCCTATCTTGTCAACGACCGCTGTCCAATGGCCAGGAAAGTCATGCTTAATGATAGCACGCAGGCACATTGTCAGCTGGGCTCTGTGGCAGGAGGGAAAGAGAAACACAGTAGCAGATAAGTTATTAAAGCACGGTGTTTAATATTAAAGCACAGATCCCAAATCTTGGCTTAGTGGCTACAACGTAAATATTGCACCGTAAGCATTAAAGCATTACACGTTTTGATAACACTGAAAGTTATGGGACATGGGAAAAAAAAAACCAAAAAAAAAGTCCCAGAGGATTAACTTTAAGGAAGGAACTAATTTCAGAATAGTTCAACCACTTTTCTCTGCTCCTCCTCACTCTCCACAATCACCAGGAAATATCTGAAAACAATTAATTGCACAAAATTAGCCAGCCTTGTATTTTGAAAACGAATGGTTATACTTTTACATACTTACAAGGTTGAAATCAGCCACGAGAACACAAATTTGTATGTTTTTAATTAAACAAAACTGATTTGTGTTATAAACCAAGCCAGAGGTTCCTCATCAAATTATGATTTTCCTGGGATCTTCCAGAACAGCACTTCACAACTTCTGAAGCATATGGCAGAGTGAGTGAGGTAAAATGTTGTATTGTTCCTCTCCCTCCATAAACTCTTTGAAGCCACTTTGTGGCAAGACAGAACTGTTAACTGCCTGAAGTGAGGTATACTGTGACTACAGAGTTTTAGAGGCACTACATAAGAAGCTGCACATGCTCTTGGCTCTGCTAAGGAATAAAAGTCTGTAGTAAATAGTTTCTTTTATCTTTATCTTTCCTTGCAGTCTAAGATATGGAGCCAAAAACACCAAGTAATTCAATCAGAGGCTCTCAAGCCTCTCAAATTTTGAGCTTTGTGCAAACTTGCCTTCCTCCTCAAGCCCTTGGAGTTTGTCCCTGTTGTTGATTTGATTTGTTCTCCTCCCTTGCTCTCATGAGCAAACAACGAAAAATACTGATATCACAACATCAGACTAGTCCCAATAATGTTTCTTTGCCATTTCTATTCTCTGACAAATCTGAAGTTCTTAGTATTTAGAAACACCCTATTCCAGGTGAATTTTCTAGGGGTCAGTTTCAACTGTTCTTTTAGGTATAGATGGTCATTGTTATGTCAGAATATTTGGAATCCCACATTATGAAAAGATGCCTGAACTAGTTTGCAAAAAACTTCTCATATTTCCATTATTTTGTGTTCTTTAGTATAAACTCAGCCTTAGTAATTATGATGAGATGACACAGTAAGCAACATGCCCTTACTACACTATTACAGAAACAACACAAGATTCCTTACACTGTAGACATCCTTGACAAGGGGTTCTTTTGGTGGGGGTTCTAAACATTAAAGTCAGAGGCTTCAGAAAGCTGAACTGCAAACAATGTCTTAGTGCAGGACCATTTATACCCTACACAACTCCTGTCAGATGTTTGTCTAATGTACTCATAAAGATCTCCAGTGACAGCAATACCACAGCATCCTAACACATTCCTCTATTTCATCATGTTTCTTAATCAAAGTGTTTTCCCTAATCCTAATTTTAATCCATAGTCCATCATTCCTCTTCCTGATACAACTACTGACAAAGAATACATCTTTGGGAACAGAGTTAATGGAGAGGAAGAGGAAAAGCCAGGAAGATGTTCGTCTGTTTTTCAAAGATGCACATCACAGCCCTTCTTACAAGCCTCACTCTAATTAACATCACAAACAATCACATATTGCGGCAAATCTGTGAATCTTAACTATTCTTCCAGTAAAGATAGAACAGCATTTCCTTATTCTTTTAACATCTTACAATCAAGAATGTCAATATACATTTAAATGCTAGGATTGCATTTAAAAAAATGGGAAAGTAACTGAGGTAAGAGTTACTAGAAAAACAAATGGATTTTGAGCTGTAATTTTTGGATGGGTAATTCTGTATCACTGTCTGCCCTGAATCAGCTGCCATTACAAGACACTTCCAACTACACCATAAGGGAATAAATCACAGTGCTCTTAGCCAAGTTAACACATTTCTGAAAAAAACAAATGCACATGAATACACTAAAATTGATCATTATTACTATATTTTCAAAAGAAGCACTGACTTTATTTCCCAAGAGATTGAGATTTTCACATCTAGACTGGTAGGTCTGAAAACCTGAGCAATAAAAACACCCCCTACAAAACAGAAGAATACCTCACTAAGTCAGGAGAGCGAATTATTCCTTCTACAATGTTATCACGAATCTGCTGCCGATCGTTCTCATGAATGTTGAAAGGAAATACTGCTTCTCCAGGAGGTGGTTCACGGTCTGGCCAGTACTGCGTCACCATGTTCTTCAGGTAGATGGCAGCTACGTGTAAGAGATGTGGAAATTATAGTTCAGATTTAATTCTAAAGCATCTCTACATTGCTGTGCTCAATGTGTAGTAGAGTTGAAAAGCAGAACAAAGAACAGGAGAGACAACTGAAAACCTCTGCAAGGGTTTGTAACAATTGCAAGAACTAAAAACAGTTGAGAACATTTTTACTCACATCTGAAATTACTCATCAAGCTCTGTTAGGGAAGCTTTGGAAAGCTCATGTAAACAAATCATTGTACACACAGAGAGGACACTCTGCTTGGGGAAATGCCCAGTATGAAACTGGCACATGGCTACCTTCTATTCAGATAGAAATGTTTGTTGTGAATTCCCTAAGCTTTATCTCACTGCTAGGATTTCCCATAATCCCTCAGAATTGTTCTGCCTGTCTCATGTGAAAAACCATGCAAAATAAAGTTAATCTTCTATTGAAAATAAGCAGCATTTATGCCTCAGTATTGAAATGCCTGTAGGCATTCTTTAGAGAACGTACAAAATACACTGTAAGACATTAAAGCAACATTCTTAATAAACTCTTATCCCTTTACAACTTTGGCTGATTATTGACTAGGGTTTTAAAGTACAAAAAAGACATTCTTGTGCCCAACTTTTTTTGTCATGACAAATTACCAACTATGAAAACATGCAGTTTGTAAAATATTATATAGGAAGAAGAGGATAAAATGTTCTTTGACTATTAAATGCCTGAATATTCAGGAAAAAAAAAAAAAAAAACAGATCCAGAAAGATCAAAGACTTGAATTGACTTTGTCCATAGGTCTTAATGTTACACAGATTCTTGGCTGTTTACAAAAACTTAGGGAAATCTGGTGATATACAGATTTAATTTAAATGTGTTTTTCTATTTTATACCTCCATTCTCTAAATAACAAAACAAACAAACAAAAAAACCAACAAAGGTTAAAAAAAATGGTATTTTTTCCCAAATGAAGGATTAATTTATGAAAATGACCTTATGGAGTCCAGATTAACCAACAGACTTTACCACAGGATGGTTTAAAAATGCCATTCAAAGTTGGATTGTCTTTGAAAATATACACGCCAGCATGACAAACAGCAAATATCAGCATGCCTCAATGCACTCAGGGGATTAATAGGATCTGTATAGGAAAAAAAAAATACAACCAACAGTGGTTCAATGGGAAATGCTGCTCCATAGGATAGAAAGAGAGCTGAGAACGAAACAGGGCTCATCAATTTCTTGAAAAAGTTGAATGTTTTGTTAATCTGTAAAAAATACTGCGTAACGTTAATCAAAGTAGATTCTGAGGATTGGGAATCTGATCTTACACAAATGTACACCTGCAGTCAGCTGCACTGCTGTACCTGATCACACACACACACACAGTGAGGCAATCTTTCTAGACATGCTCAGACTACAGATGTGTAATTTACCATAATGTGACCTTCCTTCACTTTTGTGAGCAAACACCATACATATTGAATAAGCCTACGAGGCTACCCTTGATTGCAAACTATGTTCTCATCTTTCAGTCAATTTCACTTTTTCAGGAAAAAGGACTCTAATAGAGGAAAATTACTCAAATGAGATCCACTTTTTATTTTTCTTTTTATTTTTATTTTTATATATATATATATTTTTGCTTGAATATCTTCAGTACAAGCAGAAATCATTCTGGTTTTATATCATTTTTGCAGTAATCCAGTAGGGATCACTATAAACACAGGGATGTAAGAAAAAAAGCAGCACAGATAGAGAAGTTTCTACCCTTTCCATTTCCATGTTCAGAGCAAACATGAACTTGCTTACATTCCAGCAGCTCAATATTCTGCTGAAATTACTAACAGACCAAATTTTTACTGAAGGAAAATGAAACAAGGATTTCATCTTACCTGCTTGACGCACTGGAAACTCAACTTGATCTGATACTATGATTTGCAGTAGACTTGGAGCAAAATTGATGATTTTATAGGACTGAAATATATATAAAACACAGTTAGCAAATCATTGTTTAAAGAAGACTGTATTACCATAAGCTGAATAAGAAATAGAGGCAGGGATTTTGTGGAGTTCTTTGACTTTCCTGATGAAGTGTGAAAGGTTTCAGCACATGGATTTACCCAAATCAGCAGCATTCTAAATGATTACTTGTAAAAGCTGAGCGTATAGCAACACAGCAGAGGAATAAGTAATGTGACTTGGCTCTCTAACTGAGACTTGTGATAATGAATATTTAAATAATTCTGAGATGTATAATGAGACTCAGTACAGATCTGTCCTTGAATTATTTAACTTAGCCTCATAAGTCAAACAAGCCACGTATTTTTCAGCAATATTTTAATGGACTAGATGTATAGTGCACCATAAGAGAAAAATAAAAACTGGGTTAAAAAAAAAAAAAAAAAAAGGGAATTATCATTTTTAATTAAAACCAAGCGCAGACAGATAATATTTCAAACCCCACAGCTTTCCTGGGAACTTAGCGAACGCTACATCAGCCATGCAGCTGAAGAATTTCAAAGAGAAAACAATGCTCACTGAACTTCTGAGCAAAGCATGCTAGGTTTAAAAGATGTGAAAACCTGATAGCATTATACTGCTGCCATTCACCAGGGGTCCTTCGATGTGAAGAACTGTTGACTCAGCATGGTGCAGCTAGTGCTAAGCCTTGGAAACATCAGTAGTTAACAGTAGGTCAGATCTTTCATCACTTGGATGATCAAATCACTATGTGTTTGATGTTCAGAGTGACACTTCTTGGGGGCTAGATGACAGAAGCTCTCTTTGTTTCACC
This sequence comes from Tetrao urogallus, assembly GCF_951394365.1. NCBI lineage: Eukaryota > Metazoa > Chordata > Aves > Galliformes > Phasianidae > Tetrao > Tetrao urogallus. Next base: position 134,863,461 of record NC_136813.1, read on the forward strand.
TTGTATTGCCAGAGTATGTCTGGCAGTCCTGTGGTTACTTCCAGAGCTGGGCTTTAAGTACACGTTTGCTACCTCCTCCCACAGACTTAGCCTCATTCAAAAGCTGTGACACAAAGGGATGTGTTCTGCAATTCATGTCCCCGATTCCTTGATCGAACATTTCCATAATGAGGTAAAATTACACAGCTTTCATGATACTTAAGAGTAACAGCAGCAGCACAACTCTGTCTTTCAACAATTTTGCAACATCTCCTAACTTTCTGACCCTCATTACTCTCATGGTAATGACAGCACAGTTTTAACCCATTCTGAGTTCAGAGACTCATTTGATGTTTGCAGAGCAGCCCAAGATCTCAGATAAAAGCAGCAAAGGCAAACCATACTCTCCCATCCCTGCACACTTTAATTATCCATAAGCAACACTCAGGGTAAAGAAAAAGCAGTACCATGCAGGCCAGGAGCCCCACATATCTATGAACGCACTGAAACACCACCTTTCAGGGCCACCTGGCTGAAGCACCCCAAGTTCCCAAACCTTTCATAACAGGCACACTGTAGCCCCAAGACCAGCCTTATGTTGTCTGGCAGCCACCACCCAGTGGGGCCCAGCGCTGGCCACCTCTGAGGTAAAACAGCCCAGCCCCTCTTACACCCAATTCAAACACTGCTCACTGATGCTGCAGCAAACTCAGTCAGGAAAACCACGCGCTGCTTGCAACATTTGGAACAGAGGACTTCCAAAAAGCTGCACACAGCAGTATTTCTCCTACACCAGCACATTCTCACTGGTCTGTTGTCGTGCTCACTGAGATCTTGGGACAGACCCACTCCCTCCCAGGCTCTAGAAATCATACAGGAGGCAATTGAAGACAGCAGGTGAATCCACGGGTGTTCTTTGAGCAGAGGCAGAGCAGTCAGGTGTGAGCTCAGTACAGGGAAGAGATGAGGCCGTTTCCTCTTCTGCTGGGTGAGCACAGAACACCTCAGGCAGGCCACAACAGCAAGATGCACAGTAGTGAACAGCACGCCTTTCCCTGCACCTCTGCACACAAGTAGGGCATTTCCAAAAGGCCTTTTGTCCTTTCAGCTGTAAAATCAAGCTACTACATCTTCATTTGCAAAGATGAACAGGTAGAAGACATGCTCATCTTTGCATATCCATGCAATAAGCTGCTTGCAAAAACTATTTTAAGGCTTCCACACATTTGATTTGAATGCTCAGCTATCTGGTTTACTGAGTTCTAGTTTTGTTTGCGATGCATTTCAAATGCGTTACTTAGAAACCCCATCAGTATTCATCACATTGGGCATACTTTTGCCATTGCTAATAGTATTTTCTCTCATTTTTATACTGGCAGTCATGTACAGGTTGTTAAAACAAACTAGAACTTCAAAAGATACTTCCTTCTTTCCTTGACTACAAGCACAGGCATCATTTTGGGAGATGAAAATGCACACATATAAGAACCCCTACCCCACATGCCTTCCTCTGCTACCAAATTCATCCAGTGTCAAACAGACCCTGCTTCCCACAGAACTTCATGCAAGCCAACTTCCTCATCAAATCAGTCTTCACTACAAATATCCAAGATTCCTCCCTCAACTGAGGTGCTCAATGCTGTGTTCACAATGGCCCTAAGATCTCTGCACGCTATGGCAGCCAACTGACATTCTCACATTTCTTTCTCTCCTCCCAGCACTGCTTCTGAGTTCCTGACAAAGTCACATTCTGCAACTCCTCAATATGTAAACAAGCACTTGTATTCCTGCAATTTCATTTGTGCTGTCCTTTTGTCACAAAGAATTGTATTGCAGCAGGTTGAGCCAGTGAAGATGAAGGTTTAAGAACTGTATTGGTAATTCTATCCAAAAGGGAGTAAGTTGGAGGTGACTGTGCGTGCTCACATATCCAGACAATAATATTCCACAGCATTCCAAGAACTGGTACACGAAAGCAGTATTTAACTATCAAAAAACAGAAACCACCAAAAATCCATTAGGTCCATGAGACAGACCTAGAAAGGATAATAAATACCACGGATATCATAGAAGGGCATTATGAACAAGAGGGTGTGTGGAAACTGAGCATCTTTCTCTGGTATGGAAATCAACTGTTCTAAGAAAACAGCATGACTGACAAACAAGATTCCGAAGCGCAGGCCAATCACAGTGTAATAGAACTGAAGAGAAACAGGGAAAAATGAAAGAAAAGGAGGGAGATGGAGAAATGTGTACACTTAAGAGAAACAACAGGCTAACGGGGAAATGACAGCAGTTACAAGATGGAGATTACTGACCTGACTGGCAATCCCTGCTCCAGTTTATCAAGAACCACATTTTAGACAACTGCCACACTTATATTTGTGTACAGGTCACTGAGGGAAATGAAGTTCGTTCATGACTCAGAGGTAGCAGAGAACGATCAGAAATAGCCTACAAAGAACTGAATTATCTTTGGAACTGCTGCAACAAAAATGGAATGGAGTAATAGGACAAAGTAATGGAAGTACATTAAAGCAGGAATTTCTCCTAAAAGCTTGTGGCTCGTTAGTGAGGAACAGGATAACAGGACCCTGCTTTATTATATGATGTGAGATAACGTAAGTGCTGAACATGAAGAAGATAATTGTAGCTTTAGGATATATAAAACAAGGTATTAATGGCATTGAACATGAGATGTTCTGACATGCTGCAAAGGCAGATGACCAGATTGCACAAGAAAGATTACTTCAAAGATAAATGCGGAAAAGAGCCGTCCTCTCTTGCTATTAAATTTCAAAAATTCAGTTTTATGATAATGCAAAGGAAATACTGCTTGAGGCCAGGAAAACAAGCTGGTGGAGATCAGCCTCTAACAATACATCAAAGTGGGTACGAAGAAGCCTATTCTAGTTAAGAAGTAAGATTGGTATGGATTGATCTAAATGGACCATAAATTAGTTTAGGATGGAAACTGACATTTGTCTCTAGCTGCTGGAGGAAAAGAGTTGACAAACAGCTTTCCAATAAAGATAATAAGGGCAAGAAAAAGAAATAGTAACTTTAAATGGAGTATTGAATCCATTTCCGAAAGCAATTAGATGATAATCCAGAAGGCAGAAAGCAACAACACTGATTTTTCTCCCTCTTTACTCAGATGCAAGAACTTAAAAAACAGAAAGAAACATTTTCAGACATCTTGCGACTCCTTACAGATTCACAAGTTTTCATCAACTTTAACTCCATCCCACATACTGTACATGGCAAGCAGATGATGGAGTAGGGCCACTGTGAGGTTGTTGCTAAAGGACTCTGTGTCAGTACAAGCACCAAGTGCATACAAAGAGGAATAATATTGCTGGAGTTGTTCTAGGTCTGTACGAAGCACCAGTCACTGCCTGGATTCAAGCTTGAAAGCACTGCATGCTACAGACAGGACAACACAGGGGATGTTTCACCCCAGTATCCTCTAGTGCTTATCAGGAGCAGCAACACTACAGCTGTTGCACAGAAGTGAAGGTGACCCCCGTTCTCTTAGAACAAGCACTGTATTACCACTCCAATCGTTCCATGATGGAGCATTTCTGGTTCTGCTGCTCGACTGGTTTCTTTGGTAGAGCAAGATAAAAGCTGGAGCAGCATCTGGATGCCAGCTCATGCAGCTCACAGCACCATGTCAACGCTGACATTACATGTGTGGAAGTCTGACATGTAGCTTTGAAGTCTTGCTTCAAAAGCACTGAAAGGCTTCAAGATGTCAAAGGCCTGTGTTAGCAAATTATTCAAGAACACTTTTGTTTCAAAGGTTTGTAACAGACCCAGTGCTGCATCAGTGTGTTCTATCACTCACATACATCATGCTTTGTTTAATGATGGGAAGCCTGCACAGCAATAGGCACATCTTCACTTCCAGGTTACTTCTTTACAACAGAAGAGAGAAATCTGTCAGCATGCTATTGCCACCATCCTGCCCTGCTCTGCACTATGTGCCTTACTTCGAGCACTGGGTGTGATTTGGGGCACGGCAGCACGGGAAGAACATAAAATTATGAGTGTCCACAGGGAGGCTATGAAGGTGGATAAGAGTCTGGAGGGCAAGGTGTGTGAGGAGCAGCTGAGAGCCCTGGATTTGCTCAGCATAGAGCAGAGGAGCTGAGGGGAAGCCTGATGGCGGCTGCAGCTCCTCACAGGGAGCGGAGGGGCAGCGCTGAGCTCTGCTCCGTGTGACAGCGACAGGGAACAGCATGGAGCTGCGTCAGGGGAGGGCAGCTGGGGGTCAGAGACAGGGTCTGCACCACAGGGTGGTGGGTATGGAACAGGTTGCACAGGGCAGCGGGCACGGCCCTGAGTGCAGGAGGTCAAGGGGTATTTGGACACCACTCCCAGGCAAAGGGTTTGGTTTTGAGTGGTGTTGTGTGGAGCCAGAGGTTGGGCTCAGTTGTCCTTGTGGGTCCCTTCCAACTCAGGATATTCTGTGATTCTGTTTCAAATAAAATTTTGTACTTCAACCTGTTCTTGACAAATGCACTTACAATCTTGACACTGGAACCTAGGAATTTTGTGAGAATTGCATTACCCACCATTTGAAAAGTTAAAGGCCACAATCTCAGAACTCATTCTAACTTTCCCTGAGCTCTGCAGCACTGACAGCAGTGGCAGTGCAGGCATTGTTGAAGTAACCATGCCAAACGAACAGGAGAGAAGTTCCGCACGTTATCCATCTCTCCAGAAGCATTCTTAGTGCCCTGCACTTAATCCATCCGTTTGCTGTGAGCCCTCGCCGGCAGGGATTAGCTGTACCCGGCTCGAAAGGAGCTTTCCGCTGCCCAAATAGCGAACCGAGCCGGAAGGGCAGCCTCGAGGATACAGCAGCAACCTGACAACCCGCCCTCACGGCGTGGCATCTACCGCACGGCCGCGACCCAGGGCTCTTTAATAGGCCGGATCGGGCGTTGTACCGCAGCACTCGGCTCGCAGCACCGCTGACGCCCGAGCGAAGAGCCGCGGCCAGCCCTCCGACGCCACGCACGGCGCCGTCGCACCGAACGCGGGACGTTGCCATAACTAACCAAAGTTTAATTTAGCGCCGCTGAGCGGGGCTAAGTGGGTCCGTCAGGGCGAGGGACGCGGGCGGGACGCTGGCAGGACCCCCGCTCGCAGTCCGGCAGCCGCGGCCCCAACCGCCGCCCCGCCGCCCCCCGCCCGCGCGACGCAGGGGAGGGCCGGAGTGCGGAGGAGGGGGCGCCCCGACCCCCCGCCCCTGCCGGCCGGGCCGGGCGACCCCGTGCGGTGCGGCCGGGCGGGGCGGGCCTACCGCTGGCCGCCCGCCGGCCGCGTCCGCCCCCCTCACCTGATTGAGCTCGTTCTCGGCTGCGATGCGCAGCTTGGGGTCGATGGTGCCCTTCAGCGCCTGGATGATCCTGTTGGGGTCCATCTCGGCACGGTGTGGACCCCCGGCCGGCAGGCCGCGCTCCGCCGGGGGTAGGAGTAAGGAGCGGAGCCGCCGCCGCCGCCGCCGCCCCCCCGCGCCGCGACCGCGAGCTCGTGTCCCCCACCCCCCGGTCCCTCTCCAGAGCCATTCACCGGTTTGCGACAGCTGGGTATCGGGAAGCGGGCGCCGCTTTACGGCCGCGGCGCCTCCTTCTGGCTCGGCGCGGAGGCCGCCATGCTGTACGGACGGCAACCGGCCGTGGAGGCGGCCATGTTGCGGTACGGCCAGCAGCGCGCCCGGTCCCCAGCCGCGTCCCTTCAGCTCGGGCTGCTGCCTGGGGAGCTTCACGTGGCTCTCTTTTGCCTAATAGTTCCAGCATTTCGCTGAGCTACCAAAAGGAACTGTGGAAATTCACTCGGTCTGGACTAAAATCTAATGTCCGTGCCTCATCTGTCTCGAATAGCATAGTTGAGGAAACTGCAAAAGATAAGCAGGTGGAATTTAGGTGGTATCAGATTTGCATAAGAAAGACAGGAATAGGAAGTTAGCAGAAGAACCACCATCTCCATTTGTATGCTTTAATGAGACCTTATCGTCATCCTCACGTATTTAAAGCATGTTACTTCATGCAGTTATGCAAGCAACTCTCCGAACGACTATGGAGAAAGAAAATCGGGATTAGAAGGCTTTTACACAAAGTGCGTACCACACCCAGTGAAAGCTATGCCTCCTATTTTACTCTGATGGCCTGCAGCCTCAGAGCCAGCCATCAGTGGTATGGCAGCAGAGGCTGAACCTTCCCACCAGTGTTCCATGACATTTGTTGATGTGTGACAGCAGCAGAGTCAGCTGCCGAGATGGCAGACTGACAAAATGGTGTGTGACATGGAAGAGCATATGAAGCAAATGGACGTTCACCAGATTCCTTCACGGGGAAGGAAAAACAGCATCCACTCAAATGTTTCTGGAGACCCACCAGTGGATGTGAGCACAAGGAGTGGTGTGTTCCACCAATGGAAACAGCAATGTGGAAGACGAGCCATGTTGCAGATGGCCATGCACAGCACCACACCACAGAATTAGAGCTGATTTAGACACCAGCTGAGCTAATGGTACGCTGAAGTACTGTGCAGTTGAGAATTTGCTGTATCAATGAGCATTGTTGTGATCTTTGTATCAGTTGTAATTTCTGCTCTCAGATTAAGGTGAATATCTTCAGCAGAGAGACACTCAGGTGAAATAAAACCATGTCAGTTTGTAAATAATGTAATGAAGTCTTCTGAAGTACTGAGAACTTCTCAAAACAAGCAGTCTGGAAAAATAAATGAAGCTTGAGGTACACATCTCTTAATGCTGCTGTATCACGTGGAACTAGATGAAGATGTGTTACTTACTAGGTCTTCATAGACTGGAGTAACAGTTTTCTCTCAGTGGCTTTGGAATTTAAGAGTTGTTGGCCTGGAAGACAGTATTGGCTTGCTTGGTCCTTTGCAGCTTTGGTGGGTTGTTTGTTGGTTTTTGGTTTTGTTTACTATAGTCTTCTAGCACTTAAGTTCATTACTAGCCCTGTAAGTGACATCTTGTCTAAACTGAGCTCTATGACAATACCATTCAATTGTAGAGTTGTATTCACGGCTCTGACCAGGAACAGTTGAAAACAGAGTTAGTACAGAAAAATCTCCTATAAGAAACTATAAGATAAAAATTTTCAAATTATCATATGGGAAGAGAACTTGAACAAAGTTCCTTCAACAGATGAAGAAATAGACATTTAAAGCAATTAGTACCGTAGATATTATTGCAGTTTGAGTTGATAAAGCTTCCAAAACTATGAGGTGTTGTATAGCCATTCATTGTGTCTTATATTCACTATCAAGCCACGGTGTAATCAACAGATTTCATGTTTTAGCACTTCTCGTTATGACTCTGTACACTTTTAGTTACAAACTTAAAACTTCTATGTGTACAAATAGACAACCAGCTTTGAAGCTGAGATGTTTACTTCAGATCTTAAACATATGCAAGAGACAGGTAAAAGCTTTGCTCAGTCTGCTGGTAAGGTTAGAGTCAAACAAGTGATCACCTTAATCAACCAGTTGTCCAGACCAATTCAACTGGAGTATTAGAAAACAGCATACACTGTATATAGTGACCATGTCTGAGGTTGCCAAAGGCAAAGCTTTTAAGATTGGGATCATGTTCTTAAAAAAAGTGAGAAATCCATAGTGTAAGTACATACAGTAAAGCCCAGTATGACAAGCTATGTGCCAAATAAAGACCTGGTCCTAAGGCAACTGTAATGCAAGGGATACCCTTCTGTGTGCACAGTAGGGTTAATTTCCTGGTCCCCTAGTAAGATAGCATGAAAAACAAGGGACTCAACAGTGCTTAAGATGTCTGAAAATTCAGAGCTGCAAGATTTATTACAAAAGCAGTAAAGTCTGAGTTTGGCTGCAGTTGCCTACTACTGCAAACAGAAATTTATCCTAGCACTTCAATTTATCAGCTAAATTCTCATAATTATAGGAAGGAGAATTAACAAAGGCAAGGGTTAAGGAAACTAAATATCTTACATGCTCTTGCCTCTGATCCTTCATTGATCACATTCAATAAAGCCAGAGCATGTACACTTGAGAATATAACATACATTTACTACTTAATAGGTATGGGTTGACATTTGTCATACCCAGGTTCCTGAAGCTTTACCCCAAACTTTTTAGAACTTACCACTGAAGTTAAATCAAGACTATTATTACCATGTAAGTAGATGTATGAAAAAAAATCTAGACTTAGAGTAAAATCAAGGTCTTCATGACAGTAACTTTGTGGAGTCATGCCAGATGACTCATTTTGGAATCCAGGGGGCAGCAGAAGGAAAGCCATTTTGAAACCAGTTACTAAGAAACAGCAGTGTTATACCAGGTCTGACTTCTACTCCATTATCAGTTTTTACTTGTAAATGAAGCTGTTAGCTGAACTGCTTTTAGAGCACTTTGGATTCATCCTTAGATGTACCAGTCTCTTCCACTATCTCTGTCACTGGAATACTTAAGTACACCTACTGCTGGGAGTACAGAGGCTCCTAAAAGTAGAAAGAAAATTGTAGATTTTTAGCTCTTACAAGTTCAGACTTTCATTTTAAACATAAAAAATACTTTCTAGTATTTGACATGAAGCTTGGATAAGAACTTCCATTGCTTTCCAGTTTCCAGGCCATGAGATTGCTGGAGACTTCATACACCTCTTTTAGCTGTAAGAAATGTTTAATAAATGCCTCCTAGCACTTGTATATAGGTTTGATTTAGGATGCAAACAGCAGGCTTCAACTACAAACACCAGCTTTCTCAGCAGTGTTCTGAAAGGAAGAAAAGCAGCTTAATGTAAGTTAAACTCATGCGAGAGGGAAGCTGTGCAGGTTTGGACTTCATAAGGGTCAGCTGTAGCTTAGGATATATCACATCTGAATGAACGCAGCATAAGTGTGAGCAAGTCCTTCAGTGACTGTTTTGAGGTTTAAGAATTTCAGCTAGCTGCTACTTCAGCAGCAAAGCAGTTGTGTAACAAAACTGCATGCTGACAGAACATGCATTTTAAGTAGTCCAAGTAAACCATGTAGAGTTTCATTTCAATTTTAACAGAAAGGTCAAGAAATCAGAAGTAGCTATGCAACTAAATCTTGAATTCACATCAATCGAGGAAGCAACAAAGAACCAAATAACCAAGTAATCCCATTTAAACTAATTTACCCCCTGAATTACTGAAACCCGAAGACAAGTTCTATATGGAGTATGAACATGTATGTACAGCTCACAAGGAATAACTATCCTGATATTTTAAAGATAAAGACCATTAGCAAGATTAATACTAAAATGCATATTAACTTGTTTTATTGAGGCACAACAAGGCATTGTGAATAGCCCATACTTGAGGCAATCAATAGTGTAGTAAGCTGGACATTAATACAGTTTAGGGTAAGTGCAAACAATATACATTCACAGCTTTACTAGCAAGGCTACATCACAACTGATAAAGTGCCAAATTAGTGCTGATTCAGTACCCCAACTCCATGATTTCACCTTGCACAACAGGACCATCATTTCCCCCAGTAATGGAACCACATCTTCTATAAAGTCAGTAGTAAGTGCAAAGCTAGTCCCATCCCCCCCCCTCCACCAAGGTGTTTGGAGCAGCTTTTTTGTAAACATTGCACTGTATTTTAGTCCTGATAAAGGAGGTATCCCGAAAAAGTAGAGTATTTCCAGCTACTTCCATAAATGGCTCCCCGATGCAGACGCAACCAGATCTGATCTCCCTGGAACAGCTGCAGGACTGCATGGTTACTGGCTGTTTCATGATCAGGAGCCCCATCATTTGCATATGCTGACACTAGGACCTCTTCATTCTTCATGAGGTTCACATACAGGGGAACATTTACAGCCAGCTTCAGCATGTGGAAGATAAAGACATAAGTACCATTCACTGGGCAATTGAATCTACCAAGCTGGATGTCAAATGTTTCTCCAAGGTTGTTCAGCAATAGATCAAACACAATTGGCTGGTCTAGAGTTCCAGGGGCCAGGTTTGATGTTCTAGCTGCAGAGAAGGCAACTCTCATCTGCTGTGGGAGGGGGTAGACGTGCACTGGTAGTATAGTGGCAGCTTGGCTTGTCACTGGCATATCAACAGGTGTGATGCTGCGAGAGTCTCCCTGCCCAGAGTCTCCACTGTTAAAGGTTTCATTGTCTCGTTCTGGACTGCTCACCTGAGATGAATCACTCCACCCTGCTGTTAAAGATCATTAGCAATGATAAATAAGTATTATAACAGAAGGGTACCTTAAACCTGCAAGCATGTTCTTAAGCAGAAAATCTGTTTTGTAACACATTTGCCTCAGCTATGAGAATTTGTCGAAGGGCCCCAGTGAGAACAGAACTTTGAAGTTGTTTCACATTCCTCACACTTGCATTCAGCAAGAAGGATCATAATTTAGCTGTGAACAATGACTTCTCACACTTTTAAGTAGGAGAGGCAGTAGCTTGCAGTAACTTTTTAGCTGTAGCATTTGCACAGCTAAAAATTACCATACCTCATCATAAAACAGTATGTGCTGACTGAGTGGAAATACAAAGCAAGTTTTGGAAGAACTCTGCAGAATCACTAAAAGACATGTAATTATTCAGACACCTTGAAGGCCTGAAGCTGCACCTAATGCTACCTCAATACTGTTCTTCTGGAGAGGTATTCTTGACATGTCAAGCCATATCTACTTGTCACGTTAAAATATTACAAAAACTAGGATTGCTTTTCAGCTTTCTGCATCCTACTGCCCAAAATAATGCTTATCTGTTCAAACATCTGAATTAACGGTACCTAGTTTCAGTCTGGAATGAAAGAATTGACAGAACCAATTTAGAACAGCTGCTATCAAGTTACACCATTGTTGCTTCTGCAGGAAATGAATACCTTCACATATCTGATAACAGTAAGGTATCAGCAGCAACTTTACTTAATACTAACAGGTAAATCAGTCAACTTCCCTCATCACCATCACATTTTGATTTTTTCCCCGAATCAGAATTTTGAGTCCCCCCTCAGGACAAACTACTTTATCCTGAAACAGTTGCTATTGTATGAAAGATTTCCCCTTTTTCTTCTAAGTAGTAATTTACAGTGAAGATTCTACTCACTTTTTACCTATAACAATAAATCCAGAAGTTCTATATACGAGATGAAATCATCTCACAGCTCTTCAAAATGTGTTCTATACAACACAAGCTTTGTATATCCAAGCATGAATTTCTTCACCAGTTCCATGCTGAAGTACAAAGTCAAAAGCTGTACTTACAAAACAACTATTTTCTGTAGAAAAGCACTCTTACAAAGTTTCTGGGATCTGACAGCTCAAAGAAGAGAGACCACACAACTAAGTGAAGATGCCAGATGTAACAGCGGTACCATTCTGCATGTATTTTAGTCAATTTTATGAATGAAGTTCAAAAAGGTATCACTATATCAGAACTCTGACATAGGAAAATTGAGAATGGTAGAACTAAGCCTGTTGCTATGCAATGTCGACTGCTTAAGAGTAGCACTTACACTTCCATTTAACTTGGCTAATTTATACCAAGCTGTATCTGTCTGCTAGCAGTGACAGTACACTCACTGTTTACACTAACATTCCACTTCAGCAAGCAGATACATCCCTGGGAATCTGATATTGGCCTTACCTCTTGAATTTGCTCGTGGACCACTAGTTATCCCACCTCGTTTATAGCACTGCTGATAATTAACATCCTAAAGAAAACAGAAGATAATGAGGACCAAATCTGAAAACAAATGGAGCTACGAAATAACCACACAACATACAAGTAATTCAGGCTCTGAACTGTACATTTTGATTCTGAACTCCATCACTGTCAATTAACAACCTTATTTATGGAAAATTTACTTACGTATTTACTTAAGTTAAAAAGCTTTGTTGTACTTCACCTTAAATCTCAAGCCTATTCTAGGTCAGTATAGAAGAAATTTCATTCCAAAGCTGAATACACAACTTTCCCCAACTCTAAACAGGATTTTTTTTTTTTTTTTTAGAAAAAACACTGCAGACACAATCTGGAAGTTCACAGCTTAACCTGAAGTGTTTAATTCAGTTGCCTTCATCATAATTTGAACCACCAAGGATTAAGCTTACTTTAACACTCCACAGGAAACTGGCTCAGTAAGAGCACACATTTGCATAGACCTGGACATGTTTATTAGAGAAGTGAGTTTCATGCAGATAGTGAGTGTTGTATATGATGTAAAGCTCCTCCTAAGATTATCTTCAGACTTCAAGCCCCCTCCCAACAGGCAACAATTAATTTCCACCTAGGGATCAGCATAATCTGGTCAGATACATTTCACATTTTACTGAGATAGTATATATAACAAAAGATGTCTCTCCAAGTTCAAGTACTTCTGAAGAAAGATAAGAGCACTCAAAGGCTGATAGAAACAGGCATGGCAAAACTTGTTTAAATGAGACACCTGAGACATAACGAAGACCTTATGCAGAGATGCATTCATTCAATGAACTTCCCCTTCAAAACTAATCAGGTGTCTTCAAAAGACAGCCTACTGACTTCTAGAAGGCAGTTGTTCCTTTAGCCACCCCAACAGTAGTAACCTAGATGTCTTATAACACCAAGAAAAGACTTCTGCAGTATGATGCTGAGTGTCAAATTAAGACCTTAAGCACCTCTTCCCACTTCTGAAAGTCAGTAGTACAACAAACCAATAGTTTAGATATTAATAGATTTGCATCCTTCTACTTCTGCCCCCTTACTTTTACAGTTCGGCAGCTTCAGTTCTGAAGTAATGAACAGGAAGCGTGGCACAGCAGGAAACTGAGAACTGCAGAACTCTCTACAAAACACTCACAGCAGTGACAACATACCACACCTCCTCAAATCAAGGCATTTTCCTCCTTGCCTCCCACCCTTAGAGAAAGCTTAAGGATCACTTGTCTCTAAAGCATGCTAGCATACCTGAAACATGCTTCATTGGAAACATGTTTCAAGAGCAGAAATTCACCCCTTAAGACCATCTACTCACCTTGAACAAGTCAAAAACTACTGATAAAGAAATACTTAAACCTACTGGAGATATTTGACGAGTTTCATCCTTTACACTTATCTGAATAGTGAAGCTTCCTTTTTTTCTGCATCACCTGGAGCTTAACAACAGAATATCCTCAAACTAACCGATCTCCCCTAATCCACCTATGTTCTACCACCACTACAGAACATGAAGTCGGTCATGCTTGGTTATGATTTACTGCATGCCTTCAAGCGCATCAACCCTTGAGATACCTGCCCTCACTCAAATCAAAGTATCCAAGTGTCAAGATCACAATGGCTGGTTCCTACTAGGATTTCCTGCTACCCCACAAATACATTCAAGAACAAGGACATCTAGTCCCCAGTCACAATCCAAATGTGTTTTTAATGAACTGCTCTAGCCACGAGCAAATGTGAAGTTTGCTTAGCCTCACTTTATGTCAAGTTATTCAAGAAATCATACGCATTACAGAGGTACTGAGTACTGATTTGAAAATCATAACAAGATGGGCTTTCTGACATTTCTTACTCACTATCTGATTGCATTTCAGAGACCCAATTCTGACTACAATCCACCAGCCCCAAATATGAGCTTTCTTCCTATTTCAGCTGCTTCCTATTGTCCCAAAAGAGTTTGTCTAGAAAACAAAACTGACCTCTAGCTTGTAAGGAATTGTTTACCTATTAGGATACTGAAAAGTTACAATATTAGAAGACTGCTTTGTAGTTCTCAAGAAGGCTAATGAAAACAAACTCAATACTTACTCTCTGAGAATACGGCATTCCAGCATAATCTCTAGCAGGGAACTGCAGCTGGCCATAGGTGCCATTAGTTATTGAAGGTGACCCTCTGTAAGCATCAAAACCTGCTCAAAGAGTGATTACTCATTATTAGCCATTTAGTTTTCTGGACTTGTAGCGTAAACAACTAGAACTCCCTTTAAGCAATTAGCACATGTATCAAATCATGCAGTTACACCTCCATTCCTCGTTTCAGAAATCAGAGCATCATGACTCTTAACATGAGCACACTCATTTTGCTGTTAGAAATGCATAGCTATGACATTTTACTGCAATTATATTTAGCCTCTTTAGCTATCAGACTAAACAACAAAGAGGACCTTAGACAATAAAGGGAACCTGCAAGCAATTTAGCACTACACACTTCCAAATAAACCTTCACTGCAGGCAAGTTCAGACTACTATTTTTACTTTTTTTTTTTAAACAAGCTCCTACAAGTTGGGAAGAAGTCTCAGTCCATTAACTGAAACAACCTGTATTTCAGACTAAGCATGCTTCCACTTCAAAGTTAAGAGACTGCTGCTACCAGAAACTTTGATAAGCAAGCAGAAACTAATCATGACACTCCAGCTAGCAGCAGCGCTGTATAGACCAAACAATCCATCTCCTAAAATCCTTTTTTTTTATTAATCCAGAGGCGTTCTCCATTACTGGAACCGCTTCCCTTATCCCAGTTTCTGCTTGCAAGATAAAAAGCCAGCAGTGTTGAACAAGTAGTATCAGTATCATCTGAAAAGAAAATACCTGCCCAAGATGTTAGCAAGTGACAGAGGCCAGGAGAAAAAAAGCAACGGAGGGAAGAAGTTTAGAAGACTAGATGGTAATTTACTAATTGTTGAACACTTTCATAATTCAACTATAATACTGCTCTCTACCAGTTCACATGACAGCCAAAGTACAGGGATTACAAAAAGCCCCAGCATTTAAGCAAATTCATTCTACAGAAAGACCTTAATTTCTGCATGTGATTCTTAAAATACTGCAATGTTTCACATAGAACCTAATTAAATACTATGCATTAAAACAACATTCCAGTATGTAACAGAAGATCTTTAAGGAAGTAGTAAACAAAGACATACCTTTGTATCCACCAGGGGAACGATATGAATTGGTCAGAGACCTTCCACCTCTAGCAGATCCTCTGACAGACCCACGACTGTTAAGGTAAGGCTGAGGGGGTCTGGGAATAACATTTGTCTGTGCTGGATAAAAGGCAAGGCTACCATTGCTAACAGAAACAGCTCCATCAGGTTGATAATTCACTCCTTAAAACAAAAGACATGGGTGGAAAAACTTAGCTGCAATAGCTTAACACACGTAGAAGCAAATGCAGCATTAGGAAGTTCACCAGATTAAGCTGCTCAATGTATCCTGCTGTTGTCCTTTCCTTACTCTAAATAAGGAAGTTCCTTCCATTTGTTGTGTAGAGTATAATCCCTGTTATGAAGTGTGTTGTAGACATGGCCCAGGCTGTCAGTGTAAGCCTCAAGTATTCAAGAACATCAGTTCTGCCCTGTTGAAGTTTGCTAGCAGCATCAGGAAAATAACCACATTAGAATAAAAACTACACTCAACTGCAAATTTTCACTCAGAGCCTACACTGCTCTACTGGCAGAAAGTCCTCAGTGTTCTATGATTAACTAGATCACACCTCAGCGTTGACATCCTTTAGTATGATGAAACAAATTCATCTCATCTAGACAGCAATAAGTCAACTGCAGAGAGCTGCAACTGCAGCTGGGTTCTGTCTCTTGAGACACTCTTACATGTGGTATTAAGCAGTTTCATCTCAAGCAACAGGTATTGTATTGAAGAATACTTTTCACTCACAAGATGGTTAAGTGGTTAGCCTTAAATACAGATCATGCAACCATGAATGGGTTCCATAAGTCTACGCTCTAAATCAATCCAAAAACAGATTGAAATGGGTCAAAGTAGAGGATGTCTAATCTTTCTGAGGCTCCTGCAGAGCCATTGCACATAATAATCAAATACGGTGTTTCACCAGAAAGCTGTGCAGACAGCAACAGATCACCACCTGTAGTCTGTGATGACAAGGAGCATTCAAGCTAAATAATGTTTTTCCTAGCTGTTGTACTTACTGTTCTTTGGAGTTCTTAACCTTAGAATGTCTCACTGACTTTGCACACTATCAGCCTCAAACAATTCCTACAACAGTCCTCTAGCAGACAATACTCAGTGACCTTGAGTCACTGATTAAATAACTTTAAATTCAGATTCCTACTTGTCATCTCTCACCCTGGAAACTGATCCAGGCAAATTTAGTGCCTCAATTCATTGCAAATCCTTAGCATCAGCTCCATATATTCACCTGGTATCACCATCTGAATGTCAAGCAAATCAGTTTTGTTTAATAAAGACAGCTCAGGACTCTACTTACCAGAAGTACTATCAACTAAATTACCACTCATATAACCCTGATGTTAACAGTTGCTACATTAGAACTTCAGTGGTTAAGAATTCCACTGACTTAAACTGAATATACTCGCAGTACATTAACAAATAAATATATATCTGAAGTAGTTTTACCCAAGGAGCTTTTATAACCTGAGGAATTTTAACGACTGCTTGAAACACAGACAAGTACAGTTCTCACCTGAAGAAAGAGATTCCTGTGAAAGAGAGGTTTGTTCTGCAACATGAGAAGATTGCAACTGGCTCTGAGGAGGAGTCTGTGTACTTGCTGTAGAGAAACTCTGGTTATATCCCGTTGAATATGAAGAATCCTCTTTAACTTCCTGGTCTTTACGTGGAGGCAGAGGAGCATTCACTTTAAATACCTGTAACAGTTCAAGTGCACGCTTAACACCACCAGCTGAAGTGTCTGCCTAATGCCACCATCCTGCTATGCTAGCTGTAGCTTAAATCACAGCGCCTTAATCAGTTCCTAGAACACCAACCATTTCATAGAAAGAACTGAGATCACGGTGTTGCTGATCATCCTTTGAATTCACAGTAAGCTTGCTGAATGCAGTCTTGCATGCTTGGCAATTAGCCAAAAGTAGCAGCTTGACTGAACTCAACTACCTTATTTCAACAGCAGCTACCATAGAACAAGCTAGTTTGCTTCCAGTTGAAATGTTACAATAATGGAATCTTCAGATGTGCGTGGAACTCTGGCAGCACAAAGACAAAAGCAGCATAGACCATTTCAGTGATTTGTTTTCCTTTCCAGTTGAACTCCAAGTTATTTTCCAGCCAGGCTAAAAGGCTAAACAACAAACTATCAAATCCAGTCAAGAATTCCAGTTGCCCTAAACATCTCCACTAGAGTGGTTCTGCAAGTGGTTCTGCTACTGCTGTAGTAATTTTCTTTCTAAAAGAAAATCGAGGATGTCATACAGCCAAGCTGTCAACACCCACATCCTAGACCACTTGTAGCAAGCAGCCTCTTATCAGTGAGGGTCTCAAGTGGAATTCTAATGGAGTTGCACCACAGACAGCATATGCCTTTAAGCCCCCATGAGCCCAATGGCAGCAACAGGGTGTTCAGATGTTTAAGGGTATATAATCAACTGAGGCTTTTTCACTGTCTCATTACTGCATCACTTTGCTAAGGAAGTATCTGAATCCTGGCTATCTATTGAAATCCAATAGCTATTTCCTTGTTAATGACAGTGGAAGCAATGATAGGAAGAATGCACTGTCAAGTTCAAGAGTACCACCACTGCAAGAGGCATTGAGGTCCCTGCAATGTTGTGAACCAAAAGTGCTAAGAAGTCTTGCATACTTAATATCTCAAAACACCACAGCATTAATTTAAGTGAACATGCAATGGTAACATTTTGCACTAAAAAGCATTCTGAACACAGATCTTAGGCTCAGACATAATTAGAACAGCTAAGACCAAGACTCCATATTTGTTTTGTAACAGACACTTATCTTACAGGACCAGTTCCCCAAGACTTTGGTTCTCCAATCATAGCGTGCCGTTGGTTTGGTTTTGTTTTTTTAAACTTCCATGAATAATATAATTACATAGTAGCTTAATGTTAATAGATTGAGTTTAGAACAACCTTCCCACCACTACTTCTGGTATAATTACATTAACATTCTGTACATCTAGGCAGGGTTCTACCGGAATCATTTCTACTAATACAGCAAGCCAAGAAAGAAACATCATGGTAGTGATTTACTAAAGAACAAACCACGATGTAAGGTATTTTAGCTGCACCTAAAGTTCTTGTGCTTTGAAAAGCTATTAGCTACTTCTATCCCCCCCCACCATAACTGTCCAACAAGTTATAGAACTGCATGGGTGCACAGGTACATTTGTTGAAATGGAAAATGCCTTTGGAAAGTCTCAGGTAATCACTTCCTAAATTTGCTTTTGAGCAAGAATGTTAACTGAAAGTTTTTACCATCTTCTGAAAAAGGGATCAGAGGAATAGACAAGTCTAAGTACAGAGAAGGAAGCATTAATCCCTAAGTAGAGACCCTTCCTCTATGTCCCTCAAAGGACTTACATCCAAAATTGCTGGACAGCAGCAGTGTTAGCACTGTTTGTCACATCAGTAATGAGAGATGCTGTTTTTATACATTTGCAACAAGCACTGCTCAATCTGTAGACTACTCCAGGTATCTCATTAGGGATGGATAGGGGGGACAGTTTGATCTTTATGAAGGACAGGTTCTCCATGATTCCAGTGGACTGAGTTTTATCCTGCTAATGCAAACAGCTTAAAAAGCAGCATGGCAGACTTAAGCTTCAGAAAGCTTCATGGTACCAATAAGGATTCCATCTCTCTCCTCCACAGTCATTGACATCCACACATAAGAACAGTGCAAATACAATCAACTCTACCTCAGCAAGTAGGTAGAAACTGGTCAATTTAATATCTGACCTCTTACTTCCTTAAGGATACTAAGATACTCCAGCCATTGAGGAAAGAGTTCTCATCTAGATTTTTAACATGAAAGCATCAAAATAATCTATCAAGTTCCTTATTACATCAAGGAGAAGCCAGCTTCCCCTCTGTTAGGATTAAGTTAGAGCATGCTTCTCAATCATGAGTACGCATACTTACAGTCTGCATAGCTTGAAAGGGAGCTGCTGTTATTGTGACAGAACTGCTACTTGCTGGAGGAGACTGAAAGCTTTGCCCTTGTGGTACTGGTGTTATGGAGGTGCTTGAAGTTGGCAATGGTGACTGAGGCTCACTTGGGAGAGGAACAGTTGCCTGAGGGAAAGAATATAAATGTAACGAGAGGTCACTTGATAGTTATCAGGCAGTAACAGAAGCAGTTAAATTGTTCTAAAGCCTAGACTGACAGAAGTCAGCAGTTTCTACAGGATGACATTTGGACATAGTAAAGCTACAAAATAGCTTTTGCTTACAATTTCAAATCTTGCTGTGCATCCTCAGCAATCAGTATTTCTATTGCACTCTCTGCTGATGAAGTGAAATGTGCCCATGAGCTACTATACATACCACTCATTGTATGAATTTCACAATAAAGAGGCTTAGGTACTTTTATCCACCACTAAGGAAACATGGGATGCTATCCATTCAGTTTGCTGGAAGATGATTTTCTGGTTGGAATTAAAAATAACTTATCCTTTCCAAAGGAACTCAGGTTTGTGTCTCTCTCCCTCCAACTTAATTATAGTTCAGGTTAGAAACAGTGCTGAGTGTTCTAAAGTACCAACCAATACTCATCTGTACAGAGTGGCAAAACGAAACATTAATTTATTAGAATACTGATATACTCCACAAATCAGAAATCAAAAGAAATAAATCATAATCTATACATATTTGACTCATACTACCCTTTTCAATAACATTTCTCAACTGCCTGCAATAGCTCACCTGGGCTATTTCAATCTTCTTAGGTATCAGTGGCTCAGAAATATGAGGACTTGTCTGATACAGTGGCTGGGAAGCATACTTCTCAGTCTCTTGAGACAGCGACGCTGATGCCTGGAAGAAGCCATACATTGACATGCCATTACAAGTACTACAGAAAGCAAAAAGTTCTGCTAGAGCCATGCAATACCAGTGCATAAGTTGAAATAGGTGGACTTCAAAAGACAAGAATAAACAGCAATTCTGAAGTGCACTGAATAGTTACCTTAATCAAAAGTTGTAAGTAATTAGCTTTAAGGACTGAGACAATGTATCTGTACAACTAGCCATGCAAAGTCAGGTAATTCCAAAAACTTTGCTTTGAGCAATTAAAGCAACATCAGTGTCAAACAGAGAAGTGTCTGCTATTAAGCACCCAATAGATTTTTGTCTAACAAGGCTTCAGAGAAACAAACAAGGCTGGCAGGTAGCCTTAACTAGATAATGCACAGATTGTAAACTCACACCTGCAATACTAAGTTTAAGAATTGCTTATACTTAGATTCACAGCCTAAGGATGAAGACTACCAACTCTCATTCTTACCACATCACAGGTGCAAACAGAACTGCATTTCCTAACTGAAGAGTATACTCCTACTACGGAGTATATTCCCCAATCATGCTGAGACCAAATGAATCTTACTACTGCCTTATAGTCCTCTTGCTTCTCATGGACCATCTTGTGGATGAAGAAAGCCGTAACACTTCAAAGTTAAGTGATTAGGGATGGGCTAAGCACAAGAACCCCTAATCATAAACACTACATTGGCAAAAACAGAGCATTCTCCTAAGAATCAGATGTCTGCCATAGTACAAGCTTCTTTGATTCACATTAAACAAAGATACTCAAATATAGGAAATGTTATTGCATTGTAAAAAGATAGTGTCAAGAACCAGGCTAAAACCACTGATCCAAGAGGTAGAAGACAAAGAATAAGTCTTGATGGGGATATTATAGTTATACAGTATATTGAGGAACACAGTAAATGCTACATTGTACACTGATGCACAGCATGTACATTAGCAGAAAAACACTTCATTGTAATCTACATACACAGTATTAAGAGAGTCCAGTGTGAAGCTTAACTGCATTTCCAGCCACAGAAATACAGATCTAAGACAGTCATCAGCATAAACTGAAGCTATTTCTTCAGCTTTTAATATTTAAGGAATGCTAGCTTAAGATTTAATTGCATATAAATACAGATAAGACAGCAAATTTTGAAGTCTTAACTAGATACCAGACAGATGCCAAGGATTTCTTCTATTGCTGCACAAGAGAACACCTGCTTTCAGCTTACAGCCTGCTATTGCATGACAACATCCACCCTAATTTATGGATATTCCACAGTCAGAGAAGGTTCTGCATTGAACAAAGCAGAACTCTACAAGAAAATGCACTACACTTCCTAGCCAGCAATTTTCCTTTCACACCCTTCCCATTTCAAGGGGCAGACTGTTCACTTTGCAATCGTGTGGTATTAGGAAGACTTTTCCAATGACCTTTACATTATCCATGATACATTACTTGTGTCACCCGCACTCTCACACTGTACTATATAGTTTATTGAGGAGAGGTCCCACCACAGCTTTCTGCTAAGGCTGGCTATCACAGATCCTCAAATGCCAGTGAACACCAGAAAACATTACCTGTGCTGTCTGTGATGTTACCAGTTCCTCAGTTTCAGAGCCAGAAAGTGTCTGATCAGCAGATGCTAGGGAAGTATTAGAACCGTGCAGTGTCATGGATGATTCAGTAGCCTTGCAAGAACAAAAAACACAGGATTTTGAATTACCTTGAATTCTTGACTGCCCCTGAAATTCACTCTAAGCATTTACAAGCAAATCTCAGAATGATGCAGTACTCTGAAGTACTCTGACCAGTAAGTCAAAGCTTTTTTTTTTTTTTAATTAAGAGTGTTTATTAGTGATAAGTAAGCCTATTTAAAAGCCAAAGTAGTTAAGATATGCAAGCACATTAAGTGAACTTAAGATTCACCTAACAATGGCAGAAATTGCATCTTTGGCATAAGAAAGAATCTCAAAGAGGAAGACATTCATGATCTAGAGATACAGTACTTTCTCCTGCACACCACTAGCTATGACTTGAAACTAGGAGTTAAACATTGAACTATTTGAGCATGCCTTCAACATATTTTACTTCAATAAAATTAACATTTGTTTCTCATTTCCTTTATGATAAGCACAAGGGCAGCCAGCAATTCTTTGACATTTTTTTCTTTCAAGCTACTGAAGTGAATTTATACTATACTGGTTACAAAGCCAATGTTCTATCATTTCTTGGTTACTGCTTTGCCTCCTCAAGATAGCCTTAGCATCAACTTACTCGCAGAGGTTGTTGAAGAAAATCACTTTGACTTGGCAGTTTCTGTTCTTTTGAAGCTGTAAAAGAACATGAGTTAAGCAACAGTTTTTAAATTCAGAACATTCAGTATACAAAGATGCACTATTTTTAGAGTATGTTAGACTTGCATCACTAAATTACACCTATTGGAAAGCCTCAGTTGTTTCTTTTTTTTTTTTTATAAAAGAAAGCAGGTGTCCAGTGATCAAAATATCTCTACCAAGGTGGAGATGATCACTTTCCAAATAAAAACCAAGACCAATTAAGTATTTTACAAACTGGGTAATTAATGTTTTACAGCCTACAAACCACCTAAATGATTTCTTATCATGGCCAATTATATAAAGCTTGTTTTGTACATATAACTGGTTAACTGCTCTTGACCCGAGCTCATTCATGGTCTGTATCTATATGCCACATCTAATAGCTACATACCACATCTAGACAAAAATCTGGTATGTTGACAACATGCCCACTCTGCAGCTGGATTTAGATGAACATGCAAGTTAGTGATTATAGAAGCATTCCATTACTAGGCAAATAGGAGTTTAAGCCACATCCAGCAATGGTTTAAGAAGTTAAATGGTTTGAGCTGCTCTGACAGACATTAGTATTCTTCATTATTAAGAAGGCTGTCTTCCCAACTAGGTGTTTTGACAGCCAAGCAAACCCTGCTGGTTATGCTTACATTACCTACCTACAGGGCTACTTGCTGGAGTAACTGAAGGTGGTTGAGATGAACCAATGGCACTTGGTGAAGCTTTATCAAAATCCAGAATGGATTCCTTTTGAGAAAAAGATGATTAGTTGGTAGGAAACTAGATTCCACATACACACGAAACATTCATTTGACAAGTTGCTGTTAACTAAGTAGAGCTAGATCCATTCATTCAATGCAAACATGCATAGTCAGCACTGCGTCTTTCCTAACCTAGTATGCATTGGATCTGCTACAGCAACAGAGCAAAAAAAACATACTTGCATGAAATTATAAGTCCCTTGTATCTGAGTCATCAAATCCTGAAGCTTTTCCCTTCTCAGTACTGGATCTTTTGGAAGAGTTGAAGTAGAGCAAAATTCTGCAGCTGGCTGATGTACAGGTTTAGGCACCTACAAAGGAAAAAAAGATTACATTTAACACTGAAAACAAGGCAAGCTGCTTTCATCCAATATACTTCCAGCATCAGCTATAAATTCTGGGTACCACAGGCCAAGAAATTCTGTTTTTGATGTTTTCTGGTTCAAGTTCCCACTTCAGAAAAAAGGAAGAATCAGCTTACTGTTGTCATAACTAGTTAAGTCATGGGATTCACTTGATTTGGTTTCTTACAATCACATATGTTCAAGTTGAGGCCAGAATAATCTTAATACCAGAACTGCACCACTCAAGATTTAACATACTTCCTTCCAGCAAAACACATGCCAATAAGTACAGATCTTTTACTGGGATGGCATTTTCAGACATGCTGAAGAAACTAAGGTGTACTGCAGCAAGCAGGTTATTTGCGATCAGACTTCTTTGCTTTCAGAGCCACATGTTCTCAATGTAACAGCTCCAGCAGAAAGTATTTTATTACACTCTGAAGATCAGCATGAAATATTGGCGTGCATATACCTGCACACCCCACCTCACTTTCTGTACCTCAACAATGACTTCTACAGAGCCTTATTACTCCTTGTTTCAGATGGTCTCCTAGTTGTTCTTCCGTACTGGTTTTCACTTTGCTTTGAGAAATAGAAATGTTTTATCAAAACACAGAACACTTTCATACAGTGCCAACATCTGTGTTTCCAGCAGATTACTATTTCAGTACTCTGTACAAGGGCATAATTGAATATTTACATTAATTCATTAGAAAAAATACATGGCAGAAGAGTACACGTGACATTTTTAATTGTCACACTAGATTCAAAAGAAATTAAAGTGCCATCAACTAATTTTAGGATAAGTCCAGATACATCTCTTCAACTACTTGGAACTAATCAATGCATTTGCAGATTGCCGAAGTTTCAGTAACATGCACAAAGAAGCCTACAGGGTCCAGCCAGCTTCACAAAGCACAATCCATGTACATGCAGCACTGCATTAACATTGCATGAATCCATTTTAGTACATGGCCCACATGATAGCTACTTCTTGAGCTGTGAAAAGTTCATTTTTTTTACTCTAGAGCTAGAGTGGTACCTTTGTAGTATCCATCCTAATTAGAAACTCAGATGCACAAGCAATAGCTTTTTCTACTAACTGTATGCAAGTTCTTACTGTTCTTGCTTCCAGTAACAAAAACCTATTAAGGATCTAATACGAAAGTTACAATTGAATAAAATTAAATCTGGGCAATTTATCAGTTAAGTAGGAGTCAAAACCTCCTTCTCCATCCCTGTTACCCATCCCTTACAAACACTTCATCTTGAAACACTTGCTGTCATGTGTTCTTTCTCTTCATTAAAATTCACTAAGACAAGTACACTACTTTACATTACTATATATTTGCAAACAGGTAACAGGTTTTTTTTGCCTTTAAGTCACCTAAGCAAGTAAATCTGGCAGTGTCTGAAGCTCTGTAGGTAATCATCAGTTTTAAGTTCAACTTACATATTAAACAAGTGAAGACTGCCTCAAAACATGGAAGCCAAAAAGACTGCACTGTTTCACTTGTGGTTGTTAAAGACCATAAACTCCTGCATGCTTCTGCAGTTTGTTAGCCTTCTACTTTGCCCCATACTTTGAGGTCATGCTTGATCCTTGTGGGTCCCTTCCAACTACAAATATACTGTGGCACTACATTTCTCAACAGTATACTGGCTGCATTGTTTCTTTTGACTAGGAGAGCATCCACTCAGGGGTTGTTATCTGATAGAGCTTTAAACTAGAAGTGAAGCAGAGGCTCTCTATTCTGTAGAATTTATCTTCAAGTGCCTAAAAATAGTGAAATCCACTAAGCAGAAGTAGACATGGAACCTTCCTAATATAGATTTGTTTTTTTTCATTAGTGTTTCAGCTTATATGTTCAAAACTAGAATTATTTAAAAGCTAAGTGCCACACAGAGCACGTATGAAAAAGCAACAGTTTACCAGGCTTTGCATCTCAGATGCTTTGAAAAGGAAGTACTCTACTTAAAACAATGTTTTAAGCTGAGAGGGTTTTCTAGTGAACAGTTAGATGCTGTTCTAAGTTACACGTTTATGTAGAATAATGGTTTAAAAGACCTACACATCAGCTCACTGAGCCCACCTTAAGTATCACCCCTTAGGGTATGAACATTAACTTAATAAGCATACTTCCAAGTCTCAAAAATCTAGCAGCTCATGAGAAAATTTGAAAGCTCTAACATGCATTTCAT
This sequence comes from Tetrao urogallus, assembly GCF_951394365.1. Taxonomy (NCBI): domain Eukaryota; kingdom Metazoa; phylum Chordata; class Aves; order Galliformes; family Phasianidae; genus Tetrao; species Tetrao urogallus. The sequence goes on from NC_136813.1 coordinate 134,888,851, forward strand.
GGAATAAGAAAAGGTTAGATGTCAGCATCAGAACAGAAATTACACAAACCATTTATCTATCATGCACAAGGTCATTTCATAGGCTCTCCCAGGAAAATAAGTGGATTTCACATGGCATTGCCTCCCCTTGCTTTTCTTAAAAGTTTCACTAACCAAAAAGTTTAAAATACTTCAATTATGCTCTTTATATGCAGCTTAAGCAAAGCTAAACATTCATTTTGATAAAGCGAGTTATAAAACGCTAGCTAGGATGACAGCACACTTTTTAATCATTTAGTGCTCTTTTGATATAACAATTTGCCAACAGCAACTATGCAAAAAGCCAGCTGATGTTTCTTCATGGCCTGCTACATAAAGCAAAGTTCAGGAGCAAACAGGCTTCATTTACTAATTCAGCAAGCCAACATAAGCAGCACCTCATTTAATTTGATGGACCTGCACATTACTAAAGAACACTCCTCGGCAGCTGGAGTTTCCCCAGCTGATCAGAATCCCTCCTTTTCCTCAGCAAAACGTTTTGCCTAGTACTTAAGCCACCTATCTTACACAAAATAAGGTACCCATCCTATTAAAAACAATCTTGCTTTTTGCTGACACCAGAAATTCCAAAATATCTTAAAATGTTTGAGACTGCACCATAGTTCAAATAAACTCCATTACATTAATCCTGTGCAACACCTGTTTGTGCTCAGTTATGAGTGAAAGAACAGTTCCATACCTACACCACCACCACCAGATGTGATTCCACTCAGCTTAAGAGTAGAAGACAAAGCTGAAACACCTCACCCATTTGGTTACCCAGTGCTGCATGTTACCTACTCTTTTAATCTCATGTTCAACCTTCTGTTTGCGCTCCCGCCTCTAGAAGCAAGAATAACCACTTTTCAGTTTTGCCAGGTTTACTGATGAGACTAAATTTAACTATTTGCTGTGAACAATATAAAGTAAATTGATTTCTGCTTTCTTACAGAAAGAAGGTAAGTGCTGACAACAGCAACTTGTAGGAGAGAATTGAGCAATTCCTCATTTTCTTCCTCAAGTCTTACTTAATGGTGTAACTGAACTCTGCTTTGCCTACAACCTTGTCCATCCCTAGAGTAAGTACTGTTGCTACCTGAGCACAGGTAAGAAAAGCTAACTTAACATAAGTCTGTCAGTCTGCTCAGCCATCAACCCTACAGTGGGTTTCGTTTTACATTTCTAAAACAATTCTGTTGTTAGAATCTCCAGGGCAGCAGTATAGCTTTGCATTCATCTGGAAATACATATTTAAGCCTCTGTACAGTTGGTATTGCTTCAACTAGATGTTAGTTCCCTTGAATCAGCTATTTTAATCAAAAGCCTAAAAAATTACTGAAGTGCTATTTGTATGCAGTCACAGAAAGTATTTGATCCCCAGATGAGTCATACCTGCTTTGCACTGATAACAGTGGACAGAGCCAATAGCTGGGGATGAGCTAAGTTAATTCTTCTGTCTTACACATAAAGCAGTTAATCAAGGTTCAAACACAGCAATGCTGTGTTGACATAAAAAGCCAAGCAGCACACCATCTTGCTATTCAAACACAAAGCTTAACTAACAGAATTGAATTACTTCACCTAAGGAAGAATGAAATGGGAATCTACACAGGTCTACAAGCTACACCTTGTAAAGCCTCTGCTAATAATGAAGCTTTAGTCCAATACACTAATGTCAAATTTCATGACAGGTAATACTACATATGCCAACTCACTTCTTTGGGTTCCATATCAAACTTCTTTGGCCCCATCTGCTCCTTTGGCCCAACACTTGCAGCTCCCCAGGACTTCGGAGGATTCTGTAACTGCTGTGATGACACTTGCTGTTGCCTCTCAGCTGTTTCCCAAGCCTCTCGAGTTTCCTGCTTCTTTTGCTCTGGCTCCTCCCTAACATGTGCAGCCCAAGCCTTCACAGGCTTCTGCTTCTTCTGCTCTGGCTCTTCCCTAACATGCACTTCCCATGATTTCACAGGCTCTTGCTTCTTTTGTTCTGGTTCCTCCCTAGTTTGGGTTACCCAAGGTTTTGGAGATTCCTGCTTTTGCTCTGGTTCTTCCTTAGCTTTTGTTACCCAAGGTTTTGGGGACTCTTGTTTTCTCTGTTCCTGATCTTCCCTAATTTTTGCTACCCATGGCTTAGGAGATTCCTGTTTCTTCTGATCCTGCTCTTCCCTAACCTTTGCTATCCAAGGTTTGGAGGACTCCTGTTCCTCTCGAACACGTGCTACCCAGGCCTTCGGAGCTTCTTGCTTCTTCTGTTCTTCTTCAACACGGGTCTCCCAAGACTTTGTAGGCTCACGCTTCTGCTCCTCTTCTTTAACATGAGCTTCCCAATGCTTTGGTGAATCTGGCCGTTTTGTTTCCTGCTGCCTAACACGAGATTCCCAAGGCTTTAAGGTCTCTTTTTTCTGCTTCTGCTCTTCAATATCAACAAGCATTTCCCAGGATTTTGGAGGTTCTTGTTTTCTAGCACATTCAGCTTCCCAAGACTTGGGCTCTTCTGGCTTCTTCTTGACAGAGTATTCTGCTTCAGGCAAATAACGCCTGTTGAGAAACTATATAGACCAAAGAAACTTAATGGCTCCAAGAAAACATTTTGCTACTACAGTTCAGGTCAGTTAAGTTAGGTCATCCAGCTACTCAAAGCTCAGCTAAATGTAGAATCTAAGCAGTTTAAGTTCTAGCCATAGAAACCATGTAGGCAGTTATGGCTTTATTCTACAACACTGCAGATTAGTGCGGTATTTTTTTCTGGTGTGCCACAGAAGTATGAAAACAATCCCAAACAGCACAAATGAAACATACTTAAGCTGAGTGAATCTATGATCCTTATCCTCAAGGCTAATTGAAGTTCTCAGGCAGTAACAATATCTAGTTCAGTTGTGCCTTTTGTAAAAGGTAGCCCTCCTAAACATCCAGAAGTCTGTAGCATCTACTATTAGCCATTTTAATAAGCATAGCACCACCACCTCCTCCCAGAATGTTTGACCTAGGTAATGTGCAGTAATCAATTATAACTGATTCTTAGACAGAGTTTAAATACTCAGTTTCTAATTTAATACAGTTGGACTTCAACTCCATTTGTGAATATTACCAATATTGTCAGTTTTCAACTAAGATATCCTATAGATATCCTGAGTTACTACTTTGTCATAAACAGGAAGTCAGTATCTGAAGACATCCTGGCTATGATTTTTCTGACATGATATCAGAGAAAGTTTAGAATCTGAATGTTACCAGACATTACAAAGCTTTGTTCTGGACTATTTCTCTAGTGAGCTATCCTAGAAGAGGGATTCAGCATTAAGAACCACTATTTGCACTTCCAAAAAACCAAACCTCCTTCCCTTCATTTTGAACCAAATCTAATAGCTTTCATGCTATTGCCAGTTAAAGTTTGAGTACTTAAACTCAAGTTAGGAGGACTACTGAAGTACATCTTTACACCTTTATGCACCCATGGCTGTCTCAGGATCATCACTCTTCTGAGAAAGAGTAAGATTTGCATCATTCCCAATGCTATCAATACTAAGTCCTCTGCTTGGCTTTTAGGGAAAGCTTTAGTACATGCTATTTTTTCTCTATACTGTAGCACACAAAAATTTTTTTGTGTGCTACATCTGTGTTTTCATTCCAAAAACTGATGTTTTAGTTTATTCAGAAAAGAAAGAGCATTGAAGTATTGTATTGCTTTATGTAATTCTTCCCCATTTACCCTCAAATACCTTACAGGAGCCACAAATGTGGAGAAATAGAAAGGCAACTAAATCTTCTGTAACAGTCCCTACATAAGGAAGCATCTTAGCTGTTACTCAGGCTTTTTGAAATTTAAAGGGCTGAGAAATGCAGTAATATTTCTGATAAATCACAATACTAAAGAAGGGCAATTAACAGTGGAGCATCTTACCTCCTGTGGCTGTATTTCAGACTTCATAAGCTCCACAAGGGATTCTAGAGAAAGGATGTTAATTTGTTTCAACTGATCAAATGCAGAGAGCTAAACAACAGCAAGTCTCTAATTCTATTTGAATAGTAACACCAAAGGCTAAACTTGATGCAGTGAAACCTCATCTCAGTCTAAATATCTCACGTTGAATGCTATTTTCCATTTTCTGATCACATTCTAACACTTGCAGAAATTACCAGAAACCATTAAGTTTTTGGTAAAAGGAATATTATGTTTCTCACACAGAGGTATGCTCAAGGGGTAAAAAGAACCCATTACTATTAATTAGGTTCCCCCCCTCCCCCAACAGGGCAAGCCCTTCAGGTTTAGTTTTAATTACTGAATTGAAAGCAAGCTATAGGTTTAGATTTGCATCAAGCTATGCAAAAATCAATGCTTAGTTCAAGCTTATCCCAATATTTTAATACAGAAATTGTACCCTGAAATATTCTACCTGATTCTTTGATAGGTTCTCCTTTTGACATCTGTCTTGTCCTCTCAGATTTTCTATGCACTTCCTCCAATTCTTTCACTGGCACAGTGGTGCGAGGAGTTGGAATACTTTCAAAGTAACCAGAGTCTAGAAGTTTGGATAACAAGTCCTTCATGTGTTTATCTGAAAAGGTAAAAAAAAAAATTTATGAAGTTAAAATACGCAAATTCAAAAATCAAGGAATATTTAGATTACAGACCAAGACTCTTCCCATATATAAACTGCAACTTCTCCAGCTACTTACGCCTCTTGCCAAACTACACAAATATTTTTAAAGGAAATATCTGCCAGACCACTTAATTTAGCAGAAAATATCTTGACAATCTAGAGTAAAGGCTGTAGTTTGTGTTTAGATATATATAAGGTGATTATTAGCAACATTAGATCACACAAACCTAAAAAGGATTTGTTTCATATTTGTGAACTAAACAGTGTTGATACAACACAGCAGGCGTGCTGGTTGTAGCAGAGGTAAAGCTGTAATGTGGTCACCATATAACTGCCCTACAGACCCTCCTCCCAACAGTAAGATCCTGCAAGAGGGAAAAAAAAAAAAAAAAAAAAAAAAAAAAGAACCACAAAAAGAAAAATGAGAAAAGCCCTTGTTCAACAACGTCCAAGGGCTTTTGAAATTAAAAGAACAAAAGAATATGCAGAGTCCCATAGGTTCTAGTGCATGATAAAGTGAGTATATTTTCAATAGGTGAAACTGCACTGTAGATGATCAGAGCTGCCACCCAATTTCATTAACAACTGTTGTTCCTCAATGTCATATCTTGACTAGCATTCAGCCAAGACATCAGTATATTCAACTAAGCATTCTGGTCAGTAACAGAGTTCCACACTTAATCCATTTGCACAGCTACTCAACAAGACACCCCCACTACCATTCAGTAAATTCATGTAGTTACTATTGATCTGCTACCACCAATATTCCTCAGAACAATCTAGGCTCACACAGAAGATACAGGACATCAGTATAAGACAATGTTTTCTTTATCCAGGGAAAGATTACCCCATTGTTACTAATCTGTACTTAGTAACTAAATAGCTCTTCCTTGGAGAACAGAGTTGCACATAGCACTTGAATATACATGAAGACATGTAAATCAAGCATTTCTGTTTGTTTTAGATATTAAAAATAGCACACAAGCTTTAGACCTCATTTATTTCCTCCAGATGAAGCACTTACATGTTGTTCCAACCACGGGTTTCTCGCTGCCTTCTAGAAGGTCCCAAAAGTAAAGAGATGATTGTTCCATCTGATCTTCAACACTAGAAAAGAAAAGATCATTTTACCAGGTAGAAACGTACCCAAAAATCAAGTCTTGCACTACCCCCAATATCCTTCATTGGGAAATACTGACATTTAGCCTTCCGGAGTAAGGCCGGAAACAGTAAATCCTCAATACTACTATGCACTAGAAAAGATAGATTTTAATAATTTGTGCAAGATTCAGTCTAGCAAATTAATTTACTTGTAAATTATACAAATTGGAAAGCCTAGTATTATCCCACAAGGCAACATGGCTGGACTTCATTCTGAGCCAGCAGCTGGGGAACCCATTCTCTCTTAATCAGCCTACTGCCTCATTTATTGGACACATGCACAAAAGGTAGCCGTCACCAGTTCTAGTCATACTGGTAGGTGAAGCATTTGGTCATAGGCCCATAGTTCTCCTCCTCCTCTCCTCAGCCACCAAATGATGTTAAAGGGCATCAATGTGAAACTTACTGTCAAAGGAAGGAGTAATGATTTTGTGGAATAAACAACGAGATAGAACTTTTTTCCCCACCAAAATGAAACACTATTGTATTTTTAGTAAGTAACTTTAGAAGATAACTTTTAAGAGCAGAGATTAGCCTAGCTTAGCATATGTGTGATAAATGATTAAGAATTTCAGGAAGTCGCTTTTCACAATGAAAATAATTACTTTTCCACAAAGTGTTTCCGATTACCATCTAACAGGTTTTCCATGTTTATGCACAGTCTACTGCAGTCTTAAGGCAGAGTGAAGCTAAGCATTCCTAGCAGTCATAATACAACCACGACAGGTACTATCATACAACCTTACAGTGAGTGACAGAGCTAAAGTTTGTCATATCTTAAAGGACTATGTTACATTCCTTTACCCCAAAGAAGCTCATCTTGATTATCACATGAATGGAACACATCTCATCTTTACTGCATTTTTATTAGATGTACAACAAGGCCTGAATGAAGCAGCATGCCACCAATTCCTACTTATGGTGATATTGCAGTGCCTCCCCAGGGAAGTACAAAAAGATATAACAGAGGAGGGTTTGTATGTAGTCTGAACAACTGGAAAAGTAGGTACAGTAGCTTTCCTTTAAGGCTCAAAGTGAAGTAGTTCTGCCATGTTCCAAGATCTGGACTAGAGAAAGTGTACTGTATGGAGTTTTAATTTGTGCCCCAAACCATAACATTTCGAGACATGGCAGTGTCAAACAGGACACTTACTGTAGCAAACCAAGTATATTCATTACACAAAAGCACCAAACTTACCTCAAGCTCTCATTTCTTTCTGGACACGTCAGTTTTGCAAATCTTATGAGGTAGTCTAGTTCTTTAGAAGGCAAGTATATTGCACCATTCACACCACCTTTGAAATCTTTCTGAACATGCTCTTGAGTAAAATTCTGCAGCACATACTGGACTTGAAGAATTGTACGCAGTTTTTTCTTCTCTGCTTCAAGCTTCAATAGACTCTCTCTTCGCTGGGCCTTCTTCTGTGCTTTCAGCAACTATTTCAATATATTAAATCAACAGTTAAACAGCCAAACAACAAGATTCTAGAACAGAACAGTTCTAGTATTGATCACTCTACACTAAAAAAAAAAACTATAACCTTGGTTAAATAAACACCTAGTTCTTTTTTCAGATACAAGACCTTGCAAGTTCTTCCTCTGGCAGATTTCCCCACTTCACTATTCATTCTCTACACCTATAGCTTTAAATGAAACTGGGTATTGGCAGATTCACTCTTAATTTTCCTCTGCTATATTTGCATAGTATATCACTGCTAATTACTTTAATTGCTTTCCAGAGTGAATAAAGGAAATTGACAGAATAAATACCGATGCACAAACTCAAGCCCATCTGACATTTATCATGTGAAGTTAAAGATGCAGAAGCTGTCTCAAACTCTTCCTAGGGAGAAAACTGCCTACTACTTTGAACATTCCAGTTCAAATAACATAGTAGAGTCCCACAGTTATTCTGTTAGCAGAAGGCTGAGGCACTCAAATAAGAAACAGCAGTCACAGAATATGTACAACCTCCATGCTCCCAGCATTCCAATATCTATTAGAAGTAGAGTCAAGAAAAAAAATATTAGCTTGTATTTTAAATATAGCATAAGCTCAAGAATAAACCTGAACTAGCAGAAGCTAGTGATAAGATTTTGATTACTAGAAATACCTAGAAGCAAGGCACATTGGCTCAAAAACCTTCATTTCTGCTGTTTTACAGGAAGCTATGTAGAGGAAAGCTACGAGATAAGCCATGTTTTGATACTCAGCATAGTGGTTTGTGTTCAACACGATAATCAAGTGAACCCAAAAGCAGCAATACCACTGGAAAGGCTTAAACCACACAATGCAGTAAGCCTCTCATAGCCTTACCTGCAGTTACTACACATACAAGAAAAGAAGTCTAAGCAAAATTGCTTGGGTCTCAGTCACAAACAGACCGTTTTACTAGTCTAGCTTGTCAGTATTATACAAGAGGCAAAGAAATTCTGCCAGAGTGACTAATCATGTTTTGCCTCCCCAGCACTACATCAGATCAGATCTTTTCACAAGAACTGCATTTTCCTGAGAGCCAAGAAACTAATTTCTCCAGCAGTCAAAGAAAGCACTTGCTTACATGAAAATATGCCACATCAAATCCTGAAGTCCTAAATAAAACACTAGAACTGTAAGTTGCCATAATTAGAGAAAACTACAGCAGAATAAGTAGCAAAGTCCTTCATCTCCAGCAGAATCTCACCAAGAGCTGTACTAACTGAAGCCAAAGTTACTTAATACCAGTGCTTTCCATACTGGAAATAAACTGGAAAAAAGCATTTCATTTAGAAGGAACCTTAAGAGGTCACCTAGCCCAGCCCCCAGAACAATGAAGAATGATGCTGAATCAAGAACCAACCACTTAGTTTTCACTGTAGTCACGCCTCAAATACCTGGGGAGAGATTCAATGGCTTCTCTAGGCAGTCTGTTCTAGTGCTCAGTTGTCGGTGACACCTTCCCTCCTATCTAGTTGGAATCTGCTACCTCAATTTCTTATTCATTCTTCTACATACCTCACAACAAAGACTAGCTCTATCTTTTATGGTATCTGAGGACTAATACATACATACATACATACTACATAACTCCTGCTAATTCTTCACTTCTTGGGGTTCAGTAAGCCCAGTTCTTCCAGGCTTTCACTGATCTGCTCTAGCACCTGGCCTTACAGGGGCCCACCAGTGGACTCAAATCATCTATAACATCTGTGCACCGAGTAGCCAGGGATAGACACAGCTGGTTTAATGAACACTAAGTGAAAATAATCAGTTCCCTTTAAATGCTGGCTAGGAGTCTGGTCTTCACTGCTACAGGATATGCAATTTACTTTGGCTGCTGCCCACAAGGAGGACCTCCATGGACTCTTCAGTGGAGCTGATCATCCACCAGTCCACACCTACACAGGGAATGAGTCTACCCTAGGCACAAGGCATAGGCAAGATGGTTCCATTTTAAACCTAGAGTCATCTCAAATACAGACAAGTTCAAATGATTCAGTTTGCTTAAGCACAAGTTCTTAAAACAGTACAGAGAACACCACATTGAAGACAGCATCATACAGTTGTCAGTATTTACTCTGATCTAGTCTGTGTTTCAGACAGTATAAGCAGATTGTTCACCTGAGTTCCGAGACAAACTGCTTAGCAATCTGTACAGTGGCATGTAAATATAGCAATTGGAGGAACAGTGCAAAGATCAGTCAACTCCTGACAGTGTCATGAGCAACATATTATACTTACATCTTGGCTAAGACCTGAAAATGTCTTCTGAAGCTCCTTGGCAAATTCTAGATTGTGTACTACTTCATCATATTTCTCTACTGCCTCCTATAAAGAAATAGATAAAAATACATTTAATACTTAAGACTACTGATTGCATCTCAAACCTATTTTATTTAATCTCACTGCAGAGCTAGTGATCTAGTAAGTTCTTCTTTGACACTAACTTGTAACAACTTACACTGTCTATCACTATCAATAACCATCTGAGATGCATTTTCCATGCAATACCTCATGCAATGCTTGGTATGCTAATGCTGAAGCAGGAAAGCTTAAATATCTCTTATTTTCCATTTTTCTTTGTTTCTGCAAGTCTCAACAATCAGATAAAAACAGCTGTTTATCATCAGATACTAACATGAAACTTGAAAGAAATACAGAAGTTTAGTACTGAGGCTTTAGCCTGATGCTTAGTTGAAATACCTTGACAGGTAATTCATAAAAGCTTTCAGAAGTTAATGGTATGGAGGGCCAGTCATACTCTCCTGAAGTCTTGCAAATTTTATTTCTACAAGTAAAGCAGCGTTCCTGACTTCATTAATGGCTTTAACACATCTTACTCCATCAACTTCAAAAAGAATGTAGATTCTTAATTACATTTTTATACACCCTATGAATTCCTTCCCTTATCCACTGAGAAGTAAACTCATTTGTAAGTCTCCTTGAAGTCTGAAGATAGCAAAATGCTGTAGTTCAGATACACTGCACATACCCACTTAACATAAGGAAAACTTGGGAAGTAAGAAGTTAAATTTAACTACAGCACATATGTGCTTTACTATGAATAAACCAAACTGAATGTGAGATATCAAAGTTAGACTGACAGGCCATTTGTAACACAACATAAAGCTCTTTCAGTGTAGTAATGTTGACACGTGCTTTATCCCTGCAGTGGTAAAGCTTCACCTACTGTCGCAATAATATTTGGGATTTGCAAATTAACTGTGCTCTTAAACTGAGAAGCAAGTTTCAGGTTATGTTATTCCATTTGTCTGATTGACAGCCTGGGGAAAAGCAATAGCTTCCTTTTGTCACACAGCTGTTATTAACATCCATTAACAGAAACATTAATGTTTGAGTGAGAGTTAGCTCCTGGTCTGACAGTAAGGAATAATCAGCTGAGCCACAGCAGGCCAGAACAGTATTGCCAAAGGAGACAGTAAACTTGCTGGGAGCTCCTTATTTTTGAAACTTTTTTTTTCCCTAAAGTAAGGCAAGCACACTAATTGCTCATGCCATTGCTCACGCACCACCAGCAATTAGTTTCATTCAAACTGCTTGCAGAACAAGCTCATCACTACATGTGTACTTGTGTGAAAAACAATGAAAAATACAGAGATGGCAAGTTGCTTTAGAGCTCTTCTATATTATGTGCAGTTAAGCTTTATTTCAGAAACTCAATTAACCTCTGTTTTAGCTTCAAGCACCAGATCCTGGTAGTTGTATATACATTAGTAATTCACATCTGAAGTGTAAAAATGCAGTATTTCTGTACCTTAATGGAGCACCTGAAATAAGGACTTGATCAGAGCAGTTACATATTGAGCACTCCTAGAGCAGCCATCTCAAGTTTAATTACCAAGTCAGTTCACTAGCAAAACGGAATCTTATTCTGTTTTAAAAGCCTGAGACACTCCAAAAATTGAACTCTGATAAGTATACTAACTACAGTGAACACCTAACAGTTGCTAAATACTTAAGCTCAGCTGGAATAGTGAAAGCCAGTAATAAAGTTCATCACCTACATATTTTCTAAAGTCAATGCAGCTGGGTGCATTCTGCAAACAAAACATCTACAAAATCCTCTTTTTAGACCATACTTCGTAATTTCCACTTTCTCCTGATGTTCTGTTTTTTCATATTCAAAGCACAGACCAAGCAAAAAACAACAGTCACATTAAAGAGTAGCTCTGCAGCATGTTCCAGATTAACAGCTTAAAGGAAAATACTGCTCAATAATCTATTAGCAACAGAAGACAACTGATAGTTTAGCACTTGGGATCTTAACAAAGTGGGGCTCTTTCCCCATCCATTTCCAAGTGGAGTGTAGAACTAAAAGGTCATCTCACTTCACGTGAGATTTAATTCATTTGCTCCAGTGCTTAAGCGGGCAAAAGACATCAGATTCCATAGAAAAGTATTAAATGATCATTCGCTCCAACAGGTCTCGTCTACTTTTAAGCAGACAGCTTTTCCCCTCTTGTCTCCTTCATGATTAGTCATCCTTTACAAAGGATTACAAGTACAGATACATTTGCGTTCCCATATTGCTGCATTGTGATGAAGCTAATGGCCAATGGATTCTTTCTCCAGCTGGTCCATTATGAGAGTCAGCACAAACACTGAATAGCCAGTGCCCTTTGTTACAGGAATGCTCTTAACACATCTCTGAAGCACACTTTAAAACATGCTCAGTAATCAGAGCAATAAGCCCTTTGAATTGTGTGGCACCTCACCACCCAGCAACAGCTTTCATATTATAGATAACTACATACATATATATGTATATACACACACAGTTTCCCATTCCAGAAAACATGAAGTCCAAGACAAAAAAAGCCAGAACCAGTTTTAACACCAAGAGAGTTGAAGCTAACTTCAGGGAGCACACCACACTTGCTGATTAGCAGTCTTGCATCCTGGTATTCAAAACTCTAGTAGTCTTGGAGCTAACATGCAATTCCAGCTAACATCTATTAATGAAGTACTGAGGATTAGCTAGCCTAGAAGAGTTGGTCTGTGTTCTAACATGGCAACACCACAAAACAAACATGTTAGATGTGGATACCTCATCATGAGATACAGAGTAACACTGAAGTTGAAAGACTGCAGAGCAATCGTCAGACCTTCTGTACACATGAAGGCTAAAGCTTACCCATTCAGCTTAATTACCAGCTTGCCCATTCTGCTTGGCAAAAAAAAAAAAAAAAACAAAACCAAAAAGCAACCCAAAAGTCCACAAGCATTTCTTCAAAGTTACATACTGCATCTTTCAATCAAATCCATCCATTCCCCCACAGTGCAAGCTTACCAACTGGTCTTGATTGAGGGCCTCTCCCTTCTTCAGTCGATCTTTGTAGTCTTCTAGTTTGAGCTACAGGAAAATTTAAAGTCAGTTTTATACTTATTTCTAATGTTAAGATTGAGTGAAGTATTCCCTTTAGATCTGCATACTGCAGCAAAACAGTAACTTTACTACCTCCTTTAACTTTCAGGAGAACACAGACTTAGCTGTTCCTTTGATTTTGCAAACATTCTCCAGGGCTTCCTCATTCCCTTTTATCCCCATTCATACCTTTTATCTTTTTTCCTTACTGCCTTTGTTTCATTTAAGAAATAATACATTGACCTTAAATCTTTAAGAGGCTCCAAACACATTCACCATCTTCATTTCAAAGTATTGTGCCTTTTCATTTTTCCAAGCCAATGTCACATTTAGTTATTCTATCCTGGAATAGTCCTACTTAATTTTTCTACTGTATGTGTATCAGAATCTAAGGTAATCAGGATTTTATTGCACTATTTCTTAAGAAAATGGACTACTGCATTCAAGTAAAAAAGTTTTTTTCTAATGCACTTAATAGTCTCTAACAGCTGAAATGAACTATGCAAAAATAAGCTACTAGGTATTGCCCTTAATCACAGGAAAAATGAAGCATACACTACCATGAAGTTGAACATTATTTCATTTATCTGCCCAAACAGATTTTATTAACACAGTATCTAGAACCAGGAATACTTCCTATTCATTCTAGCAAGTCACTTTCATTTGCTAGTGAGGCCATATTGTAATGTGCTAACCTGAAACAAACAAAAATACTGGTAGGCTTCCTTGGCCGAGTTAGAATAAATGCACTTGCTTAATCACAAAGACAACATGCTTATCTGAGATTACTCAGAAATGCAGCATAATGCATGATATAAGAGACAGCAGTAATTCCTGAACACCTGGAGGAGAATCAATTTCCATAGCCATATAGCCTTAAGTCTTATCTAAACACCTCTTCTCACCCTAAAACATGATGCATCAGGTTTTTTTTGTTTTTTGTTTTTTTTGTTTTTTGTTTTTTTTTTTTAAAAACGCATTTATAGAGTCTCAGAATTCACACAATTACTTTGTTTTTAATTCTGACCCAGTATCAAAAGCAACAGCAGCAGCTTCTTTAGTTCTGTAGAAAACATTCTCTTGATTTATAATCACACATCGATATAACTTTCAGTTACCAAGCAATCAGTGGGGAAGTCCTAGAACACAAAAGCTTGAGTGGCTACATTGCTTGAGCTGCAATGTTTAAAAGTATAGCATCAATACTTATTAACTGTATTCCCTGGAAAAAAGGCACAGCTCCAACACAAAAAAAAAAAAAAAAAAAAGCAGGCTTTGGCATCTTTGTGTAGGAGCCTCCTGCTGAACAACATTTGTCTATATATAAAATATAGCAGTCGATCCATGTATATAGCAGTCCATCGTTAATAACATTTGACATTGCTTTAGCCACAGCAAAGACTGCTCATGTTCTTACTTATATCCCTACGTCCCAGTATGAGATGCATATAATCAATAGAAATACAAAGACTTTTTTTTTTTTTTTTAAGGCATTCAACTACATCAGAACAGCTCGAAGTCTGTTCTGAACTCAGCCTGGCAGAGAAGCACCCCAATGCTGACCAGCAGTCACTGAACTCTGAATTAATTACCACAGAGCAGGTTCTGAGTTACTACATCCCTGCTTCTACAAAACAGTGCTCACATCACATCAAATGCAAGCAGCCCATTACAATGAGAATAAAGAACATTTTTCCCCCCCCACTATGCAATAGCGAAACAAAACTCATGAAAGGCGCAGAACAGTGATATTTTAAGAAGCCCTGTATTATTACACACACGCCCTTATACTGATGAGTCCTCCCATCAGCCATTTAGCAGAGTGCCACCCCAGCAGGAAGACACGTTACCTTCTTCTTCTCGATATTCCTGATCTTGTGTTTGAGGCAGATGAGCCCATTGTCGATGTAGGTCTCGTATGCCTGGGAAGGAGAGGCTGCCGAGTTCAGTGCGGCCTGCAGCGGGCTGGCGGAGGGCTGGCTGTCCCCAGCCGGGGTCACCTGCTGCTTGGCTGCCTTCATACTCTTCTCCTCCCCCTCCTCCGACCGGCCTGAAGGTGACGATGGGCAACGGAAAGGGGCTTGGGAAAGCTGCACCATTGAAAAGGATGGAGCTGCAAGGGAACTGCGCTTGTTTAGCTCTCTTTTCTCAAGTTACACCTTATCACGCTTTGACAGAGAAACACGGAGCCACAGCACAGAGCCCCGGTAAGGACGCGTTCCCTGCCTTGCCCTCTCCTCCCTCCCTCCCTCCTCGAGTGTCTGCATCAGAGATTTCAGTGCGAAGGCAAACTTCGCGTGGCCGCCCAGCCAGCAGAAACGCTTCACACACGCACACAGACACACAGATCCGGCAGCGGAAGGCTGCTTCCAGAAGCCCGAACGCCCGATGAACAGCGGGCTGCCTTGCCGCACGCAGTGCCCGCAAGGGAATAGCCGCAAGCGCGCACCTGCGTGCCGTGCCCGGCTCTCCCATCCCATTAAAACGGTTTTACCCCTCCCTGACCTTCGCCGCAATCCGAGCGGCGCCGCAGCCTTAAAAGCTCCCCACAGAAAAGAGTGAAAATGCAAAAAGCTGCGTAACACGGCGGTGCAGCCGCACGCTCGCCTACACCGGCGCTGCCCCTCGCGGAGAAGCGGCCCCGCCCGCAGCCCGCAGCCACCCGCGTGGCGGCAGCGGTCCGAGGCGAGGCGGGGAGGGAGGGGCCGGCTTTCACCTTGAGCGCGGCCGCTTTGCGGGGGATGCTCCGCGCTCCGCACCCCGGCCGTGACGCCGCACCGCCGCCGCCCTGCGGCGCCCGCCCCGCAGACCGGCAGTAGAACGAGGCGCTCCGGCCCCTGAGGGCGAGCAGCACCCCCTCGCCCCCACCCGGGTACAGGGAGAAGGATGAGGAGGGTAACGGCGGCGGGTTCCTTCCCGTCCGAGCACCGCAAGTTCACGACGACCGCCACCGCCCGCACCCGGTGCCGCGGCGCGGCGCGGCCGGCCCCTTGCTCCCACCCCCCCCCGCTCACCTCGGTGCCCGCACACGCTCAGGCCCGCCCTGCCGCCCGCCCCCCGCCTTATATAGCGCCGCGAGCCGCCGGGCACGGAGGTGGGCGAGGCCGCGCTGCGGGACGTGTCTCGTCACTGAGGTCACCGCCCGCTGCCAATGGGAGGCGGCGCCTCACCGCCCAGCGTCACGTGATGCGGAGAGGGGGGCCACCGTTAGTCGGGGCGGGGCGGGCCGGTCGCCCGGCTGGGTGTGCGAGGGGCGGGGCGGGCGCGGCATCCCCGCGTCAAGGTCAGGGTGCGGGGTGCGGGCCGAGCCCGGAGCCCGTGTCCGGTCACACATTTGACCGGTGCGTTCTGGTGGCCGTGGGAAGCAACAAAGTGTTGGCCCACACCTAGTGAAAGCAAAAGGGGTCTCCCGGGCCGGTAAAGAGCCGTTTACAAGCTTGATTTCACGTAACAAAACGTGGTTGTGGCATCAGGCTTGGTAGAGTTCAGGTTTTGTCATTGTCATAGGGTTTGGATTTTGGGTGGTGCTGTATGGAGCCGGGAGGTAGACTCGATGGTCCTTATGGGTCTCTTCCAACCCTTCCAGTTTATGATGGTTCTATGAAAAGATGTGCACGTCCTCTACAAATGCAAACTAAAACACTTAATAGCCAGCAATGCACGTAAGTCCCATGAATACAGATAATGAAGTCATCACAGGCAAACTTCTGATAACCTCTAGCAATGTCATCGGTGCTGCACAAGGCATCAAAGGAGAAAACACACCTTCCAAAGACCAGAGGATTAAGCTGGAATTGTGTTTCCTGTTTTTCTCTTTGTGGCCATTACCACAAGAGCAGTAACAGAACTCACAGGAAAAGGTACGACAACAGGATCACAAAACTGCAGAATCATGGAATGGTTCACGTTGGAGGGGACCTTAAAGCCCACCCAGCCCCAACCCCCTGCCATGGGCAGGGCTGCCACCCAGCAGTTCAGCTGCCCAGGGCCCCATCCAGCCTGGCCCTGAGTGCCTCCAGGGATGGGGCACCACAGCTTCTATGGGCAGCTGTGCCACCACCTCACTGCCCTCTGAGTAAAGAATTTCTGACTAACATCTAATCTAAATTCCCCTTCTTTTAGTTCAGAGCCATCCCTCTCATTGTACTATCACTATCAGCCCACGTAAAAAGTCAATCCCCTTCCTGCTTGTAAGCTCCTTTCAAGTACTCAAAGGCCACAGTGAGGTTTCCCTGGAGCCTTCTCCAGCCTGAACACACGCAGCTCCCTCAGCATTTCTTCATGGGAAAGGTGCTCCAGACTCTGAGCATCTTCATGGCCCTCCTCTGGACTTACTGCAACAGCTCCACAACTTTCTTGTGCTGGGGTCCCTGGCCTGGATGCAGTACTGCAGGTGGGGCCTCATGAGGGCAGAGCAGAGGGGGACAGTCCCCTCCCTCATCCTGCTGGCCACTCCTCTTTTGCGACAGCCCGGGAAAAACAAAGACATTTTGAAAGAGAAAAATGCATCAGTAAGGAAGGGTTGCAAAGAGAGGTTTTACAGGACACAAAAAGTGTTTGCATAGTACACGGAGTAGATGAGAGAACCACAGGAGAAGGATCATAGCAAGACTACGTTTCAAAGAAGAAAAAAAAACAACAGGCAAATGATAAATGGTTCAGGTGATGGTGTTCACGGAATAACACAGAATTGTATTTGGCAGCCCAAGACAAGATGTAGCATCCATCATGTTGTCACTTCTGCTTTAATCACAAGTCTGAAAAACCATTTTTCTTAGAGTCTTCACTCACAGAGTGATGTCAGCTATGGTAGCAGACCAGTTTGCATGAAGACTATGAAGAAATGTCAGTGAATAAAACGCAGGTTGTAAAAAGATCTCAAATTATCCATAAGTTCACTATTCAGATCACTGAAACATTTTGAAATTCAGCCTTTTTCTGGTGCAATGCCAGCAGTAGATGATACAGAATATTGTTCTTACAGAAATTTGCACCCCTGCTTGACTGCTTGCCATTGACTTGAGCGGGACCCATGGCAATACCTAACAAAGTAAGGCTCATATGTCCTTCTAGGAGCAGCGACATGCACTGAAATATAGATTTCTGTTCTTTGTGTGGGTTTGTTCAGAGCTAGCACCAATGGGCTGCATCCATTCAAAGCAATTATAAAATGACCGACCAATTAACACATATATTAACAGTAAGTTATAATTAATGTGAAGAAACCTGGGAATATTCTATACATCCTAATTACAGCTGGCAAACTGCTGTATAGTGCAATTTTAAGGAATTCTATAAAAGAGGAAAAAATGAAAGGAGGACTCACAGAAGCCAAATCGGTGTTTAAAATCAAATGAACTACATTTTGAAACAAATGCAGAACAAGTACTTCAGACTGATGCTATTTGTACATGTATAGTATATGTGTGTAGTCTCCAGAGTACTTTAAAGAATGTTATTAATGTTCTAAGGTCAAGCACATCAAAGTTAGGAAACGCTGGGATTAAGAGCAGCTTACATTAATTAGTATAACTGCATTTTGCAGATCCATCATGAGACCATATTTAAGTAGATGATCACAGAATATCACAGTCTGGCCACACATAGATCATAGCTGCACAGTCCTGGGCTCTCAGCACTCCCAGCTCTGAGATTTGTGTGTTTCACGCTGGCATCTGAAGGGGCTGAAGAAGAACATTCTGATCATTTATTCATGTTTGACTGATTCTGCTTATCTCCTCCGATGGGCACTGCCCTATTTTTCGCAGTCCCACTGGTTTGTCCCACTGTCATATTTCTTGCCTTCCAATTCCCACTCCTGTACCCTGGACTCAGGCTTCTGCCCAGCTTTGCATGTTACCTTGAGTAACCAAGTAACCTCAGGGCCAATACTTGTGACCTGTAAACTTCATCAGGCAACCTTTGCTAGCACTGCTTCAGCTGCAGGTGGGGCATCCTGGATGTAAATACAGACCTATCATTAAGATACAGGAACTATGTGGTCAAGAGCTGTGAGACAGAAGTAAGAAAAAAACAAGTCATCCCTGCCAACTCGGCCATGCACATGCTTGAAGGAACAGGTAACCAAAGGACAACTGAGGAGAAATATGGAAAGAGGTCCTTAGGACCACCAGGAGACACTCATGACACCAGCAATCCAGCACAAAGGGGCGGAGAAATATGCAAAGAGCTTCTTGGAAACAATTATGTCTGATTGTTCTCAGAAATCTAATGCATATGCATAGCTTAATTGTATTTGTATAGCTACCATCTGAAAGCAAGGTGTGCACATTATGTGGAGTGATCCCTGTGTATCCAGTACTGCAATAAAGAATGTCTGCCTCTTTATGTTACATTGGTGTAAAGGAGGTTTCTCTTCCTCACAGTCTTTGGTGAAGGCAGGATCTACTTCTCTGATTCTAAGTTGTTTGCCCAACTTCTGCTAGTTTTCCACACCTGACTCTTCACCCAGCATCCATAGCATCCAGCACTGTCTGCTTCCCTTGCAGGGAGTCAACACCATCAGTTTGCAGTGGAAACAGGAGACCAGCTTCCTACTTCCATCCCCTGCCATCCCTGTTATTAGTGTATTACGGAGCCCCCAAAAGTAAGCGGATGTGTAAAATGAGATTGGGTGCATGCTAACTTTAGGAAAGACAAACAGTATGTATGGTGTATGCATAGATTGTTAATGTGATGACTAGAGAAGCCAGTCTCAGTGATAGGATATTTGTGAGAAAAGCAGACTGAAGAACCTTGGAACCAAGAAGGGATAAACAAGACCTCAGAAGGATGAGTATTAGATTGACACTCAAGTTATTGGAAGGACCTGGAGGATATTATGAAATATGTTGCTGCAAGTCAGTGCTGTGCTGCAACAAGTTTTTCATGTACGCTTTGTGGCTGTCTGTCTGCTGTTCAGAAGCCAGCCAGAAAGGATACTTCACTTGGTGTCCAGCATTGCATTACATGAGTTGCTGCACATGATAACTTTTGCCTATGCTTGCTAAAGGTATTGTTCTCAGTCTTTTCTCAGCTTGTTCCAATTTACCCTTTGCACTCCAGCTCATCTTCTGCGTTAGCCTCACAGAATCCCAGCTCCAGTTCACTCATACAAAACCTTTTTCTCATTCCTCTTTACCTCTGTGTTCAATTCCACCTAGCAAACTGGTTCACAGTCCTGCTCTTCTTGTGCAGCCAGTGCCGGGGCACCTTTTCCAATTCCCAGCCCATTTTAATTTCCTCACTTAGTCCTAACCTTGCCAGAACTCTTGATTTTATTGACTCCTTTGCATTCCCCTCATTTTTTTCTTCCACTTCCTGCATTTTCATCAGAGATTTTATTCCTCCACGATGCCCAGGGGAAAGTGGAAAAGGAGCCCTGAAATTACACTGAAATAGTTCCACTGTCTGGGAGCAGCAGTTACAAGCTTAGTCAAATTCCCCTTCTGTTGCTCCAGGCCAAACATGGTGTGTTTAATTAAAGCCCATGTTAACACGTAGAAGATCTGTAAGGGAATGGAAGCATGCTCACTGGCAGAAGCATCTTTGGAGAATTTACAAGCTCTGCTGAATAAACTTGCTGGGGAATACGTGCCTGCATATAAGCATACTGCACAAAAGCCAATCTTTGAAAACAGAGTGGAAATTTCCTTTCCCGGACTGTAGGATTCTACAATTTCAGTGATAGTGCAAACCTCTTTTTTTTTTTTTTCACATTCCCAAGAATGGCAAACACCACAGGTCTCACTCAACTCAGTTTGAGGCAAACTCCTAGAATCACAGAATCATGAAGGTTGAAAAAGAACACTAAGATCATTCAGCCTATCCACCAAGCCACCCCCACCATGCCCACTAACCATGTCTCTCAGTGCCACATACATGTGCTTCTCGAACAAGTCCATGGACAGCGTGACTCCACAGCCCCTGAGCAGCCTGTTCCATGGAATAGAACATTTCATCTTGAACTGAAAAAGCTGCTGAAGTAAATACTAATTTTTAAAAACACATTGGGAAGTTCTGGGCAACCTTAGTAATTAGAGGGGCAGTTGAAGAGGAGGTTGTGGTCCAAGTGGTATAACCAGCAACACGTCCCTGTTAGTCTCTCTGTCCCTACTCATTATTTTATCAAACATCGGCTGCAAAAGAGGAAACACTGTAAAGCAAGCATTCCTACTACATTTCTTTATGTGTGTGTGTGTTTGTGAACATTTCAAAGAAAATTCATGATTTCCAAGGGCGAGATTAAAGGGAAAATTTACCCTTGAATGCTTTGTAATAGAGACTGCTAAATGGAAGTGAACTTGTTCCTTGTGTCAGAAGCATTGCTTTCATTGATGTTATGAAAAAAGTCTACCTACTCCCAAAGCCTTGCAAGGTGCAGCTCACAATGGTGTGTGTCAGTTTTTCAGCAGCTAAACTCCCCACAGAGGTTGTATGAAGAAAACAGGCAGACCGTGGAGCCAAGAGCTGGACTCTATCCTTACGGGTCCCTCCCAGCTTGGGATATTCTATGACTCCATGATTCTAAATAGCACGTGGAAGGAATGATGATGTTTTGGATTCAGAGCAGGGATGGAACTGTATGCACTAAATAAGGAAGAAAGTCTTATGGCGTGCAGTTAATATTAACATAATGAATAGCCCCTCAGTGAGATCTGTCCAGCCTATGTATTGTACAAGTCCTACGTAAATGCAGCACGTTGTTAACATCAGCACTGGACTTACCATTTCTACATATGACACATTTAGGAGCCACATTTAAAGATCAGCCTTATTCTGGCATTGCCCAATTGTTGAATGCATCTTTTAATAGTCATAGTCCATAAAACAGAGACTGCATGTAGGGGTAAGTTGCCCTACATATTTCCCCATGAAAAAGAAAATCCAAGTCAATTTGTTTCCAAAGCAGACTCCTGTTATTTAGCGTCAGTATGAAAAGCATTTTCCACTAACTGATATAGGAGAGTTCTGTGATTGGAAGATTTTCTTATGAATTGGAACTTTCAAACTGTGCATGCTCACCATCCCACATAGAGGTTAACTTCACCATAACGTACCAGCTGTACTTTCTCACCAGTTCCTCTATGGAGGAGGCAGAGCATGGACAGCTGCCTGTGCCAGAGCCCTTTTCCTCTTGAATCCTCCTCCTTGATGAAAAGGCAGCACAATCTTTTTTACACTTCTGAATTTTCCCTATGCCTCTCTGTTCTTAACTGTGTCATACTGAAGTTATTGTTTCCTTAATATCCCATTGATTTACTTGATTTTGTTAACCTCCATAGTCTCTGTGTTCTTTCTCCTCCAACTTCCTTGCACAGGTTTCTCTCTGATGTTGTTTTCCTACCATTACTTCTCACTTCTTGAGCTCTGCAGCACAGCTCCCCTGTAAGCTAATTCCTTATCTTAGTATAACTTTCTCCTTTTTGATTCCACAGAGTTTGTCTTTCATGAAAACATCTTCTATCCTTCCATCACAAATATGAAGAGCTCTTCTTTGCTCTTCTTTTTCTCTGCGAATTGAAATATTAGTCTTTTGTGTTGTAATTACCTGTAGGAGAATTTGTTTGCTATGGTCTTCCCCTCTATTATTGCATCTTCCCAATTGCTTTTGTAAACATTTTTCAAACATCTGGAGTCCTTCTTCAGGTGTCTGAGTTCTCATTCAAGCATATTTTCCTCTTACAGAATTTGGTTTTCTTGTTTGTTCACCAGTTGAGCTTCTGGACTCTGACCTACTAATGGCTCCAGTCTCTGCCTCGTAGAGGAACTCATCTCACAAGCATAAATCTTTGGCTGTCTGTACCCAAGGGACCTTACATGAGCAGCTCAAAAATGTTCCAAGCCAATACGTCCTAAAACATAACGGCCTGACTCGGTGGGTTTCTTTTTCCTAGCAGTCATCTCAGGTATGAATCAGACTGCAATGATTTGGATGGCTTAGCAGCTTTTGTGCCACAAGCATCCCACAAGCAGTAACTGTAACTCTTTGAGAAAAGCTAATTGACTTCAATTATTTCTAGGGAAATGTTAATGACACGTTTCTTTCTTTCACTACCTAAACATCTTGGATATCAGACCTTACAGGTGGACCTGAAGAGAACATCTTCACTTGTGTCTCCCTTTGAATCTAACTGATGTCACATCTGCATTCAGAGACTCGGATTTCATTTCAAAGTCTGATTTCAGACCACTGTGGACAATCTCTACCATACAGCGTATTTCCCTGTATCATTACCCCATATATTGTGAGGAAAGAAAAAATTGGTTCTTCTCACTGATCTTACCTCATCAGAAAGAAAGGAGGAGTGGTAGACAACTAGACAGCCCTGGCATCTGTAACCTGAACTCTGGGCTCCATTCCTATAGCACTGTTTTTAAATCTGCAAGTTCTGAGTCATTTTATAAGCAAAATGTTACATGGATAAGTATAAAACGATAGGGAAAAGCCCTGGAACCAAAGACCCAAAGCAGTCCTCTGATAGCTCCAATGAAGCAGAGAAGTTATTTCTTAAAATGTACACATATGTGCTTAATTTTATGCTGCTTATTTTTCCCAGAAAATGAAACAATACAGATCACATGAATGTGAATAAAGACAAGCATAAATATTTATTGGATGTCTGTTTCTTGACTTGCAATGACTTCTTGCAGAATTAGAAATATGAAAAACAATTTGGATCCGAATACTTAATTTTCCCATCTTATAATAAAATTCAGGGCAATTATTAATTTGTATTCAATAATCTCACATTTCTATTGCAATCATGACTTTTTTAAGCTAGTAAATAAGTTACTCACAAATCTATCAGTATCCATACAGATATAGAAATTGGTGCTATCAGAAATAGGAGTTCTTTTGTCAGTTTATAACAGGGCTGAAAACAACCCAGCCATTTCAGGAGACGTTTAGCAGGAAATAGTTACCCGCAGGTCCTGAGAACTTGTGTCTCAATATTATTATGTGATCAAAATCAGTATTGGACATCGTTTTGTTCACCCATCTCACCTTACTCCCATTTTCATCTACTCAGTACTTGTTACAAACAGAAATTCAAACACTCCCTCATGAAATTCCTGCGTAGAAACCAATCAGCTTCCCTTATCTCATTAAGTTTTGCCTCAAAAAGCATGCTGTCACTTGGAAGAATTTGATGAAGTGCTTTGCATTTTCAGCTTGACCGCGTTCACCTGAGTGCAGCCACTCACACAAGTGCTGGGACATGGCAGTCTGGAGCTCCAGCGAGCATCAGCTGCAATTGACTCTGCAGATTATTTTTCATTCAGGATGCAAATGAAACATGCACATAAGAATAAGCTTAACTTTAACCATTTGAGTAATACCACTGACTTTGTTAAGACAATGTACTCTGCATTTTTTATTTTTATTACAAATTCATATTGAAAAGCATGGGTTTTTTTTGGTTTTTTTTTTTTGTATTTGTTGCTTTTCCTGCTCACAAGAATTGTGACACTAACGGGGCTGTTCTCCTTAAAAAGGTGCAGCGAGTACTTCATTGAGATAAAAATCTTCACAGCTTTCCAGCATAGTATTTGTGTGCTAATGGCACAGTAGCATAAAGAACTTTACTTAAAGTGGTTATGCATAATTGTTTACTCTCTGAATTATTCATATAATTCAGATACATGTGTATTATTGTGTTTGAAAATGTAACAAGTACTGCTCCAGAGAACCTGATAATTAAAAGAAAGAAAACAAAAGAATGAGTGTTCCTGCAGCACTTTGAACACGCAGAAATGTACAGCTACCAAAAAAGCAATGAATAATCTTGTCAAAAGCTTATACTGCTATACCTCCTAGAGCCAATGGCATACGAGGAACAGTTCATAGATTTAAAAACAATATCAACAGCAAACCACTTCAGAAACTTACTACAACACAGGAGAACAGTTTCTCTAAATTGTTTGCAGTTTTCCTAGCTTTCAACCAGCTGTACATTAGCACAATCAAAAGCAAACACCTGTGGAACATGAGAATCACCACCCCAGTTAAGTGAAGGCAGCAGTGCTTAATCACTCTGGGCTGGAGCACCTCTCCTGTGAGGAAAGCTTGAGAGAACTGGGCTTGTTTAGCTTGGAAAAGAGAAGGCTCTGGGGAGACCTCATAGCGGCCTTCCAGTATTTGAAGGGAGTGTATAAACAGGAGGGGGAATGGCTGTTTATGAGGGTGGATAGTGATAGGACAAGGGGGAATGGTTTTAAACTGACACAGGGGAAGTTTAGGTTAGATATTAGGAGGCAGTTTTTCACACAGAGGGTGGTGACACACTGGAACAGGTTGCCCAAGGAGGCTGTGGATGCCCCATCCCTGGAGGCATTCAAGGCCAGGCTGGATGTGGCTCTGGGCAGCCTGGTCTGGTGGTTGGTGACCCTGCACACAGCAGGGGGGGTTGAAACTGGATGATCAGTGTGGTCCTTTTCAACCCAGGCCATTCGATGATCACCTTCCACATCCATGGGGCAGCCAGGTCTACTCAGCCTTGGGCAGACAAGGGAACTCAGCAGTGAAAAGCCTCCGCTTTCAGCAGCAGAGCCCCACGCAGGTGCTTCTGATGTCAGTGGCAACCAGAAACACTCAGCTGCATGGAAAACACAGCCACAAGCCTTGAGTCTGCAAGTACTGGTGTGCAGATTTATCTCTAAGCACATGAATAATCCTGCAAGGCAGAATCCTGACTTCACTGAAATCATTGTACATATTGCCATGGGCTTCTCAAGGATCTGTATTTTGTCCCTTACTCCCACATGAATATTTAGACATATTTTATGGGAAAGCTGTTAGATGGAAAACATCCGCATTCCCTGTTATGTTGCTGTAATGCCCACCCATGGCACTGCTGTGAATTTCACACCACCCAAGATTTCCAATGTTCCAGCTGTACACCTTCATTTGTTCATGTCAACAGACCTTCCTGCGTAGTTCAAATGCACTCCCACTGCAGAACATTCCCTAAAGCTGTGGCCAGTTGAAGTTAGGTATCTCTGCCGTCTACAGAGAAACAGGATAGGAAAACGTACAGTAAACTCAGGGGACCTTGAAAAAAAACATTACAAACTACATCACTTTGATTTCATAAAGAAGATACTTGGCTATGATGGCTACGTGAAATGCCAATATGATTTATAACTCACTTCTTTGCCTTACTTCAGTAGCTCACAGGCTTTCAATCTCCCTTACCTGATAACTGTGGGTTTTTTTCAGTGTCACAGAGGAGCCCCACAGCTGGCTCATCCCCAAGCATGAAAGGGATCCACGCAGCACATAGTGATGCTGCTCAGCTCCTCTTCTGCTCTTTGCTTCACACGGTGGGATCTAGCAGAGCAAACACAACATGCCAAACCCAACAATTACAAGTGGCCCTCACAAATAACATAAAGAAAACATTATGAAATTTCCCCTCACCAGCAAATGACTTTTATCACAACTAATCACAATACAGTTATTTCCTCTGAACTTCTATTTATCTTCGCTTAGAAAAATTACAGCAGTTTATTGAGCTACAAAATGTTTCTAACTTTCTTTCACATGTAGCTGATGTTACTGCTGCATTTAGGAACACTATCCAAGCCTACGGGCAGTTGAACAGAACTTCACATGGGAATTTCCCTTGAAAACTGATATCATGTTTGGTTAGTTGAGAAGATGATCTGCAGAGGGAGATGATTGATAGATGAAGGAGAAATGAGGGTGCTCCTGAGTAGGCATGTTTTATGTGATCACTGTGCTGTCAGCCCAGCTAAACACATGCTGAAGTGCAGAAGACATCAAATTGACTCCAATTTTAAAGACATGCTCAGTACTTTTCCAGTTAATCTTCAGATTTCTTTAGACTTTTAAAAAGTATATTGGTTAGCTAATGAGTGGTTTGTTAAACCCCTGTTAACGTTCTTCTCCAGCAAATCCGTGAGGCAGAATTGCACACAGCTTCACAAATTGCATCCATCACTTCTGTGGGAATCTCACGGCTGTCAGGAAGTTTCCTACACCAGGACAGAATGCTTGTGGTCATGTGCAGCACTCTGACCAGGAAGGGAAGTTAAATGAGTTTTTCCTTTAATCATCAACTGATTAGATTCATCTTGCTTCCTTTTCTATTTGTTCTCCAAATATCCCGTTGTCCTGTAACACCTATGTCAGGCATTTTTTCACTGACGCTTTTTCTCTGGGCTCCCTGCTTCCCTTCTTCATCAGACAATTACACAAGATGAAGTGTGCAGCATGCAGATGAAGTGCTGCAAAAGAAAAGATGCCCTGAACTCATTATTTGGAGAGAGATGTAGCAATGAACAATTTGCTATGCTGATGGAATAACATATGAAATAAATTAAGTGGAACTGACTTTGCCGTTTTGCATATGGTAATAGAAAGTATAAAAGCAATGCCTTAAAAATGATTAAGCTGATTGAAATTATTATACTTTTATTTTCTACCACGTACGTTAATAAGAGCTGTGACAGTGATTTCTAAGTAGATCACAGAGAATGGTGAGCCAACACGCGTGCTTTAAAACTGCAGTGTGAAAATTTCAGACTGTGTTGCACAGTCATGAGGCCTGTTACTTGCACATTTAATTTCCTTTAAACACTTCCAGCCCAGTGAATGACCATAATTATGAGATGAATGTACTGAAGCCTGAGTCATTTTTTTTTTACCTCTATCTGGATTCTAAGGTAGAAGCGATGATAAGTGTGTTTTTTAAAGAGTCAAACATCTTATTTATTCTGTTGGGCATGAGCTCTCAATTAATTTGAAAGTGTCAATGAATTTACAGCTCGTAATAGATGACAGAAAAACAGTCTTGAAAAACAGATCCAATTTTTCACTGTGGTGTGCTGCTCCAAACAAACAATGCATTTAATAAGGGCTATGGTGGAAAGCACGTGGTAATGGTCAGCTAACACCCTCACTGCATTTACATGTATTTTAACTAAAAAGAAAACAAACTTTTAGAAAAACTGAAACAATACTTCATTTCAAAATGTCTTTTTAGTTGCGGGGATTCCAGAAGATTTCCCAATCCTTTATTATTAAATCTCACAGTACTGCCAATAGCCCTTAGCAAATGTGACATTTACAGCCACTTTAAAGCCCATTTGTACCATTAATACAGGGTGCTGAATGTAACCGGAAATCAGATTCGTGTCCCTCCTTTTCTAATAACTACTCATCCTCAAAGGCTACAACACGAGGAGAAAATTTGAAACAGGAAGAAGCAATTTGCACTTTGTTCCAGTTTGACAAAAGCAGCACAGACAGCATCAGTTTTGAGCTCTCTTCTCATTAATGTGGGTGGTAACGTGGCAGCAGTTTGCCAAACAGGGAGGCAGGCAGCAGTGTGTACAGCCTGGACCCACATGCGTTCCCACTACAGAGCACAGAGCAGGGAGGGGACATACGGGTCACACGTAGCCACAGGCAACCAGAAAGGATAATCCCGCACATAAACACTGCCCTTTTATTTCAGTCAGTTCAAAAGTATGTAATCCCCAAGGTGTAACATTAAGAGGAATCTGCCTCGTGGCTTGAAGCTTGCAGACATTGCTGCTTTTAGCCCAATTCAGGAAGCCATGAAGAGCTGAGGTGGACAGGACAGAGCTGACTGCCCTGTCTGTGCAACCCGTTCACACAGCATAGACAATAGCTGCAGGTTTGCCTGCATAAA
The DNA here is from genome assembly GCF_951394365.1 of Tetrao urogallus. NCBI lineage: Eukaryota > Metazoa > Chordata > Aves > Galliformes > Phasianidae > Tetrao > Tetrao urogallus. Next base: position 134,917,182 of record NC_136813.1, read on the forward strand.
CCAACAGAGGCCATGCAGAGCTGCCTTCCAAAGGGGCGAAAGTGCCTGCACAGCAAACATGTCTTGCGTGGAGAGCTCATCACACAGACAGAGCAGAACTGCCTCCCATCTGCTGACGAAGAAGCAAAAGTGATAACTGATGGTTACCGCATGCTAACACCACTGCAAATCTGATGAAGTCCATATATTTCCCAGCTCTCTAGTTAGTGCTCCCTCCCACATACATCCATATTCTGTCAGACCTTTCCTAAAAGGAGCATTTTTCCTCTGTGATGGGAAATTCATTATACCAATGTTATAGCTTACGTTTAGAAAACTCATTGCCTTCACATCAAGAAAACTTATTCTTTTCCATTTCTTCCTTAAAGGTCACATACGCTTAGTCTTCATGTACTGAAATCCATTTGGGTTCTGTCCCCATTTGCTCCTAAGATTTGAAAAGACAAGAGAGAAAGAGAGGGAGAGCTAGGGTACAGCATAACCGTTTACAGCATAACTTTCTAGGGTGACTTGACAAAGCCATTGGAGTTGTATCTGCTCCCAGTGGAAAGAACAGACTCTTCTGATCCTGCGTCTAAATCCTGCATCTAAAGCAGAATTTTGTCCTTGATACTTAGTGGGCTCCACAAGCAATAGATGCTGTGCATGCCTCCTCCATGCCCTACACTTTCACTCCTAGAAGATATAAATCACAGAAAGAGTATTGGCAGTTTAGAGGAAATGAAGGATGCCAGAGCCCCTTGATGCAGCAGCAAAGCCTAACTCCTGATTTACGGCCCAACATGCACTCTCACTAAAGCAAGCTTGACAAAAGGCTGTAGGTGGGTGTAAGACCAATTTCTCTCATGGTTAAAGGTGGGGAAGAAGTCATGGTCCCTCGCCAGCAACCTCTGAAGCAGAAGGGGAGTCCGGAGATCATCTCTTCGGGGCACATGAATGTAGAGAGTCAAACCAAGTCAGACCTGCAGAGTCATCAGAAAGCAATTACAGCCTAGGTGTCAGAAGGTGAAATACTCAGGAGTTGCAGCACTGCTGACTGCTGCAGTACTGTGCTGATCCACATTCCAAATGTTTGGGAGCAGACCTGGCAGAAGGGCAGCAAATCCTCTACAGCTGCCTCCTTCAGATAATGGTAACCAATGTAAGATGGATGGAAATGAAGCATTACAAGGAAATACAAACACTGTGGAGCTCTGCCTTTAGATAAACCAATTTTACTCTTAGTTCCTTAGCAAGACAACCGAACTTCTTGAACATGATTCTGTTCTTTTGGGACACTGCAGACACCTCCCTAGGAGCTTCTGAGGGAGGCAAATAGAAGAATTTGCTGCCAGTAAAGGTTAATCTCTAGCTGTGAACACGTGTGAGCCCTGGTTGAGATGGATTTTCGCCTGGCTGCAAACATTATCCTTTTCTTCCTGCTCATGACACTTTTGTTTTGTGGCTGCTCAATGGCTTTCTGGTGCTAGCCCTGCACTGATGTCTACCTCATATATACCCTCTTCCCCTACTACAGAAGCTTCCCTACCATCTTCAAAGCAAGAAGCTGAATGTCGTCAGCACCCATCAAGATCAGTTCTGCTTTAAGGCAAAAAGAACCAAATCAAATACACTGTTCATTTGCAAACCTGCAGAGCATGCACATCACAAATAATTTCATCTAACCACTCACTCCATGTATTTTAAAGCACAGGGACTTAAAGGGAAAAAAAAAAAAAGCCAACGAAAAACAAATTCAAATTAGAACATGTAGGAGGATCTTAGGACTCTGCTTTAACCAAAGAGCTGATTGACTGGAGTGCTGATGGTCTGAGACCTTATGTGCCTGGCATCAGCACAGAGGGGAATTTATGGCTGAGTTTTGTGATCTGAAAATAAGGGTTTACATGAAAAGATCTGAGAAGTCCTTAATGAAAATATTAGCTTAATGAAAGCTAATGCTGTGTTCTTACATTTTACTTCCCTTCCAGTTATGTGTAAATGCACCAAGGAAGAAGCTTTACTACAATTCAGGCATTTTAGATGATAACTCTCAAATATGAGTTTCGTTATTATTTTAATAGTTCCTCTGGTCCCTCAAATTTCAGAAAAAATAAAAATCTCGGTATTTCTGCCTTTTTGTCTATCATCTCATGCACATTAAAAACTAGATGGTAGCCAAAGGACAAAAGGTGCTGTAGTGGCACCAGCCTCTTGGACAGCTTACCTACGGGTAAGTGAGAGGGAATTCTACTCTTTGCAGTCAAGGAAGAACTCATCACTGAACAAGCCTCCCTTCAGTAGACACCTTAATTTCTATACAAAATGGTACCTCCCTCACCTTCAAATGTTTTCAAGCCAGTCTCCTTCTGCCTCAAGCTGCCCTCCAGAAGTTGAAGGTAGCTCTGGGAAGGTGACAGGGAGAGATGGAGAGGCGGTGAGCGGAGCTTGCTCCACATCCACCACACAGGCCAGCAGGGCCAGCTGAACTTATCCAAAAGAAACATTCTCCATCCAGCCACATAGGCTTTTCACATCTGCTCAGCAGGCTGGGAGAACTGCTCCTTTTCTTCTTCCCTTATTACTTTTCAGCTTTTATTACGTGTGAGAGTGCTGAAGGATATGCACAACACCGGGCCAGCAGGAGCATGCTCAAGGAGGCACAACATCTGGCTCACTTGCTACTCCACATCTCTGTACAAAGAGTAGTCAGAGAATACGATGCTGAGCCTAGCTGAACAGCCAGCACTTTAGGGTCCTGCAATTCACACTGCCCAACTGGAATCAGTCCTTCAATGGTGCTGAATGCTAACAAAACTCAGAGAGACAGAATATCCTGAGCTGGAAGGGACCCACAAGGATCACTGAATCATAGAATCCATAGAGTTACAAAGACCTTTAAAGGTCATCTAGTCCAACTCCTCTAAAATTAACAGGGACATCCACAGTTACATCAGGTCGCACAGGGCCTGATCCAGCCTCACCTTGAAAGTCTTCAGGGATGGGTCATCAACCACATCTCTGGGCAACCTGTTCATCACCACTGTCACTGTAAAGTACTTTTTTCTTATATCTAACCTAAATCTCCCCTCTTTAAGCTTGAAGCCATTTCCCCTTATTCTATCACAACAGATCCTGCTAAAGAGTCTGTCACCTTCTTTCCAGTAGCTTCTCTTCAGACACTGAAGGGCTGCTATCAGGTCACCTCTCAGCCTTCTCTTCTCCAGGTTGAACAGCTCCAGCTCTCTCTGTCTGTCCTCGTAGGAGAGGTTTTCCATCCTTTTGATCATTTTTGAGGCTCTGGATGCACTCTAACAGGTCCACATCTCTCCTATACTGAGGTCTCACCACTGCAGAATAGAGGGGCAGGATCACCTCCCTCACCTGCTGGCCACACTTCTTTTGACGCAGCCCAGAATACAGTTGGCTTTCTGGGCTTTGAGGGCACATTGCTGGCTCACACCCAGCTTGCCATCCACCAGTACCGCCAGGTTCTTTTCAGCAGGGCTGTGCTCCATCCTTACACCCCCCAGCTTCTATTGATAGCAGATGTTGACTTGACCCAGGTGCGTCTGAATATGTTGAACCTCATAAGGTTCACTTGAGCCCACTGCTCAAGCCTGGCCAGGTCCCTCTGGATAGCATCTTATCCGCCTTGTGTGCCCAGCACTTGTCTCCAAACAGCACCACCCAAAATCCAAATCCTATGCCTGCAAGCAGCATCCAAATGCACCTTGAACTCCATCAGCTAGGGCCATGTGCTGCAGACCCTGTCCCTGACCCCCAGCTGCCCTCCCCTAACACAGCTCCATGCCGTTCCCTCGGGCCCTGTCACTGTCACACAGAGCAGAGCTCAGCGCTGCCTTCCGCTCCCCACGAGGAGCTGCAGCCGCCATCAGGCCTCCCCTCAGCTCCTCTGCTCTGCGCTGAGCAAAACCAGGGCCCTCAGCCACTCATCCCATGTCGAGGGGAGGCTGCACAGCCTCTTCCTTCGGCCAGTGTCCGTGCTGGGCCTGGTGCACCCCAGAGAACAGTTGGCCCCTTGGGCAGCCAGGGCATGCTGCCGACTCACATTCAACTTGCAAGCCAGAGCCCAGCTCATAAACAGTCTCACATTCCATGGGCCTTTAGTCTAGTGCTGCCATGGGTTCAAGCACACCAAGTGCCTGTTCCTTACAAGATTACTGAAACAGATGAAGCACCCTGGTGGGGCATAGTAATCTGGGCAAAACAGGAGCTGCTTGTCCCTACCGCATGTCCCGCCTGAACCTGCGTCCCAAACACAACTCACAGAGGCCAAAGGTGACCAGCACAGCACGCTAGCCCCTAGACCCACGTGGCAGCCGGATGAGCACCAACCCCACAAACGGGCGGGCGAGGGTGGCGCCATTTCGCGTCCCGCGGCACCTGCGGGCGGTAAGGGCACCCCCTGGTGGCGGGAGGCTCCATCTGCGCGCCACCTTCGCCCGGCCGCGAGAGGCTGTCCGCCGGTGCGCTCACGTAGTCAGCTCCTCATTGCCTTCACCTGCGCAGCTCGCGTGTTGGGTGCTGGGAGTGACGTTTAGAGCGAAGTTCCCTTTTTCTTTCTTTCATATCAAAACTGAACTTTTGTACGACGCTAGACCGTCATCTACTCAGAAAGCGGGTTACAGACTCAGCGGCACAAAGAAACTTCCACGTGGTACAGATTAGAATGACATTTGTCTCCACGCAGTGCCATGCAAAACCTGCACGCAGCAGCACACAGCACTGAACTCGGGCTTTGAAAGTCTGGAGGTCGCCAGCAAAATGCCTCCAGGTCACATGCCTTGCTTTCCTCACCTTTCAGGCAGGCATAACGCAACCCTTCGCGAAGCACCTTCAGAGTGCTTGCAGTGGCAGGTGGTTGTTTTAGCAGATGCCACGCTCGCTATTGTGACTGATGCAGGCAAAGCACGGAAGGGCTTGAGCCAAAACTCCGCCTCCTGCTGTCGCTGCCCTGCCAGAGTCCCGTCTTCCCATTGTTCCAGTAGCGGCAACGCTCCTCCGCAGCTGCAGTCCTCCATCAGGTTATCTGCTTCACAGGAGAACTCTACATTGGAACTGCTACTGAACACCCTGTTTACCCCCAGTGCATCAGCAGGCACAGGAGTGCAGCAGCAGGGGAATAAAGTCATTATTTGGGAAAAGGTGGGCGTGGCAAGGAGTAGGACATACACTGATTTTTACATGCATCCAAGGCAGATCATGTACGTCCAAAGCAGTTGGTGTTGCACTAAAATCAGATGCTGGTGGAGTCATGCAGTCTGTGCAGTGCTTCCACTGGAACTATTTGTTTCTATGCAAACTCCTGGATATGTTTTTGCTTAATTTATAGGAAAAAGCCAGCATGTCATCAGCAATAAATCAAGAGTTTCTCCGCTTAAGTCCAGAATCATCTCTTGCAGTACACCATTAAGCTTAAGGCTTTCTCCATTGTCAGGCAATAGACTCATCTTCTAAGCACCGTTACTCATTGCCAGCTCCTGCCGTAGACCACGCTCCCTCCAGGCTGCTGGAGCTCATCCAGCTGACTCCGCCTGTCGTGGGAAAAAACACCACAGGCTCCAGCTTCAGCACAGGAGCGCTCGTTTCTTCCAGTGCCTCAGCTGGATCTGGAGAGGGATGTTCCCACATGCTGTCAGCACTTTACTCTGAATGCCATTGCTTCCACTAGTTTTGCTGGATGCCTGTGAACGGTCAGCAACCCTCTGGAGAACCAGCAAGCACCACCCATTTCCAGAAAAGGAATTGGCTGTTACACAGCACAGTGCCCTGGAACAGCTGGAGAATTCTGTAGAGGCAGTTACCCACCACGATAAGCACTGTATCCTTCCTCTGTTCGTCTTCCCAAATCAAATAGAAAATGACTTGTTGCAAAGAGAGTTGTTTGCCTTCCCTCCTCCAAAAAAAGGTAGCTTTGAAATCTTGTTCAAATAGACAAATGAATGCATAGGCTGGTTCAAACACTGAGCTTAATTAAGCGGACGGTTAAATAAACAGGAATTCATTTTCTAAATAAGTCTAAATTTATTCATTGCCCTAGTAAAAAAAGTTTGGATTACAAGTGTCTGAACAGTATAAAAGTACAAAACAGGTTCCATAGATTTCTAATACATTAATACAAAGTGCATGACTACATACAGTTCATTCTGCATTACTACCAGGAATGGAACAGGTGGGAGGGAGTGGGGAAGCAGTTGGCAGTTGAAATCTAGCAATAAATAAATAAATACAGAAGAAGAGATGATCCGTATCAGAGCACAACCTACCATCAGTACTGCAGCCTCAGGTGTACAGAATTACTGATGCTGAAAACACAAACTCCAATAAAGGCAGGTGTCTGCAAAAAATAGCCAGTACTCTTGCTCAAGTCCTTATCAGACATGACCGACCTAGTTAGGCAGTTACACAAGTATCCACTCATTTGGTTGCAGATGAAAAGCAAGGCATGTAGCTTTGTCTTCCCTTCAGAATCTCAGGGAGCTTAGGAAAAAAAAAACAACAACAACAACAACACAATAAAAGAGCAATGAAAGCTGTAAGATGTAAGGCTGTGATAAGTCAAAGCCTTCTTCTGATATCCTCTCCTCAGAGGCTGGACTACTCAACAGAAGGGAGAAAGGAAAAAACAGCTTTGAGGATGGAGGCTCCTCTTAAATCCTGCATATCCTTTCCTACCTATATTTTAATTTGCTAACTATTCCCATTTCAGGAAGTGAGATTACACAGAAATCCAGTCCTAAGCCCTACCCACCAAAGTTTTACACGGATGACTCGCACAACAAGGAAAGCTTGTAGCATCCATTGCAGAACATCCCAAAAAGAGTAAAAAGAAAAATCCCTTCCCTCCCCCCAAAGCAAACAAATAACAAAAGCATAATTCTCAAGTTACACAAATTAGACCTTCATAAAGGAACATGAATCAATAGGGAACTAAAACTGCAGCACACTCCTCCAGGAAGCTGCTATCACCCTAAAGGCAAAGTGGAGTTTGAAGGAACATCGCACTGGTTTGCACACAAGTTCAGCTGGGAATCTTTTGATCATGTATGCAAACAGAGCTGCCTCTATTCAGCACAGCACCAATCCTAATAAAAGCCCAGTATTTACAAAAGCCTTGATCTGCTGGTGAGAAGCTGTGTGGCTCTAAAACAAGCACTGTGAATCCAAACCACAGGTTGGAATCAGCTTGCGTCCCCAGACCTGAATCTAACTTGCTTAGCAAGTGGCTTGGTCTTATGTCAAGCCTGAAACCAGCAAGTAGTCTTTTTTGTGGTCACATTTGAGCTGCACTGGGCCAAGAGATATAGCCGTTACCTGGTTATGGCCATCGTCTACACCTAACTTGGGCACTGGGTTGTTTTCTTGGTCCTCCTCTAATCACCAGTCAGTTACTACACAAAGCCCAGAGGGTCTGCTGCTAGGTTAAAAACAAACAAACAAGTCTCCCATCCATTTCACTGTGTTCAATTCTCAGGCAACTCCTCCTCCTCCCTTCCTAACTAAGAAGGGAAGTGCTCCTACCCCTTCCCTAAGAGCATCTGTTGTTGGGAGGCTTTTTCAGGTAACTATCACTTACAGTAGAGATGTCTGCAGTTAACAGTCTGTCACATATCTGTCTTACAACGTCAGTAGTATAGGGTGAGATCTCCACACCTTCAAAATATATATATTTATACAACTAGAGAGGTGACAACATTTATATGTATTAGTTCATCTCATACATGTCTAAGAATGAAATATTTTCTTGGGGATTTAAGGGAGGTTACCAACCAACTTAAAAAAAAATAAAAACCCTTACAACCACCGTTTCTTTCAATACAGAAAGATGAACTACATACACTTTAATATACAAAACCACATCCTCAAGTTCACTTGTGAAGGGAGTGGGAGGGAAAGATAAGAGGGACAACCTTGCAGCAGCATTCAGCTTCACTAAGTGTTCCATAGCATCTTAAATATTATGTACAGTCTTTCTGAAAGGATACAAACTAGTTTCAGAGTTTGTGGAATTGTAGCAGTAAAACCCAAAACAATTCTAGGGAATAGTCTTTTGGCAGCATAGCAGGTGTCCAATGTGAACAGAGTCACTTTTCTAGTATTTTTCCAGAGAATAAGAGGATCTGTATAACTGTCTGCAGCTCTCCAAGGAAGTCACCACTCCTCTTGGGTAGAGATTGCTGGAGATTGTGGTCCTTCTTGTTCTGGCTTCTCAGTGGCAGACTTTTTATTGCTACAGCAAGGTTTGAAGAGATGAGTGTCTATGAGGACTTCCCCAAAACGCCCTTTGTAAATAATTCCACAGCAGACCTTTTGCCTGAAAGAAAAAGCAAGCAGAGATGCAGACAGCTTGTGACACTGATTCCTTGAGCCTCAGCATTGTTTGGTTATGACAGGAGGGGCTGTCCAAAGAGAGAGAGCAAATCAACGTCTAAATCCACATCATAATTTAGGGAAGGAAAACTAAAACAAAACACAAGACGACGACCACTAACAACAAAAACCAATCAAACAAACAAAACCATGCACATAAAAAAGCCATGCCTACATAAAATTAAGTCTCCCATTTTACTTCCCAGAGAAATTTCAGCTACGCAGCTATCTAGGTTAAGCTAGCCTTGACAACAAGGCATTCAAAAACACCATTTGAGAGGAGGCAGCAAAGTTACAACGATCCCAGTATAGCAATTAGCTAAACAAGGGATTAGTGTGTCACAACACGTAATAAAACAAACCCATCAGCTCCAAGAAAATCTTGTGCTTTTCCTCTCTTTTTTTTTTTTTTTTTTTTTTTTTTTTTTTTAAAATGACCACCATCACAGGTCATTCAAATTTAATGCTTGGCAGCAAAACATACGTACATGGTAACATGGTAACTTGTTGCATCTACAGAGCATAGTTTTAAGACAAGACAGTGACATTCAGAATATTGTTCGTTACTCCCAAAAATGTAAGAACATCTCTCCAGATAGCATGTTTTTGTTTAAGAACTGGAGGGAGATAGGGGAAAAAGTCTTGAATACACAGTGTTCCTTTCCAGTAAGATAGACATTGTAGAATACTTAGTGACTTAAATGATATCTCTAACACAAGTTCAGCAGCAGCAGCACCCTGCAAGCTTCTGAGGAAGCAGCCTTGATCACTGAATATGAAACAAACTGCTGTCTGTACAGAGCACACCTTCTGTTTCATTTTACCTCTTCCAATACGTGAGATCTAGAAAGGAAAAAACCGGTGTTCTGCTGGACCCAGCACTCATCTCTGTGTCAGAGCCCTCATCAGACTGGTTGCTGTAGCAGGGGGATTGAGCTGGGGAGGCACTTGAAGTGGTGCTGTGGGCATCAGAGTCTGCAGGGTGGGGGGGGAGAATAAATGCAAGAATTAAGACATGCAGCAACTCATCCTTCTCCTTACTTCAAAAGGTCACATGCAGACGGGAACCGAAGAGAAAGACTTTCCTAATTAACAACAAAAGCCTAATAGTAACCCATTTTTCTTGCCCCTGCCTACTTCAAAAATCCTTGAAAGAACATCTGTCACCATGTGGGAGACTGAAGCAGGTCCCTGTGTGTGAAGGACTGCAAAGAGGTTCAGGGTCAGAGTCTCAAATGCAGCCTGAGCAGCACGCTACACTTCAGACACGATCCTGGTTCTTCTCTGTAATCACTGAACACTGTTGAAGCTGGTCAGGACCTTTGCTTCAGATGCAGCCCTTCACTGCAAATCTCCTTTCTTACTCATTAAATTAAAATCCTGCAAAGCTCTTCTGATTAGAGCAATGGATTAGGTAGTTTAAAGCTCCAGCTGGAACAAAACTGTAAGCTATCAACTTCAGGTATGCAGATGCATATCTGAATAGAGATACTGCTAGCTTCCTTTTTAATTGCCTTTACTACCCACAGTAACACAATAAGAATTGACTATTGCACATTGGATGAGTAGATAAAAGCTGCTTAGGTCAAGGCCTTCACTGGTTCTTCTGAGAGCACTTCCTTCAGGTCAGGCAGAATGATAGAAAACAGAGAAGATCAAGACAGCAACAGTTAAGAAGCTACAAGGTTTGCTTTAGAGGAAAAAGAAACTAGATTGCTGACATATATTTAGAGTGTTACTGACAGATGGATGTGTGGGAAAGATATGAATCCATATCTATTTGAGAATCTAAGTGCTAGTGGAAAGAAATCACTGAGACTAGCAGAAGGTTTAAGGAAACTGTACAGAGGAACATGGCAGGAGCTTACAGAGTACATGTGTATGTTGGGGGGGGGGGGGGGGGGGGGGGGAAGAGGGGCAGAACACAAACAGGCTAAATAGAAAGCCTAGGCTGAAAACATACATGGAAGAAAAAGATTGATAGTGGTATCAGCAGAGCAAGCAGCCTTTCTTGAGAGGAGAGAGCTTAAAACTATCATAGCAAGTTAATGAGAACAGGGGGAAATCTCTTTCAACTTCAATGAGGGCTTTGCCCAAGAAGTTCTTCCATGAGATGTGTCATTTCAGCGTGAGATATAAGCTGCAATTGCCTACTCCTTCCAGCCCTGCTTCTAACCCTCTCCTTGTCACTTCTCCACCTGACACAACCAGCCCCCTTCAGATACTCATCCTGCACACGGTCTCCCCTTTCATTCCACCCCCTCCCCAAGCACACTGAGAACAAGAGGTTACAGGAACAGAGAAAGCCTGAATGCGTGAGAGCACAACTGAATCCAGGAGGCGACTCAACACGGTCACTTAGCAGTAAGTTTTAGGGGAAGCCAAAGTTTATAATCAAAATCTGTTTGGATCTACTTACTATGCCGCTTGAATTCTTTTTGCAGCTTGCTGATTTGATTGCTCTTTATTCTGCTTCCAGAGAGAGTTTTCATTTTCTTTGGTTTCAGTGTTGTTTTCAGACTGGGTCCAGCCCTGGCATCTACCACCTACAACACAGAAAATGCACACAGTGATCCTGAATTATGCCCAGATACTGCCTTTGTCAAGATGTCTGCACTGATCTAGCTGAAGGAGCTCACAGAATCATTAAAGTTGGACTGGATGATCTTAGAGGTCTTTTCCAACACCAGTCCATCCCCACCATGCCCACATCCACACAGTTGCTGAACACCTCCAAGAATGGTGATTCCACCACCTCTCTGGGCAGTTACACTCTTTCTGAGAAATGTTTCCTAATATCCAACCTGAACCTGTCCTGTTGCAACTTAAAGCCATTTCCTCTTGTCCTAGGGCTGTTACCTGGGAGAAGAGACCAACCCCACCTCACTCCAACCTCCTTCCAGGGTGTTGCAGAAACGTTCAAAAGCAGTCTAGTTAAACCAAAGCAGTTCTGCATACTCACACTTATATTTCTCTTAAATCTGGTTTATAAGAGGCTGAGTTTGTAGGAAAAGAAGGCAAACCAGTTTCAAAAGTACATCCAATTAAACTTACATCTTCTTCCTATTTTGACAGATTCAGTTGAATAGGCAATGGTTGTTTACATCTATAGAGGCTCAATCAAAAGAATGACAACTAAGCATTTACCCTAGAGATTGGTTTTGTTGTTTTAAATCATTAGTTTAACTTCTTAATAAAGCTAGAGCTAGTAACAATCATAGTTCTGGATCCTGTTCTCACCAAGGCTTCCTTTATAAATATTATTTCATACACAAGGAATCCTGATCATCTTACCAGCCTTAGGCCCAAACTGAATTAGATAGATCAAAACAGAACATATGAGCAGGAATAGCTGCAAGATATTAGTCTTTAATTACCTGATTAAGCCACATTGATTTGTGTGCTGCTTGGAATAAGTCACCTTGCTTGTTCAAGCTATTAAAAAAAAGTGACCAGTTTTGGACAGAGACCAAATTCTATCTATAATGTTTTGAGTGTCATAAGAGACTTCTGGACAAAGTTATGAGATTGTGAAAACAAGGAATTACAAGGTAGGTTAGTCTGCAACGCCATCCATGGCTTGCACCATCACAATTTGTACGTAAGTCTAACAAAGACAAGAAATATTCCAGGCAAGTTTTAGAAAAGTTGGGATTAGGGAGGGAAGGCAGTTCGGAAATAGCAACCCCTAAACTCTTTCTAGTGCCTCCCTCTCTGATGTAGAATGGACTGAAGTAGAAGGCAAGTTAATTAAGGGCAGGGAAGAAATAGATAAATTAACTAACGTGATTCCAGTTTTTTTTGGATCCTGCTGGCAACTTTTTCCATCTTTTCACCAAAAGGACACAGGCGTTGCAAATGTCTCCTGAGCGGGCCTCGTGGAGCCTGGTAAAAATGAAAAGCAAAAATCACTCTATAACAATTAATAAAAACAATCATGCAATAACAGTGTCAGAAGCACAAGGAAAAGGGTTCCTTCTCAAGATCTGATTTTCAGGCATGACAATTAATCTGAGGTGCTTCATCAGTGCCATCTGAAGACCAGGTCTGACTTTCAGAAAAACATTATTCCATGTAGAAATAAAAGGCACTGTAATTTACCACCAGAAGGAGGCTAAGAAAACCCAGCCCTATTACCTTCTGTTGTTTATGTGTTGTTTGCCTTGTTTTGCCTCGTTTTCTTTTAAACCACAGCTTCAGTGATTGGATTGATTTGATTGGAGAGGGAATAATCCTATTCCTTGAGCGTAAGCAGGGAACAAAACTCTGAGATCTGACAAAAGCTTATTCAGCTCTTAGCTTTCTCAGAGTTTCAAGGATGAGTAACAAATACCATCCAACACACTGCTGCATACATGCAGGATAGGGTTTCAGAAACAGTAGTCACTGAAACGACAGCAATACTTGCTTCCTTCTAACAAGCTTGCTTCAGAAATCATTTCTACAGCTAATCACACCAGAGGAATCCACACTAAAGGGAACACAGAGTTGGGTTTTCCAGCTGTTCAAATGAGAGGACTTTGAAGCATGTATAGATGAATGGGCAGGCAGGCTCAGATAAGCCCTTATTTGTTCAGAGTTAAGACTGCATTTTTCACCTTGGCAAACATATTTCAGATAGCGCAAGACCAAAAGCTCCAGTATTCTGCAAGCTTCTTTACTGCTGTTTACATATATACATAAAAAAAGCAATGGGCCTTCAGTCTTTCCACTGCCAAGGGCAGCAGCCAAGAATTACGACAGCAAAAACTGTCAGCATCAGATTTATGAACAAAAATCCACAGTCAATACAAAGCGCTATAAAACCATACATGAAAGGGGTGTTTCTAGAAAGGGGGGTGAGGGAGAAGAAGGAAAGAGACAAGGTAAAGACTCACAAAGCCTGCAAAGATTTGCACACGTGAAGTTAAAAGCTTGAGACAAGAGAAGCAATACTGATAAAACACATACAGTTTTCAAACAGCAGATATAAGTTAAACTTTGGCCTAAGATTTTGATGAGAGTCAATCCAGTGAGACTGGAAAGAAAAAAAGCTGAATATAACAATGTATTTTTCCTAGGGAAAAAAAAAATTGAGGAAAACTACAGCAGCAGAAGCTGTTTATTTTGAAATTTTAGTGAGGTAATCAGAAGAGTTTGCCTTGTTAACAATTCAATGACAAAATCGCAAAGTTTCAAAAAGTTAGAAGGCCACTGCAGCTGGTACAAGAAATCACTGCTATTTAGTTGTTTGGAAGCATCAGTAACAAAAGCATTAGGCACAGCTTTGATTAACTGAGAATTTGATGAATTAATTCTCATTCTTCGTCAGAATGGTCTCCAATGAGAAGTTTTAATAACATATCAATAAGCCTTATCAGAACAACAGCACCAATAGCCAAAATAAGGTACAAGCTTTATCTCATGTCCTCACATCTCCAGAATAACCAAAAGCCTCCACAGATCCATGCTGCCTTCCACCTCGTGCAGGGATTCATACCTCTAAGGATCACAACTAAGTCACCACGCATGCTGTGAGGGCGAAGAGGAATTGGCCAGAGCCTTCAATGCTGTCATCTGCTTCAGCTTGCATGAGCAGCCACACTGGGCTAATAACCCAGCAATGCCACACACAGCAGAGGAACCAGTCCTACAGTGGGACAGTCACAAGGAGACTGGGGCTTTCCCCCACCACCTACCCAAGCCAACCACATCTGACAGTGCATCAAGTGTGCAGCTCGGAGATCAAAACCCTGAGAGATGCAGAGTTGACTGAAGGAAGAGTCTTACCCAAAACAGTTCTGGAAATCCTTTTCGTAGCGTTTACTGTCAGTGAAACGAGAGCTGGAAGACTTAGCTCTGCAAATACAGCAGCCCTCTATACTCCGGTACATCTTCGGTTTGTGAAAGCCAAACATTTTTTCCTCCCAGCTGTAGCCTGCTGAAACAAACAGGAACTGGTGTTACTTATCACTTTTTAGATACTGAAAGCAAAACCTGTGTGATTCACTGGGTAAACCAATACTGGGCTGTAATTCAGGACAGGTAAGAGCGCTGGCCTGATCTATCTCGTATTGCTTCCAAAGAGCAGATGCACCTAATCCACACCTTATTATCTTACAGAAGAGTGAACAACAGCTGGGATATCAAGCAATATCCATGGTGACTGCACTGTTCTCCAAGTCCATGCCTACAGCAGCAGCATAACCCAGAGGTGCAGATGCAGTACAGGAAAGCCATACTCATTCCAGCAGCCAAGCGGGCTGCAGGAAGACCGTGCCAACCCGCCCCAGGTCACAGCAACCAGGCCATCATCATCAGCTACCCTCACTGCAAACCCGCCACTGTGCTGAAAGCAGCAGGAAAGCGAGTAGGAGTCACTTCAAATGAGCTGCAGCCATGCCTCCGGGCTGTGGGGCAGACATACCTGAAAAGCCGCTCTAAGAGCAGCAGGGTGGAGCCCTCCAGCCCTCAACGGAGCACAGCACTGAGGAGCTCTTCCTGACAGCCAGGCCCAGACGAGCAGCCTCCACGGCAGCAAAAGCTCTTACCTACACATACTTCCATGAAGGGCACCCCACTGCCCTTTAGAAAGGTCTCCCCACCTCCAGCCTATGGTGCTCCCCAGTGCATCATGCCTTCAGGCCCAGCATGACGGGCTGCCAGAGGGCACACAGGTCCCACAGAGCACCAAGTGAAACGGATGCTTTCCTGGTGTGGGGCCAGGATGTGCACAAAGGCTCTGCTAGCCACGTGGAGATGCCAGAGCCCTTGTCATGGCCACACAGGGACTGCTCCAAGAAGGGCTCTGTTTGAACAGACTGTGGTTTGCCCAGCCAGCACCATAGCAAGGCCTCTGACACTTGTCATCCAACACACGCAAACTGCTCAGAGGGGACAGCCCACTGGTGACAGGAAGCTCCCCGAGAACAGGCTTCCACTGCTGAGAACTTCTGCTTTTAAGAACTGAAAGGAGACAGAGCCATGCAAATAGCACAGTTTTCTCCCTTCCTCTGACAAAACCGCCAAGTCTCTTACAAGCTAACAACGACAAAAAAAAAAAAAAATACAACACAACAAAACAAAAGCTTATCTCCAGCACATCTATTGAGAAGTCTAGTGGCTCGAGGAGGGCTTTCTGGAGAGCATCTCCATCACACGTGGGAGAATCTGATCAGTGGGAACTCCCAGCCACCTCACAAGCCCAGGGACTGCCATGCCCCAGTAAACGCAGCTTAGCCACTGGGGAATGCAGGCAGCACATGGTCTGTCTCCAAATCTTCACCCACAGCAGTGCAAGGGGAAGACTTACATGCTTCCATGAAATGACTACACCTAGCATCACACTTACCTTACTGACAGGCACTACACATAGGGATAAATAACCTGCATGTTTTTGCAGGATCACAGCAAGTCAGTGAATCAACCACCCAGGCTTGAACATGGTCCTCCACATGGACTAATTCCAACAATACCCCCAACCCCACAGGGGAAAATGAGGACATATGGACACTGCAAGACAAATTTCTGCTGTCCCAGGTAGCAAAGGGCAGCAGAGTTCTGTAGAGGAAAAAAAAACAACACTCATTGTGTCCAAATCCCTCACAGAGAAAAGGTAAGGGACACGCACAAACTGAATAATGGGAGAGAAAGATGGAGGGGATGCTCTCCCTTTCAACCAAAGTTAACACAGCTGTTTGGCACGCATTTGAAGCGCTGTACTCCTTCGTGCACATTTGCAGGCTCACCTCCAGCCAGGTTCCCCCAAGGATGACTACTGCACATAGCCAGCAGCATCACCCCAAATGCTTCCTATAGGACTCTTTGCTCCCTTTATTAGCACAGCACTGGCCAGGAGATCCAGTTAGTATCCTTGGACTGTCAGGACAAATAAAGGAGTGTCTAGGCAGACACTTAAGAGTACATACTTTGTTTCTCAGCATGCAGCATTGCCCTTCAGACAGATGCCTCTCAGGGATACCATGTTTAACAAGCCTCTGGAGATCCAACAGCACAGCACCTTCCCTTGGGGAATTTCTAGCTACCAAACTGTGGCTTCAGATTATGTGACAACCTTAACCTGCAATCTGGTGCTTTTCTTCAGAAAGACAAGAGGTAACTGCAGACAAAAAGTTCATGAGAACTGTAAAACTTAAGCAGCAAGAGCATCCTGATTGTTACAGGGCAAGACACAGTACTGATCTCAGCTACTTGATTTTCCAACCCAGGGAGAAACTCCCAGAAATCCAGACACTGATGAGGTGATCTCTGCCACCAGCTGGTATTTATATCACTGTAGAAATAAGATGCATGTCTTACAATTAATGTTCTGGCAAAGGCTAGCATCAGACATACATATTCCGAAAATATTTTGTTTTGCATTATTGCTGCCATTCTCACAGGAGCAGCCTCTCAATACAGTCTTTCAATAGAAGGGAAACTAGTGCCATCTGTTTCCCACTTGATGAACGGTCAGTAACGGTATTACCATATATCACGCCTGAATGGGGAAAAGCTAGTAGCAAAAAAACCACAAGTAGAACACATTTCTCTGACAAGCACAGTTGTAAATGGAAGGCATCCGTCCAGTTCCACATTTAATCTTAACCAGTGGCCATTTGACCATTATGCACTAAATATTCTGTCAGCTGCATAGCTCTGCAGCTAATGCAGACTGCACTTAAGTCTACAAATACTTACCAACACTGCTAAACTTAAAGTGCTCCATCTCAACTTTCCATAATTGTCTGTCTAGTGCTGGAGTTGACATTATTTCTCTGTAGACTTAGGTGTAGTTAGGACACATGATCGAGCCATTCAAATGGTTTAACTGAAAGCTTTGCAACGTAGGTAGATCTCAGATTAGAATCAGGGAGTTAAGATTTTCCAGTTGGTATAACACAGGCTAGATTTCCTACTACTGCAATGCATGAATCTCAGCTGTGGAAGCTTAACCATGTGAAATTGGGGACAGATAAAAAGAAGCCAGGTGGGACTGCAGCTCCATAAAAATTAAAAGCATCACACAAGATAGTTTTGCCAAATTTAAACAAGGTATTTTAAATACATGAAGTCTTAAATTAGCAGCTGTGCAGAAATGAAAGGGAACCACTCTACCAGCAAAAAAACAAACAAACCCAAGAAAAACAGAAAACCTAGTGGGGCATATTTATCAGTCTGTTGAACTGGAGATATACCTGCACTAATGTAGGGAATCTAACGTAGAGAATGCTACTCCCTCAAGTCAGAGAGAAAGCGATCCTCATCCCCTGCCCCCCTGCAGACAGAGAAGCTGTTTACCCCAAGTCCTGCATTAGCAGCTGGAATGGAAGGAACAAGTTCTCCGTACATCTGCCCTGACATTTTAGGAGAGCAGCAGAATAGGCGGGGGAAGAAAAACACACCCTGCTTATTACGTTTGTGAAGGGCTGGTACAAAGCAGCATGCATCATATGCATGTGAGAATTCTTTCATGCTTTTGTTGCCTGTCAGGACTAGAAATTGGGACTCAGTTTTCTTTGCAAAACTTAATTTGATGGTCTAAATTAAAAGGTATTGCTTCAGATGCTCATTAAGATTTCAAGTCAAGGAAGAACTCCTGAACTTTTCAGATTAAGAAAAGCTGAGCTGCTTTCATTTGCCTTCCCAGATTCCTCTGCATTCTTCTTGATCACCCAAGAAGAATGAGAAATCTGTAATAACAGAGAGGAAGGAATTCCTAGAAGGCAGGCATGTCTCCCTTTGTAACACAATTATCAGGCCACTCAGAAGGAACGCGCTCACCTGCTTCTCATGAAGCTGAAAGAAAACACTCCCCCACGTTACAGGAGAACCAAAGGATGCCACTCTGACTACTCCACACCTCTCTCTTCTCTTGTCTCCTCACTCTGGCCTGGATCATTCATTCTCAGTGCAACACAATGCTCCCAGCACCTTGAAATACAGAAAGGCTACACATACTCTGGTTTCTGCATCAGCAAGTGCATACACCCAGCACACGTCCACAAACAAGTAACACTTCCAGAACTTCCTAGGGTGCCTTCCCTTTCTCTGTCTGCCCAAAACCTTACTGGAAGGAAAGTGACATTTGGCCACTGCTACAGTCCAGGCACACCAGAATGAAGCAGCATCCTGCAGAGTTCTGACTCGATAAGCTCAGCTACATCAGTGAGCCAATTCTTACGCCAGTCCTGTCTGCAGCTACCGTTGTGCAGCAGTGAGATCTCAGCACAACAGATGCAACTGGCAGAGAAGACTCCCAGACCACACTGAAATTAAACCAGACATTGCTTTTCCTTGTTTAAGACTCCCACAGTACTCAAGCTAGGTCACAGCCATCCTGAGTGAAACTGTCGGTAGCTGAGCTGCAGAGGCGCCTGCTGACCTGCTGATCTTCTATGGGAAATGCAAACCCGATTCATTTACACAAAGAAAAAGAGTGAAAGGCCGAGGTATTGGGCGTTCCTGCACGCTGCTATGCGGTTACTGCTCCAGAAGGGATAGGCCAAAGCATGAAAACAATAATCAGTAAGATTTGCATAAGGAAAAAAGAAATCCCAAACCTGTCCCACCTGCAGACATTCCATTTCCCCCTCTTGAAACTCCTATTGCAAAACTAAAACCATGTTCAGCCTAAGCAGGAGCCCCACAAGGAAAACCTGAGCTGCTCGATGAGTCTGTGATACTTATCTGGGTGCACTGCAGCTGTTAAGACGCTGCCAGCAACCACCTGCTGCTGGAAGAGCATCATGGACACTTGGATCACAAGACACTGAACAGGTTTTATTATCACAAGGTTAGAATGTCTGATGACGGCTGCAACAGAAGTAGTAGCAGGATAGTGAAGTCACTTCACTTAAGACACTTCCACGTCTTCAAGCAGTACCAGCAGTCATTTCACGTAGACTTTGGACAGAGCACATTCTACAGAAATTCACAAGCCCGTGAAATGGAGCCCCACCCCTGTGTTCTGCTGAGCCTCTGCTCCCAGCCTAGGCCAAGGGGCTGCCTTACTTCTGCTGGACAGCCCCGGACGGGCAGCTCCAGGACACAGCAGGCTCAGCAGCAGAGCTGCAGGCATTGCTCACCCCAGAGACTTAAGAGAAGCTGTGTTGAGAATCAGTGCAAAGCACTTTAGTGATACTGTTGCTCTGTACAAGTAAGGTAAACCTAATGCTGTTTATCACAATCCGGGTGAATGCTCCAGCACTCTTCACATTTTCTTCCCTTAAGCAGAAAGCAGTGCTTTCTTCTGACTGGGGGAGCCGCACACAGCCAGGAGCTCCCAGAGATCCCCCCAGCCGGGAGAGGAGCAAGGAGGAACTTTTCCCACTGGCTGAGGAGCTCACTGCCTGCTTCCTGCAGGAGCACAACGCCGCAAGCCCAGAGGTGCGTCTGAATACCCCGCGGCTGCAGCTCACAGCAGAGCCCGTAACACTCGGCTGCCTCCAAGGACTTGGCGACACAAAGCCCTCCAGCGCAGCGCCTGCTCCGAGACTCGTGTCATCTCTCTAGTTTGAGAAAATCGCGGACCACACAGCGAGCCGGCCCCGCGGAGAAGGGGCTTTCCGCAGCACGTGCGCCGTGCGGGGCTGACAGCCCCACCTCGGGCGACGAGCACGTGGTGTCCGTGCCCGAGCGCACGGCTCAGCCTCCGCCACCGCTGCGGCCGTGCGCGGCAGCCCCGCCGGCCCGACACACGGGTGCCGCGGGCACTCGGCGCGACAACACCCCGACTTCTCGGGGATCGCAGAACCGAGCGCTCAACGCGGGCCTCGGGCACGGCGGCGAGCCCTTTAAATCCCGCGGCCGCACGTCCTCACGCGAAGGGAAACGGCAACTTCGTGCTCGTGTGAGAAGAAGAGCGAAGCCGGGTGGGAAAACGGAGAGGACGGAGGAGCCGAGGGCGCCGAAAAGCGGGCTCGGGGCCGCTTTCCGCCCCGCACCGCGTGGCACCGCGCGGGGCAGCGCCGCGCTCCGGCCGCGAACAAAGGCCCCCCCGGGCGGGCTGCCGACCGACCTACTTTCCGCCGCCCGGGGCCAGGTGGGACGGCCCCCGACCCGCGGCCTCCGACGGGACCCGCGAGCGAGGAGCACGCGGCGCTGAGCGCCCGGCGGCGGCCGCCCCCGGCCGGGCCGCTCGCGGCGCCCCCTCCCCAGCCCCGGGCGGTGCGCGCGGGTTCCTCATGGCTCGGCCCTGACGTAATTCAAACATGGCAACAGTTGCACTTCAAAGCGCGGCGCGGGGCTCCGGGGCCGCCGGCACGGCGCGCGGGGAGCGACCGCACGGCACGGAGCTGCTGAAGTTTCGCCTCTCCCCGAAAGTCCCTCCCGAACCCTCTCGGGCCGCTCCCCGCGCTCCGAGCCCCGGACCGACGGCGGCACACGGCGGCCCTTTGTTTTCCCCCGGCCGGGCCGGGCTGCGTGCCGCCGGGATTCCGCCCCCGCCCCGGCAGCGCGTTGTCAGGCCCCCCGAGCCACAGGTGTGCGCGGTCGCACCTGCGCCCAGCACCGACGTGCAGCTGCGGGCTCCACACTGTGAGCGCGACCCACCGCCTGCCTGGGGAAAAGATTTAAAAAGAAAGAAAAAAAAAAAAAAAAAAAAAAAAAGAGAGAGAGAGAGAAATCCCCACAACACTACAGAAACTCCCAACATCAAGTCTCCCGCCGCCTCTCGGCTGCACTTTTCTCCCCGCTCGCCCCGAAGCACTCCGAGCTCACTCACCGCACACCCGCTCGTGCAGACCAGCCCCGCGCCGCGCGCCCTGTGCAGCGCCGTGCCCCGTGCGGCGCTCCCGCCGCCGCGCGCCCTCCCCTCGCGTTCTGCCGCCAGCCCGTGCGGGCGCACTCGCGGCCCCCCCTCCCGCGCTCCGGCTCCGCCCCTCCTCTCAGCGCCCGCCGCTCTGCGCACGCGCCGTTCCCACGGCTCCATTCTCAACAATCGAGCTCTCTCGTTCGCGCGCCCCATTGTCCTTTTAAGGGAGAAAGGCGCGCGGGAAGCCTGGGACGGGGGAGGCGTCGCCCATCGTGACGGCGGCGGTGACTTCACGCACGCACGCACGCGGCCCGCTCCTCCGGCCCCGCCCCCGGCCCGCGGTGGGCGGGGCCCGACACCTGCCTCCCCGAGGCGGGGCGGGGCTTCCGCGCCGCTTCCCGCCCGCCCTCGGAGCGCGGCGCGGTAGCCGTGGGGTGCCGCCTCCGTGGCCGTTTGCTTGCAAATGCCGGGCGATTACCGGCCGTTTCCTCCCTCGGTGTTATGCAAACGCGGCCATCGGGGCGCGTTCCTCACCGCCGTCCAGGCTTAGTTCCGGGATCGTTGCGTTTTTGTTTTTTAAATGACCGCCGTTTGCCGCCTCCTTGGAGACGCAGTTAATCCCAGTCGCTTCCAACCTGTGGGACACACTGTATGTATTCCAATTGTTCTCCCACAATACACGTGTATAATTGTTGCAGAACTTTAGAGAAACCCACCGGCGCTCTCAGCAACTTTTGTTTGCATGTCTGCTGCTATTCGGCTCTTCCTTTTCGGTCGATTGAGTGATTCTCTCAGGTTTTTGTCCCAGCATTTTCGCAGAATCAGAACCTCAGAATATCGTGAATTGGAAGGGACCCACAGGGACCTCCGAGCCCAACCTCTGGCTCCATACAGCACCAACCAAAAATCCAAATTTTGTGTCTGAGAGCAGCATCCCAATGCCCCTTGACCTCCAGCACTCGGGGCCGTGCCCGCTGCCCTGGGCAGCCCGTTCCATGCCCCTCACCCTGTGCTGCAGACCCTGTCCCTAACCCCCAGCTGCCCTCCCCTGACACAGCTCCATGCCGTTCCCTCGGGCCTTGTTGCTGTTACCGTTTTTCCTTTTTTCACTTCCTTGTATTAACAAGGAGCATCCTCCCAGGCATGGAACGACACACAGCCTCTTGGTGCTCACCTGAGTACACCAAGCTCCCGGTGCCCTCCTTGACTTCAACAGCCACAGGCCAGCTTCCAGTAGGCTTGGATAGCCAGCACACCAGGGCCATTGTCCTTACGCTTCAAATTTCAGCACAGTGGCAAACACAAGCTTTTAACCTGCAACAGTGAAAACAGCTGAGAACAGTCATCTGGGGAGGATTGGGTTTTTCAAGCATTCTGCTGCTCCCACCTGGGGTTGGCTGGCCTTCCCTGCCCTTGAAGAGAAAAACGGAAGTCCAAAGGTGCAGAAGTCCAAAGAGCAAAATATTAAAGCAGGGTCCAAACCTTTCATGTCTGGCACATCTCTCGTTTCCTTGAAGATAATAGAATCATAAAATCATTTGAGTTGGAAGGGACACTTAAAGGCCATCCGGTCCAACCCGCTGCAGTGAACAGGGGCACCCACAGGTAGATCAGGTTGCTCAGAGCCCCGTCCAGCCTGACCTTGGGTGTCTCCAGGGATGGGGCATCCACTACCTCTCTGGGCAGCCTGATCCAGTGCCTCACCACCCTAACTGTAAAAACTTCTTCCTTACATCCAATCTAAACTTCCTCTCTTTTAGCTTGAAGCATTTACTGATGGCGTTGTGGGGCTCCCCTATAACTTGAGAATGGAAATAATGATAACTTGGAAAGGATATAAAAGGTACTGAAATAGCTAATAGGCTTTCTTAGAGATTTCTGTACCCCTGTCCCACAGCAAACCCCACAGCATCAGCAGGACTCTATGCCTGACCACAATGTGGGGAAAATGAGGAGTTAAAAATAGCCCTGAATTCAGAGCAGGCCATAGGATTTTAATTTGAAAAGTGCCGCCATCTGAAACAGTGCATGTTGTTTTGTTTTTTTCTTCTTCCTAAAGTGTGCCAGCACTACAGGTAAAGCCTCACCCGACAAGGCTGTTCTTCTCTTGTGAAAAATTAAGCACCCCAATAAAGAAGGAATATGAGATTTCATAGATATCACAGGTGACCTGGAATATGAGCTTCAGACCAGAGGATTTGCTCTCTGTTGGGAGAGCTCTTCAAAACATTTACCTTTACAAATGCACGTGGTCTCTAGAAAACTAACATGGCTGCTGTATTCCAGTTAAACTTGTACCTTTCCTTGATGAGATCTTCATTATTTCATCCAGGAAGCTAAAATATGTCAATGATGTCATCATAAAACTAACCACGAGGGATTTTTAAATACAAAGCGCACATATATTATGAATGCTGAGACATGAGAACTAACGCAGGAAAAGTAGGGCATTTGTCAGCTCCGACATCTGATCCTATTGTGTTGGTCTTCAACATTAATGAATAAACAAACACAAATAGGCTTCTTGTTGTGAGGCAAAGAGCAGCTGTCAAAACCAAAACCGGGCAGCTGTTCCCACTTTCAGATTTCACTTCTTACAGCTTAAGTCAGTTGAATTTTTGCTTTATTGGCTAAACACCTGGCCAGAGGATTTTGAAAAATTAGCAGGAGAGCCTCCAGAAAAAATCAAAGTGTTGATTGACATACAATTTTCAGTAAGGTTTTGCCATGGGGTAACATTTTATGGGGGAGGTCCCTGAAGACTGGAGGATAGCCAGTGTCACTCCGGTCTTCAAAAAGGGCAAGGAAGACCTGGGTAATTATAGGCCTGTCAGCCTCACCTCTGTCCCTGGAAAGGTGATGGAACAGCTTGTGCTGTTACCAGGAGTAGTCAGCATGGGTTCACCAAGGGGAGGTCATGCTCGACTAACCTGGTGGCCTTCTATGATGTTGTCACATGCTGGGTGGATGGGGGAAGAGTGGTAGATGTAGTCTACCTTGATTTTAGAAAGGCATTTGATACTCTCTCCCACGACATCCTTATAACAAAGCTGAGGAAGTGTGGGATAGATGAGTGGACAGTGAGGTGCATTGAGAACTGGCTGACTGGCAGAGCACAGTGGGTTGTTGTTGGCAGTGCAGAGTCTGGCTGGAGACCTGTAACCAGTGGTGTCCCCCAGGGGTCTGTGCTGGATCTGGTCTTGTTCAACATCTTCATCAATGACCTTGATGAGGGGATGGTGGCCACCCTCAGCAAGTTTGCTGATGATACGAAGGTGGGAGGATTGGCTGACACGCCTGAAGGCTGTGCTGCCAATCAGCGAGACCTGGACAGGCTGGAGAGCTGGGCAGTAAGAAACCGGATGAGGTTCAACAAAAGCAAGTGTAGAGTCTTACACCTAGGGAGGAATAATCGCAAGCACCAATACAGACTGGGGGATGAGCTGCTGGAGAGGAGCTCTTCGGAGAGGGACCTGGGTGTCCTGGTGGACGACAGGTTGGCCATGAGCCAGCAGTGTGCCCTTGTGGCCAAAAAGGCCAATGGCTTACTGGGGTGCATTAAAAAGAGCGTGTCCAGCAGGTCGAGGGAGGTGATCCTCCCCCTCTACTCTGCCCTGGTAAGGCCTCATCTGCAGTACTGCGTCACAGTTCTGGGCTCCCCAGTACAAAAAAGACAGGGATCTCTTGGAAAGAGTCCAGCGGAGGGCCACGAAGATGGTGAAGGGCCTGGAGCATCTCTCCTATGAAGAAAGGCTGAGTGAACTGGGTCTGTTCAGCCTTGAGAAAAGGGACCTGATCCAGGTCTATAAATATCTAAGGTGTGGGGGCTATAGTGGTGAGGCCAGTCTCTTTTAGTACATGGAGACATGGGCAAGGGGAAACGGACATAAGCTGCAGCACAGGAAGTTCCGCACAAATGTGCGCAAGAACTTCTTTACAGTGAGGTGACGGAGCACTGGAACAGGCTGCCCAGGGAGGTGGTGGAGTCTCCTTCTCTGGAGATGTTCAAGACCTGCCTGGATGCCCCTGTGCGACCTGGTGTAGGGAACCTGCTTTGGCAGGGGGGTTGGACTCGATGATCTCTGGAGGTCCCTTCCAACCCCTACAATTCTGTGATTCTGTGAACATTTAAGCAGAAGCTATTGCCCACAGATCAGCACCACGTGCACCTGTTGACTGTACGAGTAACAGCATATGCACTTTTGGAAGGCATAAATGCTCTCAGAACTGAGAGTTTGAAGCAGATGTATTTGTGTTATGATTTAGGCCAAACGGCAGGTGGCTACAAATAAAGTGACAGCAAAGTTTGATGATACTGAAGATAGGGATGAGGTTCTGTTCGTGCTGTCAGGGTGAAGTGCTCAGTGCAGCACTGAAGTTGTGAGAATCAATGACAGCAGACTCCTGAACTGCCTCTCACCTAGGAACTAAGCAGAGCATTTGCACCTTGGCCTAAGTAATAAAGTCATGAAGGCTCAGCAGAGAATAATAACCTTTCTGATGAGTTTTTAATTGACATGTCAAATTCCTTAAGAGGAACATAATTCTCTTAAATTCTTCAGGGTTTACTCAAATACCCCTCCTCCCCCCCAAAAAAATCATTTAATATTACTGTTTAAAAACCTTTAGTGCAGCTTCAAAGACACTACTCTTTGCAGTGCTATTGCTCTCATTCTTATTAAAGCCAGCAAGACTATTCTATGAGGATTTATATTAAGGCGATTTGAAGACATCATTAAGAAGATCAGCCCTCTGCCTGCCAGGCTGTTTCCTGTCAAAGAAGTCATCTCCTCTTACACTGTCGTTTGAAGCACTTGAAGAACTGGAGGCTGAATATTTGGAAACCCAAGAGAGATCTGTCTTTCCTAGCAGCGTGGGGAGAAGAAAGAAGAATTTCATATGGACAATTTTGGAGTAAGCTTTAGGGAAATGAAAGTTGTGAACTGCTTTGGAAAATGCTGTGTAGGCCGGGTTTCAAGTCTGGAAGCCTGGTTTCAATCTGCTGGAGTTCAAGGAGCGTTTGGACAATGTTCTCGGGCCTAGGGTTTGGATTTTGGGTGGTGCCGTGTGGGGCAAGGGGTTGGACTTGAAAGTCCTTGTGAGTCCTTTCCAACTTGGGACGTTCTGTGATTCTATCATCCTATTCCTATTCCTGGAGATCTTCTAATCTACAGCTGTATTCCCAATGACATCTCTTTTTGACTATCAGAACCAGCAGATAGAACACAGGTCCACAAGATTATTTTTCAGGAAAAAAGAGAAATTAGTTGTTTCCAGACCAAAAAGGAGCTAACTGAAGAATGAAACCAATGAAACACACAATTAGCCCTAGAAAAGGAAACTTGGAGGAGTTTATCTGTAGGGAGCCACAGAAAACGTAGAGAAGACACACTTCTCTGTGGGCAGAGCTTTCCACTTGCCAAAGCAAGGCAGAGGATAGCGATACAAACCTCACTAAGCTCAGTACAAGTGATTCATCTCATGAGGGGCCAGCGTCACACTGACTTCATTGCCAAACTGCCAAAGACCTGCAGAGTACTGACAAGGAAGAAAGGCTGTGGACAGCTGTGGGCTAACCAGGGGAAGGAGGTGGGTGGGACGAGAAGGTCCTTGAAGGAAACTGTAAAACCTGGAGCCACGATCACGAGCTTCGAAAAAGCAGCCAAGAACCAAGAGGAAATCTACCATTGAGATCTTGAGGAAGGAGCTGGAGGCAAACATTTTCACAAGGGTGAGAGGGAATGGAGTTGGATAACAAAGCCACCACATTACACAGATAACTTCAGATAGCTTAATTGGATTGAATCAGCTAATTGGACTGCAACAAATCAACCAAATTTGACATTTAACATACTCAAAAATCCATGCCAAGGGCAGACAGAGGAATAGGGTGGGCAGGGGGAAAGCAGCACTGAAGGTGAGAAAGTGGAAAGGCTGAAGGAGCCACTCAGTTCCTCAGGATAGATGCATCCTGTTCAGAAAAAGGGAAGATAAGAAAAGGTGAAAGACTTTCCAAGAGAAAGAGTTGGCTCACAAACCTATGTAGATAAGGGGAGGACAGAAGCAGGATGGGCAAGCTTCAGGCAAATTTGATGTCGATCACAAGAAGCTCAAAAGCAAGCTGAGTGTCAAAATGGTTGTTCATGGTTCAGGGACTGGCCATACAGAGGGGTGAAGGACTTAAATAAACAAACCAGGACACACATGTACCCTTAGTGACTTCCCACAGGGCTGACTCCATGTTCATATTGCAAATGATGGCATGCAGAGAAGACAAGGACCCAGTTGTTCCCCCCCAGGGCACATCAGAGCTTGTGTGTAGCATGGGTAGTGTGCTGCATAGGCAGGGGGTGATCTGACAGACATCTTAGGGCCAGTGGGAAAATTTCTCTGTCTTCACTGCCCTTTTGATGCAGAGACAAGCAAGAAGGTAGGGTAGCATCAGCACAAGTAGGCACACGAGGGGAAGGATATATTAGTATATTGGTCCTGTAAGGCCAGAGGAATTGTTTTGCAGCTTGTCTACTTCTCCCAGAAGATGTACAAAGATGTACAGCTGAGCTTTTCTCTTTCTCTCTTGGACTGGTGTGACAGCCTTACCTGGGAAGGTTCAAGGCTGATGAGGTGCCATGGGAAAGGGACATAATCCCTCTGGGACTGAGCTCCCCAGACCAATCTGAAGTCCCAGCCAAGCAGCAGTGCCCTGAGGTTTGTGGGATATAGGGGGAACCCAGTTCCACAGGGAATCTGTGTGAGTGCCTATCAGGTTATTTGAGTGATGGCACCCTAAATGAGTTCCTGCCCCTCTTATGAGCCCCGGGGGCTTCTGGAGAAGCTGCGGAGAGCAGCCTGCAGGCGGTGCCCTGGCACTACCCTTCAGGCACAGGCACTTTTCAGAAAACAGCTAAGCAATGTGATTGCTATTTACAGCATTGTGAGCTGGTCAGTCAGAGACACTCCAAAAACTGGCCTTTCTAAAACCAGCTAGCTGCGTGGTTTGTGAGAGGTTATTTTCAGCGTGCTGTCAAAATAAATCTCTGTCCTTGGCTGGAGAAGTGACTCTTCTTGTCAAGACGACTACCCTTAGCAGTGGCTGAGCTAGTCCTAACACAAAGCTTCAGAAACGAAAGCAATGCTTACTGGTTGCTTTTCTTTATCTGTAAGATGGAGGTAGTATAACTGGCTGACTACAAAAGTGACCTTGAACTGATCCTTCTTTGCACTTAGTGTCGAACAGCCATTGGGAAATCACCTAATTCTGTCCATGAAATTAAAGCCAAAATTGTGGAAAGGTTAAAGCTCTCCTGCTTAGACCTTCTGCTAATGGCTTGAATGAGAGGGAGAACAGCTCAATGTTCCAGATACCTTCCTCTTCACCTGCCCTAGTTCCAGGCAGCCTTCAGGTGTGAGGATGCATTGGTGCCCTGAATGCAGAGATACATGTGCTGCAAAGGCCCAAGTGTTTCCCAGTTGTGCGTGTGCAGTGTGCAAATGCTTCTCACCTGAATGGCTGGGCCAAGCCTAACTTCCTATGAAACACATCTTGCTGTAAAGTATCTGTTCATAGGAGGTCTACAAAACAGAGGGGGTTTGTATGTGTCATTTTTTAGCACTGCAGCAGCCTTTTAAAGCTCCTTTTGTAAGCTGTGGCCAATGGGCTCCCAGCATGCTCCTTACTGTCAGTCATCACGTAGATGCCAGCTGGGGCTCTGAAAACAACATTTGGGGCTGTGCTGGGAGGCTGGGGGACAAATAACAATCACTAAATCCCAGAGTCCAGTTGAAAGTAGTGTCACCTCTCTGTCTATCCCAAGACAGATGAGGGTGTTGGGTGTGACATGTCAGCACTGCATGCCAGAGACTCTGTCTTGGGGATGGACTCTGGAGTAGCTCAGTGCCATAGTCCACTTTCCTGCATAGCTCTGTCTGTCCTTAGCAGCAGCCTATTTAGCTCTGGTAAACACTGTGCTGCTTTGTGACCCCTGTGCCATGAGAGTCCCCTTCTAAGTCCCTGCTCCATGCTCTTGCCACTCTTTGTGTTAAAACTGGGATTATTTTGTGCTGGTTTTATACCTACCCCATCTCAGGGCTCAGCAATGTCCCCACAATCTTTTGACTATCTGCTCTGCAACAATATACCTCCCTGCAAGGCTTACATAATCCACCACTGCCATTGCTTCCAGCTCCATGTGTTTCTAAGACCTTAAATGCACTGAAGAAAGCACATCCTCACATCCAACAGGTACATTTGGCCTGTGATAACACCAGTCATGGAAAACTAAAAATAATACTCAACTAAAATTGTATAGTGTAAGTACCATTAAAAAAAGAAACAACCAAACAAAGAAAAGAACAGTTAATAACACACTTTTGCTTACACAAAGCATCCAAGTGAGTTACAACATCCAATCTACATAGGGACTGAAAGAGCTTTAGGACAATGCACAGCTATAGGATTGTGGCACAGTAGAGTGGAGAACGTCCCATCCCAGGAAGGTGATCTGCCTTCTTGTGTCCAGCAACAATACCTGGCCTCCTATCAGGAAGCTGGCACAGAGACCACCTCTTACTCTGGGGTTGTGAGATGAATCTGACCAGCATGACCACGTGCCTAGGATGGCCCAAACCAGTAGAGGTTAGCCTTTGTAGAAGGAAGAATGCATTACCCATACCTGTGTAGGTGGGTTCTGCTGAGAGCAAGCTAAGCAAGCTCCAGGTATTCTCTGCTAAGGAGCAATGTTATGACTTGCTGAAAATACTTGGTTCAGATTGTATCAGATGTAATTTAGTAAGAAGGGCACAGAACCTCCATCTCTGACATATCAAATTATTCACCGATACAGGTTGCCCAGGATACAGGAGAAAGTGAATGATACGGGAAAGAGAAAACCAGCTGACAGCTATTACCTGGCATTACTTCTGGTTTGCACAGCTTGCATTCCTGGGAGCAGCTTGCACTGTGGGGCCCTTTGTGGGCTGTAGTGCACATTTTGAGCACTGAACAGGGCAGGATTGAGACCAAAAAGCAACATCTCAGGCCAATGTTTTTCACTAAATGTAGAATCACCTCCCATCACTAAAACAAGACAGAAGCTGTGATTCTTGATTTGACAGAGGAGTACTTGTGGTTCTGTTCTGCTTGTGAGATGGCAGTGGTATTCATGCCTGTGTTTCTGATACTTTAGAATAAGAAACTGAAACTGAGATCACACGATAGGATGACTCAAAGAAAACAAGTTGTAAAACACTTGCTTTCACCTTTAACTCCTCTTCTTCCTGTGCCCTCCGGTCAGTTCAGCTGTGAAGTGATGCTGGCTCTGGTGTGGGATAAGCTGTTTCAAATGTAAAGTGGCACATGTGGCTCTAGCCTTGCAGGGCAGAACAATCTTTCTGGCAAAACCTGCATGTCTGTCTGCTGTGGGCTGAGCTCATGTCTGGTCTCTGAGAGTGTTATACACCTACAGTCCCAAACAGCCAAAGCAGACGAGACCCTACTTAGTCCCTTGCCATCTGAGCAAGCTTTCAGATCCATTGCTGTCTTAGTATTTCAAAGGTGCATGCTGCACTGCTGCTCATCCATTAGGAAAGAAATGTAAAGGTACATCCTCACCTTGGTTTTCTTCTCCTCAGAGAGGCCCCTGACCCCACAACACCTCCATTGACACGGGTGGTGCTTATGGTGCCAGAGGGACTGAAGACCTCCAGCTCCACTGGGCAGGGGGATGCCATCACAGCTCACTTGAGGCTGTCACCCCTTGATGGGGTTATGGCTCTGCGTTCCCTCAATCCTTCACTCTGTTCCCATCTGAAGTCTCCACAGGCTGCTGCAGGCTGCCTGAGGGCACCGAGGTGGGCCGCTGCGCACACCAGGCCTGTGGCGTGGCAGCCGAGGAAGAGGAGGCGAATTCTTCATGCTCCAGTTGCTGTTTTGTTCACGGCCCTGCAGCTGCTGCCTGCTGAGCCTGTGTGCTTGCTTCCCTGTGGGCCCTGTCTTCCTCAGCTCTCCTCTTTCTTGATCTTTGAGCCCACAGTGGCTTCTCACATGTCAAACGTTTTCTTAAATTTATTTTACATCTTTGATAACCATTTGTCCTCCCGCTTATTTTGCTACCTCCCCTCGTCTCTGTTAGGATTCCTTTCGGATAAGAGTGGTGAGGCACTGGCACAGGCTGCCCAGAGAGGTGGTGGATGCCCCATCCCTGCAGACACCCACGGTCAGGCTGAACAGGGCTCTGAACAACCTGATCTACCTGTGGGTGCCCCTGTTCATTGCAGGGGAGTTGGACTGGGTGATGTCTAAATGTCCCTTCCAACTCAAATGAGTCTATGATTCCTTCTTTGGGGAGCTGCTGTGACCAGCCAGCACTGCTGGAGGTATGGATGCAAGAACAAATGCTTTTCATCCTTATCAAAACTTTTTTCCTTTGCTTAAACATGCTTTGTCTTTCTACTTTCTTGCTACTTGTGTTAAGAACACACTGCCCTCGGAAAACCCTTGTCTTACTGCACTTACCACAGCCACGCATTGGTGCTAGCTCCAGAGCTACGCAAAGGACAGTAGGAAGATGTTCAGACAGCTCCGGCCCCTGCCAGCTGTTTGTCTTTGTGCATTTCATGCATTTTTAATTGTACACACTTCTGTTTGTCCTCAGCTTAGTGCTTTCATGAAGAAAGCATGGCATTTGCTTAATTTGAAGCCATCCACTTCTTCACAAGAAAAACCCCATTTTGTAACAGACTTTCTGTAAGTTGGGTGCTGGTTGTACCACAGAACAATATTTGAATACGTTATTTACATTTTCTCAGGGTAGCTAGAGGGAGTTTGGTTTTAATTAGCTGAGTAAGAGAGCCATGAGTGATTACACAGACACAAACAGAGCAGCTACCATCATCTCCCAGCTCCTTACCCTGGCTCCTATGCCAACATAGCTGAAAACAAGAAAAATAGTACAGTCCCTTGGAGGCAGTCATTTTGTGAAAGAGGGGATGGGGAGATGGATAAAGATGTTACAGGGTTGTTGTGCCTGGAGGTCTCAATAGTTTTTCCATAGCTGATTCACTGCCTGAACCAGAAACAGAGTCTCCTCTAGCCCTGGTAGGAGTGAAGGCAGTGTGAGCCCTCTTGCCCCAGGAAGTACTCTGGGGGACAAAGGGAGGTTGGAGAGGTTCTTGCATGGTGACACTGAAAACGGTTTCGATGAGCAGCAGGCTCTTTCCTTCCCCACCTTGCTGTAAAACCCTGCTTCCTTTTCTTCACAGCCCTCATGCTCAGCACAGCACCTCAGTCACTCGGAATGCCCCTGCTTATGAAACTTGATGGGAGGGAGGTCCAAGGGGATGAGAGCATCCCAGGAAGCTCTTTGAGGAGGAGCCTCACTCAGTGGCTCAGCCTGGGGCTTCACCAAGAACAGGGCCAGCTATGGTGGTGGAGTGGGACAAGGCATCAGGTTTGCAATGCTTGGGAAAACTTGCAAGACTCCCTGCATCGGTTTTGGATGAAAACATTCCTACTCTCTAAAAAACATGCAGGAGCTGGTCCTGTTATAATGTCACAGGAAAGCTTCCTTCAGCTGCAGGCCAAGCACAGATAAGAGATTGACGCATGCGAGCTCCAGCTGGAGAAGTGCTTCTAGTACATATGGCCCACAGTGAGCTCTTGGGAAGAAAAGGCGCATTGTTCCTTGCACTACTTTGCACTGTTTGTTCCTGATCTAAAAGAAAATAGGGTCTCAGATTTGCTCAGAAACATGCTCTGGGCTTCTGAGCTGTATGGGCTCTACCCAGGGTTTCCTTCAGTTAGTGCTAAGGCCAAACATACTGTTCACAACTCTGTCTAGAGTCAATACCGCAGAAGCCTTCATCACTGCCAATCTCTTGCCTGTCAGATACGGCATCTTATCACTGCTCTTATAGGCTATGTCTACCAAAGAGATGAACACAAAGCTTTTGAATACTTTCATTGGTGTGAACCTGGCCCTGAACAGAGATGAGCACGCTGTTCTCAAAATGCTGAGCTCATCTAGACACAAACCCCTGTGCATGAGAGTGGGACTGACTCACTACATCACGTACTGAAAGCAACAACAACAGACAGTTTGCTGTTTTCCCCAAAGAGAAGTGCTCCTCCTGAGGGCATAAACTAACAGGCCAGCAGACAGCAGTGCTCAGGTATGCCTTTCTAAGCTCATTGCTGTTAGGAACTTCCACTGACTTCAGCAAGGCCCACGTGCAACAGCCATGGTGGATCACTTTTGTATTTGCACCTCCTATGACACGTTTCAATCAAAGACTGGAGAGTTCACAGCACCTCCGTGCTGATCATTCCTTATTTCTCAGCACTGTGCTGACACAAATGATGAAGCCTGGAACCCATCACAGCTACCCACACTATCCCTGCTGAGTACAAATTCATGCTGACATCTGAAATTCTCTTGTAACAAAGTCTGCTCAGAGGACGAATGCAATAGCGTCTCTGGTTCGCAGGTTTTTCCTAGTTCTTCTGTATTCCCGTTACCACAAATGGAAATCTTTTCTGCAGCTTTAAGAAGATGAAAGCTGGTGGAGCCCGTGGGTGTTTTACTTCAGTTCCCAGTTTTGCTAAAAGTAATTTTTACATAGGGGAGGAAAAATGTCCTGTGCACCACACCCACTTTCAGCCAGCTTCCTGCTATTTATACAGTCAGGAACCACGGACCATCTGCAA
Organism: Tetrao urogallus; assembly: GCF_951394365.1. Lineage (NCBI taxonomy): Eukaryota > Metazoa > Chordata > Aves > Galliformes > Phasianidae > Tetrao > Tetrao urogallus. The sequence goes on from NC_136813.1 coordinate 134,950,991, forward strand.
GAGGTTCAGATCTCAGACAAGCCAATAGTGACACAATTCCAGGCTGGTGGGTTCAGCCTACATGGTCTGATTTAAGCACATCCTATTTATCTCACTGGGTAATGACAGTTGAAAAGCTGCATGGGTGTGAGCGGGTAAACTTAGTTCAGGTGAAAGCATTGATCAGAAGAAACAGGCTAAGGAGTCGATGCAAGAGATCTCAGCTATCTGAAGTATAGGAGCATGGTGTTCAATAGTATTCTCAGGTGTCTCCCTCTTTGAGCCAGAGTACAAGAAGCTTAAGCTTGCAGGCACTCCCATCACCTTCACCCAAGCATAACTGCTGCTTCTTGGCATGGACATCTTGTCAGGGTCTTGTAGACCCTGCTCCTGGGGTTCTAGGAGAGATGTGGAGTCAGGATGGAAAGTCAGGGGGACTTGCTCTTGCAACCATCTGTTATTCATTCCTCCATTTTGGTAGACAAGCACATGCCCACATGCCAAAGATCCGCAGGTTTTATAAACGCCTTTAATCCGGACTTAACCGCAGATGAGAACCCCAGGGTACTTCTGTCACAACAGCACAGAGAAGCTGCTCCCAGTCACACACCAGTTCAACCCGAAGGCCGAACAGCTGCTTCGCTTGGCAAGGCAAAGGCAGGCCAAGGAGAAGACCCAGCACTCTATTGCAGCTCCCTGCCTGCAGAATGGGACACACCTTAGCACTTTGATTAAGGGTCTCAGTAGAAGACAAAGAGGCCTAGACACTAAGCCCACATTTTCCTGGCCTCTATCCTGTGCCTCTCTAAGGCAAACATGGAATTTTTCTTCATGTCTAAATTATTAATATATCATAGTGAAAACCAAACCAAACAAAAAAAACCATCAGACCAAAAACCTCAGTTCGTCTGCCTTACACTTCATTGTCCTTAAGTTCCTATTTTTTGATGTGTAAAGAACATGCTAATATGTCACTTGGATCTTTTTGAAGAAATGAACTCAGTATGGAAGGACAGTGCTGGAGGGGATACTCATAAAGATTAATGTTAGCTTAACCTCTGCAAAGTGCCCCCGCTGGACTTCTCCAGGCTTAATTAAAAGCAGCCAAGTGAGGTTTCCCTTCACAGGGACAACTGGAGGAGCTCATCTCTTCCCTCTGGCTGCAGAGGCAGTGCAAGGAAAATGGCTTCCCTGGGCTAACAGCAGCCTTTGTGGAAACCTCTTGTTGAGAGCAGGACAATGTAAGGATTGCAGAGTGTTCTTGGGGTGCCCCTTGCATTCTCCATGTTTGTCTCTCGCTAGGATAAAAGAAGCCCCATGGTAAGCATTAGAGCTCCTCAAGCACTAAACCTACTGCACAGTTCTGCCAACTGCTCTTTGCAAAACAGAACTCACTTCTTCACCCCGTTCACTTGTGCAGCATGTAGCCCAACTGCAGGGCTTGGCTACTCCTGCTCCTCATACAAGCCAAGCAGACTTGCCCAAGACTTGGATAGCCACAGAAGCAGGAAAAACAGTATCTTAAGGATTATTTCATTACTAACACCATTTGCTCTAATATACGTGAACCTCTTGGACATAAACCACAATTTTAGATTTATGGATCCCATTGAACCAACTACTGAATGAAAACAAGGTTGTCACTCTTGTTACACAGCAACAAGAGCCTTTGCAGCAATGTTTCTTGAAAACTGTGTTGTAGGTAAGCTCTGGTGGGTGGGTTTTCTCCCCCCCCCACTCTGCTTTGAGAAAGACAAGCTTGGTCAAATGAGTAAATAATTTGTTTGGTCACATCTGACAAAGTTCTTTCAGAAGAGCTCTGCAAGGTCTGTGGAGAATACAGATGGGCCCATTACAGCGTCAGCCCTTCCTGCAGAACTGTGAAGTGCCTGTGTACACTGTCAGTAATGAAGTCCTTGATGGCAGTGACAGGAGTTCAGACTTCGAGCTGATAGGGTGACAGAGAGGGAAGTGACTTTGCTCTTTACTTGAGCACAGTTCGTTTCAAGAAGCCTACCTGAAACGCTGACAAGGAACAGATCAGTGAGCTGTTCTGACTCTTACCCATGTGTGTTTTCTCAGACAGTTTTATTCTACTTACCTTTGCAGAAAACACTGCAGTGTTCCCAGACTATACCACTGGCAGTGCAGTGAGGAGGAATTTATTTGCATTTCCTCATCAGGACAAGTTCACTCCTGCTGTACGTCAAATATTTACAGTCTTTAGGAAGCCAGACCCTTCTATCTCAGATTTACACACGTCAGTCTAAAGCATTCAGTAAGGAAGTGTGTTAAGTATGATCACTCCGACTGACATTTGACAAAAAAACAGATCTATGGATCTTACCTATATGGGATCCTATATTTTTGGTGCTACACTGCTGATAAGCAGTGGTATCCTCAAATGATGTTTTAGACGATGTCTACATACATGCAGTGAGATTTGCAGTCCTCTCCTGAGACTGCCTGCATTTTCCAAACCAAGAGAAAACCCCATAGAACCATAATCATAGGATCATAGAATGACTTAGGTTGGAGGGGACCTTAACAATTACCTCCCTGCTGTGGGCAGGGCTGCCACTCAGAAGATGAGGAATTGGGAAGCACAGGGAAGGGGCATTTCTGAAAATCCAGTCCAACTTGGAAAAGCCTTCACCTACTAAGCAGGGCATTTCATTATCAACCTATTGCAGCTTCCTTGTTGCCAGCACCCATCTGCCTCTTCTCTCTCACCCTCTCTCATCGCGGTGTGTGCTAACAGACAGAAAGGAGGGCAGGAATTGCATTCCAGCTCTCTGATCCCATGTTTGAGTATGAGAGCAACCCAGGTGCAGGGGAAAGGCTCACATCAGCTCTCCGGCTTGCAACTCGACTCTAGGTTCTTCTGCAAGGAGAAAGCGACACCAACCATTATTCTCACAGTTTTATTTGTAAAGGACATAGCATGAAAAGCTGTATTTCAATGTACTTCAAAACCTGAAAAACCCATGTCAGTTTGTGATATGTATGTTAAAGTGCTTGATAGAACAATACTTCTACTAATGTTGTCTTGAAAATAATCCAGTTCTTATTCAGTTAGTAATAATGTAAAGACAAAATATACTTAATGGAGACACCGAAGGGTCATTTGAAGCCATACAGGGCACATCTGTACATTTCAAGTGTAACACACAATATTTCCCCATAAGATGCACACCTTCATTTGATTGAAAGAAGGAATTGTCTCAAATATGCCTTCGCACAACTATTCTAAAAAGACAGCTTTGAACAGTGATTCCTAATTACACATGCCAACTCAGAATAAACATGAGCAGATTTGTCACTAGACAGCAGAACCGCATTCGCTTCAGAGAATTATAAATACAGGTTTTGTACACAGTGAGGCATTGGATTCTCTGACTCTTCCCAGTCACCATGCCAGATGTGAGGATAACAGGACTACGCAAACTCAGACATCTGCAAACAGGTATTGGGTAGAAATTGTTTTTTAAAAGCAGATACCACAGAGCTTTGGTCTTTGCCCAGATTCCCTTTCTCAACCAATGAAGGTGCTTTAACACTGAAGTAAGAACTGCGTTAGCTTAGAAGGATCCTGATAGGTTTCTCACTCTAGTGGGCAGAATGATTTCTGTAAACCTTACAGAGAAAACCTCACAGTTTCCAACAAACAAGGTTGCCTACAAAAAAAAAAAAAAATCATACATGACAGAATAAAAACTCCCTATGAAGAATCGTACTCCCAAGGTTGTCAAATATCCCATCTCCTGAGAAGCAGGGACACTCTGCCGCACCCCTCAGCAGATCTTAGGGTGCTTTATTGCCTACAAAGAACTGTTAGACAGACATCACTTTTATCATATTATTAATCTGATGTGAAACTTGACATAAAACAAGTCAACGCTCGCTAAAAAAGATGATGTGAAACCGTGTTCAAGATAAGTGCTAAAGGTTCCTTAATGTAGTTTGAAATAGGGAAAGTCCCTGTTTTGAATTTTCAAATGTCTCAGGTTTTGACTCATTTTAACTTAAGAAATACTTCATCTTACTGCCCTTTTTGGAGCGTACATTCACCCATTCCTGACCTTTAGAGGTGCCTGTGTTTCTACTTTATCCTGCTCGCACGTAACCCACGTCATGTTGGGCAAATGTCATGACTGCTTAAGTCATAAATAAATACTAATCTGAGAGCCACACAGCAGTGTACTTTTGAGAAGTATCCAGTTAGAAAATGCAGATGCTGTTGCAAAGAAATCCAAGCACTAAAGAAGTTGTTATTTCACTTAAATGAAAGCCACTTAGGCTGGGCTGCACATGAAAAAGTCATATATAGCAGTCATTAGACATAAAATGCCTGAGTTGTATAAGAAATCAAAACACTGCCTAAGCAATCATTACCAAATAATTCTGCCACGCAGCTTCCGGTGCTAAAAGTATCATTTACTGGTAGGGGAACGCATTTTCAATTGCTGCTGTAAAGTTGTCACGTATCTTCTGTGGACTTTAAGCAGACTTGTCTGGCCGCTCAGAAAACCCTCACACCCTGAATTTCACCCTCCCGGAAACGTAAGAGAGATGTCAGAGTTGACTGTGGCTGCCAACTCACACCACCGCTCACAGCCTTAACATTAGTTGCTCACCATCCACAGTGGTGACACAGCAGCGCTGCCTGCAGTGTCTGTGATGAGTTCAGTCAGGTTAAGAAAGTACAAGCACAGGAGGAAGGAACAGTTATTAGAAGCTGGAACTCCCGTTACAGTCAATGACTTCCTGACTTTTTACTTCCTTAAAAACCAAAACCAAAACCAGTCTATAACATAAAACTCTCCCTTCTATTGAAATGGAGTCACACGAAGAGTTTCCTTCTGGCCAGGAATGTGATGCAAACCTTCAACACCAAGAATGCTGCTCAAAGAACTGAGCAGTCAAAGGACCACAGGAAAGGAGAGCAGCTTGACAAGAGGCAGGTGAGAGAGCAAACCCTACTTTTCATCTTCTTTCTCTTTTCTTAGCTCTCTGCCATTGCTCCACCACGTGTGCACCGTGCTGAGATGTGATGCTGCCCATCATTCCAAAGCCCCTCCTAATGCTGCCAGCAAGCACAGCCAGCAGCAGACAGTTACAGTACCACTCAGGGCTTCCCCAAGCCACAGCTTACGGCTCCAGCTGTGAGACATCCAGGAAATCCTCTGACAAAACGGCCAAGATCAAAGCGAGTAAACAAGTTCCAGCAGACACCTATATTTAAACTAACCTGCACAACTGGAACTAGATGAAGTTAACGGTGCCCTCAGACTCTTACAACTCCCAAACCACAAACAAGGAAAATACACTCTGTGTTTGCTGCATGGCATCTGATAATTTTAAATGCAATCCGTTGCTAAATTTTTAGCTTTGCAGACTTCAGTTGCTCCTCGTTCCTCTTCAAGACCATAGCTATACAAACACACTGTATTACTAACACATTAACTGGAAAGAATGTAGGAGATGCTCAAAACACCAGCTTTTTTCTCCTTTCACATCATTCCCTTTTTTTTTTGTACCTGGATAATTAAACAAACAAACAAAACCACCAAAATAATTAAAGGTCCTGTACTTCTAGGAACACTCGTCCTGTGGGATAAAGGAAGACTAGTAACCTGTCAGCATTTCAAGACCAGCTCAGTATCACAGCAACATTGGTGTCTGCAGCAATGATTCTCTCAAGTACAGCAAGAATTTGGTACAAGCCAAATTCCTCTAGATGAGAGGGAGAAAGAAAAAAAAGCCATCCACAACACAAGCTGGCTGGGGGTAATGGGGAACCACCAGAACATACAGAGAGACGAGGAGCAACAGCAAGCAAGCCAACAAGCCATCGTTTCCCTTCTCCAGTACCACTTTATCAGGTTTCAGGCTCCAAGGCTCAGCTCATCTCCAGTGTTTAAGCATTTCAGCTCCTGTGTCCTCTTCTGGAGATCAACAGAAGTGACACAAAAGACCTTTACAGAAAAAAAAGAAAAAAAAAGACAATTCACAACTTCTGTGCACTGAAAGGGCTGGGTCTCTGAACAAACAAAAAAATAAAGGGAGACCATGTACAGCAGGATAAACAACATACACTAACATTTCCAAGAGTGAGACAATCACAATGGCTACATAAGGATATTTGCTGTATTCATTTGCAATACCTGAAAAAAGCCCTGCTGAGTTTGCGCCGTATTTACACGTTGATTGGCTTCTTCCTTGCAAGCAAGTAGCAGCATCCCTTCCCACCGCAATCCTTCCCTCCCCAGCCCCTCCCCTGGGTTTAAGCTACTCACAGTCAGAACAAGAACATTCAGTCTAAGAAAACTTTCTTAGAGTAATATAATTTCTTAAAGAAGATAGCGTATTTACACACATCTAAACACATGAAAATACTCTATTTTATACTAAATTTCTGTTTCAAATAAACTACAATACTGCATCTTAGCTTTCCTCAGCCTTAGAGGACAGTCCCGACGGAGCACAAACTGGGCTTCCTGCTCCCATGGGAGCCAGCAGCGGTGCCTTGCAGCGATGCGCTGCCGTCGCGTTCAAGTCCCGACAGGTCTCCCAGTTGTGGTTTGCTTGCTTGGGAAAGGAATAATGAAGTTCTCAGCAAAGCCATGCTAAACATCCACTCCTTTAATGAGCGATCCCTCTAGGATGATGTTGAAGTCTTGCAATGTCTGTAGGACTCGGATCAGGGAGTTGACAGTCATGCGGTCCCGTAGCAGGGCGTTCTCCTCGTACATCCTTGTAATGAGTGGGCATTCCGCAAGTAAGGGGATCCACTGGGGCAGCAAGTGGTCCCTGCCAAGGGAGGAAAGGAGTGACTGCAGCACGATACACAACGCATCTCAAACTGATGTGCTTCTCCAAGAACAGCGCCTACAACACTCAGCCTCTGCCTGAGGGCAGTGCACACTGGACATAAAAGCTTCCTGCTTAATCAGAACCCACAGTTTTGTTAATAAAACAGAAGTGATTGCCTGTAAAGTAGGAATGAAAGTGGAAAGATACAAGCAAAACTGGACAATTGACTACGAAAGAATTCAGCAATATTTTCCAATCAGGAACAGGGTAAGCAAAACTTGGGAAAAAACCCAAATTTTTGATGATGCTTTTTCAGCTGTTTTGCAGATTACCCAGGTACTTATTTCTAGATATACCAGCTTCCCAGTAACATACAGCTGAGTCTCTCTCCTCCCCACAAGAGCAAAACAGGAAGCATCCTATGTGGGAGGAAAGATAAACCTAGAATAGTTTGTCAGAATTATAACACACATCCCATTTTCACGGGCAGTCATTCAGTGAAGATTTAGAAATGCACCAATTCTTGTAAAGAAACTCAGCATTCCCAAAATCTGCACTTCACCAAAAGTACAGCTTCAAGACAGATTTCATGCATACAACTGCCAAGTGAACAGGTATATTAAAAGCTAAAAACATTCTCAGAGGTTTAGATAGCAGCTGTATATTGTTACTGCTTCTTTGCCACGATTTTTTGTCTACTATTAAAGCTGTCTAAAAATAGGTACTGGTAATAGAAGGTACAAGATCTCTTAAAATGGAAAAACAGAGGTGGTAATAACAGTAAAATGTCTAGCACAAGAGAACATGCATAACGAAGAGCAGATAAGTACCTTGTCCCCAGGCAAACCAGAATTTGGAATTTGCCATCCTTTCCAATGTTCCTTGGAGCTGTATTGATGGCATTCACATAATGGCAGAAGGTTTTGCATGATGATCTCTGAAGCAAAAGGGCCTCCTCGTTGTCTCCAATCTGGTCACTGGTTTCAAAATAGGCAACAGCTTTCTCTGTGGCAGGGAAAAAAATCAGAACTCGGTGAGAAGTACTGAAGTACTTCAGTACAACCAAGATTTACCCTACCCTTACCCAAGGGAGCCCTTGAACAGCCTGCCAAGAGCGACTGCACAGTTTATGTATAGATTCCTCACCCTGAAAACAGGAGGTGGGTGGTGATCTCCACCTCTGCTACATGGCTGCGGTCAGCACATTCACTGACGTACGACACGTGTAACATCAAGGAGCTGCACTAGTGTCTATGGTTTCATTGTGATACCATCAGCTTTGAATTTTCACTTTCTCTGAGTAAGCGCTTACCCTCAGGCTAAGAATCTCAACCTGTCAGCATATTTTAAGAGAATAAGCATGACTTAAATTACTGTAACACAGGCCTACAGATAGATATCACCAGAAGACCAGAACAGCGCTTAGCTCTGAAACAGTTAGAAATCTAAACTTTTCACTCCCTGAGCCTTCCCAGCTCTTCTTCCAATATCGACTGCTGTTCGACTCCAACCTCCAAGCCACTCCAGACCACTTCCTTTTCTGGGCAGGGAAACAGTTGTTTGAGCATTCACCTATGAATATGTGACTAGAACCTGAAGTGCTCTTAAATTTCTGCAGAGATTCACACTTACTCTTTATGTAAAGTTCTGTATTTCTCATCTACTCTGTTTCTTACTCCTTTCAAACAATCTGGATTTTGCTAGGCAGGAATAAACAGCATCAGAATCCCAAGTCTGTACATAAGTAGCCATTTTCCCTAATCTTCATCTCCTTCTACCTCCAAATCACACACCAGCTTACCTATGAAATCCCAGATGAAGACATTCTTATGAAAAATGCGAGCTGATTTGAATCCATGGTGGAACACCTGCTCCAGTGCTGCAACCAAGCCATTCTCCCCACACAACAGGATGGTAAGGCTCCCTCTCTGCGGGAAAGGGGGAGTCTGTGAGAACACCTTGTCCTGTTCATATGCCAACAGGCTGAAAATCTAAAGGTTAACAATCTCTACTAGTCAATTTCTATTTACAACTGTATTGACACCTGCTGTAGACGACAGGTAATGACTAGCAGAAGTACCTCTTTCTCTGGCTTGTGAAAATGTTTCACAATGTTGTTCACAGCTTCTCCAATTCCCTCTTGGATCTGTCCTGCATTTGGCTCTGTGAAACCATGGAAAAGACACTAGATGAAGATATCAACTTTAAAACATTTATCAAATTCTCATGATGACACAGCTTGAACTACAGGAATTATTCTGTATCTTCAACAGGAAAGAATTCAGGCAGTCATTTGTCTTGAATAAACTCAAGTCATAATTATAAGCAACTAAGGAGCAATCCCGGAATAGTAAAATAAATTGCCATACTTAAAAATGCACAACCCGAGGGTCTGACTTGATAAATGTTTTATTTGAGCTAATCACATCTTGTTCATCGCAGACTGCAGCAATCCTCTGATGAAGAGACATGGGCTGGAAGGTTGCAGGCAAGACGTTTGACTCGCTTCTCTGCAACTCATGCCAGAAAACCCTGCACCTATGAATTCCTGATTTGAATTCATGATGAGCCACAAAAAGTAACTGCTTTAGATATGTGACTAGTCATTGTACCAGTGTGAGGAAGTAGAGCCAAGAGGATACTCCTTGGCGATACTTCCAAGAGAAAGTTATCTTCAGTATTAAAATGTACACCCCATTCCTGCTCTGAATTGTTATGCTGTGTGTTTCTGCAACTGAGTGACTCTATGCTTCTACCTGTTACCATTTCATCTTCTGCAAGTACCTCCAAAAATTTATCTAGTTGCTCACACACACAGAATCACAGAATCATAGAGTTTGAAAGAGATCTGGAGTTCATCTAGTCCAACTCCCTGCTAAAGCAGGTCCTGCAGAGTAGGCTGCATAGGAATGTGCAAGCAAACAACCTGCTATGATATGAGCACTTGGTACGAAAAGCAAACCTGATGTCAAGACTGACACCAATTTGTACTGCATCCAAACTAGAACAAATAAAAAGTGTCCCTAAGTTTCAGAAAGTGTATATAAGAAGATAGATTATTGTGGAGAGAGCTAGCATGCAATTTTTATTTTCCCAGCTCTATCAGCATCACAAAGGAAAGCCACTGAATGATGAAGAGTGATGCAGGCCCAGGTAGTGCCCAAATACATGCATTTGAGCACCAGCAGAGACCAGTGTGGACTTGTACCCAGATTCTAATCAAGCACATCTGTGAGATTCAGACCACTGAGTGGGGACTTAAATGGGCTGTGCTGTGGGGCTGCTGACAGTAGATCTTAGTGCCCATCTGCAGAGTCAGTAAGCATACAGCTGTTAGGCTTAGTAAGATTATCACGGTGGAAAGATAAATAAAACAAATGAAAATGCTCACCGGTGTTATAGATGTGCAATAAACTCCACAAGGAGCAAACTCCAGAAAGACATCCTCCCTCAGTGGCAGTCAGCCCTTAAATGGGCTCTAGGAGAGGTGGAGCCAGGCTCCACCCCTTCTTGGTAACACAGGTGAATTGCCTTCACCAGTGCTCCCACAGCTGACTCATTGCTCGCCTCAGGTGGTCAATCAGAGGTTCAGAACGGAATCAGCATTTCCCTAGCCCTGCCTGGCTCAGGCAACTGAGGCATGCAGGGTACACTTGCAGTAGTGGATGTAAGTGGGCTGGGAACACAGCCCCAGGGTGGCTGGCAGGATTTGCTGCTGAGGGATTTGGGCATTGCTGCTGCCCACCTTAGGGACAGCATTGATGATGTCACCTACATGACCCGTTTCCACTAGCCTTCTTATGGCTGTGCCTTCCAATAGGTAAAAAAGCAGCTGAGCTGTGCCATAGGCCAAAATAATGAGTGAGATCAGATGACGATTACCTTGTCTGCAGAACATTCAGATAACAGCCTGCAGGATGAGCAGGGGCCTGCAGAGCTGGTGCTCATTGCTCCAGAGCACAGCTTCCCAGCTGAGGTCTGGGCTACCTTTTTCCGAGACCAGCCAGAAGATCCTGACCTTCTGCTCCAGTAGCTCCAAGAAGAGATCATAAGGATTTTGACGATGAGAGTTGGGAGGTGCTTGAGGGAACAGTGCACCGTTGAGGGCTTCCTGTGTATGTTAGGGTTCAACTAGGCAGCCTTACTGTGGGGGCTGCAGCTGTTCATCAAAGAGCTGACAGTGCCCTTTGTGAAGGGCTCATCACTACCATCACAGCCCTGTATGGCCTCAGAGCTTTGCCAGCAGCAGGACCACCAGGATACCTATGCTGCAGGAGGACAGCCATGGACCCCAGCCCCATCGCCTCTCATCAGAGGCCTCCTGGGCTGCTCTGCCAGCCCTGCATGCCCCAGTGCTGAGTAGCTCCCCAGTGTCCTCTGTGGGGGTCCCAGACCTTAATCATTTTGATGATTATTCTGTGATTTCTTCCCAGATTTTCATGTCACAACACCACTACAATTGTTACTTTGGAAGCATGGAATAATTCAATATTATTTTGCCCGCTCTAGCTGTGGTGTCCCAATTCCTTGCAGGAGTATTGGACTAGATGGCCTTCAGAGGTACCTTCCAACGCTAAGGATTCTAAGATTATATGATTTTAGCATGCGATGACCTCTACAGTTCCTGGTAGGTCTGAAAAACTATCTCCTGCAGCTCGAAACAAAAACAAATTATTGGGCCTTAGTGCCCCCAGACCTAAGTAAATACTCTGCAAGGAGCTCTGATGCCTACTCCTTCATGCACGTGAAGAGCTGCAGTGATGATTTTTAGTTCATTTACTCTTGGAAGCTGTTTCCTTGCTTGACCTTTCAGCAATCATTTCATCTAATTTCACCAGAGCTGAACAGATTTATGTATATGATCCACAGTGTGTACTGTGCTCACCTGTATGCTGTAGTGAAGAATGGTGAATGTAGTGAAGCCCTCACAGCCCTGTACCCTGTGTTATAGCCACTGCCACTATTCTCACAACCTAATGTGAGGAACATGAAGCTGATGTCCCCACACTCTCTCTGGAGATGGGTCCTCTAGAGGATGGCTCACAGCACCTACATTACTTTGAACTGACCCCCAGAGGTGCATGTCTGTTTGCTGACTGCAGAGAGAGAGAGAGCCAGGAAGAAGAGCAGCACCAGCTACTGCAGATTCTGCTGCTTCCTATTCCCCCATCTTATATTCCCATGCTCTAAGGGCAGAGGTACATTCTCTCTCAACTGTCAGAAGAGGAGAATGAAAGAGGCCACATTCACCTCCACAAAGCAAGCCACAGGCACAGAAATAGGAAGAACAGAAGCTTGTGGCTGTTCCTCTGCACCAAGCCTTACTCCAGCAAAAGCTGTCCTGCTCATAGCTGTCCTGTCAATGCCCCCTTCTCTAGAGCCCTGGGAGGAAGGGCTGGACTTACTGGTGTTCTTTCCTGTGAGAGAAGTGATGCTCAGCCGCCGAGCTGTGGTAGGAGACTTCTGCTGGGGTGGAGTACGGCACTGCTTTCCCAGCTCTTCATCAGATGTGGAGGACACCAGCTCTCCAATAAGGATTCGCTCCAAGCTGCCGTCATCAACTCCCTTTCCCAACCATCGCCCACAGGGAAACCTACCGAAGGGCCAGCAGAAACACGGGTCAGTCACATGGGTAGATAGCTTTATCTCAAAGCCAGAGGAACAGTGAGCCTCCATCTACACTGCTAGCAGGCAGGAAAGAGCTCTTCACAAACCAGAGCTCAGCAGGCAGTATTCCACTGCACCGCAACTGAAAAGACCAAACCAGAGAACTACATTTGCCTTCCCTTAAGGAAGGGGAAACATGAAAAGCTAGCATGAAAGCACTGGCAAACATGAAATGCTATACACTTATTTAATGGGACACATGTAGCTCTCTGCTGGGTTTTCAGTTGCAGCCACACGGCAGTCCCAGTGAAGTCTACACACACATCTATGCTACCACTGCTTGTAGCTCCTCTTTCCCCCATACTCTGCCCCCAACTCTAAGCTCTTGAGCTCACCCTTCTGAGGGATAATTTTCCAAGTTCAATTTAGTCTAATTTCTTTAATTTAGAAAAAGAACTATTTATCCAGACGTTTTGTAAAAACAATGGTGAGTTAGGAGATAACGTAATGTATTTGAATGCAACAAAACAAAACAAAAAATCCCAGCCCCAAAAGCCTAAAGATTTGCCCTAAACTATCATTGCAGCTCTTGGAATGTAAAGATGTGCACAGTGTTACCATCCTACATTAAATCAAGAGATTTAATTATTAGATGTAAACATATGAATCACTTCAAAAGCATCCATACCGTCTCTCCTATCTCAGAGAGATGTAAGGAAAATCCTGCACTCAAGCCTCATTTAATATTTATCAGATTATTTGGCTTCAACTAGAGCTTCTGAAATGAGAGTCGTGGGTGGGGAGACCAACCCAGCTCTATCAGGTACTTAAATCAGCCCATGCTGCTCCACCATAGTTTTGCCCAACTGAAAAGACGAATGCGTTCTTGCTTTTTCTAGACTGATAGTAGGAATTTCAGACAAAGAAAATTAGAACTAGTTGCTTACTTGTATGTGTGTCCTGTTATTTCATTTCTGACCATGACACAATCAACCAGCCACTTGGCCAGCAGCCCTGAGTTGTCATGACCAATCTGAACAGTCGTCAGCTTTCCTAAATTCTGGCACTGAAATAAATAACAGTTTTTACTTCATTAAAAAAAACAAAACAAAACAGACCACCCCCTCCACCACCACATGCACACATATGGTCCCAAATGTATGCTTTTCTTCAATTTCCACTGATTTGCACAGCAAGCATTTTCAACCAAACAGGCAGAACATTTTGAAAAGCAGAATAATCTGTTTTATTGTAAGACAGGAGAAAATAAATACTGTGAAATAAGAACTGTTAAAAGGTCAGGAAGAGACCACATTCTTTATTGTGAGAACTCACTCTGAGTAATTCTGAGAAGTGTTAATTACAAACATCTGAACTAAACTGATACAAAGGTGTGCTTTTGTGGAAGAAATAGACCTTCAGAAGAAACAGCTTCTCAAAGCTGCATTTTAAGCATACTGACCTTTGTTTGAAAGGAACCACCCCACACTCCAACACAGTCTCTAAATCCTTCCTTATTTTCAAAAATCAGCTTGCTCATTGCTGAGCAAGACAAAAATAATCCTCATGAGGCAGAAGGAGAAAAAAAGGACTGTGAATTCCAGCGCAGTATGTAATTGTAGGTGGGGCTGCCTGCAACGTCTATTAACCTTAGTTACCTAAACACTTCCCTTACAAGACCTTGGTTTTTTTTGTTACTGCCAAACAAGCAGCTTGGGCTGATGTTTTCCATAGCGTGTGGCTACACTAGTTGCTATTTCTTACAAAAACTTCAGCCAAAAGAGTATTCAGGAAGAGTATTAGTATAGCCCGTCATTCTGCTTGTTAGAAATGTGGAGAACTTTACAACAAAATATTAGTGTTTCAATAAGTCAGGCACTGTACCAGGAAAATAACTGTGTTAAAATTCACTTTTTATTTGAGTAAGAGTTTTTTGTTTGCATGTTTTTGTGTTTTTTTGTTGTTGTTGTTTTGTTTTTTTTTTTTTTTACTATTGTTGCTTAAGATCAGTCTGTACATGCTCAAAGGATGCAACTTTAGCAGATTTTCCTACATAATCACTGCTTACTGGACATGGTACAGCCTGGAGCTACAGGTGCCTGACTGAGCTTTTCCTGCAGCCAGAAGCTGCTTTGGGGTGGCACCAAGCCAACCTATTCTACCTGGTGTGTGAGAAGGCAGAAGGAAGCACAGGCAAGTCAAATGCAAAGAAGTAAACATAAACATATTAAGCACTGAGAAAAGAGCCCAGGGAGAATGGCAGCTCTACAGTTTGGTTGTGATAGTACCCGAAGCTGGGAAATTGAAGAGCACAGTTGTCAGACTGCCTGGTTGGAAGGGATGTAGCATTTTAGACAAGGAGTTGCAGCAGAAGGAGTGGAAATTTAGGACTATCCAGAGGCTGGGAGGGACCAGGGTGGTGTTAAGTAGGAAGACAGATTGAAAGAAAGAAACTGGAAGGGAAATGAGAAGTTGTAAGCGAGCCAGGAAAAGGAAAATTTGGATACCTGGCAAAACTTGGAAGGGAATGAGATACGGCAACAGAGTGACAGGGTGAGGAGTGGAGCTCTGGGCTGGGACAGGGGCTGCAGCTCAGCCTGTGATTAAAAGGCAGTACGTGTTGAGGGGAACTTTCACTGAGCACAGTGTGGGTGAGGAGCACGCCGTGCTCCCAACTTTGAGTTTCCAGCTACCTTGAGAACCTGGACAGAATCTGAAATGTCCTGTTCTCAAGACAATAAATCCTCAGCAAGCTAATGTCTGTGTGGAAGTGTGTTTGAAAGCAAAAAGGAAAGGGACCGCACTCACCTCAAATGTCATTTCCAAGAGGTTTTTAGGAATCTGCATGACGCCCGTGTCTCCTAGCTCTCCCGAAACACAAATCCACGGGTTGGATGTGGTTATTGCATTGCTCAGTTTTTTGATGGGGATTATCACGGCCCTGTAAGGGATCACTGCGAACAGAGAGGAAGGAAACATCAGTGTTGGCTCTTAACTCCCCCCGTGGTAAATGCGACCCATGGAGCAAAGCGTGCCTTTCCCTTGAAGGTCAGCTCCCGCCTCACGTCCCAGCAGTGCCGGGGCCGGCTGGTGCCGCGCGGGGGTGCTGGAGGGCCGCACTGAGCCGCCAGCCCGAGGCGGGTGAGAGGACTCACATCCAATGTCTGCTCTCGTTCTTAGAGGAAAGGAAGGGAGGGGGAATCTTCGAGCGTTTAAGGAGAGAGGGAGAGATTTATGCCACACGGCGGAGCACAAAGCGCCTCGCGGCTCCTCCTCCGAGACCCGTCTCTGTCAGCCTGCGGAGAGTGCTGGGTGTGCTTTTAGGGAATGGCAGAGGGAAGCATTAGGATGGAGAGGGCTTGCCGGGGAGGCAAGATTAAAGAGACTTCACAATGCAGAGAAGAAAACCAGGTGCTGCAGCACAATTTGCTGATTACCCTCCTTTGTGAGGATGCTCTTATCCTGCACACTCCCACACAGCCTTGCTCTCCAGCTGGTTTCCCACAGCAACACCCAGCATCTATGAGCTGGCAGTAACAGCCAAGGGCTCCAGTTAAGGGCTCAATTTCTCATACAGTGGCAACAGCAACGCAGAGTCACAGAACGGTTTGGGTTGGAAGGGACCTCAAAGCCCACCCAGCCCCAACCCCCTGCCATGGGCAGGGCTGCCACCCAGCAGCTCAGGCTGCCCAGGGCCCCATCCAGCCTGGCCCTGAGTGCCTCCAGGGATGGGGCACCACAGCTTCTATGGGCAGCTGTGCCACCACCTCACTGTCCTCTGGGTAAAGAATTTCTTCCTGACATCTAACCTGAATCTCCCCTCTTAATTTACAACCGTTCCCCCTTGTCCTGTCACTGTCAGACTGTGTAACAAGTCAGCCTCCTCCTGCTTACAAACTCCCTTCAAGTATTGGAAGACTGCAGTAAGGTCTCCTCTCACAAATCTCAACAGCAAGAAATTTTTATTCAGGGGTAAAATAATTCATTCTCCAACTCACCAATTGTGGTGAAGACGCTTGTGAAGCAAAAGTAATCCACAGCATTGAGTGAGAGGAGGTGATACAGAAACTGCTCCCGTTCTTCCTCGCAGCGCAGGAAAGCATAACGCTTGTAAAGTTTCCTGGTTAAAAAAAAATGCATTGCTGTTTTGTTGAAAAAGTACCAAAGGAAGAGTTGATCTACACAGCAGGTGTGAAAAGTGAGATTCTCCAGTTCATGCAAGTTGCCAGAAAACCACAGAGATCACTCACCCTCTGTGCTACATGTGTTTTCAGACCATGGTGATTCCCATGGTGCTGTAGCAGAGATACAGAGCTCATCTCATTGAAGGGTCAGTTTTGGTTTTGCTGCAAAGTGCAGATGTAAACTAGTGCTGCCCACAACCTGAGCCTAGACACAGCAGCCCCATTTAAGGCACTTTAAGCTTTCCCACGATTATCTTCCATGGGATGTATCTTTCCAGAACTGAATAGCCATGTCTAATAACTTAATCTTCCTTCTGCTTCATACTCCAACAGATGAAACCAAACAGAAAGCACCAGACCATCTAGAACGAAGCAGCAACCTTGCTGCCACCCTTCCAGGTCTGCAACTCAGCACACAACACTGGTTGCCCAGAGCAGTGCAAAAGCCTTCCAGTAATTAACCTGGTCCAGCTCAAATGAGGCATGCGGCTCATCTTTAGCTGTTCACTCTTTGGCAGATTGCAGTATTTGTTAGCTTCCAGCATAATCAAGCATGCAACTCATCACCGCACCAGTTCTGCTAAGAACTGCATGCAGTAGTTTGGGCATTTTCCTTACGTAAGTTGTTTTTTTTTTTTAATAGATTGCTTTGAGAAAACAAAGTCAGGAAGCAGACAGTGCCTGTGCTTGCAAAAGGAGACAGAGCTGGGAGTGCTGTGTGGCTGGGAGGGCTGGCCTCCCGCCCAGTCCTGCTGCAGTTGGGATGTGTGCCTGCTGAAGTCTTAACACAGCACTGCTGTAAAAAAAAGGCTGCAGCTTCACTTGCTCTAGATTGTAGGAATGTAAGGCTGTGAAGTGGCTTGGTTCAATGCACTGACCCTAAATCAAACCTCTTTTTCCTGAACATTAGTCTACTACACAGAGAAGTGGACTCTTGCCCTGCTGGGGGGGGGGGCAGAACCTCCTCCACAGCATTTCAGTCCCTTCTGTTTGGAAACCAGCAAATCCAGACAAGGCACCAGGCTGTGCAGTGAGCCTGCATGGTCCCTCAGCTCACCAGTGAGGAAGATGTGGAAAGAAAGTTGGGAGAATAAGAGCCAACTTACTTGGCAAGTGGCTGGTTGGAAAGCAGCTGCTTCAGATGCTGAGACAAAAGCTTCTTCTCCAGAGAAAGCCTTATCCAGGCTCGGGCTCGCCCCACGTCAGTCTTTATCTCACTCATGTTCTGAACATGTCTGAAATGGATGGGAAAATAAATAATAACGAATAATATAGTAATAATAATAATAACAATAATAATAGATGAATCATAAAAACCCTACATGTTTCAAGTAGTAGCATCCAGTGTGACGCAGCAGCTGGACTGGAATATGTTTCTTGATTTAAATGCTGCAGGACAAACAGAACCAAATCCCATCCAATCCCTGCATGTGACAAGTACAGCAGAAGGTTGTGCAGTACAAAAACTTATATGAAAATCATTTATAGAGGAGCGGTCCTGCACTGAGACCCCCAACAGACCTTGGCTGGCCTGGGAACAACAGCAGGACCTCCTGCACACAAGTTCATTGCTAGTGCCCTACATCAGCTGCTCTGTGTCCCAATGCCTGCTTAGCTAAGATGAGCAGGGGTAGAGCTGCACATCCCTTCACTGCCTGCACTGTCTCTGCAGATGCTGCTCCCAATTTAAAAAGGAAAGAAAAATCCAACTCAAAACAAACAACCGTCATCCACCTCTGAGACCCATTTATGAGACAGTAGGTACTGACACAAACAGGTATGTTGTCTGTGAGGGCAGAGGACAATAATATCTTAGAGATCCTTCAAACCACAGCCTAGTCTGAAGGCTCTAACAAACCAAATGGGAAATTCAAGGAAAAAGAGGGTTATTAGAAACAACCCGTCACAGGCAGAATCACCTTTTCAGGGACATACAAGGCCCTCATGTTGTAATCTGCATGCCACATGCTTGGTTTGTAGGAAAGCAGAACTGTGCCACTGGGGCTTTTTTTCTATAGATTTGCCTTTCTTTTTTGAAACTTCCCATATTTCAGGTTGGAGAATGCCAGAAGCTCCGATTTGAGAACACAAGAAGAGGAAGAGAACTGTCATGGCAGATTGAAGCTGTTTCCAAAAACCCCCCGCTTAGTTAAATAAATAGAAAGAAAAATGAGTAACAGTTCCCAACAGGGGAAAGAAAGGGTTGCAATTTCTTAATTTACACACAGCTTGCATGGTAAGTGCAATTCAGCCCTCCCAACCTTTGTGCCACGCTCCACATACCATCAGCTGAATCTTTGTTGCCATTGTCCTTTATTGCCCCCCCATGCATTGCTGAGTGTTAGGAAATGTGGCAATATTTACTCCAAAGAAAATCTAACAAAGTCATGATGTGACTGATGCTTTCAGTGTACACTAGTCTAGTCTCACTGTCTTGTGTTTTTTTTCCCATCTGTTTTCTCTCTGCTTTATATTTAGACCCTGCATTATTGGAGAAAACCACTCCCTTGTTTATAGAGCTTCTAATGTGACAGGAATAGGGCTTTAGGAGCAAATCTGCAGTGTACAACTTAGTGCTGTCCATAAATGCATGTTTGCTCTGAACAAGTGGGGTGGATACCAGGCATAGCTCAGCAGCGCCCGGTGCTGTTCCCTGCTAGGCTAACCTACCTGAATTCTCAAAACAGATCAGCACTGGCAATCCCTGAGGAGGTGTCTGCATCATGCTGCTCTGTGCTCTATGCACACTTCAGGAATATGTGGTTGATAAAGCACATAAAAGCAATGGGAACTTGCTGGTGGTAAAACCTAGGTTAGAGGGCACAGCACGCTCATATACAAGTCCTTGTCCTTTGTAAGCAAGCTCACGAGCCTTCCTCTTTCAGCAGTGATGCCTCATAGCTGAATCACTGCAGAGATCCTTGCTCCTGGCTCTGGAAAGCCCTCTGTGACAGCCTCTTCTTGGCTTGGAGCGGGGCAGCCAGTGTTAGAGCTGGCAGCCCACACAGCTGGGCACATCAGAGACAGGACATGCACTCCACTCAGCTACACAGCACTGAGATGCTCTCTTCAGACATTTCTTGTCTTCTGAGATGGGAAGATCAAAGCACAGACCATCTCTCTCCCCCTTCTGCTTGGCTTAAATTACATCTAATATGAAATACTAATTTATTTTACTTTGAGTAGATTCAAATACAGATGGACTTAACCGTATTCCATGCATGCTCTATGCCTCTTCATTACTTGTTTCTGGTTGAGACCAGATTGGCATAAACTGTGCATTTGGGAAAAAAATGCAGGTTGGCAGAAACCTTAAAAAGATTCAGTGATCAGTCTTGGTGTCAGCAGAAGCAGAGTGTATCAGAACAGAACATTCAGGAGCTCAGATTTATTTCATTCTCACTGGTGAGAGTCAGAACAGCTCTATTTTTATCAGTGACCTCAGTGTAAGCCCTGTATGCTCACCAGTGCACAAATTCTTCTTGTCAGAGAACTGAAAAGCAATTTCAGTGCAACTCCCCAGGTTGAAACTTGGTTTTTAATCCCATTAGCAACACAGAAAAATCTCTTTTCCCTGCCAAATGTAAGCCTGGGGTACAGTGAGACAAACTCTCTGCAAATAGCTGTGCTGCCAGAAGAGGTTACAGCTGCTCAGCATCACCATGCCACTGAGGATGGCACGATGCTCCTGATCCTCCTGCAGTCAGAAATGAGCTGTATTAGCTGGTGCCACGAAGGTCTTTGACACTGCAGGCTGTTATGGCTGCAGCAGGTCACACAGCATTTGTGTGCACCCATGCAGTGCACCCTTGGCTGGATACTCCCCAAGGAGGGGAGGCACGGCAAGACCACAGCACTGCTCACAGGGAATGACCTGGCTGATATAAACAGAGCCTAGCTGGGCCAAAAGTCGTGCAAGAGGCAAAATAAATGTCTTGAGCATTTTCTGCACCGCATCTGAGATGGATGGTTTTGCGAGGGAGGCAGAGGACACACATGGCATTACCTGTAACACAGGCTCATCATCACACATTCAGAAGTGTGACTATGATTCAGCCCTGCTATTTAAGTTGTTTACACGACCTTGCATGAGCCATCAAAAACAAGCTGTGCTTAAGGCAACGCAAATCCTCTAGCCATCCGTTCAGTTAGCACTGCAGCTCCAGAAATTTAACAATTACCCAGCCTTCTAACTTCAGCATAAACCTATGTGTGCAAAGAAATTTCTTTCCAAGCAGGAGAAATCATGCCATGAGATTCTGCGTGACAAATTCAACTCACCACCTATCTAGCATTCTGTATGACCAGATATGTTTGTGTACAAACTCAAATGCTCAAGATACTCAAAACACAGTGCTGGGACTCAAGGAGCAGAGCTCAGGTTTGTGCTGGACTTTCTTCAGTGAGCTCAGCAAGTACGTGGAAGACAAAACACACACACACAGTGAGTGCTGCTGGAAGTGCTTTCTTTTTACATGGAAGAAGGATGAGGCATTACAAGAAACAATGCTCATGTTTCCTCATGCTTTAAATTGCTAGCAGCTCTTTACAGATGAGCATTATAACACTACTCCTGGTCTCTTTTCTATGGCACTTCTAGCCCACTGAAGCTCTCAGTTGTGGCAAGCGAAGTGTCAAAACAGTGGCATGACCTGGCTCGATCATGGAGATGCCCTCAAGAACAACTGTCTGGTGCTATCACATCAGCCTCCATCCTTCTTACTCTGTAATCCTTCAGGATCTCAAACAATGCTTCACAATAAGCTCTCCATAGCCAGGCTGTTGTCTTCTACAGAGTACCTGCCCTTAGTTCACATTCCAAGCTCACCTGCTATGCTTGTGCACAGTCTAATTTTGTGTATTTATTACTATTTGTCATAAAATGCTATTTGAAAACAAGGAACATTGCTCAGCAACTGCAAGAGAATTTGTCTGTCCCTTGCATCATCTATCAACTGTACTTGGTTGGTCAATAATTTAAAACAAACAAAAAGAAATAAAGTACTGAAGAATTTAACATATCTGTTATTAGCTCTAGTTCTACTGCTATAAATACCCCTGGAGAAGACAAAACCAGAAGCCCAGGAGAACTTGTGTATTTTTCGTTGTCTTTTACTCAAAACACACACAAAAGTTTTGTGTATCAAAAAGGTAACTCTACATTTGAATGCAGGCTGAAGAGAATGTTTAGTTCTACTTAACCTTTGT
The DNA here is from genome assembly GCF_951394365.1 of Tetrao urogallus. Taxonomy (NCBI): domain Eukaryota; kingdom Metazoa; phylum Chordata; class Aves; order Galliformes; family Phasianidae; genus Tetrao; species Tetrao urogallus. The sequence continues at coordinate 134,972,785 of NC_136813.1, forward strand.
AAAATCAAAGCTAGTGAAGATCTCTACATTATGCTACAGAATTAAAATGATGACCAGATGATCAGAAAAATCAAATTGTGTACCTCATATCTTGTATCAGGGAAACCCTCAAAGTAGGCAGAGTAATTCCTGTATCAGACTTCCGTCTTTCTGTTCCAACAGCAACTACAGTGGAGAAAATATGTGAAGTTAATACAAAGTTACTGGAATGGCCTCCAATGCACTTGTTTTATACGAAGCTGAAAGCAATCCTAAGTTGCTGGCAACTGCAATGTCTCTGTGCATTATCATTAACACTATCCTAGAAAAGTATGTAGAAGCAAAGACACTTACTAGCTCTTCCTTCCTAACTCCAGCACTGAAGTTGGGGATACAAAAAGCTTCCTTTTACTGTATGTGAAATACATTAACAGAAATCTATACAGTGATGGCTTTTATTAGTAGTGTGTTTTAATGGAAAACTCACAACTGAGAAGGATGTGATAAATTAAGCTACAGTTGCACAATAGATGTTAAGAATGCCATGCATTTCTGTGCTCCACTCCTCTAATCAAATCACTTTGTGGTGAAACATTTTGCTCTCAGGAATTTGTGCCTGCCAGTCAGACTGCTTAGTGCATTACTCACTGAAGCTTATTAAAAACTCTTAGTAAGTGAGACTAGTTTATCCATCGGTGTGTCTTTAAGGACTGATCATAGAAGTTCCCCTCTGCAGGACATGAAGATTTCAGTCCTTGGAAGATGACCCACAAAGTTCAGAGACCTTTACTACAATGTGCTGCAGCAGACATGGGGCAGGGAGATCTCAAGGTCATCAGAAAACCATCTTCTCTCACAACACTGAAGTAATTTGGTGATTGTAAGAGGCCAAAATGAAGCATAAACTGGGTGCCTAGATTAGTGGATGGAGATTAATTACACAGCTTCTGAACTGTACCATCCACCAAAGATATATTGAACATGGAGTTACTCACACTGCGATTTCAGAGACAGATTATTCTCAGTGAAAGAAAAATGTCAGCTGTCTGAGCTGTATCTCCATGGCTTCAGCTATTTCAGTAATAATCTTCTACAAAAGCACCGCTTCTCACATCTCACTCAATGATGGATGATAGGGAGTGGAGGTAGTGAACAGGCATTGAATGATTTTCAGACAGCTATAGTAAGTATCCTCATTTCCCTTCAACAACATCCATCTATTTTGTCCAGACATCAAGACAGCTTCATAATGATTACAAAAGGCCTCAAAATGTAAATTTGGTATTAGCAAGCAAATACACTGAAAATCTCATATGGACTTCGTGTGGTTGCACTCTTCCTCACAGGCCTGAGTTCACTCACTGCGATGAATCCATCAGAGAGTGAATTGCTGGGTACTCACCTGGGGACTCTGCACTATGTTCTTGCTTTTCTTCTCTCTCCTGGTACTGAAGTAAATGGGACCACAAAGCTGATTTCCCCTGAAAATTGAAAATGAAGAGGCTGTAAATAAAATGGCCAGTAGAAAAGATACCAATGAATGCAACATAATAATGGGATGGCATTTCAGTGGGCTTCCAGTTCAGCAGTGACAGTCATTACATTTCTTTTGGGCCATAAGGCCTCGGGAAGAGAAAGGGATGGTCACTGACTGAGCTGGCAGTCGTATCGCCTACCTTGTTTGTTTGTCCTCTCTTGGCTTTAGCTTCTGAAGGTCGAAAGAAAAGAAACCAAACATCTATTTGACAATATCACTGCAATTTCCAGAGCTGTTTTGACAAAATAAAACCTCTCAGGAAACATGAACCAACGAGACTGAGCCCAAAGATATCTTTATGCTGAAATGACCAGCAGCTTAGAAGGTACAGGGGGCATTCAGTATTTGCTAAAGTTTTGCACAAACAGAGTCCTGAGTTTCTAATTACCAACCTGCTTGACCTGCAGACCATGACTCCAGATTCTTTCTAGCAGATCACAGAGACTAGCAATCAATGTATTTTCCTCCAGTCCTGTAATATTGGCTTCTCCATGTCCCAGCTCAACTGCTTCGTGGCCCATTTTCTCTACCAGCATACGTTTAGTCTAAGAAATAAAGAAAATAATAATAAAAATAAATATTAAAAAAAATAAAAATCTAAAAGGCTTATAAAAATGTTATTTCCAAGGGACAGAATTTATAAATCACTTTACTAAAACATTCTTCAGTATAGACATCAATAGACAATATAGAGACCACTGCTAATGGCCTGGCTTGAGAAACCTCAAATCTCTTTTACAGAGACTGCGAATTAAAAAAGAATAATTAAAATAACACATTTGCATTATTAATCCATATTGCCCTGTTTCTATCACCTTTATCTGTTGTCCTATTCCTACATTGCTGATTTATTACTGGCCACTATCAGACAGAGTACAGAGCTATATATTTTCAGTCTTATTTAGTATCTGCTGTTGTTCTTGTCACGGGAAACAAAGCTTAAAATTCAGGTAATGCATTATACCACCAACTGTGACTGACACAAAGAAATTATATTTCAATGGATATGAAAGCTTCTTTAATATTAGAAGCTGGTATACGACGTTAGCTCTGCATAAATAACATGCACAATTTGCACATACTGAATATATCCCTTTTGACATAGGGTCTCAACCTCATTATGTTTAGGCTACCTTTAAATATGAACAATTAAAGGAAATCCTCCCTAGGATGTCTCATCATCCTGATTCTCCTTCCTGTCCTTTTTACTCTTCCCATCAACTCTGACTGCATAAACAGAAGAGTGATAACACATTTTTTTCTTTTTTTTAGCAGATGAAAAATATATAACACAAAGGAATATCCACCTTGTAAACAGCCCGTTAAACCAACAGACCAACACTGTTCCAGCTGTGAAGGATTTTCAGGATACAACCTGCAGATGCTATTTACATTCAGCATGAGCAACTGGATGAGAGAGCGGAGAGAGAGGGGAGGATGTACCTTCATGCGACATTCCTTCAGCAACCCTTCCACAAATTTCGAGTTGGTCTGAGCAATCACAGCCGGAGAGAGGTCCGAGAGTTTGGGCTGCCTCAAATTTTTTCCTAAACTCCTCGCCTCCTGCATATATTTCTAAAAATAAACAGAATAATTTTAGATATTACAAGTCGGAGAGATTCTCCTCATCCTAATCCTAGGCAAGCAGATGCTGGTGAAAAGGAATGAGCTACTGTTAATCTAGTAACAACAACATGATTTGTCTGATGCTTAAGTATTGGGCTGGAGAAGTGGAATGCTCCTTTATGACAGCAGGAAAAGCAAGATACTTTCCAGTGCAGAACTGAAACAACCAGCGTTGTCTGGTGAACTGTGCTGTTAGCCACTAGCACAAAGTTAGGCACACCAAGTGTATAAAAGCGTGATACCTTCATCCAACAACAAAGCCAAAGTACCAAACAAAATGTTTTTCCATTGTTATTTGATCTTCACTAATAAATAAATTAAAAGCCATCTGGTTAATTTGTTGACTAGACTGCACATGAATGGAAGAAAACCTTTGAAAAGAAATTACAAGAAGCAGAAAGGAACCTAGTAAAGGAGAAAAATTTATCCCATTACTTTGCATTTGGATAGTTCATGTGGGAAAAATTAGACTTGATTTTATTCTCAATTAACTTCTTAATTACAACTGAAGCTCATTTTAAGTAAAACTGACATTTCGCATCATTCTTGTTTTTACTGTGGGGGCTGTAATAGAGAAGTATGGACAAAAAATGTCATGCTCTTTAAAATAAGATCCAAGCTATAATTAAAGACTTTTAAACCTTTTTGCTCCACTGCCTTGCTTCTCTGGAGTTGGGTTTTGTTTGTTTGCTTGTTGAACAAAAAACCCAAGCCCATCAAGAAGTGTCATCTCCCCCTACCATAGTGAGAGGACCACATGCTGAGCAAAGCTAACAAGTTGGCCACATTTAGGTGTGCAAGTGAGAAGTTCATCAAAAGGTCATCTGAACACTATCAATAGTTTCTGTTAATAAAGTAACAGGATGTTGTAAAATAAAATAGTCTTGAAACATTGTGCTCAAAGCCTGATGTTGAAATGCTCAATTTTTGTGCAAGGCCTGCGAATTTCCAAACGTATGTCTTTATCACCTTAAAGCTGTCTCTCTGGGGAGACAGTGGGTGACAACAACCATTCATTCTTCCCCCTTCACATCAGTCTTACAGGTTGGACAAGAAAGTAGGGTTCTATCACAGAAGCTGTAATCAACTAATTACTAAGTGCTCAGCTAAGTAATTACAGTTCCACTGATACTGTAAGGACTTGGAAACAGTTGAAAAACCATATTGGAATAAAAATCACAGCTGATGAAAGCACGTTGTTCAGCAAGCAATCTCACAAGTGGTTTCCATCTAATTCAATGCAAAAATTAGCAGTGAGAACAGTGAAAAAGTAAGACAGGGAATATGTAAGTAGAAAATCTAGTGTTTCTTTCTAAGAGCAAAGGGATAAATAAAATGCAAAGTGCGGTTATAGTCTGAAGAGTACAAAAAAAAAGATAACCTCATTTTATTCATAGAATGTCTTGTTGTTAAAAAAAGAAATAAATAAACTTTCATGAGTTCAACAAAAGAATGAATATGGGATGAGAGGACCAACAGAATGCTCTCTGCCTGTTCAACACACACCACCTCCATGTTGGGATGTGAAGACTTAGCAGTCAAAACAATGCTTTTTGGATTTGACATCCTAAGCTGAATTGCCAGCTGAGCAACATAGGGAAAAAGGAAGCAAAGCAAAATCCCCATCTTTTGGTCTCAGAACTGTCATGTTTGCCAGCGAGTTGGCAAACATGGAAGCCAGGAGCTGTTTTCCAGCTACTTTTCTGATTATAACCACACTTCCAAGCACTACAGGGATGTGATCCTACTCTACAAGAAAGGGAGAGGTTTGGGATGCAGCACAGACAGTGGTTCCTCACGCTACAACCTCAAATGCAGCTTTCAACAAGAAAAACTAAAACGTACCAGGCAGCATTCAGAGAAGGATTTTTTAGGAGGCCGTGCAGGAGGGGGCGGCCCCTGGTCCCACTCCCAGAAGGCCATTGAGTTCTGGCGAAGCAAAAGCTCCTCCGAGGGCTAAGAGGAGACAGATGCCCCAATGGCAGAATAGCCAGAAAGAGAAACAAAGCAAAAGAAGCATGCATATGATCCACAGCCGAAAAGAAGAAAGTAAATACATGACAAAGTACTGAAAAGGCTCTGCTGAGATAAACTCACAAGGCAAAGTTTCAAATATACTTGCAAAGTCATCCTAGCAGAAACGACAGCAAACATCCACAAATGCCGTTTTGCTGTGTTTCCTTGAAACACCAGAGGAAGCTGCGATTCAGGAGTCAGTCATTATTGGAGTTTTATAGTGCAAATGCCAACACTGGTCAGCATTATCCAGCAAGCCTTACCGCAAAACAGCACGAATGTTATATTTTTGCTAATGACATATGAAAGAAGCACATGAGTATTATCAGTGGAAAAATATGGCAGAAAATACTTAATGAATGACAAGAAACTGAAAAGATGGGACAGAAATGCATGCATGCAACTGACATTTACAGGATGTGTGGGAGTTCCCGAGCTTCAGGCCCAAAAAGGACCCTGAAGTCTTAACCTTTCCAATAGGCTTGCTCCTGTCAGTAACCTATGTAAAGGCTAAAAAAGAAAAAAACACAAAAATCCTTGAAAAAAGAAAAAAAGAAAAAAAAAAGAGTCCTGCCTCACTGACTGACATTTATTAAGGAACTTGGCTGTTCCAGAGACCTTTACCCTGGGCAGAGCTCACAGCTGCACCGAGAGGCATCAGAGCTCTGCTCTCCATGTGCAGTTATACAACAGGGGTCTATATCAGCAAATAGGCCATTTTCCTGATGACAGAGGGGCTGTTTTATTCCAAAAGAACAGAAGCTTATCATCTGTGCTGTGTGCTTTGAAGTCGTACAGCATATACAAACATTGGCGACGAGCAGTACTTAAACGGCAACAGACCTACACAAACCTTGAGGGAGCAACAATATTGCCTGAAGCAGCAAGGGTCCCTTGGTCCAAACGTTACCTTGGGGTGAACATCTCGTGCCGCTCGCAGATACCACCTACCTCCCTCAAGTCATTGTCCAGCCCGATGTGTTCTGAGTGCTGCCGGAGGCGGTCTTTCCTCCGCTGTGTGGTGGCACTGCGACTGGCCCAGCGGCTGGGAAGGCAGAGAGAGAAAAGACATGAGTGGAATGAGTGGGAAGGGAGGGCCACTTCTCCCACAGGGGGAGAAGAGACGGTGCAAACTTGGATGCTGCGATGGATGTTGGTGCAAGCTGGGCTCTCCAGTTCCTGTGGGAAACCACAGGGTGGATGATGGGCCACCACTCAATCCAGTGACCTGCTGGAGACCTGCCTGCTGCCTGCTAGCGTGCTGATAGTTGACTGCAAGTGGAGCATTCCATACCACAGATTCCCCTTGCAGCACTGGTGCCATCACTAGGGAAATCACTGTTTAGTCCCCTGCAATGCCCTTATTTGTTGTATTTGCTAAGATTTGACAGAAACTGTGTCTGTATGAGCAAACAAAATACAAATGTTTTGAGTAACAGCTTCTGAAGTGTTTCTTCTCTTGTGAGGTTTCTGTGGTACTTCCTCAGCAGGAAATAATCCAGAGAACCTTGTCACCGTGATTGTAAAGATGAGAGGGAATAGCCTCCAAGAAGGTTCAGGTTGAGTATTAGGAAAAACTTGTCAGAAAGAGTGGTGCTGCAGTGGCACAGGCTGCCCAGGGAGGTGATGGAATCACCTTTCCTAGAGGTGTTCAGTAACAGTGTGGACGTGGTCAGTGGGCATGGTGGGGATGGGCTGATGGGCTGATGGTTGGACTAGCTGAGCTTAGAGGTCTTTTCCAACCTTAGCGATTCCATGACTCTGTGATTCCACTATGATACTGGGAGCACCTATGTCTAAAGGATTTAAAGAGAACTGACATTCCTGGGATTAATCATGTTGCTGCCTTTACCGTGCCTGGATTTTTTTTTTTTTTTTTCAAATGAGATTTTTAAATAGTGCACAAAAATTCTGTTTTTGCTATGTCTTAGTTTATGTCCAATTCAATTTTTTAATTCTCATCTTAAGCTGCTGTTTAAAGCAGGTAGTTGGTAACCAGGTTATAAACTGAGCAGCCTTAGAATTCCCAAATGTCCAAGCTTCCTTATGCCAGACAATGTAACAAAAACCAAGATAACACTGTGCCAATGAATTTACAATCTCAAGCGATTGCTGGGTTTCTAAAAATATCATAGCATTCTGTCAAATCCTTGAAACAAAAATGTTCAACTAGTGCAGAAAATAAATAAGTTAATACATTATTTATGGATGAAAACCAAAATAACATGATATAACCTATGAAGCATTAAAAATAAGCACACACATGCTACATCTTCAGAATAATGACTGTGGTTGCATTTATTAAAATAAAATATATTTTCAAATATAGTGAAAATAGTAACACCTTTAAGCCCTTCAGTCTGCTCACAAAGACCCTCTGCCTCTGCCCTGCATTTGGAAGTTCCAGAGAGGAAAGCAGCACGTACTCATGGAGCCTCTCCACACAGGTGGATATCTGCAGGAACAGGAGACACTAGACCCCAAATCCACCCATTTCCATGTGCATCCCAAATATGAGTATATGCAGTAGGATGTGAGACCTGAGCTACCCAGGCAAGGCTTCTGTCTGGCAACAGATATGTGGGTGTAAACCTGGAGGAGGAAGCCCTTGCCTGGAGCTGGTCTTGGGTTGTAACATGGCACAGCAGAGCAACCTGGCCCATGGGAAGTCCAGGCTTGACCCCTGGTCATCTGAGCCCTGCTGCTTCCAAACAACAAGGCATGTACCTAACTATCCCCACCGATGGCTCTAGTGAGGCAATCAAAGACCACATTTTGGCTGACTGGGTCAAAAACGCTTAAAAAATAAAATACATAGGAACTGACATTTTTATGGTCGGAAATAAAGTGTCTTCCCACCTTCCAAATACCATCAAGAAAACAAAAACAGAGTAAGAAATAAACATCTGGGTCTGCATGCAATTATGGTTCAGCACTTCACCAACTCATAAGACAAGGAATTTATTTTTAGAGCTCTGCAGCCTCAAGTCTCTGGTAACTAAATAGGTGTTTGAACAGGAGACATTTATACCTTCTCAGAGGAATGCATTACTGACATAAGTGTCTTTTCACCTCCTCAGAAATCTTAAAATATGCAGCCTATGACTTTAATTAATCATCACTTTTTTTTTTTTTTTTTTTGCAAAAGCAACACCCAACACCTTATTAGATGACTGAGAGTGGAAGAAAATTGCTTTTTGTTCATCTCAGCAAGTTGAAATATAACAAAAACTCAACACCTAGAAACAGAGGATAGCAGATGCAGAATTGACTTTGTTTACCTGGCTCTAGACTCCTTCCATTTAATGTTAGTTAATATCATGCTTACGTTTCAGATAACAGAATGTCAATAATTGAAATTTATGTTATAAATCATGTACTATCTATTATCACATTTTTCTGCTCTGATTCATATTCTGCATTCTGATTTGATCCCCTTCCAACAGCTTTCCTGCCGCTACTGAAAGATTTAAGAACTGCTATGAGCGTCCTTTGAGGGAACACGTCTCACTGAAGGTGAAAGCAGAACAAAACCTACAGAATAATTACAAGTAATAGACCATCATTAAAGCATTTTCAGTTAATTCCTGCTGGCTGGGAGAGTGCACAGAGCATTCTCCAGATTATTAGTCAGAACTGTTTGAACATTTTCAGCATACAAGCAGAAAGATCATTAGCCCTTTATGAAGAAGAGATGGCTACTCATTAGGTGGGGCAATGACACGTATGGCAAGCTGCATGTCCCCGTGTCCCCAAGCACCAGGTGAGGGAAGGAAAGCTACTGGGTACTGAGTAAGGTCTGTGCACTCAGATGCTGCTCTGAATCTCTCTGGGAGATTTGGTGAAGATCTAACAGCAGATAAGCAGCATTAAGCAGCTAAATCTTTTAAAGCCTCTTCTTTACTGGGCCACACAGAATTTTCTGGAAATAATGCTTAAATATCAAAAGAACCACTGGCTCTGCCCCTCATCAGCACAGATCACATGTTAAATTACCCCTCCTCACCCTTCAGCCACTCCGAGTATTTCTGAAAGGAAGCCATCAGCACCTCCTCTAGGGCTGCTGAAATCCCATTTGAGGTATTTCAGTTATTCCCCGCAGCAGAGGTGCTGCTCCAAGCACCAGCTCAGGTGCTGTGGTGCAAGCTGCCTACATGGAGCAGGGACAGAGAAAGCTCTTTCTGGCAGTCTGTCCTTATCTCCTGATGCCTGTATCCAAAGATAAACATGCTTCACCTTCAGGGACTGTGAAAAGGAGCGCTGTTTCAGAAAAGGGACGTGGGAAGATTGCATGCTGTTTAATACAGAGAAATAAAACAAAAGGCTCTTCAACATGAAGTGTCTTCAATATGAAGGCTGTAAGGTCAACAGTGAAATCAGTATTGTTTGATGCCAAATTAGACCCAACAAGCTTAGGAGCAGGTTTGCAAGGGGTGGAGGATCTGTAAAGATGGCACTTGTAAAACACACCACTTAACCTGTGATGCTTGATTTCTGTAATAAATGGAAATACAGTCAGCATCAAAGTGTAACTGTCAGAAACCAGTCTAGCAAAACAGCAGCCTGGACATGCTGAGCTGCAGCCGTACATTTATCTCTCCATATCCTGCTATCCCTTACCCCCCTCATTCTAAAGGCTTTCTAAGCACATTATGTGAGAAGTGATAGTGAAGGGTGGCACCCACACCACCATCCTCTGCAAGCAACAGTCAGCTGGGAACAATCAGCTAGGGTCACCCTCAGACCTGATCAGCCACTGCCCAGAATGGATGCTGGCTGCAAACTTGAGACAGCAGCACTGCCCAGGGAAAAGGCACAGTGAAGAGACGAGAGGTACAGGGTTTGGCACACATATTTCCCTGTAAACTTTAAGTCTGCATAGTTATCATAAAATGGTACACTAACTGAAAGAAATTAATTGTTCTTTTACTGCCTCACACAGGTTGAGCCAAGAATCAGCATGCAGAAAGAGCACCCGTTCAGTTCTAAGTTTCCACAGCATGTAATTCCTATTTCAGAAACTGTTTTTAAGCACAGGTTCTCAAAGCCATTCACATTTTGTTCTCAAAAATGAACACAAGCAGTTAGCAACTCCATTGCACCTGTCGGTGGTTTGCTCCATTAGGTTACTTAATGTGTAGTAGCCACTTGTTACAGATATTCAAACTTAAAAGTTGAGCTTCTACTGCTCGCCAGCTTTAAATAACATCAGTGCTGTGTGTGGTGGCTCGGTGCTGACTCATGTCTTACTCATTGAGATGCACTGCAGAGATGCTACTCCCTGCCATTTGAAAGTGCAATTGTCTGGCTTGATTTAAGAAAAATAAAAGCTTCATTAATGACTCCCAGCCTTAAAACAACAGCCAACATGTAGGGAGAAAGAAAAAGCATGTATAATATAGAACACTCACTGCAAGACACACAGATTATTTGTCATACGAAAAATAACTTAGTTAAAGCCTGAATGAATTCTACCATCATATAGATATTTAGCAAAGTTGAATGGTGATGCTGCAGGGCTGCACTCATATGAGTCACACTATTGCCTGAATCTCAGTAATGGATCTATCAGAGGGGTGGCCAGCAGGGACAGGGAGGTGATCTCTCTACTCTGCCCTTGTGAGGCTCATGTGGAGTACTGTGTCCAGGTCTGGGGCCCCCAATACAGGAAGATAGGGAGCTGTTGGAGAGGGTACAGAAGAGAGCCACAAAATGATCAGAGGACTGGAGCACCTCCCCTATGAAGGCAGGCTGAGGGAGCTGGGCTTGTTCAGCCTGGAGAAGTCTGCAGGGTGACCTCATTGCAGCTTTTCAGTACCTAAAGGGAGCCTACAAACAGGAGGAGAATCAACTCTTTGAAAGGGTAGATAACTGCAGGACGAGGGGAAATGGTTTTAAGTTGAGGGAGGGAAGATTTAGGTTGGATGTCGGGGAAGTTCTTTACAGAGAGAGTGGTGAGGTGCTGGAACAGGCTGCCCAGAGAGGTTGTGGATGCCCCGTCCCTGGAGGTGTTCAAGGCCAGGTTGGATGGGGCCCTGAGCAGCCTGGTCTGGTATCAAATGGGGAGGGTGGTGGCTCTGCCTGCAGTGAGAAGGGTTGGAGCTTCATGATCCTTGAGGTTCCTTCCAACCCAGGCCATTCTGTGATTCTGTGGTATGTGGCTTTTACAGATAAATACTGACACAGCCATGAGTTCAGCAAAACACAGCACAGGGACAAAAACTTGGAGAAAGCAATCATATATTATGAAATCTACGTTATGGATAATATATCACATATGTAATTCCTGAGGTTAGGAGGCCAACTCCAAAGGGATTTCTGCTTGAAGACTTGTGTTGCACCATCTTTTGAGGGTTGCTGCAGGTAACAAGGGACACAGAGGACAGATAAAAGCACTAAGTTCACAGGATGCTAGAGAACAAAGGGAAAGAACTCAGAAGAGGGATGTGGCCAAGAAAGGGAAAATGCACAGGGCATGGATAAAGAAGTTGGAAAAAATGAGCTAAAATGAAGAGGAAGGCCAAAAAATAAAAAAGATAATTTAAGATATTCTGTAATACTGTAACAAAGAAAAAAAAAAGGAAAGAAAAAAAGAAAGAAGGAAAGAAAAAATAAGTTCAGGAAAAAAATCATTTCAGTTGCTCTCTGTGGGCATTTGCTACAAATCGCCAGAATGCTAATATACTCCCATGTTTGACATGCAGTCAGTGTTTTCCTCTGCAATATTTAATCTCATTTATCAAGCTTCTTAGTACAAATTAAGTTACAATGTAATCAATTAGATTGAAAACACAGCTTGCTTCATTGTTCTAATTCTGCACTGTAAGCATATACACCATAATTTAACAATTAGCTAATCAAAAACCATGAAGTGTTTACTCCGCTTGCCTTTTTGTCATTCAAATTCCTTTCCTGAATCGTTGCAAATGTATCAGCCAGTGGAGTGCCAGCTCCAATTTTAAAAGCCTGGCAGAAAACACATGCAGGGAAGGAATAGGGGAAAACAGAAACCACAATATTGTGGTGCTGATGTTCAAAAAAGAGAAAGATAGCACTGGAAATGCTGCTCTTTTCTAGGCTAGCAGACAAATTGCCCAAATGATTGCAGCCTGTTTCCTTCCAGGATGCTTTCTAGGAAGACTTTGTCAAAAGTTGCTGCTTTAAGATGCCACAGCATCGTGGACGGGATGTTGCTGAACCCAAAGGAAGCTGCAGATGCTGCCTGCAGATTTAGAAAGTTTTCCCATGTAGTGGGGGATGTATCAAAGGCAATGGGTGCACAGTGAGTCCCCCTAAGCTGGACATTGATACCCGATGTGAAAACCGACCGAGTTCTGTTTTCTGTTTTTTTCATTGTTTGTTTTTTTCCTTAATTGCTGCTGGCTGGGATGATGTGTGGTATCCTTTACCAGTAAATACCTAAAGATTTCTGAGGAAAGAACTTCTGAAAATACTCATCTGATAAGCTGATTCAGCACCACCCACTGTTAAGTATAGCTGAGACAATAAAGCATAACATCTTTTTGCACCATGGAGTGCTTTCATAGCTTATTTCAGAGTTATATTATGGGGGGTTGTAGTTGGTGTGAGACCAATTGTTAGGCTTCAGTGTTGGTATGCAAAGACACTCAAAATGTCTTGCAGGGTGTTTTCACACCATTTGGAATATGGTCAGGAAGAAAAGTCTAGAAAAATATATTTATTTAAATGAATATTTGGATACAATAGTTCCCACCTTTCATGAAAGTTAAGATCTACATATTCTGCAGTTAAAGTCTTTCCATGTTCCATCAGTTCTGATAAAAAAAAGATGGTTAGAAACTGTATTTCTGGGAGCTTGTTCTTCAATTATATGGAGGGTTGCTGGGCCTTTTTTTGCTAATTTTTCATTTCTTTTCAGTAAGAATGAATTTGGAGTTAGTGTCAATGAGATTTCCACTCAGCTGAGCAAGATATTTCCTAACCAGCCAGGGAAAGAGGTACCCAGCATCCCTAATGACACCAAGCAGGCACCTGCCGTCTGAATGAGCTGGCCAGAATGGTAGCTCATGCAACAGGAGCTGCCCTGCCAACCTGCAAGTGAGCAAGCAGATTAGCAAGCTAGTTAGGGCTACAGGAGCACAGGTCTACCCCCCATCCAGTCTTCTAAAGGACATCATGGCAGAAGAGGAGGCAATGACAGAAGTGGGGCAAATCACACTGCTGAGCATGGCCACAGGCTGACAGATGAAACGCTATTAGACTTCATTTTATGACAGACCTCAGTGTTTTAACTCTTTTAAATGGTAATGTGACCAATATTTGTTCCCAGCTGCATTTAGGTGGAAGCGATCCAACATGACTGCCAGCCCTCTCTCTGTCCCCAAGCCCTGCTATCCATGGCCTACAAGCAAGAGCCAAACACCTCCTCTTCCAAACAAAGTTTCTGCCTGTCCAAGCAACGGGTTGTCTGGGATCACATACAGGGCCTAGGACTAAAGGCACTAAAAATGTTTGTTCTGTGCATTATATTCCTGACTTACATGTAATACATTACACATATAACAGCACCTCTGTTACAGAGGTACCTTCAGTGCTCTGCCTGGATGCAGGAAGGGAAGAGCTAGGTAACATCATGAGCACACACGTTAACTGTAACTGAAGTGCATGGGGATACAGCTGGAATGTTCTCTTCCCCCAAACCCATACTCAAAGGCTGAGTCCTGTGTGCAAATATGACATATCCCCAAGAAGCACACACTGGGATATTCAAATTAATGGAAGGCTACAGTTCACTTGATTTTGTGGTCAAAAGAGTGACGCTGTATTTGCAGAGAGCAGGAAAAGGCCATCTATTTTATCCATGGGTGTAAATTCAGCAGAATTACATGTCTTAAATGAGAGAGAGTCCTCTCAGCTGCTCACATAAAATGCCAGGAAGCTGAAAGATATACACAGATGGTCTTGAGATTTTCCAATTACAAAGCTTTTTGGCAATATATGACTGGAGGAACTCCAAGCATTTGTCACTTTGACATCACTTTGCAGTAAGTAATGGGATTTTGGTATTTACAAATTCTGAAACACGCTGTAATTTGAAGAGCAGAACCTGCTACCTACATCAAACTTACCACTCAAGGAGTTAAACTCCCATTTTAGAGTAAGCACAAATCTAACAGAAGCATCTCAGAAAGTGCGAGAAAGCTGTTTTTAGTTTAATGATTATTCAATGAGAAATTCACTGAGATACTGTGACAGGGCCTGAACATATAAACGACTTTGAGAAGGCTGGGAATGCTCATGCTGTCGCTGATACTCTAAAACTGAAACTTAGCATACGGATAAAAGACAGACTGCTAAACACAGCATCTCCCAGAAGCTGAAGATATCTTTGATTTCTCTAAAGAACGTTACCTGTAAACTTCTTTCTTGGTTTGCAATTAGGTTACAAACAAAGAATCCTTTAATTTTTGTGGGTGTTAACTCGAAAACTAATTGCGATTCTTTAAACATTCAGTGCTCATGGATATCTTAATTTATCATTTGCAAGTCTTTTGCATAACAGGCTATTAAAATAGGATTAGCTAGCACTGGGGGGCACAAAAGGTATATAAATAGAACTAAGTGGGCACCTCACAGAGGAGCTTAGAGCAGCATATGCATGCTATTTTCTGGAATGAGATAGCTTTCAAAATTTGAACAATCATAATTTTAGGAGCTCTTGGATTTATCTGTGCTCCATCTTGATGTATCAACAAAACTGGAAGTTAGGGCCTGAGCTTGTCATTTTGTAAGTAGTAATCACTGATGCACAAATATTCAAGTTTTGAAGTAGGAGGGGAAATAATCTCCCTCCTGGATTTTGGAGGAAGGAAAAGAAAGTAACATAAAGCACTTACTCTCCATTATATCTATATTAAAGTCATGTTCATTAGTTGCTACAGGTTCTCACTTTACATTAGTCAAATTAACTACATAATGATATGATTGATTCTACAGCTATAGGTATCCCCTACCTTCTGATCAAAGCACAGTACAGAACCTCACTGGATTCAGAAGGGTAACCCAGATGCAGAACCTCATACTCTCCATCCTCACAGAGTTATTTTTTCCAGGTTATTCCAGTCTGGAAACTGAAAGAGCTGTAAAAATCTTTGGGGCATATAATAACAGATAAAGGAAAAGAAAGGAACAGAGTGGACACTACTTTCATTCTGCATGTCAAAATTTCTTTCAGAAACTGAATTATTTATTGGGTTTCCAAATTATCCTATTCAGTGCAAAACAGAAAACTAATTACAAATTTATTATGACAATGATAGAACTAAGAATATGTATGAGAAGACATGGTGTTTACTACTAAAACAGAAAATAGTACTGAGAGACCAACCAGAATTCGGACTGCTGTCTATTGGTGTGGATCTTTCAGAATAGAAACCTGCTTTCAAATTCAGAAAATAAGAAGGGTGCTTACTTGTTATTGGTAGGTCCCGTTGCTAAGACATCTGATTGCAACTTTGGGAAAAATCCTTGTTCATATTTCCCTTGGCCAATCTTCATATCAAGTAAATGCGGGTGGATGGCCGTGTGATCGATCTTCATCAGCCGCTGCTCAATGGACTGGGCTGCAAGTTACACCCATATGTCAACAATCATGTTATCCAGCTACTACAACAGAAGTAGTCATGCTCTTATCTTGAGTTAAGTCTCTAAGAAGTTAAACACTCGTTTTAGTCCTTGAAATCTGTCGCTTACAAAAGTGTTACTGTGTTATTTGGATTTTAGTTTTCATACTGCATACCAGTGGTGCTGAGACAAACAAGTTAGCTGGTAGATCTGGGGAATGGGATGTATTATTTGCTGACAAGGGCAGTGCAAGCTTCCCTGTAGCTTGGTGTTTGGCCACACTGCTTCTTTGTATGGATAGCTGGGACCCGATGGGACAGGAGCAGCTCCCTGTGAGGGCTGGGCACTTCACTTGGCCAGAGGAATGCTTCCTCAGACAGACATGCTGGGGCAATGCTGGAATTCAACAAACGTCTGGCACTGAAACTACCCTTCTCCTGAGAGAGGAGGTGCCAGCACTGATGACAAGCCTTCAGAAAGCAGGACAGTTAGCAAGGCCTGAGGGGTGAGCAGGGCAAGGGAGGTGAGCAGACATTTGGACAGGCCAGAGGCTTTGACAAGGGCAGAGAGGGCTCCATGGAAACCCCTCTGAGGCCAGCAGTGTTTGGTCATGATGTGGCCTGAGGGTTTCACCTCAGCTCTCTGGCAGAATGCAAACCCAGCCCATCAGCCTCTCAACATTGTGTCAGATGAGCTTCTAACAGAGTGGGGAGAGGGGGTGAGTGGGGGAGATCAGAGCAGTGAATTAACAACTTCAGTATTCAGCTCTCTCAGCCCATCCATTAATGGGCAGAGCCATTCTTTCAGCATGTCATGACTGTGAATATAAATGCAGGATGGGGAAGCTAAATCCATTTTCCATTTGTCCAGAACAACAAAGAATTCATTTCCTATTTTATACAACTGTGACTGAGAAGAAACTGTCATAAGATTTACACACATTATCATCAGAAACTCAGGAGCTTTTCTCCTCCTAAGAAAAGTCTCTCTGCATGGTTTTCTTTTGGAGATAAGGACTGGGTAGTGAGGGACAGAGGGTTTGGGGGGGTTTCAAAAACAGTGGGTTAAACAAACGAGTGCTGATGCTGGGCTCATGTGTGCCTGAGTGGTAAATATGAAATAAAGCTGGCATTACTATCAGCTTGCTGCATTTCAAGAGACAGAAAATGAGGCTCCGGTGCCACAATATCTACCAAAACTAGACGCCGAATAGACAGGCAACCTGCAAATTAGAATTGTTTTTAAAGAGAAAGGGTTAATCAGAGATAGGATTTATTTCTGTCACATTTGTAACGGGTAAGATGTTCTTAATAAATCAGAAAATGAACAAAAAAAAACCAAAAGAAATGCGCTTGCCTCGGTTCATTAATTTGTGCCCCAATGAACTGTAGAGTAAAATTTTTCTGCATTACTTGGAAATTAAATGCTCACACAGTACGCAATTGGAGTATAATTTGAAAAATGTGTCCTGCGAGTATAGCAGCACCCCTACTGCAGGAGCCACCAAATGTGCCATGTACAATTATGTCCCCAACACCTCCTGCTGCTCTAGTCAAATGGCCTAAGCCAAAAATTGTCCTTTTTATGGAAAGGGGGAGATGAGGTGAATGTCTCAAGTGCCAAGGCTTGGTGTGGCTGGCGCTGGTCCCACTTGTGCAGTAAAGGGAAGCCCTGCCATGGACAGACGTGCTGCCTGGAAGGGGATGAAGTAAGCTTCCTCCTGGGGCTTGGCTGGAATTATTAGATGCACAAGGAGGCTTGAAGGAAAGATGGGGGCTTCTGCTGTCTTTAGTGTGTAAAAGCCCACTGAAGATTTTGCCTAAGGAAATAATGACATTGAGGAGTGCTGCTCAGGTAGTTTGAGCACTCAGATGACTGAGGACCTGTATGTGCTTGTGGCTGACACTGTACTTCTGAATATTTTATTCACCATCTGAACATACCTGCTTCCTTCAGAGTGCTGCACTTCTGATAATTGGATGTCCGCAGTGCAGGGGCCCTTACATTATATAGCCTTATTTTCTCAATTCGAGAGTCAAAAACTCGCAGAAAAGGGTCCTTTTCTTCCCACTGGGAGATTATCTTGTTGTCTATGAAGGTTGCAAACATCTGTGTCTCAATGAAGTGCGATAGGAATGGGAGGTAAGGCTCAGGTTGGTCCGAGAGGAAGGAAGCCTGAAATACAGAGCAGAGCATCAGTGCCACGCTCATGCCTTGCCTTGACATGATGAGCTATCCTACAGTGAACTGGTGCAGCAGCCATCAGGGAGGCTTGAGCAAGGCTTCCCCACCACAGAAACACCCCTCAGAGAGGATGGAATCTAGCTACAGAAGTGTTTGTCTCATGCATCACCCCTTTGGTCACTACTGTGAGGAAGAAGGAGTTTTGGGACAGCTCAAGCGATTGGAATATGGAGCTGCTGAAGGAATACCTGTGCTGCTGGCTTTTTCAAAGAAGTCTGATGGCTACTGCCTACAGGTATGAGCCATAGGCAACCTGTGTGTGCCTCTGGTCTGCACATACCTGCTTGCTCACAGAGGTGCCATGTGTATGTAGAGGTGCTCAGTGCAATTCAGCTCATGTTCTTTTGTGAAATTAAATGGGAGAATTATTCTTGAAATTCCATAAAATTGAGCATCTGCCTAAATCTCTGAGTTTTGAAAACTCTCGCCTTAAAAGCCCACCTTATTGTACAAGTACTAGCAGAGCCTGTATAAACAAACTCCTGCTTCTGAATGCCACTCTGCTCAACACCTAAGTACAAACAACACCAAGAAAAGATACGGCAGCTTTTCTTTTTCTTTTTTAAGTGGTCAAAAGTTGACTGAAATCAATATTTAGTCTATTCCTCACCATTTATCCCTCTGACGTTCTCCTCAGAGTAGGACTTGTATCTATAAAAGCTGATAGCTAAAAGCATTATTTACTTTGAAAAATCATTTAGAAATAATAATTGTGCAAGCTCGCAAAAAATTCTCATTCCTCTTGCTAACCCACAGTCTACTTATTTCCCCATTTCTGATCTCACCTGTTTTTTCACTCTTATGTACACACTATAGTGGAGCCACAACAGTACTCTACTGACATAATAACACGATAACCTTCTGCAGAACTGGACTACATGTTAACCGAAAGCCCTATTGTTTAGGAAACAAGAAACATAGAAAAGTGGATTCTCTATTTGTCTTGTGTGTGTACCTCTCCAATCAACAAAGGAAAAGGAAAAAAAAAGTCGCTTTTCCATTGCTGCTGTTCAGAAAACCCACAGGACAGCCCCATCAGCCAGGCAGCAGCAGGGCTGCAACCCACCAGGACAGCTCTGAGTGGCTCAGTGGATCCACACCAATTTACTTTGGCAGACAGCCCTGGTACCGTGTAATCAAAGCAAATGAATCTCTCAAAGAGGCAGACAAAGAAGGGAGGATTAAAGAGTATCTAGGCTACATATACATAATACGGCTATTGTCCCACACCTCCCAAAAGCACTTTCAGGTGTCAAAATAAACACAGAGCAATTTTTACTTTGTCGAAGTTCTGCATTTGTTCCCTGTTGGTCAGCCACGACTCCAGATCGGGGGCAGCCTGGATGACGAATGCCTCGTAGTCTGCAAATAGTTGTGTGAAGCGGTTGGCAAACACCTCACGGAGCTGCACGTTCAGTTTGTAGTCCCTGAGCTCCATTTCCTCACACTGCAACTTTACATCCTTCTCTTTTTCTGCGAGGGGAGCTGTGATGGTCATCTTCTCCATTGTCACGCCTGTCCTCTTGGCGAGAGCTTGCAGGCGGGCGATGGTTTCGTTGCCTTTCAGCAGCTCGTACATGTTGAGGGCATTGCCAGGGATGTTCCCATTCTTTTTGTCGTTCACCAAGTCACTAAGGACCAGGTTCTTGAGTTTGGTGGCACTGTCACTGCAGTGCAGGTTGCCCTCCGGAGGGATTCCAAACTGAAGGAGGACCTCGGAGATTTCCTGGATAAACTCCAGCTTGTTGGGAAACTGGGGGAATTCCTCTGGCAGCTCGATGAAATGGTTATCGATGTCCACGAAGCACAAGTTTGCCTGAAATATGAAGAAGGGTTTCAAAATAGATATTCAGCACTGAATTTGGTTCTCTAAGTAGCCCTGTTTCCCCAGAATGTGTCCGGACAAAAGGATAACAGCACATATTTGCGAGAGACCTAGTGTGTCTGAAATCACTAAGAGTGACTTCAGTAAGGTTGAGGACCAAGTGGATGAGAGTGATTTAATATTTGAGTAAAGCCTCCTTGGTTCATTCTCCCGGGATTCACAGATCCTAAGCTTCCTATTGCAAAACCTCCACATCCCCTCCCAGCGCAGCGAGGGGTGTAGCAGCAGTTGGGATGCGCAGCACCACTTCCCAGCTTGTATAACCACAAGCTGTGTGAACCATGGCATCCCGAGGCTGCGTTCATTTTATCCGGAGCTTCTGTAGGAACCTCTGCAGTTACTGAGGAGCAAGGATTTAACTGAGAAAGATGATGATGGAGTGACGATACACAAGAGGGTCCCACGCAAATCCTTAAATCCTTTGGGATCACAGAATCATAGCATCATAGAATGGCCTGGGTTGAAAAGAATCTCAAAGATCATCTAGTTTCAACCTCCCCTGCTATGTGCAGGGTCACCAACCCCCAGACCAGGCTGCCCAGAGCCACATCCAGCCTGGCCTTGAATGCCTCCAGGGATGGGGCATCCACAACCTCCTTGGGCAACCTGTTCCAGTGTGTCACCACCCTCTGAGTGAAAAAATCATGGTAAAGATCATGCCTGACTACACCCCGTTCAAGTGGGACCAAACCCTATTTCCCCACTCCCCCCATCCCTCTGCTTCTAGCTTTTAATCTTGGAAACTGCTCAGCCTGAGATATAAACAGAATGCTCTCAGACAGCTTTTCTGTGCATGGAGATGGATCTCAGCCCATAAGATTAAAGCTAAGTGGAGACATGAATTTAGCAGAGCAGATTCAAGCAGTCAGGGGGGAGGGAAGCACCCTACATAAAAATTAATTACATTGCAAGAGCACCCTTAGGAATAATAGCGGGAGGAAAATCTGTAACTGATCTTCTGAACTGTGGCTTACATCCGAAATTCACTGAGTGCACCATGCTGAGTAAAATGTTAAAGCGACTCAGATTCCCAGGGAACTGATCTCTGATGGGTTTCACCCCAGCTGCAGGCACTGGCGGGGCAGCAGGAACAGGTCTGTGTTAGTCTGACTCAGCCGCTGCCTCGGCTCCTCTGGGTTCTGTAAGGCACGTTGCCTGCTCTCTGCTTCTCACAAAACCCTGCAGGATTACCTGCAGATTTTGTGAATGGAAAGGATTTGTTTTCCCCCTTTTCTAAAAAAATTTTCAATAGGGCAATATACTCCACGGCAAACACGGTTATAATATTTTGCATATTTCAGGGATGTGTGTGACATTCATAGCACTTTGCATTAATACTTAAGGGGTATTAGGATTCATTTGGCATGTGTCCTGTCAGCTTAGTTTTTCATACAAAATTAGGACTGTACAAAGAAAAGCATTCCTTCATACAAAACAATTTGCTTTACTTAACTGCACAGCCATTAAAGAGTTGCGGATGTGTCGCTACTGCTCCTCAGCTCAGGGACTGCCTTCTTATCTACATCAATATTTCATTTCAAAGGCTTTTTAATTTCAGCTCTGCATATCATTTACAAAATTTGAAAAATGAGACACGGATTCAGAAAACCCTTGGGGAATTGGTGTCACTTCTCTCTTCAAAAACATCTGATGATTAAAGTTAATGCAGAGAGATTAGTAACCTTAAGACAGCACGATGGCCAGTTGTTAGAATTTTTATCTCTGACATACAAATGTTTTATATTTAGACCAAGAGCTTGACAAGCCAGCCTCCAGCCTGAAGAATAAAGGAATGCTAAAGCAAACAGTGCTTCATCATGGCTTGTATGTTGAAGGATTATTTTTTAATTGTCTAGAGGAATTTGAGATTCCTTGATTTCCCCAATCAATATGTCTCCTTTTCTTCTCCCACATTTACTAGACCTATGATTTCCATAAATGCTGGACTGTTCTTTTTTACCCAATTATTAAATATTGTCACAGGGTGCTTCTTCATGCCCTGCACTTACTGTTCTCTCACTGGAAATATTCAATTTGTTATTCTGGTGATACTGCAAGCCTATCACATTAAAATTTTAATTTAAGGAAAATGACAGCTTAATCTGCTAACTAAAAGCATATGACTAATAACTTAATACAGTAATTACGTAACATTAACATGGTTTTACTAAAAAGCATAGCTAGATACCAGCTTCATTTCCGAGGCTGTATGAATTTCATAAATCGGGCCACTGCATCGAAGAGGTAAGATCTGATTTGTATTGTTACATGCCACCTAAGATAAGAATCTGTCAACTCCACCCAACACCTGAAATAAACCTTAATTAAAAACCACATTACCTTTGCCCTGTGTTAATCCATCAACTTCCACACATAAGCTCACCCTCTTGCACACACTCCTTTGCTGATGCTCCCACTGCCCGCTCAGTAGGAGTGACCACTGCAAGCTCCTGATTCCAGGAGAGGTCTGGGTGCTGCAGTGCTGAAGATGTGAGACATTGCAGCCATGCAAAATGTCACTCTTAGTATTCTCACTCATTTTAAGAAGAAACCCAAGTTAAAAGATACAGCTTGCTCAAGAGGTGGCCCCTAAAGCAGTCACCATCTGGAAGATGGAACAGGCTAGCAATATCCCAAAGATTTTGCAATGTGGAGAATTATCAGCGGCCAAGTTAAAACAAGAAGCAGTTTTGAACATTGTGGTCAAATTCCATGTAGGAAAATCTCCATTTCACTTTACCACCAGTGACCTCAACACAGACAGTCAGAGGACAACCTCTCCTTGCCTTTTTTTTTTTTCTCTGGGGAAAAAGTGGTAGAGAAGATCTTATTCCAAAAAGCCATTGTTGGAGTGAGCTTCTATGTGGGTCGCAGGCACAATATTATTGCAATTTTGGTTTCCTCAAGGCCAGAAAACTGCTCTGGTAGTAGACCTTGACCCAGTCTGGAATGCGTGGGTTCACATGTGGGTGGGACAAGGCAGTATAATTGCAGGCACAAAGCAGGACACGTTTTTTGAAAGGCTGACAGGGAAAACCTTCACTGCTTCTAGCTATTGCACCTGAGAATCACTTTCATAAAGACCATCTCAAATGAAATGCTCCTTAGCTCTGGGCCAATAGGTCTGTGACACAAAGAAAGAATAACAAAACATGGTCAAGTGAGTGATGTAGGGAAAGTAGAGAAACTTGTCACAGAAAGAAATAGAAGAATTCAGAAGCCATAATTAGCTGCACCTGCTAAATTCAGAAGCACACAAGGGAACAGCATGGAGCTGTGTCAGGAGTGGGGCAGCTGGGTGTTAGGAAAAGTTTCTGCACCAGAGGGTGGTGAGCATGGAACAGGCTGTCCTGTGGGCATGTGGGGGCAGTGGGCATGGCCTCAAGCTGCTGCAGTTCAAGAAACGTTTGGACACTGCTGTCAGACTTAGGGCTTGATTTTGGGTAGTCCCATATGGATCTGGACATGGTGGTTCTTATGGGTCCCTTCCAACTTGGGAAATTATATGATTCTATGAAGATCTGTGGAGAATTTCTCCCCTCCATTTCTCTCCTGTTGGAAACTAGAGCTTCTATGGAAATAGTCTTCACAGACCAGAGACACTTCTTAACACAGGGCCTGGTATTTTCCAGCAGGGATTCACACAAACACCAGTTACGTACTTCTGAGCAGCACCCCAAGTGCAAAGACCTACCTCCTGTGGCAGCTCAAGCTTGGAGCGGTCGGTTCCCTCCTTGGATTGCAGCCCCATCAGGTAGGGAACTGGAGCGTCCAGAAAATGCAGGAGGGAGGCAGGAAGGATGGGAACATACACGTGCTGCCACTGAAATGGGAACAGCAGCGTCGTGATCCCCTCTGCAACTGTCATCAGGCGCTGGTAATCTGGGTAGGGGGAAAGAGAGAGACATTGGATTACCTTCCTGCCTTCTACTTCTGGAATCTGGTTTACAAGGACAGCAGTGACGACACAGAAACCGTATTTATATGGTAAGATGATCTTTTGAAAATAAGACGGTACTGAAGTATTTAAAAGCCAAAAGCATTACTTAATTCATCAAAACTCATTACCCTCGGGAAGAAACTGCTGAACATAAATATTCATATCTTATCTAGATCTATTCCATCATTAAATTCATTTATTAAAAAGATACAAAAAAATCTCTCTAAAGCACAGGTTAATAATATTCTGATTCTATAAAAGTAGTGCATTTTACAAGGAAAAAAGAGAAGAAAGGAAGAGAACTTCAAGGAAACACTGCAGTGAGGTTTTCTCACTTGCTCTTGCCAGCCTGTTTCTGCTACACTCGCTGCTATTTCCAAGGCTGAGTGCAACTTCTGAGAGGCTCACCCTGCTTACATTCTAGCAGAAGCTGATGGTCCCCAGGTATACAAAAGGACTGCTTTAAAAAGAAATCCAAAGAGAAGATGAAGGGAAATTCAGTTCTTAACATATTCCATATAGCTAGCACTTTGGATTGTATTGTTTTCCCAAATTTGTATTTAGTAGTTACTGCTTTGTAGTGTCATGGTGCAAATAAACCCACTGTGTGCTATCTTTCAAATTGAAATCTAACTAGGTCCAACTAAGCCACAAGAATATTTTATATTTCAGCTTTTGGATAAGAGCAGATTATTTTTCAAATATTCAGCTGGCAAGATGTAATTCCACTATCTACTTATTAATACAAATGAGAGAACTGAATTGAGAACATAGTGAGTTAAATAAACAAACAAACAAATAAGTGAATAAATCACACATCTGTATTAAAGAGATGGCCATCCTTATGGCAAAACTCAGACTGCAAATGAGCCATCCAGAAATAGGTAAAGACACTTGGGTCCAGTAAGCTGTTAAAGACTGTGAAACCAACTGATTCCTTCTGCTCTGTATTACAGTATCTTCTGCATTAACAACTCCCCCTAAATTTTTAAGAGCATAAAAGTACACCTACGTCCTTAGAAGCATTAAATAATCACAAAGAAGCAGCACGTCTCATTTATCACCACTGGCTAAAAGCAGGAACACTGCTCTGTGCTATCACAAAAAGATGGTTGTTCCTATTTTTCTACAGCCCCACTGCCTGCTGCTGTGTGGTTAGGATCCCAGCCTTGCCATTCCTGAACAACCCAGCCTGACTTCCTGGCAGCCATCAGTGTCAGCCGAAGTGCTGTTATCTGACCCTGCTCTGCTTTTAGGAGGTCGCTGGGAAGATGCACTTGAATAAATATGTAAATTAAAACAACAAATTGCATAATCCTTTCTCCTTCCTGCTAGCACCTCTCTGCAGAAAACCAGCCTCTATCTGCAGGTCAGCTGGCAGGGCAAAAACATTTTTCATCTTGTCCTGCTAATAGCCAATCATTCAGCCTTCAAAACCATTTTCATACATACAAGTCAGTCTCAAGGTTACACCTCAAAACCACCCCCAGCTGCAGAATGGCAATTTAGGAATCTCTCCCTTTGAAATGGTATGTAATTATATACGTCTATTGGCGGTCTTGTTGTGGAGCATTTGTACTAAATTAACTTACAACACCTGCTGATGTCTCAGGAATGATGATATTTTGTATACATTCCATAACTGAAAGTTGTTAAAGTTAAAACAAAATTAATACAGAAAATAACATGCCTTAATAGGCACAAGATGATTTTAAGGTCTGCTCAGACCTACGTGGTCAGAAAGGACAGACTTCACAGCAGGGTTGCAAGCATTTTTTTGAATAAGGGCATTCAGCTCTGGAAATTCGTGATTTTTTTATTTTTATTTTTTGATGGTACTAACAATATTTATTAAGTTTAGAAGCACGAGTTTTTTTTTTTTTTTTTTTTAAACAGTTTGCTATGAGGAATGTGGGTGATGACCAAATTATTAAGCTAATTGTTACCATGTAGCAGAACTTGTCAATTAAAAGCAATTAGGTATCCAGCAATTTCTACTGTAGAGAAGGAAGTTCAAGTCAGAAAACATTAGACACACTTAAGATTTCCTGCCTCTTTGACTGAGATTCTTGTACCTACAGGCATTTGAGGAAAGCTTGTGTAGGTACTGAAGGCAACCTGGAAACAGAGGGATTAACCCACTTTCCCAAACCAAAGACAGAAAAAGGGTAGCAGAAAAAAGGAAGGAGGGGAAGAATGAAAGTGGGGAAAAAAATCAGATGGTGTGCGTTTGTGTCAAGGTGGGAGGGTCTCCTGATCCTACGCCACCGCCAGTATCAGATGCCGATAGCAATCTCCAATGCAAGCCAGGCTTTGCCTTCTGATGGATGCATGACAGACTGGGTAGGAAAATGGTTCTCTGATCCTAACCCAGTCTTGAGCCAGAACAGGAGGTTAGATAGTACTCAGCAGCACAGGAAGTGGGTTTGGAGAAAGGACTGCTTGTTGAGCAGAGCACACAAAACGGCCCTGTTTCCCATCCACCCATCTGACATCAGGAAACATCTGGAAAAGGTATGAAAAGGAGAAAAACTGTCTGGGTGGTATCAACAAGAGGTCACAAACTCGGTGAGGCAGGGCCAAATCAAGGCAATTTCCTCAGGTGTGTAAAATCAATTCCTTCTCTTCCTTCCATGGCTTTTTTTCTCTCTCCCTTCGCCGATTATACCTGCTTCCCTCACCCTGCCCTCCTGGGACACTTTATTCAACACATGCAACACCGGCAAGTGCAGTGCTTACGAGTTCTTCACGTTCAGAGCTAAATCTCTCATTTATACAAGAGGATATCTTCCAAGAGAAACTGCTCAAGGAGGATAATCCCAGAGCAAGTGGCCCCTGTGGGTTCTATTGCAACCACTGCCTCTCAGCAGCCGCTTAGCAGGATTTGGCACAGGTCTGTCTCTCACACTTAACCTTCCTCCTGTGTGAAGAAGAGGGCAGCGGAGCTGAGTTCAAAGAGCCGGATCCAATGCCTTCTTCTGGCAGCATCTAGTGGGGGCTCTCGGCCAACTCTGCATCTCACTTCCCTGTGAAGGGAAAAAACTGCAGTGCAGACACACTCCAGCACGGCTCAGCAGATCTGCTGCGTGTGTGCCACATTTCAGCGTTGTAAAGTTGTGAAAATACTCATGGGGATCACAAGTCACAGTGTAGTGCTTAAGCTTCAAGCCCAGAAAGATTCCTAGGTAATTATGGGTCACTGTTTTGTTTGGAAATGATTTCAGAATTTGAACAAAAACTCACTATAATGTTTGTTTCTGATAGAGGGTTAGGGTTAGGCAAGTACTTGGACTTGCTGATTCTTCATAATAATAAGGGCCAACATCCAAGCAGAATGATATTACAACAGACACTGTGCGTGCAGAAATATCTGTCCCAAAGAACTTACAGTTCACATACAGGCAGTGGTTGAAAAAACAAACCAGAAGAGATTCCACTCCTTTCATTTTACAGATTGGGGAAACTCTGCAATGCTCAGCAATTCAAAAGATCAACATAAAAATTGCTTCTCCTGCTGCATAAGAAAGTCTGAAATCTAAAAATCCTTCCCATGCTGCAGCAAAGCAAAACAAATATCCTTTGAGAAGGGAAAGAGACATCAGCGTTACCCTGCTCAAAACAGCTGAGTCTTCCCTTGTTCAGGTGATTCCTTCGAAACTAGTTAAAATCTTAAGTTATAATCAAACAGAAGAGAATTCCACTGGGGACTTTCTCAACTAACACTTGACCATAGAATTTTTGATACTAAAACACATGCAAGAGCATATGCACACATCCATTCAAATCAGAAACTGCATTCTTGCTGTCATCAGTACAATGGTATTTTAGCTCTGTTACATCTGTCTTCCTGACAAAACAACAACACAGCCGTCCTCCAACTATGTTACAGCAACCTGCCAGAAACAGCACAAAGCCTACAGCAGAGCTGAAGTCTCAGCCTGGATCTTCTAAATCCACTACAGTGCTTGAAAAATAGGCCATGCCTCCTCTTTTTTTCTCCTTTCACCATTCTGTTTTATATCCAATTTGCAAGTACTTGGAAGTATTTGAAAAGCTGGGCTAGCTGGATGCCACTTCCCTTGCTCTACAGCTTTTTGAACACACAAGTATAACTGCACTTTGCAAACCCCTGTGTTTGTGTGTATCCTGGAAGACGATTAAACACATGCCCAAAGAGTGCCTTATGGAAAGGAACAAATCACAATGAAGCAACTGTTAAAAACTAAGTTTTAAAAAATAACAGTAAATAAGAGCAGAAGAGGAAAAATAATAGAATCATAGAATGGTTTGGGTTGGAAGGGACCTTGAAGATCATCCAGTTCCAACCCCCCTGCTATAGGCAGGGACACCTCCCTCTAGACCAGGCTGCTCAAAGCTCCATCCAGTCTGGCCTTGAATGCTTCTGGTGGAGGGCATCCACAACCTCTCTGGGCAACCTGTGCCAGTGTCTCACCACCCTCACTGTAAAGAATTTCTTCCTAATATCTAGTCTAAAGCTACCCTCTTCCACTTTAAATCTAACTCCCCTTGTCCTGTTGCTACCTGCTCTTATAAGAAGTCCCTCCCCAGGTTTCCCATACGCCCCTTCAGGTACTGGAAGACCACTATAAGGTCTCCCTGGAGCCTTCTCTTCTCCAGGCTGAAGAGCCCAGCTCTCTCAGCCTGTCCTCGTAGGGGAGGTGTTTCAGTCCTCTGATAATTTTCATGACCCTCCTCTGGACACAATCCAAGAACGTGATGTCCTTCTTGTGTTGGGGGTCCCAGAATTGGGTGTGGTATTCTAGATGGGGTCTCATGAGACCACAGGAGAGGGACAGAATCACCTCCCTCAACTCACTGGCCACAGTTCTCTTGCTACAACCCGGGATACAATTGGCCTTCTGAGCTGCAAATGTGCACTGTGGGCTCATTTTGAATTTGTCATCAACCTACACTCCCAAATCCTTTTCTTAAGGACTGCTCTCACGTCATTTTCTACCCAGCCTGTATCTGTGCTTGGGATTGCCCTGACCCAGATGCAGGAGACCTTGCACTTGGTCTTGTTGAACTTCATGAATTTGGCATGGGCACACCTCAGGTCCCTCTTGTTAGCATCCCTTCCCTCTAGCATGTCAACTGCACTACTCAGCTTGGTGTTATCTGCAAACTTGCTGAGGGTGCACTCGATCCCACTGTCCATGTTGCCTAGAAAGATGCTAAAAAAACACCAGACATAGCACTGATCCCTGAGGAACGCCTCTCATCACTGATCTCCACTTGGACACCTAGCCATTGACTGTAACTCCCTCTCTGAGTGTGACCACCCAGCCAGTTCCTTATCCAGTGAGTGGTACATCCATCAAATCTATTTTTCTCCGATTTGGAAACCACAATGTCATGCAGAACAATGTCAAATCAATGAATCTTACTGAATAAGAGCTAATTCTTCAATGGGAAATGCCTGATCCAGCTTTAAAACACCGTTGTGACTAATAGCTTTTTCACATGCTACCTTTTCAGTCAAAGTATTACAAGCAATTGCTGCTCAACATCTACTTTCGTAATGAAGTATGGATTAGCTGAGTCAGGTATATTGAAGAAACTGGAAAATAAAGGTTACAGTTTTGCTTTGAGCTCTGTGTGTGAGTCACCAACAACCATGAGACCTGTCTGGTGACTTGCTCCCCTCAGATCTGTGCTGTTTTATATAAAGCACTCTGCAGATGAAAAAGGAAATCTGGAATTCACATCTGAGAGAAAAATTGTTTATAAAAGCAAAGGTTTTCAAATGAGAGCTGAAAAGATTCTTGGAAGCAATGCATACAACTCTCTCAGATCTCAAAGTGCCCTGAAAGCTTCCATATCATAAATCACAGAATCACAGAATCATAGATTCATAGAATGGCTTAGGATGGAAGGGCCCTTAAAGCCCACCCAGCCACAACCCCCTGGACAGGGCTGCCATCCAGCAGCTCAGGCTGCCCAGAGCCCATCCAATGAACACTCCAGGGATGGAGCACCACAGCTTCTCTGGGCAGCCTGTACCAGGGCCTCACCACATTCTGAGAGAAAAATGTCCTTCTAATATCTGATCTAAATCTCTCCTTTTAGTTTAAAACTGTTCCCCCCTATCCTATCACTCATTCTCCCTTGTCCCTGCCCATGTAGAAAAGTCAGTCTTACTCCCACTCATAAGCTCTTGTGTCTGACTTGTACGCTGAAGCAGTGATTGCCGACAAGTAATGTCAGGTGACTTTCAGGAGATGTTCATATGAAATGTATGTTCACTTCAGGTAACATTTATTTGCCATAGGAATTGCTGTACTGCCTTCAGGGCACACGAGCAGCTTGGAGACACAAGCATGTAGCCTGCAGAGTTGCAGGGCATCACTGTCTTCCATCTCAGGCAGGGAGGGGTGGCACAGCATACAAGTTATGTGATCAAAGAAGAGCAGCAATTTATGCAGATCTGAAAGTACATGTTTTCTTAAACAGGATGATTGAGTCAAGTCTGCAATCTAATTGCATAAAATAAGAATTAGCTCCTCAGACTGTGGGTCAGCTCTGCCTAAGGGAAAACAACCTGAGCTCAGTATTCACTGAATTTCTCCAATTTTTCCCTCACTAGCAAGAGCTTAATGGAAAAAATCACTTCCACTTCAATACATTTCCATTTATACCATTTATCTGTGTCACAGACAGCAGGTCAGCATAAATTAGTTTATGATTAAGAGGCACCTTAAGAATTAATTCAAAGGAAAACTTGAATCAGCTCTGCTACTAGCACAGTTAAGCCTCCAAAAGTGTGGCACAAGCCTGTGCCAAGGTGAGAATACAGCAGCACGATGTGTGATGACGTACCCAGCGACATGGGGAGCCCCTGGCATGGCCCAGCTGGCAGTGGCCCCAGCTGGTGATGTACTGTGTGTGTGCAGCAATAGGGACAGTGCCAATCTTCCCCTACACTTCATTACTAACAAAAGTGAGGCTGTAGAACAGGCCTGTACTAGCAGTTCACCTTGTTTGCAGATGTTTAAAAATTGTTTGACTTTTCAGGCTGAATGATTTCTCTAGCAAAATCGAGTAACTTGAAGTTGAAAAATAGTTTTGATTTTTCTCTGAAGGTGAAAGTCAAGAGGATAATTGATTCTTTGGGTCCCATTACTCATCTCTTTTCCTGGGGAATAAGCACTGGGGTCTCCCTTGACCATAGTGCTGCTGAAGCCCCACATGTGGATCTCAATCACAGCGTAGGCATGTTTTGTTCCCACGTGAATTGTTTAGTACTAGCTCTGCAATTGTTTCCTATACATTTTGATGAATACTAGCGTGGAGTGTGACAACTTAAATGAGGAATAGTGGAGAACAAAGATTTTCTGCATAAGTATTTGGTGTTAAAATGCTCTAACAGGCAAACACATCATTCATGTATTTGGCTCAAACAATCTCACGTCTTCATATGAAAGATCTTCCAGACATCCTTTTTCTAGGACACACCTATACATAAGCACAGCCTTTTCAACTATAAGTCCTATGGTTTTAAAAAAATAATGCAAAGAATGCTTCAGTCTTTGAGGAGCAATTACTCAAGCCCTTTGAAAAACAACTTGGGAAATGCTTAAAATTATAATGAATAGAAATAGCCAAAGCTATAAGAAGTTTATCTTTGTCTCTTCCACATTCCCTCTCAAGTTTAAATCCCTAGAAAGGCAGGCATACAGACGGATTGCTGAGGTTTCTGCAGAGCCTGGGATTTAATTCATCTCTCTCCAACAGACATCTCATGCCAGTAGCATTCTGTTACTGATCCTTGGGAAATTGTGGCAGCTATCGCAGAGTGTTATTAACTTGGACACTGCTGGAAGCCTGGACACTCACAATACCATTACATTGCCAGAGTCACATGGGAAAGCTGTGCTCTGAATGAAATAAAGGGCACTTGCAAGAGTATTAATTTTTAAGATTGAATAAACTACAATAAAACTACGTACAACAGCAAATCTGTTTCTTAAAGGAAAGTCTGTAAGCCCCAAGCTTATACAACATTAGCTGTATGCTACACCACGTGCCTTACTTAGTAATAAGCATGACTATTTGTATCAGCTTTTTTGAATTCATTTGGAGTCTTGAGGTCTCTTGAAAGTCATAGGAATACATCATAATCCAAGCTATAATTTTTAGAGGATGAAGTTTAAAAGGCTGCAACACTGAAATTTCACCCTGTAGACTTGCAGAGAAAAAATATCTAAACCTTCCCTTTGGTTTTAAAATGTCCAGTGTTAAAATCTGGCACTATTTAAAATATTCTCCATGTCCAGAATGCTGTAGCCTGAGGCCACACGAGTTCTGCTTCCAGAGCCTCCAGGTACAGCTTCCAACTTTGCAAGCCAAATCCGGCACTTCCAGCAGTCTGTTGCATCTACCTACTGAAAACAACTAGAGTAAGCCCATGGAACTCTGTGTTTTCTCCAATAGAGTTAAGAACTTGTCTTTTTTGTCCTGCCACTGAGAGCGCAAGCACAGGTCCCTGCTAGCTCTTACCTGTCCTATGTTTGTTCAGGTTTTGCCCTAACACCACCACAGCACAGTCGGATCAGATGCTTTGTGTTTTCAGATTGAAATATTTTGGTCACAGTGGCTTTTGCTCTGAAAGTACACAATCCTCCACACCAGTTCCCAAGTTGTGGTTCATAAAGCCACAGTGACAGTTCTGCAGCACTAGACTGCTTTAAAGCTTAAACTACAAGTCAGTGACAAATTGAAGATTAAGATAGTTGCCTGCAACCCAAAAAGTTTGGGAACCAAGGAGCTTAAAAGAATGAGCTTATCATTTTCCTACAGCAGTCTCCCTACCCCGTAGTTCAATTGCCATTGATGCGAAATGAAGTTACAGCCTACTGCAGTCCCTTCTTTTGAACAACAGATGCGATAAATAAAATCCATAAAACATTGCAGAGTAGCTAGATACCAAGTTGACTGCAGCAGCCACAGCACAAACACCTACCAATTGGCCCTTACAGTCTTGTATCATGCTGGGAACACTTTCAGAGCAAGCTGGACAACGTCATCCAACACCCTCACCTCCTCTCTCTTGCATGCCTTTGTTTAGGAAACACTGTTCTAGAAATAAACTGTTTCATCCTTAACTTCTTATTCACTAGGGAGAAGAACACTTCAGAAAAGCTAGTACCATCTTTGTGTAACTCTCCTGCCCGTCCTTTGCTGCTTAATACCCAACTCAGTCAGTGAATAGAGTGCCCCTTCACCTGAACACCGTCCTTTGCCCTAGCAGCCCACTACCCGAGGTTGCTTATAAAGCTAAGGTTTGAAGCCAGTAGAGCCTGGAGCTCTGGCCAGTTGTTTCCAGTATTTGAGGTATTCAAAGCTCTCTCTTTCCTCAAAATGTAATCTCCCTTTAGAAGGCAGATGTTTTGTGAGAAGTTTCAGGTTCCCAGCAGACAGCCAGCAGACTTATTCCATGGTCAGGGTTGTACAACAATTTATGTTTTTACTCAACTGTCAAAAAATAGTCCTTATTCTTTAAAGAATGAACACACTTCTTGGCAAGCCTTAATGAAAAGTTTCCTTCCAACATGGCCAGGGGAAACATTAAAAAGTCAGCTTACTTTTTCCACATGTGTTGTTAGCAGCTCACTCACTGAAACAGCTTGGTGAGCTGAAGCAGGTTTTGGCTCAGGGCTCTGATGTCTGGTGTGCTGCACGGCAGCATTACAGTGATCTCTGACTTTGGGTTAATAATGCTTTATTGCTTGAAATCACACCCTGTGGACAAAAGACCATCTCCTCCTAATCTTCTGTTGAATTTGGGAAGGCTTCAGTAAGGCCCAGACCACTGGAAATAGTCCAGAGAATCCACTGTCTTTAAAGCAGAAAGGGAAGGAAGGGTAAATCTGCAATTTTGTTTCAAACATTACTTCCTTTCATCTTCTGCCTTTGAAAGAACCTGGGGCTAAGAAAGTGTTTCTCCCTGATGGATCTCAAAGCTTAGAGAAGCGATTTCAGTAATACCTAGGCCAGTTATATCTCAAAAAGAGGAATGCTGCTTTGTTTTCTCTTTCCAGAATGGTAAGAATGACATTTAGAAACAGTTGCAGCACAGGAGCCAAGCGCTCAGCTATCAGGCTGTGCCAAAACCACGGCTCTGCACTTCACTCCGCATTTCTCACCTTTGGGAACCAGCATTACGATGCCATTTACATAATCCTACAGCTTTCCTAACCCAACTACCCAAGGGCTTTTCTCTATGCCCCATTAGGATGTGTCCATATTGAATAAGAAGATAAAGGTCATCTCGAAGATATCTCCAGATTTGCTAGTAGAGGGAAAGGAAAAAGATCTGAATTTTGGAGGATGATTAATTCTCACTATCTTCCCCTTAAAACAAACAATCAAACAAACAAAAAAACCCAGACCAAAGAACAACCCACGGTGAAAACAGAAACAAGCAAACTCTTGCATTATGGCCAATAATTGGAAGACAACAACACTTATTACTGAATTTCTGAATTTCTGATGGAAGCACTTTGAAAGTTGAGTCAAAAATATTTAATGGATATTTTGCATCCATCTCAAGGACTTTCACAAAAGTAATGAACACCCAGGTGCTGTATATCTGCACAGAACACTACTAAAATGCTGTCTGACAAGCAGGGCTTTTTCTTTGGTGGGGTTGGTTTTTATTTGGTAATGCTACTAGCTTACACTAAAAACTTCCAGCTTTTCTGTGAGTTCACAAGCAAGGACCAAGGTGAGAATGATGAGCAGGGATGGGGAGGCATTTCAGAAGTGTTAGCTGCTTAGTACTGAACTCCATTGTCAGGTGGCACAGGCTGCACAAATCAAACAGAGGAAGAAAGAGGTAAGCATCCACACATGGAAGCAGAAGGGAGGAGAGAAGCAGCCTAATCAAAACTAACAGCAGGATTTCTGTTCACACTTCAAACTGAGAGCAGCTAAAGCCCTTCATTTCTGGTTCTTGAAAGCAAACCCCTGGAGTTTGTGTGGAGAAGTGCTACACAAAGAACAGACAACCCTTTGAATTCAGTCATTTTCAGAACTATCCTCCTTCCACTTCCCCCAGCATTTTTCCATTCGGAGTCCTTTATTCATTAGTATTACTTTTACATGCTTCCTGACCTTTTCTTTTATATGATAAAACCAAGTATTCACTTTTGGAGCCTGAAGTTCATTATCTCAAACCACCCATCATACACTGTTTTCAATTTCAAGCTCTCCGGTTTTTGAGATGTTGCTTGAACCACACCTCCTGAGAAGACTAGGTGTGAATATCTTTGCTCATTTTTGTTAGAATTTACTCGCACCTTTAAGCTTCATGTTGTTCATCGTAGTCTGACCGAAGTTCTTCCCCCTAACTTCTTCTCCAAAGCACATTTGAATAGTTCAGGATTACAGAAACAGCTTGGGAACCAAAATAATTTGGTCAGGCATCCAGTGAAACTTCATGGAACCTCTTGGACATCCCCTTGAAAGCCATCAGGAAGCTAGAAGTTGATTTGTTTCTTTGTTGCCACGCATGCTGGCTCAGCAGTCACACACACAGTTTTTAGCTCTAATGTCAGGCTCAACCACCAACACACAGAAAAGAGCAATGGAGACTGAAACCTCAGAGCTTGCCTAGAACTAACTAAAGGTTCCCAAAACTTACAGAAGAGCATTACAGAAAGAAAACCAGAAGAGAAAAGGTAGGAGCCAGATTTTCAAAAACTTGCTGGCACACTGTAGTGTGTACAGGCTCTGTGCAAACAACCGCAGCCAGCACAGCTAGCCTTTGCCAACTGCAGTCATAAATGCCTCAAAAATAAGCACCAGCAATCTTGTCATAAAATATTTCAATCAGGACTGTGAGGGGACACCTCTGTCTCTGCTCAAACCCAATGCTGCATTAAACCTTCAGCCTCTGAGTGCTAAAAACTATCCAGCTTTAACTAGAACGTATCCCATCATACAGGACAAAAGAAGTCTCACTGAATTTCAATATGCTGCTGAAAGTTCAAAATGAAAGCAGCAGAAGTGTTTTCTGCAAGATATATTTCTTGTATTTCTGGTATTTCTGCAGAAGATAGGATTAGTTTCATGCTGTCTTGCAGCACGATCAAGGGCAGTGTAAGGATGATAATTAGGTGAATTCTATTGCTAGCTGTCACAAGTGATAAATACAATGCATAATTAAACAAGCGGCACCTAGACTGCCTGGAGGAAACAATTATTTAGTGCTTTCATTAGGACAGCCTCATTTCTCTCGCATTTTTTCATTATGTACTTGTGTTTAACAAATCTGCTGAAAACCAGCGGCTTATTATCAGCTCCCACAACTGCAGCTGCCCAGGAACTGCCTAGTGGGAGCAGACCCACGTGTGTCACTGGAGGAGTTCTCACCTTGCGAGTACAGGAGGATCTGCATTTCCAGCAGAACGCAGGTGAAAACCTGGACCAGGTTCTCCAGCCCCAGCAGCTCGAAGACTTCCCGCAGCGGGTAGTCAGAGAGTGGCAGCTCATTGGGTCCCGGTCGCTGGCAGATGATGGGCTCATAAACCCCATAAAACTTCAGCGACCGGCCCGGGGGCGGCAAGGGCACCTCATAGAGTATGTTGTGGATGTAGCTCTCCAGGGGCAGCGGTGGCGGCTGCTGGGAGGTAACCGCCTTGTAGAGCTGGACCAGGAACTTCTTGCAGGCTTGCATGAAGGGCAGAGGGGTGATGAGACATATGCACTTGGAGACGTACAGCGTGTCCCTGCTGATGTCGTAGGAGTTGTACCGCTGGAGCTTGGCGAGGGAGGTGGCATCGCCCTCATCGATGCTGCTGGCCAGGGAGTCCATGCTGCACGAGGACGAGGCGCAGACGCTGCTGTACTGCTCAGCATTGTGCATCTGGTACAGAGTCTGCATGGCCGTGCAGATCTGCTTGCTCGTGACCTCCTCATAGAAGGTGAGCACAAACCCGTAGGTACGAGAGCCATCTTCTCTGGTGATTATGAATGAGTGCAGCTGTGGATCTCTGTTGTCAGCCTGCGTCCTGAAAGACAGCCCTTTGGGCATACATAGCTGAGGAAGAGAGAAAAGAAACAGTGATTTAAGTTACAATTTTATTTTGTTACCTTCGCCTTATGGGCACTTTTCTTTCTTCCACTGCATCATAACAAACTGTTTGTTGTTAAACATAGTCCTTCTGAAAGGTAGCCTGAAAACAAACAGCCTAAAACAGGTGCTACTTAAAAGAAGAGAGAGTCATGACTGATGAAAGCCTCAAAATTACTCATCTATTAAGTCATTATGACCTATCTTCATTACTACTGTGTAGCATTTGTCTCTTTTGTTTAAGCAGCATATGAAGACATTCAGATTTGTTCTCACTTGCATACATTGTGCTCACAGTACTTTAAAATCGAGTTATGCAGAATTCTTGTAATTCATTGATCTTCCCTAATTTTTTTAAAGAAAACAAAGCAGCTGATGGACAGCTAACACATTTACTTTTCTCTGTAAGTACTACAGAACAGCTTAGATTGGCAGAAGGAAGAAGTGGGAAAAAAGTAATCTATGAAAACCTCAGTTTTGATTAAGCATACAGCAAAATATATCGCAGTGATTACACTGTGCTGAGCGTTTCTTTGAGACACAGCCCTGATGATAACTTGAGGCATTTTTCCAGGCATTCCTCAGCAATTCTATCAGCTATCTAATACACAATAACAAGTATCCAGCAAAACATGTTGGAATGTGCATCAACACAAAACTTATGTTCTGAACAAATCAGTGTGCTTATAAACAAAGCTTCCTTCATGTCTTCTATCTGAAGAAAAGGAGAGATGAGAGGGAGACCCTTCAAAGCACTCCCACTGTTCCAAAAGGTAACACTAGAAGACAGCTGTCAAAAATGCTGTGAGCCTCCATTCAGCTGAGCACTTCCCCTAACATCTCATCCTGACCAGTCCAACAGTAGCTATAGCCTTATCAAATCTGACCAGTCTGAAATCATAGGTTATAATCCCTGCACTATCAATCACAGATCATATTTTCTTTGCTTTACAAAAAAAAAACCACCACCAAAAAACAAACAACAAAAACAAACATGAATATGCAAATAATAATATATACTGGTGCAAACAAGAAAGGATAAACACCAGGGAAGTTCAGATGACCTGAAACAGTTGCTAAATTTATTTCCTACAAGTCTTAAATGTTATTCTCTCCTTTCTGATATACTCATTGCGCACATACAAAGGAACTCTCACCCATTAAGTTTCTGCCATACCTCAGCACGTGCAGAATATCAATATTTTAAGTCTCTAGCTGCAAACCCAGACAAGGAGACTGCTGGGTTTGACCTCAAACAAGGCATGGGAAAAGCAAGAGAATACAGGAGAGCACTGAGGCAAGGGAATGACCAAGAGCCACTTAAGCTACTGAGATCAAAAGGAATGACTAGCACTCATTTCCAAGCAATGCAGAGAGCTTCACATTTGCAGCTAAAGCATGAAAACTTTCATCTTAGTGCCTTGGACATCAATCACTCCATCATAGCTGTGTTTTTATTTATGCCAGAGAAAAGAGTTGGCAAAAAGCATTTTGGATGTTTTCTGTGTACAACACAGAATGGCAAAAAGCATTTTGGATATGTTTTCTGTGTACAACACAGAAAACTACACAAGATTGCTGATCCAAGGATTGGATTTTCATTTCCAGAGTATTTCACTATTTACGAGAATATTTAAACATATTTATCAGAGGGAAAATAGGGAATTACATCACGCTTGCATGAGGCTCATAATCAGCGCTGCCTGAAAAAGCAAAAGGAAGCTGTAGCAAAACAGGACAAAAAAAATAATCAATTAATCAATACCTCCTCTCTAGAATCAATGAGCAGGAGATGCTTTTTTTTCCCTTAAACACTGAAGCACGCAGGCAGGACGCGTAGGCTGTAATCTCTGCCCTCTGCCAGCAATCACCTCTTTTAGATGTTTCTAAACCAAAGGCTCCCCCTGGACCACTGCCCATCAGCATGATTCACCTCTTCTCCATTAGTTCCTCGGTTTCACTTCTTAAGCACCTGTATATTTTTCATGCTCCCAACGTGCTGCACACATCCAGCCTGAGCTGTGGGTGAGGGAGCCGAAGGAGGGAGGAAAGGAGAGAGGGAGGGAGGGAGGGACGGAAGCTTTTCATTGAATTAAGGCTCGTTCTTTCAAAGTAACCTGTAATTATTTTATTTCAGTAGATGAAATTTTAAGCAGACAACGCTTTCTTGGACTCCAGGAATATATGTGGTTATTTACATACCTAAAAGGACTGAAGTAGGAGTATTAGTTCCTAACAATTTCACAGTTGCTCTGTACCGAGACCTTCAGTTTGGTTTGAGAGATAACTCACGGAATGGTCACAGAAGATAGCATGTGACAGTAGGCAGGGATAATCACTGAAAGCAGTGTGGGGGGAAAGAAATATTTCCCTATTAAATAGAACTCTGAATACTTTAAAAGAGAGAAAAAAATGACTCGCAGGCAGAGTGATTTCTCAGGACTTCAGGGGGTTATTTTTAAAGTGACAGGATGGTTTCAAAAGGCAATTGAAATTCCCAAGGCATCCAGCAGCGCTGAGTTCTCTCAAGTTAACCTTCAAGGATTTATGCATTTTCTTCTCTGAGGAAAATTGCTTCTGGAAACTCACACAAAGCAAACACACAGGCAGAACTAATACAGCAAGGCAAGATCAGAAAGGCCAATAATTGCCTCAAAGGGTTCTGTGGAGGTGGATATTACTTTAAATGATGTTTCAGATCAAAACAATAAAGAAGTTTTCCAAAAGATGATTTAAAAGACCATTAAATATTGCTGCTGTTAGTAAACGCTTTTTTCTTTCCCTCCGAAGACACTGTACATGAAGGCTGTGTTCTTCAGCTATTTGATTTCAGATGAATGCAGCTTGTTCAATTATTTTATTTTAATAGTTCTCTCCCTGCTTTTAGTATTCCATTTTTGTCTGACAATGTCATCATACTTTACGAATACAAGACATTTTCAATGCGAGAGACAAATAATGCAGCCATTCCAGCTATCGCCTCTTGCTGTCATATTCCTGCTGCCC
Source organism: Tetrao urogallus (assembly GCF_951394365.1). Classification (NCBI taxonomy): domain Eukaryota; kingdom Metazoa; phylum Chordata; class Aves; order Galliformes; family Phasianidae; genus Tetrao; species Tetrao urogallus. The sequence goes on from NC_136813.1 coordinate 135,012,719, forward strand.
AACCCCATCACTCCTCCTCTGATCATCCCTAATTCAGAGGCAGAACTAAAAGGCAGAAATAGCCTCAGCAGTTATTATCATCCTAACTGCCTATCGAACATCATTCTGATTGCTCTGTGCCTTCTGTGTATGCAAAGTAGTACAGAGACCAACCCAAACATCACACCATCTCCATCAGAGCACATTTGGAAGCAGAGGACAGAAATTCCCAGCTGTCAGTGGGCACAGTGATTGATACTGGCCTCAGGCTCTTCTCTGCCTTTCTACACGTGACTGCAGTGCCACTGTGCCTGCTTTCCGTGTCATTGCTACCTATTGCTCTCGTGTTTTCATGTGAAATACTTGACACAATTTAAAACAAAATCAATTCCATGCGAAGTAAAATGATCTTTGGAGACTTCCAGACCTTCATTATTGCAGAGAAGATTCAAAATGTGAACTAAATGCCATTCAGACTGCATTTCCAAAATCCATTTGCTTTTTGTGTGTTCACCAGGTCTCTGTTAGCCCAGGAGATGCTCCTGATCTCATCTCTGCACAAGAAGCTGAAGTTGATTCTAATTTGAAGTAGCCAATATGTAGACCTACCATCCCCAAGTCTGAAGCACATTTGAACTTGACTGGGGTGGGAAGGGGCTCCCAATTTCCCTATTTTAGTTACGCCAAACAAAAAGTTCTTAAAACAAATGGACTTGGATGGACTTGGCTTTAATGATACTATTACAACTGTTCACTTTTAAGTTATAAAACAAGTTATTCTCTGTCCTGGGAAGCTTCACTTACTAAAGGAAGGGAGATTTAGATTAAATGTCAGGGGGAAGTTTTTTTACTGAGACAGTGGTGAGGTGCTGGAAAAGGCTGCCCAGAGAGGCTGTGGATGCCTCATCCTGGAGATGTTCAAGGCCAGGTTGTATGGGCCCCTGGGCAATCTGATCTAGTGCTTGATCTAGCAGTTGGCAACCCTGTCTCTGGTAGGGGAGTTGGAACAAGATGATCCCGGAGATCTCTTTCAACTCCAGACATTTTATGATTCTGTGAAACAACAATAATGTGTTGCCTTTGTCAGGAGACAGTCTTAAAATGTGCTTTGATGATTTTGGAAACATCCTTTGAATATAAACTCTCTCAGAAAATTTCCAGTGGTCTTTTAATTCTCACTGCCCCTGTACAAAACTTCAGAAATTGTTTCCTCTTCTGTCACTAAGTCTCTTCTTGAGACTTAGCCAGACTGACAAACTCACAAATTCTATGTGGAAAGATGTAGAAAGGATGCACTAGTGCAGAGATACCATAAAAAGTTATCACCCAACAAAAGATTCCTCTCTTCCTTGTTATACAGAGCAACAAGATTTTTTTGAACTGAAAAATTTCACATGAACATTAGTATCTTAAGAACTCCTTGGTTTATCTCCTCCCCATCTGATGTTGGGCATTAGGATACTCCTAAAATTTTTCTCAGAAAGAGTAGTCAGGCACTGGCACAGGCTGCCCAGGGAGGTGGTGGACTCACTGTCCCCAGAGGTGTTCAAGAAACATGCAGATGTGCTACTTAGGGACGTGGCTTAGTGAGCAATATTGGTAATAGGTTGACAGTCAGACTGGATGATTTTGGAGGTCTTTTCCAATCTTAATGATTCTTTGATTTGATGTGTGCCATGGATGACTACACTTTTCTCAGTCAGTTACTGAGATGGAGGTTAGATCTGTTTCATCACACTGTAGATTTACTTAGAACTCAAGAGAGAAATACAAAATTTCCTTTCATTTTGCTTGAAAGCACTGTGTATTTTCACAATATCTCTCCCTCTAAAGCAATTAAAGCAGAATGCCCAATGGGTGCACTTAGTCCCAGCAGAAGATCCCTGCTGGCCACAATACGAACGTTCTGTTGTAAACAACGCAGGAACCATTTTAGAGTTGAAGCCGTCAGGAAACAACTTGAGAAGAGAATTTCTTTACCTACCATGTTGACAGCATCCTGGTCAAAGGGGTTCCACTCAATGTTCTGAGGATAATGTGCCAAAACCTTGGACTTGAAGGTTCTTCTTAAAGGACTCTGATCGAAATTCTCTCCTACAAAAAATGAAGAAATAATGACTTGAAACAACAGTGAGGCTTCAGAGAGAGCTGGCCCAGGTAGCTTTCATTCACTTCGGTTTTTTTTGGTGAACGTGCATTTTCCCAACAGATGTGCAATTCTGAAGGAGAAACAAAGATTCACATTCAGTGTAACCTCACCCTCCTTTCCCACAAAATCTTAGTATAGTTTCAACACAGCTTCCAGTTCAGTATTTACTGCATAACAGTGTATTGCTAGGAGAAAAATCATTGCTGGAGTTTTATGGAAAAAGACCCTGCTATTGACCAAATCTCCATCTTTCTCTGTGGATTTAGTAGCAAGAGATAGCTTTACTTAGATGCTGAAAGAGTATTTTCTCTCTAGTGTGTAAGAAACCGCCTTAGAATCAATGAAATGCATGAGCACCTTTCATCTATTACAAATTATTTAAGGCTTCAATATGGATTATTATTTAGAACACAAGTCCTGCACGAAGATTAAACATTTATTTTTTCTATGTCGAGTTGCAAGGACAGACCTTTTCCACAGATGGACTCCAGAAAGTGCAAAGAGGAAGACTGAAATTAAACTTCAAGCAGATACACATCCAGTTGTCAGCATACTGGGTTTATGTCAAGGTGATACTGCCAGTGGAGTTTCCACTACTAGAAAGTCTACACTATGCTACACAGTAGTTAAAATAAGAAATAATCTGTGAATTCTACTACCACGTATGGTACTTTTTTAGATACCAGGTTACTAATTTAGGGCTTCTTGCTTTAAAGACTACAGGTAGGTCTTCCCTCTTTGGTTCCTTTCTCACCTGAGAGAGGAGAATGAGCTGAAAACCTTAAGTTCAAAATGTTAAATGTTTTCCCAAAGCTGACTTCACACTCAGAGGTCCCTTTGGAGACTTCTCAGTGTTACCTAGATACTTTTCAAAATATAATCTGTTAGTGAAATAGAATTTATTTTCCCTAAAAATAGAAATATTTTATTTTCTCCTTCTACTTAAAAAACAGACTTTTTGCTTGCTTGTTTTGCTTTTAATTAGAGGTTATTTGGGATGAAAAAAATATTCAATTACTTGGCAGGTTCTAAAAGCAACTCCTTATTTACTGCAGAAACGAGTCACTAACTCTTCCCTAAAGGCAAAGTGGACTGTGGGAGTATAATTTTTGCCTGTTTCGCTCCATTTGACAATCCAGCATTTCCACAGCTAACAATTTCTAAGTCATGTTGCACAATTCATAGTTCTGCAGTTAGTCTAAAGTTACTGAGGCCTCAACCTCAGCCATTTGGCACATGCCTTGCAAGGCACAGGCTACACAACCATTTGGCTCTCAATGGACCACTTTATATAATAATTATGTATTATCATTATAATGTAAGAAAGCTATGAATCAGTATTCATTCAAACAGATACTTGCAAGAACAGCTTCTCAGTCTTTCTTTTGCAGAGCTTAGGATCTGCTCATAATTGAGGGACACACAATGGAGAAATGCATCACTGTAATTCACAAGACACCAATTATCCTGGCAAAGTTGCAAAGTTTTAGGAGTGTTGTAAACCATTTGTCATATAAAATAGAGCTTTTAAAGTCCTCACAACATGGATTTATTTTTTTCTCCAGATTGGGGTGGGAAATAGAAACAGTTGATGAGATTAATGAATGCACAGAAACCCTGAACACACCATGCATGCAGAGGGCAGAGCCCAAATCCAGTGGTGTTCACTGCTCCTCTCATGGTACCCAAACTGCAGCATCTTTACCTGCACACTGACAGGCAGAGAAAAAGGAGGCAAAGGTCAGGCATTTCTCACACCAATTTTGGGCAGGCTGAAATTCATAGAATCATAGAATCTTTTTAGAAGGAAGAGACCCTCAAAGGCCATCAGGTCCATGCCCTGAAGTGAACAGGAACATACACAGGTAGATCAGGTTGCTCAGAGTCCCGTCCAGCCTGACCTTGGGTGTCTGCAGGAAGGAGGCATCCACCACCTCTCTGGCCAGATTCCTGGAGACACAAGACCCAGCTGTGCCCCACTAAAAGCTGCCATGCCAGGCAAGCTCCAGAGGCAGCCAGCTCTTCCCACTGCTCTGTTCCAATGCATTCAAGGAATGAGTTTAAAAACTTTTCCTCTCAAAGATGTTTGTGTGATCTTAAGGATATGGGTATCTCCATCCAGTGCTCATTTTTAATACAACTGAGGCAAGTTTCTGAATTATTTTTTTTCTAGCAGTGCAAGTTTCTCTTTATTTTTGTGGATAAACATAGGGGGAAAAATAAGCTTCTAACAACAATATTTTGTGCCTGAGAGGAGAAATGCTCCAAGATGAGTCAGTGCTGCATGTATCCTGGGAAGGGAATAGCTGCGAATGGTAAGTGAGGAGCAATGGCATGGGAATCCGGTCTGCTTCTCGAATTGCTGAAGGTAATACTTAAATCCACTAAAAATTTATGCATCATAGAAGCGAAGAAAACCAGAGGTATCAGCTAACCTCTATCAAATTAAAAACACGACAGCATTTAGCTGATTAGCTCACCACATTTTTCAAGCTGGACAAACTTCTGTAGCAGCCTGAAGCATAAAACTTGCAAAGCTGTTCTGCGTGCTGTTACAACACTGTGACTGAAGTAGGCAAAACCAGAGACTACCACTCTATTAGGCAACATGTCAGTAGAACAACCTCTCACTTTGATCCAGAAGATCTTTGCTGAAGCACTGGAGTAAAAGGCACAGTATTACCTGCTGATTCCTGAAGTTTCACAGATAAAAATCCCAGTAAAAATTCTTCGTCCAGTTTTATGCACTTAAAAATACTTACATTTTTTGTTCTTAGTAAAAAACATAATAAATGTGCATGCTAAATAAATACACATTATTTTCTAATTAGGCCCTCAATCTTCCTCATGTGCTTGACATTGTTTACTTTACAGCTGTGAATGGGCAGAAAGGCAGATATCTTATGCTAAATGTGCTTGCTTGCTTCTGCTGAAATTTTGAAGAGCATCTGGATGACTTCATTAAATTTTCTGCTGCTGGTGGAGATCGCTGGAGGCCGCATTTCTTTAAAGGTTCCCTTTTTCATGACTACAACAAATATTAGTGAAGTAATCTGTCCAGTGCTAATTGGACACTGGTTGAAGAACAACAGGTCGCTCAAAAAGCTTTGGGAAGCAATCCTGAAGGCTCCTGCAGAGAAAAAATGCCCTCTTCTCCTGTTTTGGTGGCTCAAGTACTAACCACATCAGATAAAGCTGTACCTATTTCCAAATTAGACCAAATTTCCCCACAAACCTCTCTGCCTATGTGAAACATCTGGACAGGAGCAAGGCATACTTGCCAGTAGGCCACAGTAATTGAGAAAAACCTGAGGTTTTTAACCAGCTTTTGGAGATGACCAACAATTTGTGTGCTGCTGCAAACACTTGCATTGTTCTTTAGATGTCAGAAGGGTCTAAAACATTCTGTTTGGGAAGTACAAGCATTACTTTCTGGAATCCAGTTTTCCAAAAACTCCAGTGACAATCTTCTAGTAGGCTGACAACATGGATTTGTTTTATCCAGGAAATTAAAAGACACAAATAACTTACCTTTGTAGGGTCTCTGCAGGGTTTGCATTTTACTACTACAGACAGATCTATACATATTTAAATTAAACTAATGATTAAACACACACAAATCACAATTTTCTCTATCAGTGATCAGTACAAGAGAAGAGCCACGAAGCCACACCAGAGGGAATCAATTGGTCCTTAGAGGAGACACAGCACTGCAACCCTCCAAACAAAGCTGCCCGTGGAAAGCCAGGCAGGATAAACTTTCACAGAAGAAAAATAATTTAGGACAGAAACAGCACATGGGTGTGACATAAAGCAGCCCACACATCAAGGTGAAGTGTTTTCATTTGGCCAAGCCACTCTCATTGACACAAGGTAAGAGGCACAGACACACCAAGAAGGAGCTAGGGGAGAGCCACAGAGAGCAAAACCTTCTTGGCAAACACGAGAAGGAGCCTGGACTGAAGGGTATGTTATGTGATGCATTTTCATCTCCCTCAGGCTTGAGCCGAGGAGTCACGTGGCAAGAAAAATTCCTTCAGCTCTGAGAAGCCGAAGGATAACAGTGAATTGTCATTAAATCTACCATGTTTTTTTTAAGTGCTTGCTTGCTAGCTCCCAAAAGAGGATTTAGCAGGGCACATTAAGAATGAAGCAAGTATCAAATGCGAATTGAATCCATATTCTAAAATATTAATGGCCAGATAACGGTACTGCGAATACAGACAGTAATGCTGTTTGAATGTGTGCTACCCATTCATGCAAGCAGCACAACCTGGTAGGGTAAGCTGCCTTCCAGAGGCAAGTTAAGAAGCCAGTTTTGAATAGAATCCTTTCACCTTCAGGACGCTTTCAAAAATCAGTTAAAGTATTTCTCAAAATCCTGTGAAACGCGTCAGATTCACACATTTCAGTTCAGTTTCAATTGGATACTGTGTGTTATGTAATGTGGTTCCTTCCCTTGAAGGCAATCATTTTTAAAGGGCATTTAATTTCAAATTAAAAGCAAATACTGAAATGATGGATGCTAGATCAAGAAAAAAACATGCTAGTTTCCTTTCAAAGTGAGATAAATTCTCAAAAGTAGAGAACTAAACATCTCTGTGTTCTGGATGAACAGTAAAATTACTAGGAAAACTAAGCTACAGTTGTGAGGTTGTCAGTCATGATGGCTTTCACATGAGTGATCGTATTTAAAAATTCAGTGATGTTTTAAATCCACTACAGAGGCATACAAAAATGCATACTACAAATGCAAAGGCATCCTCCAACCACACCCTCTGGTCCAGGGAATGTGTACTATCTGCTGGTCCTTATAGGCTCTGGAACGTGGACAGGAATGCTTATGACCACTGAAATAAAAATATCTTTTATTCCTTTAGAGGAATGTACTGGGAACACAAATGTGCACAGTTCTGTACCACATGGCGACAACCTCTTTGATAGCTATTTCTAATTAATCCAGCTATGTTTTCCCTGCAGGCTGAACTTATTGGATAACCGTGTGATCCTGCATGAGAAGCAAGCAATATACAGCGTGCAGGTGGGGACAACGTGAGGACAGGAATAACAGTGCTAATTGTCAGGTTCAGGAATCAGTTATTTCAAGCTCTGCTGCTCTTCTTTTGTGCTTCCCCCATTACACCGGGGCAGCAGTGGTTAGCTACTCAGTACTCAAGGACATGAAATCAAAGGCACTGTCTCCCACCACTCCTACCATGTATTCTCTTAATCTTGTGGTGGAGGAGGGAGATGATATGAACAGGATTGGGACAAGGCAATCTAAACAGTTTTTGTTTCAAAGTTTTTGAATCTGAGTTTATTCAGAGCACGAGCAGGGTCTACCCTACCTAGTAAAACTCCTGATGGATTTTTCAATATTTCAATGATGGGTCATATTTAAGCTGGAAGACATAGCGGGTTGTGTATCGTGTGTGTTCCTGACACCACTAGTGGCATTTCTTGGGAGAGGAGAAGCACATCTGCCAAGAGAGCTTCAAGGAAAAGAATAAAATTTACCAGATGTTGATTTAAGTTAGGTAAAAGGATGAAAAAGGCCAGCATTTTTGTTTTTAAGCTCTGATCCTTAGTTTGATTCAAAGGTGGAGGACGGAAAGTAAAGAAACACGGAGGGCCTGTCGATCGCTTTGTCCTTAACCCCTGTTTACCTGAGGCTTTGTTTGCAGTATCTGAGCTCTTGCCATGGAGATCTGCTTCTAGCCATTTGTACAAGACTACACAACACAACAAAGAGAGATAAAAAAGCAAGTATGAGCAACATGAAAGACATACAAGTGTACTGGAGGAAAAAATGAACACAAATAGGTAAAACAGGCAAACTGTCCCCTTCACAACCTCTCTTCCCCCCACTAGCGACAAAGGGTAAATACATGTGACAAACAAAACTCAGTGATTGTTTCACCACAAGGCTATTGAACGCATTGAAAGTAATTGTAGAAATGTCTGTCAAAATGAGTAACAAGATTAAATTCTAAGCACTTCAAACAGCATGCTGTCATATAGTTTCCCTATTATGAAAGGCTGCTTTGCTCCTACATAAAGATATTCCAGAACCTGGGGAGAAAAAAAAAGTTACTTTAACTGGTGTTGAACTGAGGCCAAGAGGTTTTTTTCAGTATAATACTGTTAACTGTGTAGTTACATCATCAATACAGTACTGGATGACATCTTCCGGACTTTTAGAAGTTATCAACTGCACAATGGAAATTTTGAATAGAATTATTAGGGTGCTTTTAGATGAAGTTTTGAACACATGAGCTCTATATAACTTGGATGAGCAGTTTTAATCTTTCGGTTACATTTACCCCACCAGGCACTTGTAATGATAAACAAAAAGGGTGTTCTAGCACATCTAACCGAGGTTTTTCCCAACTGTCTCGCTCCTCTCCTGCAGCAAATCAAGAATGCTTTCACAGCCACCGTGGCGCTCTTTCATCAAGCAAAGTCTCATTCTTAAACTGCTCAAAGGCAATTTGTAATCCCCCTCAATTTTAATATATGCTTTAATATATAAAAATAAATTTGAGCTGAAACGCCATTGATCTCTCTGTTCGTTCCATTTCTAGGTGTAAATTCAGAATGATTTCCACTGTTGCCCTTCCGCTTGAGCTATTAATCCAAGCACCAGTTCAAAGGACTCACATCATTCTGTCATGTCTTAATTTTCTGGAAAGCAGCCTCTATAGAGGGCACAAAAATAATTCCAATAAATAGATGAGGATTTGTGTTTTAGGAATTTTCGTTTTTTTTTTTTTTCCTTCAGGAAATACATAAAGATAACCCATATTCGTATCTGCAGGATGATTTCTTCCATCCAGGTGCCTTAAACTTTTCTGTTCTATTTTTTAACTCTCTGAACTGGAATAGTTGCACAGATATTTAAATTAAAGGAAAAAAAACAAGAAATTGCCTTCTGCTTTTTTGGAAAAACAGAGTCAGATCATGTATTTAGGATCTTGGTACAGAATAGCACAAAAAACACAGCAGATTTTTGACACAGGGATGCATTAATGGTTTCTGCCATGACCAAGAGTCCAAACTCTCCTGGTCAACAGCTACAAGGCAAAGCTGGCAGCTTCCTTTTCTGTCTGCCCCATACCTACAATGTTTCTACAGCCATTCTGACATGCTGCCTTCACAGCTCTCCCTAAAAGCCTTTTCCAAAACTGTCATTCACCAATTTGGCCTGAGATTCCATAGACTTGACCACCACCTTTGCAATTGGAAGAGCGAAAAGGAAAAATGTAACTCATAAAGAGGTGCACAGCCCGATGTGCAGGGCAGGTTCTGCTCTTTCTGCCCTTGTTGACCATTCCTTCCAGCCATACAAGAAACCCATCATAACAGGTATGCCAGCTCCTGCACAAGAACTGCAGAAGAAAGTTGACAACAGTGATGCAAGCACTCAGCCACAAACACAACAGTGCAAATTCTTTATACAAACACAAGGCAAATGGAATGTGGCTACTGCCATAAAATAATTACACCTTGAATAGGCTCAGTTTGTCAATGATCCTTTAAAAATGGAGATTTGTTCATATAAAGCTATTGTGCAAGTCAAATTAATGAGATAAAGGCTTAAATCTAGCAGTTTAGTTTGCCGCCACCCCTTCTCTTCTGGCCTTGATTAAGATACTTAACTATCTGCCTACAGAGCAACATTATACAGCACCAGCACTGCCAACTTCTTAATATAGCAACAGTCCCAGCTGCCAGCAGGCCAGACACATCCCACTACACCAGAAAACTAGTATGTTACACATTTTGCTTGAATTATGGTTTGCATAAAATTGCATCATAATCCATCCAATTCAAAGAATCATGGCTTAGATTATGCCATCTGGGGGGAACTTTTTGCAGTGTGTTGAGGGGAATTCAATAAATGCATATGGAGGCACAGTGTGACTACACAACTGGCATCTGCTCCCAATGGCTGGAGCCGATTAACAGGAAACAGTGGATGGGGTGTAAAATTGGACCTACACTTCTAAATATAGGGGGTTAGTTACCTTTCAGGCCTTGCATTTTTATACACTCATATCTCCCGTTCATTTTGTTTACTTGATGTGGAGTGAGTGAGCATCTGTATTAATGGAGAAAACAACCTCAGCAAAAATTCTGCTGGAATTTTGGTTAGTTTCAGAGCATCACATATCAGTATTAGCCTCCCTTTATCCTTCAGGTTGGCAAATTTCAGGTGCTTCCTTATCTGAAGTCAGAAGCAATTTCACAAAGCTGCACCTACCCAGCACCAGAGTGTGAATAATTTCATAATAACACCTTCTGTCAGAGTAATTAAGCTCAGCTTGCAAATCAGTACAAAAAAAGAAAGAAGCTTAATTTGTCCTGCACCATTCTCAGCACTAATCAACACTGTCAGAAACAGAGAAGGAAGCAGCTCTGACATCCAGCTATGCACTGTTTAGGCTTATGCTTTATAGCATCTTCCTTTTTCGTCATCTCACACAAACATGAGGCTTTGGACTTCAGGATGTAGCACATACACTGGGCAACAGGCATTTCTGCTTTCAACTGGTGGGGCAAGAGGAGGGTGCAGAGAGGACACAGAGTAAGCTCACTGTGCTGAGTTACTTGTATCTGTGGCCTTCACAAGGAAAGGGTTACACGGAGGCAATGCTTGCTTCTGAAGGGCTGCAACTCCTAAGCTTTAGGAAAATTTAGTTACATGTGTTATTGATGGGAAGAGGTTCTAGCAGAGAAATATCTTTGCTTCTTGTAATCAGGAAAGCTCTTTCATTGACACTGAATAGAAACATTCTTTTGTGTAGCACAAACTGACCTTGTTCAAGAAACTGCTGTTTAAGCTGCTGCCAACAGATAATCGTCCTTATAACAGCCTCCGAGGGCCAGTTTTCCACCAGTTCTCAACAACTGAATCTTTTAAGAAAGAGACAAAAGTCTTTCTACACCCTGAAAAATCACAAGTACCCGCAGGCAAGGTGAAGGTATCAGAAATTCTGGATAGAGAAGTGATAAGAGAGGGATGAAGGCACGGGCAGATAAGGACCCACTGCCCAAACAGCCATATGGCTCCTTTGAAGCTGATGCTTCTATTTAAGAGCTGCCCAAGAAACCACTACAATTTGGAGAATGCTCTCATCCATATTACAGTAATTGGAGATCCCTGTATTGCTGCAAATGCTTCTACTGAAGGCAAAACTGACATGAAAGGAACAAAATGTTTATAACAAGGTGCTGGGTGACACAGTTCTTACTGGCTCCTGAAAAGAAAACCCCAATAGTTTTGTCAACTAAAAATGTTGGAACATTGTAAAGAAGAACAAATATCATCATCAGACTGGAAGAAAGAAGTCCTTGTAAGTCTACAATTTAAATGCCTCTTCTGCCACAAACATCTTTGCAAGAACCTACAGGTCTTGGTCAAAACCACCTGTGTTTAGAAACTGTTTGAAGATCATGCTGCTGTCAGTGAGTTTACACAAAAGGAACAGTTCAAAAGTTATCAGTGTACAGTAATCACACATCCAAGCCACATGAAAAACGTTCTGTATGCCTTAAGTAAACCATGACTAGTTAAATGGAGATTCCTTCTCCACCCCTGCAATGCAGCAGAGCTCTATACATTTTTGAGGCTTTTGCTTTCCAAAAACCCAGCCATAAACTTTGGGATAAACCTTCTACTGTCATCAGGAAAGTCTCTTAAGGAATGAAGGTAGAGTCAATAGACAGGCAAAGGAGTATGTGAAAAGAGCACTGCATCTTGAGTCTCTTTTGCCAAAACCTGATGATGCAAAACAGAGTCTTGCTCCCTCTCCTCCCAAATTTCCTCTGCTCCAAAGTAAATGCAGACACTCATGGAAAAACAGTACAAGTTTCTGGAAAGTCTTTATTTTTTATCTTTCTGAATGTAAAAAGACCACGCAGGGTTGCAAAAGGAAACAAGGATCATTTCCTGGCCTAAAAAATGGTTGAAAAGAGCCAGTGGAGCCCTGAAGGAGGAGCTGGATAGATGCACAAAAAAGGAGTGTAAGAAAGAGAAGTCCAAATGCACAACTCATTTAAAATCTGCTTGCTAATTGTCTACCTAGTAGAGATAGAAGCAGCAGTGAACAGAGATCTGAATAACTCTAAAATTAGCTGGCATTAAGCAAATACAGCAAATATTTTCTCTTTACCAATAATCTCTTAGTGCCTGGGACTCGGGTTATTGGCACGATAAAAACACACAGGTAGAAGGCATGCAATTTGCTGCTCCTGTTTTTATAGAAGCATGAGCTGTTAGCAGCTACAGAGAGGTTAATTCAAAAACAAAGCATGTAGAGCCACTGTAGGCAGACATGAGAGCTGTCCTGGACACTGCACACATCTGAATGCAAAACAGATAGGAGTCATGCTATAGTATTTTACACTTCCTTTTAGCATGAAAGGGAATTTTGTGGCATCAAACAATGTTTTGTGCAATGGAGCAAGCTGTGCCATGCTGCTGTTTGGAGTGCTCTGTAACTGTTTCAGTATATATATATGTATATATATATATATATATATATAAAAGCATATAAAAACAATTTATATTAAGCAGATCAAGACTGGATCAGGCATGGATTGCATCAGAATTGAACACACTTCACGCTTATGGTCTCTGTGAGACCATAAGTGCGTCTCTTGGAGACATTCAATAAATGCAGGGAAGTGCATACAAAAGCCAAGAGAATTAATAAAAATGTATGGGGATAGCAATGTAACTGAAAAGAAAGGTGGTAGTTCTTGGTGGGACAGCATGGGACAGCTGAAACTGAGCATCCAGGTACAGAAAATAAGAGCATCATCCTTTCGCACGATGGGAGAAGTTGTTATTCCTTTGATTAAAACAGAAGAGGGTTATTTATTACATAAGCCTACCAACTGAGGAGCATTGCACCATGTAAGAGAGAGCACAGGTGTGATGTATTCACAGCCAGATTTTTGTGCATGCTTTCTCTCTCCCTGAGAGGAGGCTGGCAGGAATGCCCTTTTATGCATTCAAATGCTGTTGCATGCATCCAGGGTCTCTTCCCATCTTCACTAAGCAGCCTACACAACAACAGAGACACTGGTCCTAAAACCTGGACTCAGCTGTTTCTTATTCCTCACAGCTCTGTGGTAGCACGTCAGTGCCTGCATTGCACAGAGTTCCCATTTCAAATCAAACAGGATGCACACATGACAGCTGAAAGAGGCAAAGGCATCTGCATCTCTCTCCAGGGTCCAACAAGTTTCTGGTGATTAATTCTGTAAGACGCAGATACACCAAGACCATACCTGATGGATAGCTCCTCTATGCAAAGCTTAACAAGCAAGTGTGCACCGCATTAAATATTTACATTAAGGAAACAGTTCTTTCTTTGTGGGGGATACTTACGTAGAAAGCACACACAAGGGAAAAGACCCAAACTATAAATATTTGTGACAGCAAGTGACTCAGATCTCAGCAATTATGCAGCTGTGAGGGTAGCTGGGCACAAGTATTACTGGATAAAGTAATTACACAGAGCTTGCACTGTTGTTATCAGACTGAAAATACACCTTCTCGAAAAGGACTGTAAGATGACTGACTAATATTAGGTTACCACAAGCTGCAATTAATATTTCAAGCGCTTCACATGTATACAGGGAGTCAGCCCAGTGGGGCTGCTCTCCAAGTAGTCATAAAAACAGGCAGTGCATGAGGGGAACAGAACCTCCCTCTGAAACCAAAAGGAGTATGCAGGATTAATCTGACCACTTACATTCATTTTACAGCCAATAACTCAAAGGTCAAAGGATTGCAAAATACCCAGATTTCTATTTATTTATAAACCAAAACAACAAAGCTTCAAAAACACATCTTTTTTTTTTTTTGCCCATAAAAAGCCACTTGCTGCTTCTTAAAGTAAGACTCCGTCCTGAGCTTTGAATATAGCAAGGTTTATTCTGTGATTATACTGGCACGACAGCCTGAATATGACATTTTAATACAGAAATGTGAAGCTTCAACCTGAATCTGTATTCTGTAGCATCACAGTATCTATTTATAAACAGCCTGAGGAGCCAGGTATTTTTAAGCCAGCAACAGAATTAGTTCTGGTGGGACTTCTGGTTAACCCCTTCCCAAACTAACCATTCTCCAAAGGCTAGGACACATCGTTTGGCCACCTGCCCCAGCAATCTATGCTCTCTGGTGTGTGTGCCCAGGCAGTGTGGCAGGCCCTGTGGTCCCTGCCCATGGCGGAGATGCCACACCATGCTGGGTCCAGCTGCAAGCTAGCACTCAGCCCAGCTTCCACAGTGGCAGGAATGCATCCCCTGACAGCAAGGGTGCAAGATGAGCCTGTGAGAACTGTGTGATGGCACCATCCCACATCATCTGCTCACCCATCACTTCCTTTAAAGAGACAATGACTTCTGATGCAGTTCATAGGGCAGTGGACTTTATGACAGCAAAACTTGAGCCCTGTACAAGTCCAGCTTCTCCTCCAGTCTGGCGCAAGGGGCAGTTGCCCTACCCAGATGATAAAAAGCCAGACTCACATGGCTCTGCAATGTCACCTAGCTGACAGCGTTATAAAGGCTTGCACATAGGCAAATAGCACAAGTGCTTCATCTACCTGAACTGTCAGGGCTGAAGGAGCAACACCACCACCACCATTGTCGACAACAGTGTATGTTTCCTAAGCCTTTTTAGGGAGCAGGGATCTGCTCAAACAGCTCTCAGAGAGCCTTGCTGCTCTCTCCAGCAACTGAGTTTGTCACCAGCAAGGTAGGGGAGAGTTAGTTCCAGCATCCCTTTAGCTGCCATCTGCGCTCCCACAGGAAGGGGGCTCAGACTTGTAAAACGGCTTGAATTAAAAAGAGCAGGGGCAGGCCTGCATCAGAAATGGCAAGAGGTGGTGATTTCAGGGCAGCAGCCTGACATTCCCGGCTGCCAGCACAGCATATGGCATGTGGTTGAACATGAGAAACAGGCTCCAGAATCCACTGTAACATCGCATTTGGGAAAGTCATTTCTGAAGGTCCAGAGACTGATACAGAGACTGTGAAAAAGTGGCTATTTGTTTAGAAAAAACGCCAGTCCTGGAGACTGGATAGAAGAAAAAAAATGGAATTTATGCTACTGGCCCGCCTTTTTTTAAATAGCAGTTCTCTACATTTGTCAGGGAAAAAAGTAAAATAGGATTAGCATGAGCAAAGCAGGTAAGATGTCACTATAAGGTGTTAAAGAGAAAAGGAAAAGAAAAAAAAAAAAGGATCAAGAGTGAGGAGGCATATTCTGCACAGCACAGTGGTTTTGCTCTGCTGCATGGGAGATAGGAGTGAGGAGGCACCAGGTCCAGCCCAGCCCCAGCTTCTGCCTCACAGTTCCACAGAGCTCCCACACCAGCCAGGTTCTCTCTTGCTCACCTCTGGCAAAGTACGACAAGAGCACCATCTGTCCAGCTAATAACCCACATCCAAGGAGATCACAGCAGAGCAGACAGACTACGTGAGCTTTGCTAACAAAGCACTGCATCTTGCACACACCCTCACACCCAGGACAAACACATTCTCACTATGACCACAAAGCTGCCATCTCGTGTAAGCACAAGGCTGGGTACAGCGGCCCCTTCTTCACTATAGCCTGAAGGATTTTTCTAGCAATGACAGCGCTCTGAAAGCTGTTCTCTTCCTCTGTCTCTGCTCATCCAAGGCGAGTTTGTCAGTAATGATTTTTCTCTAAGGAGCAGGATTTCTTATGTTGCGTAGCTTATAATTAATTGGAGCATCTTAGGCCAGAAGGTCTGCCTGCTCTGTCTAAGTCAGCTTCCTGAATAGCAACAACGCACTTAATGTGTCAGGGACAAAGTTCAAAAGTTCATTTGGGCTTAGCTCTGTACTAGAAAACAGTTCTGATGTGCGAATTTAGGCAGATGCAGATTTACCTAGGAGTTTAGGAGGACTA
Source organism: Tetrao urogallus (assembly GCF_951394365.1). Lineage (NCBI taxonomy): Eukaryota > Metazoa > Chordata > Aves > Galliformes > Phasianidae > Tetrao > Tetrao urogallus. The sequence continues at coordinate 135,028,801 of NC_136813.1, forward strand.
AAAGGCATTTATAGGATGTCTGTGCCTGCTCTGGATAATAAAACAGCAGATCAATTTTATGTGGTTGAACAGTTAATAGAAGAGGGATGGCAAATGCAGAGCTGACTGACTGACAGACAGACCCCTAATAGACTCTGAAAGAAAGCTGGAGGATTTTAGGCACAATATTATCCAAAACACGGACCTGTGATTGCAGGGGACAAGAACAGAGGGTATCAAATGAACCAGTCTGGAAAGCACCCCTGGAGGTCCCTGGTCCAAACTCCTGTTCAAAGCAGGCTTGGCTTCAGAGCTAAATCCTGTCACTCAGGAGTCAGACAGAAAGCATTTCTGAGATGAAAAACTGCCAGGACAATTCAAGAGCTGTGCGGAGGGAAGAGCAAAGCAAGACTCCAACATTTCAGCATCTCTGGAGAAAGAAACACAAGTTTGGATCTCTCTGACAATGCTGCCAGCACAAGCCAGGAGGCACTCACAAACTCGCAGTGTAAATAGCAGGCAGGTAAACAAAGACTTAGAAGAATCAGAGCTATGAATCTCCCCTTGTCCAGGCTCAAGTCTTGTATCAGAAATACTCCCATCTCCCAGTCTACTTAGCACTAACATGTTTGACAAACAGTAGCATCACCACATCACTTTTCAGCTGGAGACCACACAGTGAACATTGTCATTTCCCTGCCTTGCCTCTCCACGGGAAGGAAGTCCAGCACGCTCAGAGGTACACGACTGCTACTTCTTGGGCATGCCATTTCATATTTGTGGTTGTGTGGAGCAAATCACACCGACTCCTCAGTGCAACGCTTGCTGCCGTGGCAGTTGGTTAGGGACTCTCACAACAACAAGACCCAAGTCAAACACTGCGTACAGCCTCTGTGCCCTTCTTTGCCCAGCTGCATCCCAGGCAGGACTTAGGCTAATCCTTCCTGAACAGCCCCGTTGCTCCTGCCTTGCTACAGGGCAGCCTTCCTGATATCGGTTTAATGCTGATTAGTCCCGACACAATTCTGGTGCAGGCTTCCTGCCAGGCAAGGGAATGAACAAAATTGGTTTGCGCACAGGCCAGACGACAGCTGCAGTCACTCCAGCCCAAATCTGTTGAATAAGAACCGTTTTCTTGTTTACCAAGATGAGGCTAAATTAGCCCAGCATGAGACAGAAGGACAGAGCAAATCCTAGGAGCCAGCGATGCCAACCTGTTATGAAGGTGTGAGATGCAACTGTAAGGCCCCTGGTCTTCATGTAAAGCATATCCCCAGCCTGGGTAAAGCTAGGGGTTTAAAAAAAAGATGACTTGAGGTAAAAAATTACAAGCAGAATGCCCTCAGTTTCCAGAGACTGAGTGACAGAGTACCCACTTTATCCGGAGCATGTAGTAATTATTATTATCATTAATAAATGACACAGCTCCAGAAAGAGAGAAGCCTCCAACCTCTACAAGTCCCACAGTTTCCTTAAGGCCATGCTCTCACTACTTCTTTTTCCTCCTATTCTGTGCTGAAAGATTGGAATCAATCTGTATCCAGACAACTTAAGATGCCTATATTATATTGGACAGCAATACACTGCTTATGAAGTACACAGACATCTGCAGATAGTTTCCAATGAGAAGCTCAACACGCTTTCTGAAGTCATTCTGGTACATATTTAAGGATGGATCATCCTGAGGTGCAAAAGCACTCAGAATGGCAATCTACTGTTCAGATCACAGAATATCACTAAAATTAGAATGCATCAATACTGAGAGAAGCAGTGCAAGCAAAGACTCATATAAATGATTGCTACTCGTGGTTTGGAAATAGGAAAAGGAAGAAGAGTTGAGAAAGATTTCTGAAGAGAAGAATTCAAGTCTTTATTTATTTATTTATTTATTTATTTTTACAGGTGCTTATTTCTTGTCAGGTTTGGCTAAAACTGTGTTATGCTTGTCTGGATAGCAAGAGGTTAAGGGTATGCCTGTGGTTTGTACAACAGAAGTCTGAAAATAAGTTTCTGTCATCACTTAGGCAGACATATATCTGTTCCTCTCCTTGGAGAGAGCCTTGGGCTACAATGGCCTTACTCTTCACATGCAGAAGACACTCAGCAATTTCCAAGACGCTCTAAACAAATCTTACAAAGCTACCAAAGCTTCTGAAATAAGATGCCCTTGTCAGTAGGTTATCAGTAAGTATCTGCAAGCTATAACACTTGCTTTTAAGATGCAGAAGATATCCTGTTTAGAAGATTTACTGCACGTGTGCAATCTATTGATTTGGTCCGAAGCATTGCCTCAGATTGCAGAACGAAGCACAAACCTCTTGACATGAATCACATCATCTGCCCAGAGGCAGCACACGCACGGAGTCAACGCTTGCACATAAGCTGTGTTCACAGCCTTATTTTCAGCACAGTTGGTATTCCTCAGGCTCTTAGAAAAATGAACTTAATGGAAAAGTAAGAGTGCTGAGCTCTCTGGCCTTGAAAAACTTCAAACCCATTTCCCAGAGTGGATTCAGCACCATAAATGTTTTCTTCTGTGTATATGAAAAGCCTGGCTTTAGCACTTCTAGAATTGGCAGGTTACTGATTGAGGGCTTATGGATTTGTTAAGGAACTCATCCTTTGGCCTCAGGCTTAAGTAACAGCTTGAGAGCAAGGACTGGCACACATATAGCTGTGGAGCAGGCTCTGCATGCTATCTCCCAAGTGATATGTCTAGCCAACATAAAGCAAGGAGACCCCAGCAACCAAGGGCAACAAGGGAAGGATATTCCTTATTTAGGTTTACTTTATGTCACCTGCAACATTCCAACAAAGTAATCTCCTATTGTAATTATGATGTCCTTTTAAAAATACATTTTTTCCCTGTTAAGGATTCAGGTCCCATAGGTTCTTAAACAGCAGGAAGAGTAAGAAAAACAAAAATTCATCTTTTCAGCTCATTTTGCTCAAGACAACTGGAAGGAGGGCTGAGATAGAGGAAATAAAATTGTATCTGAAAAGAAGATGCCTGAAAAGACTGAAAAGAAAATGCCACAACTAACCTTTCCTAGTGATAGTTACGGGTCTTTTGTTCCACACTAACCAACCATAAATGAATCAAACATGAAGCTTAATCTATTTTCTTACTCATTTTAAAAAGATGCTCCTTCATTCCACACAGATATAGTGCCAGAATTTTAGGACAACCTTGACTAAAGAGGCAGTACTTTTTTCTACTTTATTAAGAACAAATATAACACATCTGAAGGATTTTGGCAGCTATCTTAAAGCATCTTCCTTTCATGTAGGTACCTACAGGTACCCTTACAGGACAAAGCAGGGTTCTCAATATCACGACAAGGTTCCCAGAGATACTGACTGCTAGTTTAATCATCCCAGTAACCAACTCACATTGAAATACTGCCAAGAGAAGGAATTTAGCTAAAGCCTTTTCTGGCTCATCTCAGACATAAGTCTTGCTCATTAATAAAAACAGTTCCCCACTTTACCTCCAAAACTTCATATGTTCATTTAAATGCAACCATACCAAGAACTGGAGAAGATCTCAGGCTTCTCAAAATTAACATCAATAAAACACTAGCTTCTGGAACAATAACTTCACTTCCCTGGTAGCAGCAGAGTGGGCAGAAAGGCCAGCCTCTTAGCAGTCCATCACCCTCAACAATTGGTAGATTTACCACAGCAGAGTTATTTACTGCATCAGCACCTGAAAGTCACCTCTGCTAAAACATTATTACGGATGAGGCTTTGCAGAAATCTCTGATCCAGCACAGGACAAGAAGAACGTTTGTTGGATGGGTGAAACAGAGGATGAAATGAACTTCTGGTAATCAACTTGCAACACAACTGCCTATGATAGACTTGCATAAGTTACCTTAAAACTGATCATCACCCTGAGTGACCAACCACTTTCCATGGCAGGGAAGCTGAAGGAAGGCCTGATGGCGGCTGCAGCTCCTCACAGGGAGCAGAGAGGCAGCGCTGAGCTCTGCTCTGTGTGACAGTGACAGGGCCCGAGGGAATGGCATGGAGCTGCGTCAGGGGAGGGCAGCTGGGGGTCAGGACAGGGTCTGCAGCACAGGGCGGTGGGCATGGAATGGGCTGCCCAGGGCAGCGGGCACGGCCCCAAGTGCAGGAGTTCAAGGAGCACTGGGACACTGCTTTCAGACACAGTGTCTTATTTTGGGGTGGTGCTGTGTCCGGGGGTTGGACTCAATGATCAATAAACACTGAGAAAGGGGAGCACTGAATCCAGAGTCCAGGGACAAACAGTCCTGAATGCCCCCACTGGAATATCCAGTTGGAGGGGAAACAAAAAGAGATGAGAAGTGATGAATTGCCATGAGAAAGATTAACAAGAGGGAAAAACCTGCCTCGAAGCCTGAGGAGCCTCTGCAGGACCGCTTCATGGTTCTTCATACTGGGAAGGAAAAAGAAACTATAACAAGGAAGTTGTCTGAACTGAGTAAGGCAGCCAGACCTGCTCCCTACTGCATAACTACTACTGCAATTAAGGAAAAAGTGATGGGTGATAGTGGTTGGTGATTCTCTTCTGAGGGGTAGAGGGGCACCCATTTGTCACCCTGATCTGCTATCTAGAGAGGTCTGCTGCTTGCCATGGGCTTGCATCAAAGATGTGACTGAGAAACTGCCAGACCTTGTACATCCCACAGACTACTACCCTTGCCGCTGTTTCATATAGGCACTGGTGACACTGCTGTCAGCAACCTGAAGAATATCAAGAGGGACTACAAAGAGCTGTGAGAGGTAGTGAAGAACTTGAGAGCACTGGTAGTGTTCTCATCAGTCCTCCAGGTAATGGGAATGGGGAGGGAAAAGACTGACAGAAATAAAAAAATCAATAAATGATTAAGGGACTGGTGTTACGAACAGGGCTTTGGCTATTTATGTCATGGAACTAATTTTTTACAAAAAATTATTTACAATCTGGTCTTCTGGGGGAAGATGGAGATCACCTGTCAGACAAGGAGAAGACCATCTCTGGCAGCAAGATTTCCAATATAATCAGGAGGGCTTTAAGCTAGAGTTACCAGGGGGTGGGGATCCTCAAATCATTCCACTTTGAGGCTGACAATGGTAATGGATGCCCTGGGCCTGGAGTAGGATCACAGGCCAGTAAGACAGCACCTAAGGTACAAGATAAGAGAACTCCAATTGGTAAATCAGCCTCAATGAGAGCCCAACTCAAGTACCTGCACACCAATGGGTGGAGCATGGGGAAAAAGCAGGAGGAGTTGCAGGCATGTGTGCACGTACAGGGCTGTGACATCACTGGCATCGCTGATACACGGTGGGATGACTCTCATGACTGGAATGTAGGAGTAGATGGGTATAAATTCTTTGGCAAAGACAGGCAGAGGAGAAGGGGAGGGGGTGTTGCCCTCTACATCAGTGACCACCTGAAGTCCACGGAGCTCCACCTGGAGATGGATGAGGAACTGACAGAGAGCTTATGGGCTAGAGTTAAAGGGAAGACAGGGAAAGGATGGATTGTAGGGGGATCTGCTACAGGCTGCCTGATCAAGAAGACCAAGAGGATGAGATGCTCTATGAACAGATAGGAGCAGCTTCACATTCACAAAACATAGTCCTTATGGGGGGCTTTAACCACCGCGATATCTGTTGGAGGGACAACACAGCAGTGCACCAGAAATCGAAGAGGATCCTGTAATGTGTTGATGATAACTTTCTCTTCCATGTAGTACAGGAACCCGTAAGAAAAGGTGCTATGCTAGACCTTGTCCTCACCAATGAGGAGGGGCTGATGAGTAATGTGAAGCTCAAGGGCAGCTTGAAAATGGTGGAGTTCAAAATCCTTAGGGTGTCAAAGAGGGTGTAGCAAGCTTGCTACTCTGGACTTCAGGAGAGCAGACTTCGAAATCTTCAGGGAACTGCTTGGCAGCGTTACAAGCCCTGGAGGGAAGAGGAAGAAAGCCCAAGAAAGCTGGTCAGTATTCAAGGACCATCTCTTCCAAGCCCAGAAGCGTGCATTCCAAGAAAAAAGGCAGGTAAGAATGCCAGGAGGCCTCCATGGATCACCAAGGAGATTCTGGACTTACTTAGACTTAAAAAGTAAGTCCAAAGGAAGTGGAAACTGGAACAGGTTACCTGGGAGGACTACAAAAAAGTTGTTCAAGCAGCCAGGAATCAGGTTAAAAAAGCCAAAACCCAGACAGAAGTAAACCTATCCAGGGATATAAAAGGGAACAAGAAGAAATTCTACAGGTATATCAGTGATAAAAGGAAGGGCAGGAAAGACGTGGGCCCTCTATGAAGGAAACTGGAGGCCTGGTCATGAGGGAGAAAGCTGAGGTGCTCAATGACTTTGCCTTAGTCTTCACTGGCAAGGGCTCTAGCTACTCTGCTAAAGTTGCAGAAAGCAACAATAAGAACTTGGAGAAGGAAGATCTGCCTGCTGTAAGTGAAGATCAGGTCTGAGACCACCTAAGAACCTGAAGGTGCACAACTCTATGGAACCTGATGAGATCCATGCAAGGGTTCTGAGGGAACTGGCGGATGAAGTTGCCAAGCCAATATCCATCATATTTGAAAGGTTATGGCAGTCTGATAAAGTTCCCACTGACTGAAAAGAGGAAGCACAAAGGGAACTACAGGCCAGTCAATCTCACTTCTGTGCCTGGCAAGATCATGGCAAGATCATCTTGAAGGCCCCAGTAAAGTACATTGAAAATAAAGAGGAGGTGATTGGCAGTAACAAATGCTGCTTCTCCAAGGACAAGTCATGTCTGACAAATTTGGTGGCCTTTTGTGATGGATTTACAGCATCAATGGATGAAGAAAGAGCAACTGATGTCATCTATCTGGACTTGTGCAAAAGAGTTTGACACTGTTCCACATGACATCCTGATCGCCAAATTAGAAAAAAATAGATTTGATGGATGTACCGCACACTGGTTAGGGAGTTGGCTGGATAGTCACACTCAGAGAGCTGCAGTCAACAGCTTAATATCCAAATGGAGACTAGTGATGAATGGCGTTCCTCAGGGATCAGTGCTGTGTCCGGTGTTCTTTAGCATCTTTGTAGGCAACAAGGACAGCGGGATGGAGTGCACCCTCAGCAAGTTTGCAGATAACACCAAGCAGAGCAGTGCAGCTGACATGCTAAAGGGAAGGGATGCTATTGAGAGGGACCTGGACAGGCTTGAGAGGTGTGTCCATGCCAAACTCCTGAAGTTCAACAAGGCCAAGTGTGAGGTCCTGCATCTGGGTCAGGGCAATCCCAAACACAGATACAGATTGGGTGGAAAATGACATGAGAGCAGTCCTAAGGAAAAGGATTTGGGAGTGTTGGTTGATGACAAATTCAAAACAAGCCCGCAATGCACGCCTGTAGCTCAGAAGGCCAATTGTATCCCAGGTTGTAGCAAGAGAATTGTGGCCAGTGCGTTGAGAGAGTTGATTCCCTCTACTAGTAGTCCCTCTACTCTGCTCTCATGAGACCCTATCTAGAATACTCACCAGTTCTGGAGTCTCCAACACAAGAAGGACATGGCACTGTTGGAGCGAGTCCAGAGGAGGATCATGAAGACAATCGGAGAGCTGGAGCATCTCCCCTATGGGAACAGGCTGAGAGAGCTGGACTCTTCAGCCTGGAGAACAGAAGGCTCCAGGGACACCTTATAGTGGCCTTCCAATACCTGAAGGGGCCTACAGGAAATTTTTATAAGGGCAGATAGTGACAGGACAAGGGCAAATGGCTTTTAACTGGAATAGAGTAAATTTAGACTAGATATTAGGAAGAAACTCTTTACTATGAGGGTGGTGAGACACTGGAAAAAGTTGCCCAGCGAGGCTGTGAATGTCTCCTCCTGGAAACATTCAAGGCCAGGCTGGATGGAGCTTTGAGCAACCTGGTCTAGAGGGAGGTGTCCCTGTCTATAGCAGGAGGAGGGAACTGGATGATCTTAAAGGTCCCTTCCAACTCAAATCACTCTATGAAAGCTTGGACTATGTGACTATAATCTGATTTTTCATTGCTCATCTTTTGTGACAATCCTTTTATCTATCCTGTACAATAACCCAAAAAGCATGTCAATTTCAAATATCCAGACAGCAACTGAAATATATATTTTTTTTCTGTTTTAATGGTCCTAAAGTGTTATTTTTATAAATGTCTAATTAATTACCCTGAGCATCCCATCAGGCAGTCTCATTGCTCACTGCCAAGGGCTAGCGATATCCTTAACACCTCCAGCAAGGGCACCCCATGCCCTGACCCCTCAATCCACCTCTTCAGTGTGTGGGAGGAACGAGCAGTAGTGGTGACCTGATGCATGATTGTGCTGGCCGAAGTAGATAGCCACGCTTGGCAAATGGCAAGCTGCCCTATCCTTTCCAGAGGGTGTGAGGTGAGGACCAGGCAGGGAGAAGGAGTGCACTGCTTTCAGCAGCACTGCCGCGTGAGCCTGCCCCAGGGGCATGATGTGAGGGGAACACCACAAAATGCCCCAGCTGCAAGAAATGTCTTGTACTCATTCTCCAATGGCAAAAATCAATCATGCATAACGCAAAGCCACAGGAGACCCAGGCTTCATTAGTTCCAGTGCTTGAGCAACTGCTGGTTGTTTGCTTTAAATATGTATTATTTCCCTACAATAGCAGTTAACGTCCCACTCATTACTCCTACCATCCGATAGGAATGTGTACTTTGAGGCTGGGTTGCAGTCTGAGTGCAAGTCACCTACAGCCAACCCAGAAATACGAACCATCTCTTACAATCACGTAAAGAGTGCTTTGCAATTAAAGTGTACTCCCCTCAGAAATAAAATAAAATAAAATAATCCATTTGCAAGCAAAACAAAAACCTGTTCCCAGGGGGTTTCTCCCCCTCATCTTTTTCTAACTACTGATTTCTAGTAACAGCAGCCACTAATCCTCAGAAATACATGCTTCCACTTAAAGAAAAACAATTGCAAAGGAAATGAAAGAATAAATTGGAAATTGCAAAGTTGTAATAATGACAGCCACTGTTACTAGAAGATTTTCTGTGCCCTTCTGGCTTGTATTGAGCAGGTGTCTATTCCAGTGTAACCATGGAAACAGCAGTGAAGAGTCTCATAAAAGCCTTCACTTCAGCTGGTAGGTTAAGCTATGAGAACGCAGTGGGCTTGAATATTAAAAACATTCAAATGGCTCTAAAAAAAGCTCAATCTGAATAGGAACTGTAGGACCGTATTGTAGGAGACAGGAGTGGAGTAAACAGACACAGTGCCCAGCAAATAAATTGGCAAGGGGAAGCCTGACACGAGGCACCCAAGAACAAACAAGCCCTATTGATAGAGCCTGCTAAAGCCAGGCTCAATAAACAGGTTAAGAACACAAATCATGAATTGCCTAACATACCGGGCCACTAAAAACTGAGACCATATGTTTCTGGTAGCTGTCGTTTTGTTTAACGAAGCACAGCAGAGAGACTGAACAGCGAAGGTCCTCAGTAGTATGACAACTTCACTGCCACATCCACCCAAGCAGTAAATTTAATAACCCGTGTTTTGCTTAATCCATCAAAGTACTAAATTATTCAATTCTAGATCATCATCCTCCCTTAAAGAAACAGGAACAAAACCAAGTCATCTATCTTGAAAGAAATCCAGTTAGAGGAATAGAGTTAACCAACCAAACGCATAGCTCAAGCAGACTATTAGTGTTAAAAGGAGCACTTAAGAGTAAGTGAAATGAAAAATTATGGATTGAAAATGCATACCTAGGCACGATGTACTGATGGAATTACACATTTCTTCTAAATGACATTAAGATAGCAGCTCCTCGAAAGCATCTGTTACTTTTCACGCAGCAACAAGACTCATCAGCAACCCTTTTTGGAGACATGTTCAAGCATTCTGTAACAGTTTTTAAAACCACTGTTTTACATCAAACAAGCGGACGTGAAAGAGAGCAACATATCCATGTTACATTCGTCACAAAGAACAGCCCCATGTATAATAGGAAAACATAGTGCCTCGCCCTCCCCATCATTATTATTTTTTAATAAATTAGCAAACATGCTAAGTTCTAAGCAATATTTCTGATTTGATGTGTACACAATCTAAAGAAAAAGTAGATCTTTTGGCAGTTATCTGTACAGTTTACTGATGAATCAGAAGGACTGTTGAAATACGTGAAGCACTGACAAAAATTACAGGATCTCTGTGAGGCAACATCAGAGATCAAGCAGGATATGTAATGAAGCTTCAGAAACCATCAAAATATGTTTGTTTTAGGGAACCAGATTTGCTGTCCTCAGTGTGGCTGCAATCCTCTGTTAGTGTCTCACCCACTGCTCCGCAGGCTCTGGCTGGGATGCAGGAAGAAGGAGATGAACATGCTGTTTTCCCAGCTGCGTTAGGACCACTTGTCAAGTATACAGCAAGGATCAGACATATTCATTGTCTTTTTCCTAGAAATTTAAATGTTACTATTTCTCTTGTCAATGTATAATTTTCTGTCTGTTCCTCCTGCTCAAACACTGTCTGGTCCATCCATCTTATTCATATTCACTTTAAGCTAATGCTTCCTCACTTGTAGTGATCAGCTTTCCAGGGGTGCTCAGGACTCCGAAAGTACAAAAGTACTCTCCCTGAAAGTACAGCTGATATGGTAAGCAGCATGGAAAAACCCAAGCTATTTTCTGTTTTGGGTAATGTCCATCACCTTGAATTGAATCATAGAACCATAAAATGGCCTGGGTTGAAAAGAATCTCAAAGATCATCTAGTTTCAACCCCCCTGCTATGTGCCCAGTGCCACATCCAGGCTGGCCTTGAATGCCTTCAGGGATGGGGCATCCACAACCTCCCTGGGCAACCTGTTCCAGTGTATCACCACCCTCCGTGTGAAAAACTTTCTCCTAATTGCCCTGGAGTTGCCATCAGAGCTTCAGAATTACAATCTTTGGAACTGAGAAAACCCAAGACAACCTAGGCATGTGTCACTTTGATGCTTCACATCCCATCCTGAGCCAGCAGCACTTGATGTGACGCTGTTGTCAGCAGCTGCCTACGGGTGGTCTGCCAGCACGGTTTATTCCAGCTAGAAATAGGCAGCCTCTAGCTGTGTTTGGAAGCAGTTTCAGCTTTGTTTTAAGAGAGAAACCTCAGATTTATATTTCCTGTATCTGTCTTAAGCACCTGCACATCTGAGCAGATTTACTTCGCTAATAGCTTCATAAAGAGATCTCTTACTTCTCCGCTTGAGATTTTCACACTTATTTTGACTGATGAGTCCTATTATCATTGCAAAGCCCCATCCTTATTTTATCTACAGATGGTAAATGATTCTTCATTCAGACCCACGTATAAATTTCTCATGTTATAAATCTGCAAGCTAATTACAATGTTCAAGTCTCCACAAGTACCACAGCACTGCATGGTACGCCAGCGATGCTGCAGAGGTGGTTTCGGTCTCTTCTGTTAAAATAACACCTGGAGGATGGGGAGGATACAGGGGAAGAAGAAGCAACCAGCTTTAAATAGTTCAGAGAAACTGCCTTTGGTCTCATAGGCAAAAAAGGTTTTAAATTTCTTTTAAACAATAATGTCCCATCTTGGGCAAAAAACTTTAAGGTGTACTGCTTCAGAAGAAGAAAAAGAGAGGGAAAAAAGACAGTCTGTAGCATTTGAGACTCCAGCCTTCCAAAATAAATGCAAAGGCACATAGGAGAATGGAAGAGAAGACTGAAACATGTGAAAACTACCCTCAAACATAGGACAACGAGAAATGTTTAGTAAGCTCTTTTTGAAAGATGGTCCCCATAGTTGCCCTATCATAAAATGACTTACAAAGAGGTAATCGCAGGTTTTTCCAGATGTTTAGCCAGCAAGTTCCTCCTAGGAACTTGCTCATGTCTGTACACACAAGTTACTGTGAGGCAGCGCAATAATACACTGCTATTTGACATTACTGCATTAATAATTCACACCAAGGCAACTACTGCAAGGAGAAGCCTACACCTGAACAGCCTGAGGCTCTTCATTGCTTTGGAACAGTCATCCCTGCAATAAGCTAGTGATTTTTGTCAGTGTTTATTTTTATTTTTAATTATTAGCTTGGAGAATCAAGTGTAGAAGACTACCAGTTCTACAGCATCAACAACTGCTGCTGCCTGTGTTGTTGAGGAATTAGTCCAACTAACCACGAGCAAGTCCAAGCACCCTCGTAGATGCATGCAACAGCATGTTAGTGAAACCCAGACCACAAGCACAGACCCCCAGGCTGCACGCAGGGTGCTCCACAGTACTGTGAAGTCAGGCACTTCACACACCCTTCAGAGCCTACACTGATTGCTTCAGTGTTTCCACGTCACTGAGAGCACTTTGATGAAGGAGAACCATAACGCCAGGCTAAGACAAGACATACGTGAAATGGCCACAACACACCTCATAAGGGGAGCGAAATTCTGTATTTCCCTGGTGAGAGCACCTACCTAGCAGGAATGAGCTCAGTGCTGCAAAATGAGATGCTTGGCCTGTCTGCATCAGGATAATAGCCAGTGACAAATCTTGGGAAGGGACAGGAATGTCCTCACTCTCACAGTGAGCCTCAGCATGTAGCTGCATTACAGAACTGGAACTTATCTTCTGCTCTGCAGTTTCCACTGGGTCAGTGAGGTTTATAGGACCCATTAAGCAGAATTGGATGAACAATTTACATCCCAGGACAAGTCTTTTACATCCCAGGACAAGTCTTTTTATGGATATGAACCCAGTGACTTAAAGCTGGGCAGATTCCTGTAACTGGTGCTGTTAATGTCATATGTTATCTTCTGGTGATTTCTCCCTCCTATTCTGAAAGAGGAAAAGGGCAGGGGAAACCCTGTTTGCATGCATATTTCAGAATAACCTTCTCCTGCTTGAGCTCACACATCAAGTTCTAATATTTTAATGAGGTGCCTAAACCATGCTTGTTTTAATAAAAGTTTAACCGGCATTTTTACAGCAAGATTTTAAGTTCCATATTAATAGTTCATAATGCGCTGCATTAACCAGTGTCACTGTGTACCAAATAGTTTATGCAACTTGCAAAAGCTTTTTATTCAGCCAGGTTCTTCATACAAGATAGTGATTTGTAGCCTGCTCTAGGAAAATGCACTCCTTCCAACAGCCTGGTAGAGCTACTTCTATCATTACAACACAACCAAAAGGTTTTGAAAGACAAAAGCTCTGATATGACCTTGGAGTACAAACCACAAGATCGTATGCAAAGATCTACTGCGTTATGCCATAAAGAAATGTCATCTTTTCACCAATGACTTGTCCAGGAGCAGCTGTTTGGAAACCACTCAGCATTCAGTTCTACCCATATCACATGTTCACATAACTTTCTGAGGTGAGTTTTTCCCACTTTTCTTACAGAACAGATTCACATAGGGAACCATGATAAAAAGTGTGACCTTCAAGCTTTCTTTGAACAGACGAAGTACTAATCCTCTCCATGAGAAGAGTTTTAGGAAGGTAACCTTCTCCTTCCGGAACACCGCAGGTGCTGTGCACCAATTCCCATCAGAAGAGAGCACTCCTCTTGCAGCCTGGCATTGGTACCCAGATGACTCAAAAGTTCACATCTCCTGAATCCTCAGCCAGCCAGAAAATAAAAACTCATATTAAAATGGGACCTAGAAACTCACTTTTGTTGTCCCTAGAGAGCTTCTGAAGCTTTCCCAGGATTTTGGTTTGAACTTAAGGTCTATTGACAACTATCTACAAACTTGATTGCAAAACTAAACTATGTTTTGTAAAAAACATAACTAAAACTAAACTAAACATGTTTGTACTAAACAAACATGATGACAAACGAAACACTGCCCTAGTGAGTTGACTCCTATGGAAGGCTGAGGCTGTCTGGTAAGAAGTAGCAGCTACACAGCAGATGAACTGCATAAAACAGATACAAAGAACAAAGCGCTGATGGAATCATTTGCAAATAAAGGAAATCCATGTCACTGAATCTATTACTTTGTGTCAGCTGTTTCTTCGCTAAATAGTAGGGCAGTTTTGATTAAGATGGTGATTACACTGCAGCTCAACCTGCTTAATATTTTGTTCTTGCTATTTTTCCCTCTGAAGGGCTATGCCTTGTTGAGTACGAGTAACTGTGCCCTTAGAGGCTAGTTCACCATTTGAAATAGGTTTCCAAAACAGAAACTCAAGAAGCTTTGAAATCCTCACGTCCTTACCTCAAATTAAAAAACATCCAAAATTAGGCTAAAAGTTGCAATAGAAATGCAATATAGTAATGGGGATAAATTCCATTCAGCCATCACAGAACAAAGTGAAACAAGCATCACCTGACTTGTTTCACTGACTGGAATGCTCACAGAGAAAAGAATTCTGGTTACGTAGGAGACAGCAAGATGAAATTCCCTTTTGATATTGGAAGAGGATGAAAAGCTGACTGACCATTACCCATGTCAGCCCATCCTAGCAACCGAGCTCAGCAGGAAGATACACGTGCACACACATAAGCTCCCCAGTATTTCAGTGCATAAATCAACCTCTCCAATTGATAACCATAAAGATGTGTCCCTTAAGGACAGTTACAATCTATGAATCATATTTCACAGCAACAGCATATACAAGTGTAGTGGAAATGCAAAGTCATGGCCTGAACCAGTGATTGAACACCCGGTGGGAAGGCAGGGCTAATCCATGGGAGCTCAGATGTATGCAGTGCACCTGAGTGACCAGAAAGGGTAGAGCCAGGATGCATCCCTTCTCAGACCTCATGTAAGGGTTGGCAGAGGAGCCAAGGGTATATTGCTGGAGATCCCTGCCTACCTGAGGATCTTACAGGCCTTCCAAGAGTAAGTAGCTTCTTTCCCTTATTTCTGCACCTGCTGCTGTTGTGTCTGAGCAAATTCTCACTTGATAAGATGCACAGCATATCTGACTAGAACAGGAATAGTCATGTATGAGTCATCCCCCATAGATGGTTAACAGGATGGACTTTGAATCTTCTGGCTTTAGAATGACTCTTCAGCAATCAAGGCAGACAATGATGCATAGCATGAAACAGCATCTTCATGTGGGATTGCCTAAATGAGACAACCCAGTTTTTAATTCAATAAATAAATTCCAAATAAATTAACCTACTCATACAACATATGGTAACAATTACTACTGACCGTCTTACGCAACATAGCTATGTTTCAAAAAGGAAACTGTTTTTCAGGTACTGTGAGGGAAGATGGAAAGCACAGTACTCAGAGAGCTTCTGCCTAGTAAATAGATGCTAAGTACTGTTGAGAAGGAGGCTGCAAAAAAAAAAAAAAGGATGCTTCTGAAGGACATCTATTGCCATTGGAGCAAGATCTCTGAGAATTTTTCACTCTGATTCCCATTGAGGGGAGAGGAGAAACTAAAGTGATACAGGCCCTCAAATAACCCACTTCTTTTTGTTAATACTGTTAATACTCCAACACAATTGTAAAAGTTGAAGAATACAAAACTTTTAAACGTTTCTTTTTTTTAAGGAAAGAAATTCAGGTACTAGTAATGCATTTAATTCTTTGAAAACTATTGAAATCTATTCCACACTTCAACCAACAAGATTTGTCTTAATTATTCAGCAGTCTTTCTGCATATTTAAGTACCACTGGATGGACTGGTCTGTGTTAAGCCACAATTCTCCCAAAAATTGGTCAAGAATGGTTGTAACATTCCTCTTCACCTGACTGCTGCTTTGCTAGTGCTGCAGTAACCATCACCACTGTCCCAGAACAGCTGACTTGGTCCATGGTCACTGTTAGAACAGTTGGATAATTTCAGCAGCCACTCAACGCTTCGTAGAACAATGTGGTACCTGCACCGCATGGACAATGGTCATGTAGCCCTGCAAACAGCACTCTCACAGCTGGCATGGTGCCTGACAGCTGTCAGCCAGGAATTGCCTCTAAGACCACTGAATATTTTGGCGGACACAGATGTAATGGACCTTGCGCATCGACAGCAAAAAACAAGTCTTCTGGATTAGTTTATGGCAAATGACTGCTTCAGAGCCACACCTCAAGAAAATGTGAACGCTGTATCTATTTAAGAAATACTGTGATTGGGTCTGTCAGAGGTTTAACATTAGTTTATCTTTTAGAACACATACATAGACTAATCCCTATAGCTGTCTCAACAAATCCTCTTATATACGTTTTATCAGGAGCATATATGTCGTTTTATTTATCTACCTCGTAGATTTCAAAATATGGGTTTTATATTCAGAGATTCAAGGAAACTCATAACATCATCTTGACTTACTATGAGTGTACACGCACACACAGATCAAACCAAGCTAACACACTTGATTTTGTCTCTAGAACCTCTGTTCTCCTTCTTACGGAGCTGAAGGACAGAGCAAGGAAACTAATCAAAAGTTTTTACCTTCAGTGTAAGAGAAAAGTTTGGAGATATCTAGAGCACCAACTCTGATAGAATTATATGCTTAAGAGGCTCTGAGTGGAGCATTAGGACCCGTTGTCAACTGTCATAAAATGTCACTGTGCTGTTTTTAATCTGCAAGGGCCCTAGCAGCAAATATGGAAGGCTTCTTTCCTCAGTAATTACTGACTGGACACCCATGCAAGAGATTATGATTGCTACTTAATTCCCAGATCCAGTGCAGGAAAACCACATGCAAGCAGCCATTATGCTTCTATAGTTCTTCCTGAAGCTGTGCCTGTTGTCCATTGAGGTCACCTGTTTTAAAGTTAAAACTATCAGAAAACTGAATTTGCTGTGAGTGACGGGGTACGGGAACTCAACCTGCACACAAACGCCTCCATTTTCCCTGCTGATTTGGGCAAAGGACTGTTATTGCCACCCTCTGTGACAGCCTCACAGACATCAGGGATCTTTGCTCAAGGATTTTTAATAGTGCTGCAACATTATTTGACTCTCAGTACCACCAAGCACATTTCATCCCTTCTGTTTCATAAACTTTTCCCTTATAACCTGGCAAAACTCTCCGGTCTATTTTGTTCACTTTGCCTGTTTCATTGGAATCAGGTGATCTTTGAGGTCCCTTCCAACCAAAACCATTCTACAGTTCTGCAAATCTGCTTTTGCGTATAGCAGTCTGTACTCCAGTTCTAGTGTGCTTTTTTACTTCAAGCCATACATCTTGGCTATTTTAATGTAATGCATCAATCAAAAGCCAAGTCCTAGTGATAACCTTATTTAAAAGGACAGCTATGCACAGTGCCTCTTATTCTTCATCCTCCAGTTAAAGTCATTTCCTCTGTATGCCATGGAAGCACACCACCTTTAATCTATGGCAGGAATCTCACACCCACACCGGCACACCTATGCTCAAAGATATGCCAGATGCCATCACTCTTTCCATGCCTATATCAAATTCTTCCTTTGTGTCAGTGCATCTGACTAATTGGTAATTTGGATACCACATCGAGAAAGCTTTTAACTGTAGGACTGAGAACATAAATGCTAACCTAAGCAAAGAGCTTGCCTGTTTCCACAAGGAAGTTACAGAGCCTTCTGTCTTGGTCCGTCTATTCAAAATTGGCTTACTCCTCAGATCTCAAAAATATTAAATATCATATTCAAATATACCTATACAACTTGAGATCTCTGTCTTTTCACCTTGGAAACTTTGAAGAGCTGGCATTAATCCCAAACAAAAGCAAAATGCATTTTACAAGGCTATTAAAACAGCCTTCCTGCTCAGGCTTGAGTCTATGCCCTCACATTTCCTTCTCCACCTCAATTTATCTTCCTTCAATTGAAATCACGGTTACAGCAGATTAGGTTTATCAAGTTTATCAAGCAAAAACAGCATCCACTGCTCCAAGTGAGCTCAAATGGAAGGCATTCATTTGCACGCCACTCCTCCCCTTCCCAATTAAAACAATAACCAATTTGGTAGGATGTTAGTCCCCTGCCATGCCATCCCACTAGGATAGCTGGAACCTCTCAGCACTGAAATAGCTCAGAAGCTGCGTGCACATAACTGCAGCTTTCACAGTGAACGCCTTCAATGCCCTGTACAAATAACACATTTTTTCCAGCAGACTGCAAGAGAAACAGAACATAAAGCTCCTCCAGACCCAGTCAAAAGCACATCAGGATTAAAGTTCAGCATTCAGACTCCCCTACCATACGCTTATTCTTCCTGACACAAATAACTCTCCTACGAAACTGGCTGTGAACACTCTTGTTTCCTCTGGCAGCTCCTAGTAATCTCAGTTTTCCTGCTCCATGAAGGCTTGCATCAGACAGGACACGCTCGTCAGAGTGCAGCTGGTATGGGCACCTGGCTGAGTGGCATTGAGCGCAAGCAACAACTTCTGCAAGGGCAACAGCCCTATGTTGCCTGCACAGCTTGGTGTTTGTGCACTGGACACTGCCCAAGTGTCCCAAACTGACTCAGGGGAAGGAAGCGACCCATTGTCACCGCTGGGTCAAGGAGGCATTCCAGTGCTGACTCTCCAGTTCACACAGCATTTGCTCAGCATTTCTCTTCACCTCTGCATGCTGCTGAGTAGCAGAGGCAGGGGTTGAATCTGCTATGCCAGGACTTGTTCCAGTTTGGCAAATTCAACTGAGTAAAGAAGAAAAGTTCTCTGACAGTGGCAAAGCTTTATTGCCTGAACTGACCAAATGTTCTAATAAAATTTCTGGTACTTATAGATAATTATTTTTTTTAATATAAAGCATAAAAGGCAAAAAGGCCACATAAAAAGAAAACATGCAGAGGATTTGCATGACTGTAGCAAGTTTGATGGCTCTGAAGAAGCAGCACACAAACTTTGCCAAAAGCCGGGAGACCACAAATGGATGATAAGCAGCACACTGTCGTCTTAAACTAAATGCTCATTTTAAGAACAGTGGTAAAACAACCACCAGGAAGTACTTGATGCAGAATTATTGACTACTGCATCCTATTCTGTTTTTGTTTTTTTTTTTCCTCCTTAAAGGAAGCCCTTTGAATTTTCTTCTGCTCTTGTTAAGCTAGCATTTCTGTGGAGCTTGTGCCTCCACACATTTTACTGGAAGAGAACAAAGAGATTCTCAGCTTTGGCACTTCAAAGTAAACAGCACGAGAGCAGCGGGCATCCTCATGTGTACTTCCAAGGGTGCCATGTAGGTGTTAGGATGTGACACCATGGCACTCTTGCACCTGAAAGGAGACAGGAAATTTTTCAGCTGCTTTAAAGGAGTCACGGGGAGTGGTGTGGGCTGATTTCTGAGGTATGCACCTGATGGCTCAGCCAACACAGGTCTGCAAAGCAAATTGCCAGTATCGTTTATCCTGGGAGGGCCACATCGCACAGCAGCACCTCAGAAGCCTTTCCCTGGCTAGATTCAGCTTCACAAACTGCCAACGTAAAGCAGATCAGAGCCCACACTAGTAGGAGTAGCCTGCAATCAGACTGTGCACAACACACACGCTCCAGTCTTTAAGTGAGAGCCGGGTAATCTCTCATTTCAGTTAACCCCGGTGACCAGGAATGCTGTTTTCTTGGGTATTTCCCTGGTGTGGCTTTAGGATCATCGTACTCTTTGGGTTTTGAAGAGCCCACATCCTCAGAGGAGAGATGCAGACTGCTACCTGTGCCCTCCCTCAGCACAGGTGCTGCATGCTGGCTCTAGACTCACCCCCCCAAAAAAATTTCTACATGCTTTGGCTGGCAGTACCTCCAAGGACTACTGATGTGAGGAGGGAAATTTAGATGGAGACTAGGAAGACACGAAAGAATGGGCCCAAATTCCTCGAGCAGTCAGGGACTACCCTGCAAAAGCCATCAGGAAGAAGCTTGGCAGAAAGAACCAGGCCACTACATCAAAGGCAGTGATTTTATTCATATAATTCCCTCAAAATAAATAAATAAACAAACAAATCTCCTTCTGTTCATCAACAGCCTGCACAATAGCAAAGCCCTCCTTGCGTAAGCAGCACTGGAGGCTCCACGCAGAGCTCTGAGGAGAGCCAGGTCAGGGAATCAGAGCTCATTGCGCTGCTCGCCAACTGACAGCAGTTCTGTCCCCTGGCCAGCAATCCTGTACCTCGCTCACCCAGGTCAGCCTACGGGAAATTAGTCCCCATATTTACCCGTGGCATTTTCCCAGGCGGCGCTCCCCTTGCACAGCACAGCAAGGGCACTCTGCAGCCCCGCAGCTGCCTTCTCCTGCACAGGGTACAGTCTTGTACAGCTCAGTGGCATTTGAAGTTATGTGGAGGAGCAGCATGCGGTGCTGGCACTTCAGGATGAAAAACCATACTGATGTCCGAGCATCAGCCGAGATACAGAAAGGGAAATCGCTATTCATCTAATTCAAAGGAAGGAACAGGAGACCTTTCTTCGGCTGTTAGCCCAGGGGCAGGAAAAGCCACCCTGCTCTCCTTCTCCAAGACAGCTGAACTCAGGTTAAGCTGCAGACACACTGTGTGCTGCTGCAGCTGAGTTTCTCCCTATCCCAGAGTGACCTGGCAGTACTGCAGAGGAACTGGCACAGAAACCAGCCTTGGCCGTGCTGTTGCATCAGAACAGCAAGCAGCTAAACAAATGAGCTGAACAGCTTGTGAGCCAGGACCTCTTCATCAGCACTGTCAGTCTTGTTTGTGTGCAGCTGGAAAGACAAAAAACTGCAGAGGCTTTGTTCATTATTTTTGCTAAGACCTGCAGCAGAATTTTTCCTGCCCTCCAGACCTGGATTGCACAGCTCTGTGCCTGCTCCAGTAGCTATACATAGAAACAATCAGCTAGCAGCCAGGGCAACACATGGTCCATAAATAGATTGTACTTATCAGCATGCTTAAGCCCTACAGGTAGGCTGGCCCTTTTATTTGGGAGGCTCTGTGGTAATTCCACTGTAGAAAAGTGAGGCTTTTTAATTTTGGATTGTTTGATCTTGTGCTCTCTTAAAAAGATCAGCAGAGATGAAAAAGTCATGTGACTGCTGAGTGTTACTTTTCCAATCTGTCCCTTACATGATCACATATTATAATAAATGCAAGCAACTTGAATGCAATTAGACTTGGCATTTTAGATTTGGGTGGGGGGCAGCTGGAAGAAGAGAACAATTCAGGGATGGATGTGTATATTCTAAAACAGAAGTATTTCAGAAGACATCAACCCATCACTAACAAGATTGGGAAGTAAAATTTGCCCAAGGCAGGGGGAGTCCTGCTATTAATAAGCTCTGCTTAGTTTTGAAATTAAAAGCTGAAACACAAAGGCTCAGCAGAAGCAGTTCTCAAAAAAAAAAAAAAAAAAAAAAAAAAAAAAAAGCCCCACGCTTTTTCAGCATGCAAGCTGCATCACTTCTCCACAAAAACTTGCTTTTAGAAACAGATGGCAGCCTGCAAGACCTACAAATCCTTTGTCTGGAGTGGCAAACTAGGCCCTATTGCCCAAAGTCAACCATCACATTGTGAAGCACTGACCCTAACAAATCCATTATGTTTCTTTCTACTGTAGTGCTAAACCAGACAAAAATGAGTCAGACTCAATAGGAAAGGGTGAGGGATTTTAAATCCCTTTCCCCCCCTCACTACAAAAGTGATGCTGAGGGGGACAGCCCCTGCCGACCCCACTCAGAGGGGCAGGGCCCCAACCTGCAGCCAGGGCTGCCCACCAGGCCAGGCCCGCTGAGGAGGATGGATTTGGGATTGAAACATTTATGCTGCCCTGTCCAATAGCTTTGAAGTCAGCGGCCTCCATCAGCCCAACTACCCATGCAGTCAAGAGCGGATATCCAGATCTAGAAAGGCCTTTACATCAGGTGAATAATTAGGTCTGATGTGCTTTGTAGTTTCTCAACCCTCCTGCTCCTGCGCTGCCAGGTAGCCGCAGGCAGTAGAATACAACGGTTGCTGTCCTGCTTTTCCCAGTCAGCTGAGCCCAAGCAGTGGAAAGTAAAACAGGAAAGCGATAGAAACTTCCATCAAAGAGCTGCTGCTTTCAGTGGAAAGGAAACAAGGCAGGAGCCTGCTGAGCTGGTAGACAGGTGGGGAAAGGAGAGAAGAGCCCTTTCCTTGCTGTGCATACTTGGTACAGCTTGATGCACACAGGGAAATACTCACTGCTAGCACCACAGGCAGATACCTCCTGAAGTGTTTGCCAAAGAGAAAAGTCTCTCTGAAAAAACACTGTGTGCAGATTACGAATGATGCAGCTGCTTTCATCTTGCACATTTAGAAATGAGATACAGCAAAAAAAAAAAAAGAAAAAAAAAGAAAAAAGAAAAAAAAAAAAAAAAAAAGCAGCATCCTCAGGGCAACATATCAACATATTGGTTAGATTTTTCACACATTCGTAGGAATTGCTCCCCCATCTCACTTCACCAGTTTTCCTGGGCATAAAACAGTCTCTCAAGGACATGGCAACAATGACGCTGAAATTCAAAGTGCTGAGATCAAACACGTGAAGCTGGTGCTCATTGTGGCTCAATTGCACTGCCTATCTGAAGGCTCAAGCGTATTATTTAAGACAGTGCAACAGTCATTTTAATCACAGCCATTGCATATTGCTTGGAAAACATCTAGAAAGCCAAAGAATGCCATGGAGATTTATTATCCTGC
This sequence comes from Tetrao urogallus, assembly GCF_951394365.1. Classification (NCBI taxonomy): domain Eukaryota; kingdom Metazoa; phylum Chordata; class Aves; order Galliformes; family Phasianidae; genus Tetrao; species Tetrao urogallus. The sequence goes on from NC_136813.1 coordinate 135,051,348, forward strand.
AGTGCCAGAGTTAATGACACAGCTTTCTCCTCAGAGTCTTTCTGCTTGCGGTTTACCACCTGTTTTGCACCAGAGGAACCTGGAATGAGGATGTGCTGGCCTTGGATCGGAGGTGGATACACAAGTGCCTGTGCTGTGACTGCCCTAGCAGGACACCAGTTTATTTATGTAAAGCTCCTGTTTTCCTCCTGAGGCTTTAAACTTCAAAGTTTACGTGCAGAAAAAGTGCAGCACTGAGCTTCAGCAGAACAGAAATAACCCTGAGTCCTTTCTAAAGTTACAGTGTGAAGATGTGTGCCCTGACCGACACAACAATGCGCTTGAGTAGTCTGTCTGCTGGCAGCATTCTGAGTTTGCATTTTCTTCCATAAATATTTAACATACAAGAACTGTTCATGTTACCCACTTTGCCCGAAGTGTTTTGACAGCCATGCTCACCCCATGACAATGATGTTCTATTTAACACTGCAGCTGCAGACAGGAGGATCTGGTTTCGGTTTTATACAATATTGTGAAACCCATGACCTCACCCAAAATAAACGAGATAATACATTTTTAAGGAGTAGAATCCAAATGCATCACTAAGGCAATCATCAGTAAGCCATGACAATAAAGGAAAACAAATTTAAGTCTTGACTGCAGGAGCTTGCTTGAATTCAGCTAGAATCTCATTTTTATTGAGCACAAAATTCAAAAAACACATTATTCAAAAAAAAGGAAAATAGAAAACAAACAACGCTGCAAAAGCTAAGAAGCATCCTTAGAATAATAATTTTTCTGAAGGCCTGGATAATTGTTAAGCTTATTGTCAGATATCCACAGATTATTGCCAGCCCTCAGGGACTTCTGCACACTTGACCACATGTTTAGCTGAATCCACCAAAGAGCCAGTGCCCTGCAGAGCTCTTGTCTGGCCATGCTGGGAGGCTTGGCCACACCATCTCCATAATGAGAGAAGACTTAGGGAAGGCTAGCAGAGAGTAACCAGAAGGATCTAAGAAAGAAACGGAGTCAGCCACGTTCATCCTCTCTGCACTGAGGCTAGAAGCTTAGGGCTGGAAGGCAAGGCAGGAGGCTGTGACCTTGGTTTGCTCCCTCAGGGCCCACACAGCTTTTCCTCACCAAAAGTATGTGCTGGCCTGCTAATGGTATTCTTGGTGACATGTTCAGGAGATGAGTAGCAGTGCCAAGCTCTGTTTTGCAAACCAAATCCCTGTGTCAGTGGCGGCAGCTCACAGCAGGCCCGCTGCGCTTCTTGCCACACATGGACATTTCTTAAATCTGCCCCCTCCAGTACAGCATAACTGCACAAGAACTCACCAGTGCACTCATCTATTAAAAGCCTGCTGCAAACAGAGCTGCGCCTCTTCAGTATGATCAGATGAACTGAGCAAGGGCTGCCAGCCTGCCACTGTGCTGCAGTGCAACACTGCATCCTTTCAGGCCACTTTGGTGCACAGATCCAGCTGAATATGGCCATTTACTCTAAAGACAGCTCATAAACACAGCATGATTACCACATATCTTGCAGTGCCCTTTGCTGGAGCTACTCACTCAAAACTTAGTGCACTTAACACAGCTTTATAACTCTTTACACATTGTTAGCACTTTAATACACCAGAATTCAGGTACTGGTCCTTAACAATATTATCAGAATGGTTACAACTGCTTTTTGAAACCACAACAAACAAAGAAGAAATGGTTTGTTTTTAAACCTGGGAAGGTGGAAGACTAGGAACAGAAGAGAAAGTGCAGAGCCCCTTTTCCCTGTGCTTTCTGCTCCTATATATCTCTCTTTTACAGAGTTTCAGGGGAAAAAAAAAACAACCAAACAAATGGGAAAAAAAAAAAAAAAAAAAAAAAAAAAAAAAAAAAAAAGCACAGTCCAGTGGACAACCATTCTTGCACAACCTTATTTTTTTTTTGGCAAACCTAGTTTTGCTCCTACCTCCCATTATCACACTGTAGATGCCATAGCAGAATTGTTCCCCTAATAAATACCCTTCATTCGCAGCCCAGAGGAAATGGCATTAAGCACAGCATAATGGTTTCACAGATCCTGGTGAAGAGTGCTAGGAGCCATACACTGGGACAGAAATTCAGATCCTCTTGCCACGAGCTCATTTGTTCACATAAACCTGTTAGGTCCAATCTCTCCTGCTTCTCCCTTCCTACCTTGAGTCACCATACAGCCCCCGGCCCAGGAGACAGAACATGCTGTATGCAGGTCCAGCCACACAGCTGCCAGTAGCCACCAGAGCACCCACAGACACAAGGTGTGCCGCCTGATGAAATGCTGCTGCTTTTTCTGCAGCCTTTGTTTACTGGGAGTTTAATTAGGTTCTCTGCTCCAGCTGCAAGAACTTAATAAGAAAATTCAAAATCCTCCTATCTTTTCTATTTTACCTCTGACAAAATTAAACCTTGGTGACTCTACCTGCGGAAATAGTGGTGGTAAGTCAACGCTTGGACTAAATGATCTTGGAGGTCTTTTCTAACCTTGGTGATTCTGTGGTCCTATTGATCCTATGATTTTAAATTGACCAATGGATTCAGAAGATAAGAATATCAATTACTTCAGCTTTTTTTTTTTTCTTTTTTTTTTAAAAAAAGGAAATGGATCTGGTGTGATCACATTATCAATCACACAAGCCTCAGTTTTGGGTGTGATAATACTACAACATCATCAACACAGATGGTCTGCTGCTTAGTGTGAGCTTCCCTTTTTAGCTATTCAGTACACTGCAGGCGAGTGTGAGGATAGAGTCAGAAGTCATCAACGTGAAGCATTGACAAAATATTAGCTGATGACTGAAACCGGAGACAGATTTTAAATTGCAAGTAGTTTTCAGATCTTAACAGATCTTAATTATCAAATACAATAGATGCTGGGCACTCTGCTGCAGCACTTGCTGTGAGCAATTCATTCCTAGCTCTAGGCGCAACCCAAATCAGCACCTTTCCTCCCCACTGCTAGCACAGACCTGCAGGCAAGGAGCACAAACGCATCCCAGCCACAAGACATCACCTTTGCTCATTCTCATTCCTGCTGAAAACCTAAGAGCTGAACTAACTGCCCTGAGCCCCCGGGTCAGAGCCAGGGCAGGCACTGCAGGGACCTCTGCTCTTCCTCACCTGCTGGCTGGAACAAAGCACGGCCAAGGGGTCAGCTCTCATTAAGGCCCGGCTTTTATGGGAAGTTCAGCCTGTGTTACACTAGAGAGTTTTTGGTTGTGGGGTTTTTTTTTTTCAATTTAAATCAGCGTGTTAGACTGAGCTCTTTCATTCCCCTCCCAACTCACAACCCTGCGGGCAGCTCCAAGAAGAAAGAGAACAAAGGCGTAGGCATAGAAACTACAGAAGTTATTAACTAGAACAGCTAACGTTAGAGTTAACATCTCCCAGCACCATTCCCCTTCCTCTAAGTATGACATAAGACAATAGCTACAGCTGCCTCACCCTATGCAGATGTTCATATTCATACAAGAAAAATGCTTGCTTAATAGTATTCATTACACCGGGATTCTTTAGTTCTTAGTCATTCCTCACTTTAAGATAGAAACATTAGACCGCGTATCCCTGTTTGAATTAAGAGAGTCAAACAACATCTGTTATCACACTTGCTAAAGCCAGAGAGAGCCAACATATTTGCAAATGCTAGTAAGACAAGCCTATCCCAAGTAGCATCATCTTGGGAAAAAGGCTAAACACGTGATCCATCTGTGTTGATGAGCTGCTATGCTGATTTCCAGAGATAAATATTCTCCCTTTAGTAGATTCATAATGGCAGTCATTAAAGACAGAGGCTGACAACCTGCAAAGGAGTGCATTGAAGACACCTTAATACCATTCTTCCAAACCTTGACATTGCTGAAGTGTTTACAAGGCAAAACATACAGGAGAACGCACCACTCAAAGCTCTGTGTCAGGGCATACATCCACAATCAGTACTTTTTACAAAGCACCTGACAGTTTTTAAGCATTGCAAGTCATGACCTGGCATCTCATCTCCGTGTACTACACAAAGATGGGTTTCTTTCTGTTTTAAAGAAAAAAAACAATAAGACTCTGCCCCCAAATACTTGGTACAGTGTATTTACACATTCTAATATTGAATAAGTAAAACAAGCACAACATCCATGAAACAAAACATCCCATCCTAGAAAATGTAGCACTACTATTCATCTCTCCTTTTCCAGTCAGCATCACAGCTGTGACAGTCTGTGTTAACATTGCTATTGTTTTGTTTTCCAGCATAAAATTACTCTGAATTTTAAATTAACGTCAAAGTATTGCTTCAGCATAAAGCAAACAAAAATACCAAGTAGGAATACCAATGAAAAAAAAAAAAACCCACAAACACGACAGTACTGCATGAATAACCAACTAATCAGCAAATCCTCCCTTCCCCCAATGAAAAGCCAAATATTTACTCAGTTATATATTGCATTCTTCACTCTAATACTTCATAGGTTGAATTTAAAAATAAATAAACAAAGCTCTCTCTTTTCTCTTTCCAGAGCATCTCGTGGGAATGCAGAGGGTGCAGCAGAAGGTGTTTCCACATCACCCTGGACCCATCTGAGCTGCTCACACAGCTGAGAATCTGGGCTCTGGATCCTGCCTGCCATCTCCCACCAGCAATAGCAATGCACATGCGGACCATTGTAGCATCCTCCTGTCCCAGCGGGCTCCAGTCATACCAGAACATTGATCAGTCAAAAGCAGGCTGCTCGGCTCATCGGATCAATGTTTCACTGGGAAATCAGCAGTTGGGTACGTGCTTGGTTTCACCATTTCATCACAGACAGCTGCGTCCTCTTGTTTTTCCAGTCACAAGACACCAGAAGCACATTATTCACCTGGGCAGCCCAATGTAAAAAGCATTCAGTCACATTCACTTTTTCCTTGCCATCTACAGCTACTGCTAACACTGGCAACATTGCATCACATACCATCGCATGCCAATCGCTTTATGCATGAAAATAGCTATGCATGGAAATGAGCTTATGTATATAGCAGCTAAAGAAAAAAATGCAAATTTATACAGATAATTTCAACCATCCATGAAAAGCAGCAGCCACTACACACCCACGGCAGTTGAGGTTTGGTTTTTTTTTTTTTTTTCATTTCTCTCTCTTTTTTTTTAATCCTATCATTGTTTACACAAAATGGTATTTCAGCTTAAGCCCCCCCCCCCCCCCCTTTCCACATGTTAGCCTTTAACATGACAAGAGAACACCAAAGAGGGGATAGAGGGAGATTCTACCCTTTGTGCTATACAACCCACTACTCACACAGTTTCAAAGCCCAGTTTGACTCCATTGGATAGACAGTTTGTTTAAACAGCAGCAACAACAACAAAAATAAATAAAAATCAATACCAGCTCCCAGAATCATTGCAATTTAATGAACAATATGGCTGCAAAGCAAAGCTAAGTTCATGCTCTTAAGAGGGGAGAAAAGCTTGCTTTACAAGAGTGGCACCACCCCTGAACACAAAACAAGAACTGGTGGTATTTTTTGTACAGAACATTGAAGTTTGTTCTCCAGTCAGAGGCTTTCTATGCAGATTCACTAAAACCACTTCCCCCTAATACTGTACTCTGCCAAGAGTTATTTTTTTCACTGTCACTCAAAGCAGGTCACTGAGATCTAGCAAAGCCCTTCAGTCTACTCTACAAAGTGTACGTTTTAGCAATGGAATACTCCTCCCACTTCACTCTTTTGAGCATCTGTGTTGATGTTTTGAAGTTATTATTAGTGGATTTGGTTGATGTGCAGAAGAATGAGGAAGAAGCAAGACCCCACACCTTGAAGGAATATAGCTTCACGTTCCCAGACAGGCACTTTCTTTTTGCCTAGCACACCCTGATCAGAAAGCTCTCCATTTAGATATGGTGATCAGACCGCTCAGTGAAACTGTGCTTGACTCCAAGCAAGGAGCACAAATTATGTCATTTACATTTTCCATACTGATAATGTAACAGAGGCTTCTTCAGGCATCCCAATATCTGACACCTCAGCAGCCTGACACATTAGTCATCTCCTAAGTATCTCTTACTGTGATGACCCATCACTGTTTCTTCCCTAATTAGTTCTGAGATTATCTATATAGCTCATGAGACTATGAGGGCCCACTGTTTGCTGACGCAATTTGTTTTTCCTCAGCGTAACACTTCCAGAAGCAGAGATAGATAAGGAAAACAAAAACTGAATTTTACTGACACCCATAAGCTTCATGTGTTTTGACTGCTACAGTTCTCAGCAGGCCAGAGAGCCGTGACATCCTCACATCACTGCCTCACACTGCCACGTTTCCTCGTGCTGTTTGTTCTGCAGGCGTTTCAGTGGCGAGCTCCATGCCTGGCCCCAAGACCTCAGGGGCAGCACCAGGGTGCTGGCACAGCTCCTGCAGCACTGGCATGTCACTGGTGAGGACACAGAGACTTCTCAGGCAACAGCTGAGCACAGAAATCAATGCCGGTCTCATGCTGCCCTTAATGGTGCTGGTGTATGTCAGGTCTCTGCTCCAGCAGGCCCCAAAGACACCATCTCATCTCACACCTCTACCAACAGTTTCTTGGTTTAGCATTAGCAAGTCAGGGCTACCAATACAAGAAGAGATTTTCCAGCCCAGTCAATCGGTTGGTTCCTTACTTTCAAAGGAATACAGTATGCATTTGCTTTCCTTTGAGTTTTTATAGCTAGCATTACACCAGGGGAGAGGAGCGTTCCAATCTCTCCGGCATGTATGAGGGATAGAGAATGAAACCCATACTACTAAAGCATCACACCATTAACACATCACAGCCATTACCAATTCCACAGATGGTCTGTTATCCAAGAGAATCACTCCTTGTTGAAGGTTACCATAGCTGGCTATCAGGCTTGTCAATAACACTGACAACCCTTTATAAGTAGCTCTGTTTCCTTCAGCTGCAGAATTTCTTATAGAAGCTAAGTCTTCAGTGAATAGTTCAGAAATTGTTAAGAAACAACGTGTTGTCTTACAATGGAATTTTGTTTTTCCTCAGTTAGCAAAAAACTCAATTTAAGAACAGGCCATTATAGCAGATGTCCATGCCGCCACTTTTGAAGAAACAGAAGAGAGCAAACCCACTGCTTTCACTTCAGAACTGAGCCAAGACTGCGTGGCAGCAGGGATTATCTCCATGCTCTTCAACTAAAATAAATAACAGTTTACTTAAACAGAGCAAAGTCAAAAGCTTTGGCTTTATATTATAAAATCTTAACCCATCTTAGATTTCTATCAAAAGGGTTTCCTACATTAATATATCCTGTTTCCATCTTATTATGGTAAGTTGGCCAAAGGAAAAAAAAGAAAAAGTTATTTACCAGCAATTCCATTCTATTCCTCATCCATGAAACTTGCTTATTCCACAGCAAACCCAGAAGATTTAGTGCTGCATTTGAGCATCATGTCTTAATGAAAGGAGGGAATGTTAGTCCCAATCCTTCTGTAATGGTCAGAAATCCTAAGCAGTCTACAGCCTTTCAGTATCTAAAGGGGGGCTATAAGACAAAAAGGGACAGTCTCTTCAGCAGGGTTTGCTGTGACAGGACAAGGGGAAATGATTTCAAACTAAAAGAGAGGAGATTTAGACTGGATGTAGGGAAGAATTTATTATTATTATTATTTATTTATTTATTTTTACAATCAGGGTGGTGAAGCATTGGGGCAGGTTGCCCAGAGAGGTGGTGAATGCCCTTGCAGACACCCAAGGTCAGGCTGGACAGGGCTCTGAACAACCTGATCTACCTGTGGGTGTCCCTGTTCACTTCAGGGAGGTTGAACCAGATGGCCTTTATGGGTCCCTTCCATCTGAAACAATTCTATTATTCTACTACAAATCCTTCTGAGGTGCACATTAAGATCTGTTAAATTGTACATGAGCCATCTTCTGCCCTGCTGGTACAAGTCTCAACCACATGCATGTCACTTAACCTGGACACTCCCCCCATGCATGCTTTGCAGTGCTCTAGACTGCATTTTAAAAATAAAAAACAAAACTCCCATAGCTTGTTTTTCATTTGTCACAATTGAGTAAGCGGTGAACAGGAACTGCAACTGTTTAGAAATTCCTTGGTCAAGGGAAATTCATTAATACATTTTCAGTAACCCAGGAAAAAAACCCCAATCCCTTATTTTGGAAAGGGTCATGCACACATCACGTTGCATCAGTGTAGTAATGCCACCACATTTTTCTTGTTGAAGCCTGGCCCTCCAGCGTGACCCGGTGTGGAAGAAGCCAGGTGAAGAGCCAGGCTTGCCGCAGACAGGCTGTGCAAATGCAAGAGCACACAGGTGCCAAGCACACACAAGAGAATCAAAGCTTTTGGCTTCTAAAAATAAAAGCCTGTAGACAAGAAGCACAGTTAGCCAGACTGCAACACACACAGTTTGTTTTTCAGCATTATGAACTCGGATAGCGTTTCATTGTTGAAGGAAATTAATTCTCAATGTCTGACTATTTATAGCAAGAGGTAAAAGCACTGATTAGTTTCCCCAAGACGCTTGACAAGCCCAGTTAGCATGAGCATAAGCTCTCCTAGCAGCTGCTGGTCTGGGCACAGCGAGGAAATAAATAGCTGATCTTAGAAGTGGTGAAGCACTCTATAGCTCTACAGTATAAACTGAATCACAACAATAAGATACTGAATCTTCACACACTCGTCAAAACCAGACAGTGTGAAATATTTTGCTGGACAAGAAAAAAATAACTGGAAATTCTCCTAACTATAAGCACAGTGCTGAGGTAATTTGGAAGGTTTACACATAGGAAAAGCTACAGTGTTTTATTTTACATAGCAAGACTCCAGCAATATTCACCTTCCTCAGCACAGAGGGCATCATCCCACAGAGCCATTCAGGCCCCCAAGCTGCACCCTCAAAACCCCTCCACTGACAGTGATCTCTCCAGAGCTCAGACCCATTCTTCCATTTGGGAACAAAATTTGCCGTGTTTCCTCTGAACCCCGCGTTCCTTCCCTCACTACAAGGCACTGCTTTCTCTTTGACTGACTCTCATGTATTCTAGATTTTTTTTGTTTCTAAATTGTAGGATTTAGAATTTATGCACAACTCTTCTACAAAGTTTAATACATTATCAAAGCAAAATGTAATGGCAGCTACAGCCATGAAAAACCTTGTGCCTTGCACACACACTGGAAGTATGAAAAATCACATTAATAGAAACAGTTTAACGAACTATTAGGTATTTTTCTTTAAGGCAATGTTAAGTATTTACTGTAATGCGTTCATTCGAGCATGTGCATTTTGAAGGCTGTTGGTCTCGAGATGAGTATACCTGAAAGAAGCGGACATGAAGACAAAAGCAAACTGCAATACATTTTCTGTCAGCCCTGAACATGAGAGAAAAATCATTCTTCATCCTTTTTAGTGGAGTTCAGAAGCACGGAGAAACCAATATTGAAAATGTCATGCTTTCCAAGATATTTCATGTCAAATATACTGCTTTCCTTTTCTGACCACTCTAACTGCTCAATGCCAAGATATCCTTACAGCTTCCCTTGCTCCCTCAAGTCACCAGATTCTTCTTCCATCCTTGGCTGAGAGCTTTGTGATAGTGCCACAAGTGCTTTGATGGCATTATCATCCATATGTTGCTTTGTTGTGTGCCTGGAAGGACTACCAAGTTAGCAATAACTTTGAAAATTTTGGGGGAGTTGGACTTGATGACCTCCAGGGGTCCCTTCCAACTCAGAAGATTCTGTGATTCTGTTATGTTCTATGAAAGTGAACTGTCTTAGACAACTACACGAATTCTCTTGCAGCCAGCTGTGGAGCAGCTTTGTAGGCAGCTCTAGCCCAGCCCTCCAGGAGCTGAAAGCCCTCTGAGGATCTATAACTTCTGCTCAAGGAGAGGCCCTGGGCCTGCAGCTCACCTCCTGCCCCCCTCCTCCACCCAGCACCTGGGCCTGGTGAGAGCTTGAGCTTTGTATGCTAGAGCTGTTGAGGGACTCCAGTGTTTGCAGATAAGCAGGTTCTTAATTACTTTTTTTTCTTTCTTTCTTTCTAAATTAGAGATGATCTGCACAGCAGCTGAAGTGACAGCACTCCTCAGGGAAGCAGGACTTACCTCAGCAGCTTCTTTAAGCACAAGGCTGGTGGCATGGAAAGCCATCACGGATACAATTCAATACCAAAATAACAGGGATCATTTCATTCCAGAAAACACTGTGAAAGCATTTGTAGAAAGAAATACCCTCATTTGTGGGTGTCCCTTCTGCTCCTATAAACATCTTTCTGCCTGTATATTCCTGTTAAGAACTGAATTCTTGCAGCCTCATTTTTGGAACCTGTAACAGTGTTTTATGATACCTCCCTGGTGCCTGCCTATGGTAGCATTAGCACTCCCCAAGCTTTAACAGAAACATTTTCTCAGCTACGTCTAAAGCCAGAGTTAATTTTTGCAGGGCTGCATTACATGCTGCCTCACAGCACTGCCTGTTCCTCTCCAGCACTTCCAACTGCTCAGCTCCCAGCTGATAGCAGAAAGCTCTTGTCACGAGTCCCTAAAAATATACATGGCTAATAGCAGTCCCATCATAGTTCTGTTACTCTAATTCTTCCTTTGCTACATCCCAGCCCTCCTAGGCGTTGATGATGCCCTCTCGCATTGCTACCACCAAAAATTCCTGAATGCTTTTATTACCCAATAAGCTTTAAAATCCAATTGGTCTTGCTGGAATCTCCTAAGTTGCCACAGAAGAGACAGAGCCAGGGCACTGTGCGAACCTGCAGTGCTTCCCAAGAGCACACCTGTACATCTTGCTGGAAAACTGAGCAGAAAGCAGCAAAAGGCACATTATGAAGCCCAGGTCGTCACTGGGGAAGGCACACACTGCTGGCCAATGCTGCCTTAAAAGCACGCTCTTTTCAGAAAGCAGAATTCGAGGCGACTCAGAGTTGCCCACACCCCAATAAGCCACATTATGCAAATCAAACCCTGCGTGCCATCAGCTGGGCGAAGGCTCACAAGCCAGGCCATTGCTATTAAAAGCAATAAAACCAAAACACGCAACTGCGGTCACCCACACGTGTTAGAAAACAAACAGCTGGCAGACTGCTTGGCTAATGCTTCAGCCCTGAGCCCCCAGGGCTGCCTCAACTGTGCACTCAATGCAAAGGCAATGGGAAAAGACACAGACACCTAAGCAAAGGAAAGGCTCTGTGACACTTCAGGTGCTCATATCGCCCTTCTACAGCCAGCATAAACGTGAACTTCAACCAGGGTGCATGGGTCAGCAATGCAGATCACACGGCCTCCCTCTTATACAACACAAGGCCACGTCCTTCCCGCTGCAGCACCAGAGACCTCACAGGCCTCATCAGCTGCACCTGTCCCATGCAGGTCCCTTGCCTACAGGAGGAGCACATATGGACAGTGGGACCTATGGACCTCAGTGCTTACAGGCTCCTAACTCAGAGAAGAAACATTCTGCTTCTACGCAATTATGCCCCATCACTAAGCTTACAGTCAGCCCTGCTTTACACCTAAAAACTGTCTTAAATGTTTCCTTTTAGATGAGCACAGTGACATTTAGGAGAGAATACAGCCTTCCCCAACATGATGTGCTCAAATACAGGCATAAGCTCTCCAACAATAAACATTGTAGAAAACGCATGAGCATCTCCACGATCCCACAGTAACAGTCTCATTCTTGGATCTGTGACATTTTTTGGGGGTGGAGAGCAAAGGATGCGGGAAGATTATTTCCGAACAGACAGAAGACGTGAAAGAAAGGCAACCGGCGATGCAATCGCATTCATTTATTCGGTTCTTCCCATATCCCTCCCTCCGGTTTGCAGCACACAACGGGGAAGAACACGCATTCTCTCGGCACTAAGCTCGGCCGCGGGGTTCCGCAGGGTTCCGCAGCAGCCCAGCAGCGGGGCCGAAGCTGCCGCCCGTGCCGGCGCCGCCGCTCGACCGGACCGGAGCCCGGCCCCCCGCCCGCGTTCCCCGGAGGACCGGCGGCCCCTCCGCAGGGTGGGGGGGAGGCGCGGACATTTTGCTGCAGCCGCTCTCCTGCCCCGCGCCGCTACCGGCCGCTCACCTGCCAGCTCGTCGGGCTCCAGCCCGCTCTCCGCGTCGATGCCGCAGAGCACGAAGTAGTGGGCGAAGCGGCACGGGGCCGCGCCGGGCCCGGGGGCGCCGCTCCCGCTCATCCCGGCGGCGGCGGCGGCTCCGGCTCCCTGCGGCAGCGCGGCGGGCTCACGGCGCGCCACCCCCCATCCCCGGCGGAGGGCACCGGGCGCTGGCGGCGGGCGCTGGGCGGCTCCGGCGGGCACCGAGCGGTAGCTCCGACCCCACTGTCAGCTGAGAGGGGCGGGTGGCGGGCGGTGCTGCGCTGCCGGTCCGCCCCCGCGGGGCTTTTAAACCCTGCGCGGTAGCGGCACCTCCCGCCTGGGCGCTCCCAACCCCGTGCTGGGTTATGGGGGCGGCGTGACTTCGAGGGGGGGGGGGGGGCGGCTTCCAGACAAAAAGCGGCGGGCGGGAAGCGGCGCTCCGGCTGTCAGCAAGGTCTTCCTGTGGGAATGGCGCTGAGGACGGTGGGTTTTTGTTAGGCGGAAGGTCCGAACGACAGAAGTGAGCTGTGGAGGGCGGGTGATGGATGTGCGTGGGGCAGAGAAGGTCTCCGCTCGTGTACCATAAACGGGTTTCATCATATCGTGCTTATCAGACAGACAGCTGTCTCCTTGTTGCATACACAAGGCAAAATCTAAAGCACTTCTTCATTCTCAGATTGCCTGAGATTTAATAACCATTGCACCGTGTCCAGGAAGAAATCAGTGTTATCCTATCTGCATTTGTACAGCCCTGCTGTTACGGTCACTCTGTGTCAAAGCCCCGGCAGACAAATTTGGGGGCAGCATCCCCTTCTAAAAGGACTTAGACGATTCTGAAGTTCTGAGACTGTTTTTTTCAATCTGATGAGCTCCCTGCTCATGTTCAGTAATTCCACTGTCTGTACACTTCAAACAGGTTGTTTGCAGAATGCAGTGTGCTATTTCATCCTTCTCTGACAACCTGTTAGTCTCTCTCCATCCAACGAGCCATGCTTACATTACATTATATTCTTATATGATTGGTATTTGTCCTTATACAACAAAACGCTGGGAATAGGAAATGCCTCCAAAGAATTTGGCATTTCACCTGCAGCATAGGCCATTAGATGGAGGAGGCATGGAGAAGAACTGCTGCTTCCCACCTGCTGGCAACACAATGGCATCTTTGCTCTCTCCTTGCCTTGGATTCGCAAATTACAGGCCCCTTTTATGTCTCATCTTTCTCTAGTGTTCTACTGAAAATAGACAAGAGCTGAAACAATTTCCACACATTGGAAAAAGAAGACCTCAGTCCTCTATCATATCACAGATTCTGGTGGCTGCAGTGCTCAGTGTGGCAAGCCAGACTGTTCCAGATCTAAGTAGGAGTGTTCTGGGAGCCCAGATATGTCCTCGACTTTGCACTGAGAGCCAGGCTATTTTATTTAGTTTGGTTTGTTTATTAACTTGTACCTGTCTACTCATTGGGCTCTAGGTCAGAGGGTAAGAGTTAAGCCAGTCTGACACTCATTCAACTAATTGCTCTCACTGTGGAGCACCATCACCTTGTAGGTCTCCCTTTTGGAGGACCTCAGTTACATCAGGACAATTTTCTTCCTGGCCAGGGGTGACAATTTCCTCTGCTCTGGTATGAGGCTGCTCTTCAACATCTTCATCAGTGATGTTGTCAGTGGGACTGAGTGGACCCTCAACAAGTTTGTGGATGACATCAAGCTGTGTGGTGTAACTGACGCACCTGAGGAATGAGATGCCACCCTGAGGGACCTAGGCAGGCTTGAGCAGCGGGCCCAGGAGAAGCTCATGAGGTTCAACAAAACCGACTGCAAGATCTGCACCTGGGTCGTGGCAATCCCCACTTTCTCTACAGGCTGGGGGATGTAAGGATGGAGCACAGCACTGCCAAAAAGGAGACCTGGAAGTGCTGATGGATGCAAGCTGGGTGTAAGCCAGCAATATGCCCTCACAGCCCAGAAAGTCAGCCGTATCCTGGGCTGCATTAAAAGTTCCTTCCAACTCAAACAATTGGACAATTCTGTGAGTGGATACCTGCTTACAGCTACTTTTTTGTTTATTTTCTTTCGCAGAAAACCAAGCCTAGCCCCTTCTTTCTTCTGCCCAAGTACAAGCAGCTGCTCGTGGGGAAAGATCATAGGGGCTTTGCTCCGAGCCAGCTCAGCAGGGCAGGGTCCAGTTGTTTTGCTGCTTCGCATCACCCAGTAGAGCTCTGTCTCACCCTATGCTCTGCTGTGCCATAATTTCTTCACACCTTTTCTGCAGCCAGAGAAGAGGTGGTGACCAAAAGGGTTGAGGTGTGGGGTGCATTTTGGATGATCAAAGTTAGTGGGAAATATGATGATTTTTTTTCTTTCACTAGCCAAGGGTTTCAGAGCTCCACAAGGCATGATGGATAGGCTGGATGTTCCACATCCAAAATGCATTTATATACATGAAGTGCCTATCACCATACTGATAAACATTCTTTGGAACCACTCTGATGACAGAGGTAAGAATAATCCTGATGAAATGAGGCTTGTCCCCAGGACAGCAGAATACAGAGCAGTGCCAGTGCAAAAGGAGCTTCAAACATTTTCCTCCAAGGAATGGGGATATGGTAGGACTGAACTGCAGAAGCTTTACAGCATAGACCAGATCACCCAAGACCTTTCTGAGTTTCCTGTGGCCACGGCTTTGTCCCTTCACCTGCCAGTTTTCCGGTAGTGTGACAGCAAGGAAAGATTTTGGGCTTAGCAGGTTTGTTCTTCCTTAGGCACCCGTGTCTTCAGCTGCAGGGAATCTTTCTCCCAGTGTCAAGTTTTTTCAGCTTTCCCTCTCCTTAATCTCTCAGCCAGTCTTCTTTTTTTCAGAATCTGTTAGTTTAAATTGGGTCAAATGCTAACAAGCCTTAGTATCCTTAGGATCTGCCATAAGAGATCAGACTACAGGTCTGTCAAGCTCTTTGTCCTACTTCTGCAAGGAGTCAATGCCCGATATTTCAGAGGTGGAAAACCCTGCTATTTGAAGGGTATCTCACTTACCCTTGCTGGGATTCTGTTGCTTCACATTTTATTTAATTCAGCGTTCTTCAATGAATTGGAAATCATACTGCTGGTGATGGATTGCTCAACTCCTTAACATAACTCTATAGCTTCCTGCATACAATCTTTCACCAGCTGCCAAGCCACATTGATTTTCCATTGAAAGCCTCTCTTCTTTTGCTCTAATACCTATATACTCACAAGATTCACAAGATCTGGTCAGGTAGAAGAGAGGGAAAACAAATAAGATGAAAATGAATGTCTGCTGTGCTCAGAAGGACAGTTCTCTGCTTTTGGATGGCTTTCCTTTGGGCTGTTTGCAGTGCTGTGAGCTACTTCACAAGACGCAGAGCACAAATAGCTGGAGGAAACAGGCTGCTCATAAAGATGGACTTTTTGACTGACACTGAAGCCATCCTAGGCTCAGAGCAAAGGAGAGCACACAGCAGAAACAGAGAGAAAAACAAAAGCAGCAGTGAATCTCACAGCAGGGTTCATAAATAAAGCAAATTTTATTCTCCAAGCTTATGCAAGAAGACTGCTTAAAACATTGGAAAGGTATTTGCTGCCTCAGGCTTTAAAAGTAAGCAAACCAGATCAGTAGCCATAAGAAAAGCAAAGAACATTTCCTCCAGCACAATTCCTTGTTACTTGGAAAGCAGATACTGCGGGCACATATTCTAATATTAGATCAAATTATAATACCATTAAAGCAAGTAGCTCGTCTTCTATACTGGCCTCATATCTATAAAGACTAAGCTTGAATAAAAGCACAGTGCTCTCCTCTGTCACACAGTATAATTATTATTCATACAGCAGAATTACAGATAACGAAGCAAAAGACGACTTTCCTGCATTTCTGCCACAGGATCTCTGAAGCTTCTGTGATTTGAAATTTAAATCTTTAAAATCTGTAATTCCCTATTGTAGCTCATTGCATTTTATTCACGTTATGTACATCCATCGCACACATGCCCTTACACTGCAATCACATATAGACACTCTTATCTGCTTTTGGAGAGGATCCTTGGCAGAGAGGTTTTGCAAGGTGACTGAAATGACTGAACAGCAACCGGCACCTTCTTTCCCACTACTCCTACGTTCTCAAAAAACTGCAGCCTTGTCCACTGTCTTGGCCAGAGCACCCAGTTCACCCTCGGTAAACAAATCCATGTTCTGTGTCAGAATGATGAAAGCCCAGGGCTCCTGCCTGCCACTTCGCTCCAACTCTGCCTTTGATTTTACACTGAGTGTGCAAGACACACCTGCTCTACCAAGAGACTGACTAGGTGGGCTGTCATCCTCGTCAAGCAAGGAGCAGGATCATACACAGCCATTACATTTCAGATGATTCAGCGCCGTGACCCAGAGGTGAGAGCCTATATTTTGCTCTGTGAGGTTTGCCCTCTGCTCTCTGGTCACAGAAGACGCACAGGCTGCGATAAAACCTAATCAGCAAAGTACGCTGCTTGGATAAATCACCGGCTTGTCATGCATTAATGGAAGTGTTGTGCTGCAAGCATCAAGCTAAAGCACCACGCCGATTTCCATCCATCTGTGACAGCATCACTCCCTCGCTGCATGACCTTGGCCAAATCCCCCCTAGCCGCACCAAAGCGGCAGCCCGCTGGAATCAGGTCAGCGCGCTCCTCAGCTGCACTCAGGAGAACGGAGCCAACGCTGCTGCTCCGCTGCCCCGACATCTGCCAGGACAAAGCTCTATTGTTTGGCAGGCGGCCCCGCTGGCGTCGCACCATGGGCAGGTGCACCTGCCTCTAAGCTCTTACCCCTCTGATACCAGTGCTCCAGCATCCAGCAGCTTACTGTGTGTTTGCCTGGGAGAGATCCAAGGAAATAAAGGAGGTACACGTTGCGGCAAGGGGAAAGGCAGGAGAAGCTGCATAGCTGCTTGACCACATGTCTGCAGCAATGCTGGCTGTGATGGCTGAGGCACAGCTGTGCCAGTGGTCGGTTCTCCCAGTTAGACCATCTCTGGCACTGGGAGGGCTTCCATGTATACCTCACTAACAAAATTTTCCTTTATCTTTGTTTCATAAAAATCAGGCCAGTCCCATGTCTGCCGATACCAGTGGGAGTGCTAACCAAAGCTATATTTTCATGCATTCTGGACAAAATCTGTTCCTAAACTGCACATAAGTTCTTTGTCAAAATGCCTTTGGCCCCCATACAAATGTAATTAGAGTCTGATTTCAACTTCCCTGATTTCAATTTCCCAACTTCCCTTTGAAGCTCTATTCACTAAGAAGTGCCAGACACCCCACATCTACATTACAATGCATCCTCGCACACTTGAAAGCCCAAGGGCGTGCTAGAAAAATCCAAATGCACCAAATCCATAGCCAATATATAACACGAGACCAAGGACAGATGAAAAGTATTTCCTGAAATGAATATGCATTGCGAATTATTTCCCTGTTTAGCAAGGACTGCTACTTTGCTTTGTGCTGTTATAATACATGCTGAGATCGTCACAGTGGTGTTACAAATCTAAAAGCGCTTCTTGCAAATTAAAAGCACGAAAGGGTCTGCTTCATTTTCCCTATTGCAGCATGTGCTTTTTAGCAGACGTCTAAACATTTATATTCATAGGTTCAGTCATATCTCTCTGCCACTCATTCCCCATGCCAGATAACAAAATTTTGCCTTGAAGTACTTTGCTGCTTAGGATTCTTTCTACTGATGACAGCTTTCCTGCACTCATACTTTTGCTTAGAAGTACTGGAGTTCTGCTCTGAGCTCACATCTAACAACAGAACAGAGATCAAAGCAGCTTGCTTCTCCTTGAGGATCATGTTTCTTAGTGACTTCCTTGCAACCCAACAGCCACAACTTATTTAAACCCGGATCCATGCTGAGCAATTCCAGTGATTCCTGTCAGGCACATCCTTTGGGGGTGGGAGCATTTAACACCCTCTGATGTGGCAATGGGCTCAGTGCCTCCCTCCAAGCCAAAACACCACCGTTAGGGGCAATCCCAGGAGTTTTCCTCAGGACAAACCAGAACTGTCCCGTCTCCCAGTGCTCAGCACTGAAGGCGAGAGAGCAGCTGCAGTCTTTGCAGCCAAACACAATGGCTGTGCTGCATGGTCACAACAGCACCATCACTTTCTGCTAGGGCTGGGTGCAGCTGACTGCAGGAGACCTGACCCCTCAGCTGATAGAAACAGAGCTGTGAGGTCACCTAGTGCCACACCGGGGATCCTCTGGGCTGAATGTGCTATGAGGAGCACACTGTATCACATCATCTGCTGCCAGGATAGAAACCACTGTGAGCTGCTGATGTCAGTTTGGAGAAGCCTGGAGCACACAAAGACCATCCTCAGTTCAAGCTGTTCTGTAAGCAAACCCCATGGATCCGGCCAAGCATGCATTTGAAACCTGCCAATACAAAAATGGCAGAGTTGCTTTTATCCTAAGAATAGAGCTGCCAAACAGCTAGAGGGTACACCTGCATGGCTAAGCACAGTCAGGAAAGCCAGTGAAACCAACACAGTAGATATCACCAAACACTGATGACAAGCCTGAATACCGGGACCTTCTCCAGTGCCTTGTGACCATTCTGTACCCTCATGTGCATAAATAGTAGCTCTTATGTGCTTGATGATGTTGAACTCAAACTCCAACACATTGATGAGTGAGCCAGCTGGGGTTGCAGAGAGCTGTATTTCCACTCCTCTGGGCAGTGGTGTAACCTCTTTCCATGTCCTTTGGATACAAGTGCAAAATAGCAAAGAGCAAAGCTGCCCTGATAGAGCAGGACCCTGCCATACAATTAAATTTCTTGAGGAACCTGAAATACCCCAAAATGTACATAGGTTGCTCCAAAAATAATGTATCCTATTTATTTCTATGGAAATGACAACAGATACAAAGAACACAACAACACTGATAGAGCAAATTCTCAGCTACAAAACACTATTTTTCAACATAATCACCACCACTAGCTATGCATTTTCACCACTGATGGACAAAAGCCTGCATGCCACACTTGTAAAAATCAACAACAGTGGAGCTGACCCGCTGCATCACTGTTGAAATGCACTATCCACTGCTTCCGTTTGCTCACATTCACTGTTTGGTCTCCATAAATGTTCAACAAGTGCTAATGAACGTCACTGGGTGCCATATTCTCCTCAAGGAGGAATTCAGTGGCATGCTTTTGCTTCATACCTACTTCCAAGTCAGACGCCATTTTGTCAGACTGCCCCTCTGTTGCCATCTGTCCTATGGCAACAACATATAATGGAATATTGGTGGGAAGGCTTAACTTCTACTGCTATACCACCAACATCTGTAAATATAATAAAACAGGAGGCATTATTTTTGGAACAGCCCTCTTAATAGCAAACATCACCCAGAAGAGGAGACACATTGTATTCAAAATTTCCCCTAGGAACTCTCCTGTAAGCATCATGTGTCTTGCATCTGCCTCAGGTCTCCATCAATTCTTCTGTCCCCAGATCCTCACAAGGGCCTAAATGTTTTGTCAGACCACCACACAGAAGGTGAAAGGAGGAATTCAGCTGATGCCAGGCTCTGAGATCTAGCAGGAAACTGAAACATTCTGTGCAGTTCTTTGGCCCTGGGAAAATGCAGAATAAATGCAGTTCACTGCCTTCAGTGAACTGATGCAGATCCTTGAAAACTTTATTTGCTTATCTTATCCCTGCCACCAGTGTGTTAGCATTGCCCTCAAAAAACAGACAACAAAATGTACTACAGCGTCAGGGTTTATTTCTGGAGGAAGCTGGAGCGCTGCCTGGAGAAGAGAGAAGGAATTAGTCACAGGTTTGAACACACTAGTGAATGCAGCCTGCCTGGCAACAAGCAGGGCTGAGCCTGGGAACCATTGGTTACTTTAGGACCCCAAGCTGCTGTTCTGTTCTCTTGTTCTAGACCGAACACTGACTTAGCCCTGTTTGGCTTTGTTTGTCCTGACTGGGAAACACTAAGGTCTAATAAATATATTGAAGCCATGACACTGGCAGATCACCTCTGGAACATCACAAATGGAGGGGCCGTAAGACAGCCCCGAGGAGAAGGAAAGTAGGGTGGATTTTCCTATCATAGGAAGCCAGGAAGGATAGGTACATGGTGAATGTCTTCATTTCATCCAAGAGGACTTAGACAGCTACAGACTGCCCGGAAGGAATTCCTCTTGTGTGAGCAGCTCCTCTGCATGCAGGTTCTATCATCTTCCTCTCAGGGCTTTGCAGGGAAGCACAGTTTGAACATGACAGAACAGGAGCAACCACAGTTAAATGCTGAGATAGCAATCACAACCATTCCTCAGCTCTATTTATAGGTCTTCCTCCTACCCTGAGCAGCTCTGTCCCACCTTGGGCCAGCTGCAGAGCTGGAGATACCCAAGAGCTTCCCACAGACCACTGAAATCCAGGGCCTGGCCATCCAAGATAGGATGTTGGAAACAAAAGCCATCAGCATACCTGTTTGTACAGGATGTGGTTCCATCGATAGGAAGATATTCCCACCAGTCTGGGCTGGTTTCTGTTTAATTTTCCTCCATAGTGAGGTTTCACTCATGCTAGCTGATTGTTGCAATACACTGCTGGGAGCTGCAACCAAGCATCATTATTTTAAGAGATCTATAGGAATTAAGGTCCAGTTTTTCAAGGAGACTTCACCCGTTAAAACAAAACAAAACCAAACCAGGACTCATGCATACTTTAAAAATGTACTCTCTAGTTTTAGTATCAAAACAAATATCCAAACAAGTATCCTTGCAGGAGCAGGCAACCAAATCCAGAGCAGCACATAGCTGCATTACAAGGTACATCTTTCTTTTAAGAGCACAAAGCACAAACAATCTGACTCCATGTGTCTTTTGAGGCACTGTCCATGCAACACAAATGTTCTTCTGTCTGACTGTGCATCAATATGAGCAGCCAAATGTGCCCTAACTACATATGCAGACAAATGAGAACTTCCGTCGTTTTGGTCTTACCTCTGGGACTCCTAATCTCAGGAAGACTAAGTATGCATTGGTACAAGGAATAGATTAACTCAGCTTCAGCTTTTTTCACCTCATAAAATGCTGCACCTTGTGCTCCCCTGCCAGGATGCACCTGATGCCTTTGTGTTTGCCAGCTACTGCTCATTCCTACTCCTAACCCAGTGCAGCAGTGGGACAAGTAAACCTATGAAGAACTCACCTAGTGCTTTCAGACATTCTATATGTAATGTATGATTTGTTTTGTCAGGTTATCTATTGCTCAAATGCAAAAGATGCAGTGATTCTGAAATGAATATGTGTGGGCTGTACCTGAAGGCACAACAGAATCATTCAATTTCTTCTCCCTTACCTGTGCAGAACTCTCATTTTCAACTTTGCCTTAGCTACTAGCTGATGTGCCAGCTGCATTTTGGTAATGATTTGTTTCTGCACCTCCAGCTAACCACAAATTGATCTTCGCATGCCAAAGCTTGGCTGCTGATACTGAGTTGTTAGGAAGAGGCTTTTTATAAATCAATAGCAGTCCGAGTTCATTCATATGCCCTTCTGTGAATTTCCACTCAGGTTCTTCTACTGCCATGAGCTATGGCAGTTGGCATTCCAAAAAGAGATCTGGAAAATGGGACTGGAGTTTCAGATCTACAAATCAGGAGAGAAGGAACCAGCTGGGGTTATCACCTGGTTGCTGCACTGCAGGTCTTTCTTGCCTTGAGTTTAACTGAGTCATCAGCTCCTTGATGAAACGGTGGCTACTCACTCCTGCTTTCTGTCCCTGTGCAATTCCATTTCCTTGCTGTTAATTGGTTCAAACAAGATTTCCCCATGGACATGGGCAGTTGTAGCATCAACCAGTAATCCACTAATTCCCTCAAACAGACAGGAGTCCCTGAAGTGCAACTCTACAACTGCCTTTTGAAAGAGTTGTATTTCTTCACCACCTACCAGATTGATGTTATGCTGTGACCAAAGTTGTCCTTGTTCTTAGAGCAAATTCCAGCATAGTTAATTGTTTGCAGCTTACATCATGCATTTGATCAGCAGAAATTCTCAAGATGTCACTACCTGTACTAAAGCAAAAAGCCTTTGAAAAGGAAAGAGTTTTTTCTCGAGGTGGACAGGCTTTGATACTTCCTGAAGTCATCAGCACAAGCATGTCTTGAGAGTCGAAATGGTTTACCCTGACTTTGTGAGAAGACTGGCAGCCATCACTGCTGTCAGAGCCTTTTAATGTCACTCTAGGCAGCGTGTTGTGTGATAAAGCCATTATTGCACCACAGCCAGGCACCTCACACTGATGTTGATAATGCTTCCTTCTTGTGTTACTGAGCTCTTCATTCCTAGCATATTGGTGAGCACCTAGAAGGCACAGGGACCCCTCAATCGCATATTTAATGTACATTTTGGGGTATTATGAGTGCTTTCAGTGTTTTCCTTCTTGGAGCTGGAGGCACGGGTGGATGCTAGGCCCCGTCCTGTGATAGCAGACACTGGCTGCACTGGGCCCTGGTCTTTCAGGGCCAGCTTTCTCTGACACGCGGTACAGGAAGCCACGTTCGATGAAAGGTTCTGCTTTGTAAGATGCTTTTGCATCGGCAAACACATTTTAAGTGTGCTAAGGCAGCAGGTCACTAGATGGCCTCATAACTTAGGAGATGAGGGCAGATCCAGCTGAGGCCATGCTATCTGCACTTAGAAACTAGCCACCCTTGGAGATCCTTTTTGAAGCGTGGAATTTCATAGAACCAGAGAACCGTAGAACGGTTTGGGTTGAAAGGGATCTCAAAGCCCACCCAACCCCAACCCCCTGCCATGGGCAGGGCTGCCACCCAGCAGCTCAGGCTGCCCAGGGCCCCATCCAGCCTGGCCCTGAGTGCCTCCAGCGATGGGGCACCACAGCTTCCCTGGGCAGCCCGTGCCAGACGTGACAGAATTCAGCTCTCCAGGAGGCGCGCGGCTGAGCTGCCGCTTTAAGGGGGCGGGGTGGGGGCGGGCGCGGCGTGGCGCAGCGCGGCGGGCGGAGCGGAGCGGCGCCGGCGGCAGCAGGTAGGTGCGGGCCCGGCGCTGCCTGGCCCTGAGGCGCGGCGCGGCGCGGCGAGGCCGGGCCCGGGAGAGCGGCCCGCGGGGTGCGCTGCCCGGTGCTGGTAACTGCTGGAAATGAATGCGGCGCCGCTCAGCGTCGTGACGGGCGGTGCGAAATTTAAGCTGCCTCATCAGCCCTGCCGATTTGCAGCAATTCATGGGGAAAGCCAGCGCGCAGCGTTGTCTGGCCAGATTTATGCGTGTCATTGATTCTGGTTAATCTGGTGCTTCCCTCAGGCAGATGGGGCCTGGGTAGCTGTGCCTTCCAGAAGGAAGGCGTTCATTGATTACATTCGTTAATTACGTGGGCTCTGCTGAATAGCATTCTGAAGCGTGGAGCAATGAGAAATATTGTGACGGGTGCTTATTAGCAATAAAAATACAAAGCCTTCAGCCAATGATTTAAAGATTTAACTAAATCGACCTAAACAGCGAGCACTATGGGAGTTCAGTTCTTAATTGCTTTAGGAAGCCATCAAGCAATAATTAGACTGCCCAGAGAAGCTGTGGTTCTCCATCCCTGGAGGCACTCAGAGCCAGGCTGGATGGGGCCCCGGGCAGCCGAACTGCTGGGTGGCAGCCCTGCACACGGCACAGGGTTGGGGCTGGGTGAACTTTAAGATCCTTTCCAACCCAACCCATTCTATGATTCTGTGAACTAAAGCATAGGCCAACACATGCACAGAATGCCACATGAAGCACACTGACATACCATGCTCCCACTCTCCTTGCCTTCACTGCCTGTGACATAGAAACCAGCCCTGAGTGGTGTCAGCAGGTCCCTGAGGGCCGCTGTGCCCAGTCTGGATATCTTGGTTTCCAAAGGCAGCTTGGAATGCACTCAGTTTGCTTTCCCTTGTGTTAGCTTGGAGTGTGTCACTGTGGTTTCTCACAGGAAATGGGCTACCACAGTGGAGGTTTGCTTTCTTCTGCACCTGAGAGCATCCACGTGAGACTTCTGCACTGTAAGACCATCTTTAAAATACAGCCTGAGGTGCAAAAAATCAATTACGGTTGGTTCTTGAGCTGGTTTTAGATTTTGAAGCTGGAAGCCTGACTATTCTGAGGGAGAAAGAGGAAAGTCCACTGAGGAGATCCTTGCCTTTGATGTAAAAACGTAATTTTCGTATAAGATCATCTCTGTGAGAAAGCTAAAAATTAGTGGCATCTCCCAGAACCCATACTGATAATCTTTGCTGTGTCCATAGGTCTGTAATTCCAGAGCCCTGCTACCAAAAGTAATGATGCTGTGGTAGAACCTTAAATGGGAGCAGCTTTCTCTGCCTGTGCCCTCAAGACAGACGAAGATGTTATAAGGCCACATTATCTAGCTTTTAGCTTTGTCACTGACTGTTTCTCTCTGGGTATATTTGTAGCACTGTCCCGGATGGATAGCTTCTCTGTTACCATGTTTCCTGCTGGCCTTGCAGGCTCCCCAGGGCAAAACGCCAGTTCTTGATGGCACAGCAGCAGCTGTACCTCCCCAAAGCCTTACCAGTACATGGTTCTGAAGCCACAGAAACATCATTTATGTCACGTTTTCCTTTCAGGAATCGTCATCCATCACTATGAAAAACAGCATGCTGTGAACTTGCTTCAAGCCTTCTGCCTCATCAGCTGTCCCTGACCAGCTGTGCTCTGAGCTTGCCTTTGGGGACATGGCCTTCAGCAGCTGGAAGCGGCTGCTGCTGTTGGGCAAGGCCTGCAGGAGGGGAGGCCCTGCTCTGCGCTGGAAGCGCTGCTGCCACTGGAGTGCTGGCAAGTCGCTGGACCCTGAGGTGAGAGCATTTTTGGAAGAGAACACGGAGGTGACCAGCAGTGGGCACCTGACACCAGAGATCCGGCTGCGCCTCCTCACCCCTCGCTGCAGGTTCTGGAGGGAAAAGCCTGACCTGTGGCCATATGGGGACCCGTTCTGGGCAATTTACTGGCCAGGAGGCCAAGCCCTGTCCAGGTACGCATCACTGAAGCCAGTAAGTTCAGTCCACTAACTAGCATCTCACCACTTGATTGTCCTATTATCTATGCACTCGTTTAGAGGCATTGGAAGTGTCAGAAATTAGCTGCACAATCTGAAAAAGGAACACGGGAACATGAGAACACACTGCTTCTGTAACCATCCTTGTTTCACAGCTGGCATTTCCACCATTCCAGATTTCATGCAACTTGCAATGTAAGACAGCTTGTTAACCCAGCATGGCAGACAGCAGGCTCCAACACCAGCACAGTGTCTGTGCCAGAGGATACATTGGTTCGACTGTCCTAAATGAGCACAGTCATGAGGGGTAACTTGAGAAGCATTCTGCTGGAAACACAGCACTTGGGCCAGGCTGTGCTCTACTTGTTACTGCAGGAGCATCACTGCAAGTGCAAGCACAGCCGCAGAAGGAGGAAGCGGAGTGCTTTCTCTGGTGGTCCCACCCATCCTTTGCCCTGGTAGTAAATTGGCTCTCCTGGGGGAGTGAAGGCTGCAGAGGGGGGACAAAGCTGGATTTCAGACCTCGCAGGAGAAGGTTATTTTCATTAAAACTAAGCCAGTTTCACTCACTGGTCTTGTATCTGCATAATCGAGCACCAAGCTGTGGGTGTCAAAGCTGTCTGGTAGAACTCCTTGTGATGAAGTGCAGGACGAGGGGCAAGGGATGTCAGTTCCTCTATGTGTCCCAAGGTCCTCATCAGGATATTCTGTGTCTTCACTCCTGGTCCCGGCCTCCTTGCTGCCATCTCACACTATCTGCAACTGTTTTAGATGTGTTGGGATCCAAGTTCTTGATCTTTTTCTATCAGCGGAAACAAATAAGGATCTATACAGAAGCTGCATATTTGGAATAAGTGTCCTTTAAGACACCATGTTTTGCTACGTGTATGATGAGAACTTTTTCTGCAGCACAACATATAAGCAAGAAACTTGCATATCTGGTTTATTGCTCTGACAGTTTTTTTCTTTTAAACGCAGGTACATTCTGGATAATCCATGTGTTGTCAAAGGGCGATCTGTTCTGGATCTTGGAAGTGGATGCGGAGCAACAGCAATAGCTGCTGTGATGAGTGGTGCATCTCAAGTCCTTGCTAATGACATTGACCCCAGTAAGCCCTTCTTTTCCTAGCTCTGTGCAAAGATCTTTATTATTTTTACAGTATATTTAAAACTTTTCCCTCATTCACTTGGCAGAATCTGTTTCCAGACAGAGTTTTAAGAATGCTAAAAAGAACGCTAAAAAGGCTTTTGACAGTACTAGAAGCTGGGTTGTACCACCCTTTCTTGCACCAAATGCATCTCCATAACTCCTTAGAATGAATGCAGAACTAAGTTTCTATCAAATGTTTCTTATGCATCTGCTTTGGAAGAGAATTACAAGTGAAGCTGTTGTCTTTTAACTGTATTTTGGGAGATTTTAAAATCAAGTGTTTAGAGAGGAGACATCGCTTCATTTCTGTGCAGGGCATAAGGTGAGTAATCTCCACAAAATTAAGACACTGAGTCTTCACATCTTCTTCCACTTATATTCAATTATTTTTAATATATGCCTATCTAGTACGTAAGTCACACATACCTACTACATATTCATAGGATTATACCAGTACAAGGTCACACAAACATAACTGAGGCCTCTGTGTCTGTGTGGGGGTCTTTGGTGGTCATTTGGGGAGGTGTCCCCCTACTCACTGCATCCATGTTTGGGCACAGGCTTTCCCAGCACACCTGGTCTCTAATGATTGGTCTCTGAACTACGGCCACAAGTCCAAAACAAGGATGTTGCTCTTTTTATAGAAGTCTTGTGAGCAGGAAGGATGTTTATCATAGATAAGCAGTACATCTGGAAGTTATAAGCAGAACTAGAACTTAATTAGGCAAAAATGGCAAATAATTAGTTCTGAGACATCACAGCTGGCAAGTTGGTTTCTGTAACCCAAAGAATGTTCCTGCAGTTTCATATGATAGGGCCTAGATTTTACCCTTCTTTTTTTCCCCAGGATTTGTTCTGCAACAGGTTGCCCAGAGAAGCTGTGGGTGTTCCATCTCTGGGGCACTCAGGACCAGCTTGGATGGGATCCTCAGGAGCCTGGTCTGCTGGGTGGCAGCGCTGCCCATGGCAGGGAAGTTGGAACCAGAAGATCCTGTCCAACCTAAGCCATTCCATGATTCTATTTGATTCTGGGATTTTTTCCCTTATATGACTTGTGAAAGTAGTTTATTCATAATTTGATTATTCAGTGATTAAAGAGGAAGTATAACGATAGATTGAGATGTGAGGTTTAATACATAATGAAAGTTGTGGGAGTCTCTACATTAGATAAGCAAAAATACTTGTGATGAAAGATGGAACTTTTGTCAAATTTGCAGGGGGCTGTACAGTAGAATCCTAAAACAGCTTCAATTTTACTTTGTGACTGTTTTTCAGTTGCAGGAATGGCAATGAGTTTGAACTGTGAACTGAACCACGTTACTCCCTTTCCCATCACCATTAAGAACATCATTAACTCAGAAGCTGGCAAGTGGGACCTCATTGTTCTAGGAGATATGTTTTATGATGAACAACTTGCTGATGATCTTCATCACTGGCTGAGGAAATGCATCAGGATACATGAAACTGAAGTGCTGATCGGTGACCCTGGCAGGCATCAGTTTTTAAGCCACAGCATTCACAATCAGTTGCGTAAAGTTATAGAGTATTCCCTTCCCGAGTATACTAGACAAGAAAACAATGGATTAACATCAAGTATTGTCTGGAGTTATCAGCCCTCAAATAGCCTAGAAAGCTGTTAAAAGTGGCTCTCTAATGAACTTTGTCTCACGTGGCTGTTTCCTGAGTATATAAAATGGGAATTGAACGTGGAACACGTCTGTTGACACAAAGCAGGATGTTCCTTCCCCGTGCTTATTTCAGCCATGTTCATTGAGGCTTTGGCTCTGTTTGAGGTAAAACTACACGCAAACTTTATTCAGCAAGGCGTGCTGAAGTGCAAATCCAAAGATAATTACACTTTGGAGTTTGCTTGCTTGATGTTTTAATCTGTGTTAATCTCACTCTTTGACACCATTGTGGAACATTTTAGATATCCAGTATGCCCCGTGAAGAGACAGGAGGGTTGTTGAGAGATTACTGTGCTGCTTTCACACAATTCCGCAGCTTATTTACAGAAAGGTGTGAAAATGGAAAATGTAAAGATGTAGGTTATTGTGTTATATATTTAATTCCAAGTGCCTTACTTTTTTTTTTTTTTTTTTTTTTTTTTTTTTTGTTAATCTCTTCTGAATGTCCAAGTAGCTAATTTGAGGCTCCCCTTCCCTCTAAAATAATAAAAAAAATAAATGCTGCTCTACCTTGAAGCTGTCAAGAATGATTATTTAGGAAGTTGCAACTGAATCTAAAACATGCTGCTTGTGCTGTAGCCAAAGTGTTTAATGACTAGACAACCATAGACTAACAATCCTTCAAAGAGAACATTTAAGCACATCTATGTTCTCCAACACTGCAAGCATAAAAAAAAGATAGTTGATTTGTGATGGAACACAGACAGGCTGAGGCTGGAAGGGACCTCTGGAGGTCATCAGGTCAAACCTCCTGCTCAATAGGGACACCCAAAGCATTATGCTCAGAGGACTCTCCACGCAGCTTCTAGAGATCTCCAGGCAGGAGATTCCACAACCTCTCTGGCAACCTTGCGTCAGCTCTCTGTTACCTGTACAGTAAAGAAGTGTGTCCTGATGTTCAGATGAAACTTCAAAGCAAACAATGAAGACGTTTTGCAGTTAGCTACAAAATAAGCAGCGGTAGGGAACTAAACACCAAAGAAGGGAACACGATGCGCCCACAACTATCCAAACCCCACATGATGATGTGGTAGAAGCTTGTAACTATGAAAAAGTGGGTGGCACTCAGAAAGAGAGACTGCTTACAAAATAGGAAGTGAACACTCACACAAATATGACATTCAGACATCGCAAAATGTAGCTTAACACGTTTTCAGAAATATCCAAACAGAAGACTTACTGGCTTTAATATTCAAAGCAATATACAAATATTTGGCAGTGCTCACTCAAGAATCTACAACAGTAACACACAAGCACAATATCAAATATGAACTGGTAAGCACATACACGATGTTCATCTTCAGCTTCACTCCTGCACTCTTAAACAACTATTAAAAATGACTGTGACTCAACCTGAATCAAAAATGATTCCAGTAGAAGGATGCTAGTAACAAACCTCTCAAAGAGCAGTCTTGAGCTCTGGAAGTGAAGGATTGACTGAGACTCAAAATTTGAAGCCTAAGAATGCAGTATTACTCATCACACTGATGTACTGTTTTTTTTTTTTAAAGCACAAAGCGAGGTACAGCACTAAGTTCCACATTTAGAAGAGACTGCAGAAGAACATTGAATCTGCATGCACATTTAAGGACAGTGTAAGCTGCATTTGCCTTTAATGTGACAAATCCAGAGTTACATTAGCAAAGGGCTAGCACTGTAAGTGTCTTTTGCTGTTACAGACCTCAGTGGTCTTCCACCTTAAGCTGCTTTATATATTTCCATTTATAATTTTCTTTTTGACTGTAGCACTTGAGAGATTTAGTCAGAGAAAGCCCCGAGTTAACTGGCTGAGCTCAGAGCTGGCCTTGATTTGGGCAGGAGGCTCCTGGAGCCTCTTCTCACTTCTGGTAGCTAATGATGCCACCTCTTTTTGTGGCACCCTTCCTGAAATCAGACACAACAGATCAATTACTTCATGCAAAAAGAGTTAGAGATTTATGTTCCCGAGTTTTGGAATTATGCTTTCAGTTACACATGAACAAGTTTTCTAAATGGACTTGCTCTTCCATAAGCCATATAATCAAGAGAGAAGCAGAGATCATTGTCAGATACTGTAATATCCTTTAACAATACTGGATGCATTATCTTCCATGCCTTTTGTACTGTACTTTAAATACGTTAGTAGAAGACACTTTTATTTCTGCAACATTTAAAATCAGCATGAGCTGAAACAAGCATTAAATTCTAAAATAAACACTCCTTACTGTTGTCTAAACTCAGTCATTTTTGAAAGTCATCAGATCTGAGTAAGACCTGCCCAGCTAAATCCTGCTATTTCCAAACGTGGAATATCAACACAGTGTGCTGTCTGCTCTCTGCACTGCTGAAGTTACTAGCATTTTTAGAAGTTTAATGCACAAATCATATAGGTCTCACTGTAAGTTCTACTGCTTCAACAAAGCCAGTGAGCATGACTTGTAATTACGATGAAACCACAGTTCTGTCACAATCAATTCTATGCTTACAATTTTTTTTAAATGACTACAGTCAAACAATACATAAACAGACATTTTCATCTTCTAGAGGCCACTGGAGATGTGATAAACTGTATAAACCAGAACACAAACTTTGCTGAACTCTTCTGTCTCAAGATTCATGTACTCCAATGCTAAACGTGGTCTTACTTCACTCCTAGCTATGCTTACAGAGACCAATGCTTTGTTCCCTCCAATGATTTTGCAATAGGAGAAAGCCAGAGCAAATGAGTATCATATAAGATTATTTTATCAGCCATGAGCACTATTCTGAGATTTGTTAAACTCTACAATAATTCCAAAGATCTTCTGTGTTTGCATGTTTCAGACCGTAGTTTTAGATGTGTAAGACTCCTGTAAATACCGATGGTAAATAAAGACAGAAACCTGTAACATCAATAACATCAAAAGAAAGGTATGTACAGTTTTTTCCTCCAGACAAACAAGCTATAATTATCCTCTCAGAATAAAAACTCATAGGGACTTAGTAAGACCAGGTCTGTGTAGGTAGCTAAGATGCTAAAACATGCTTAATAACGGCCAAATCTGATTGCTCAAGGAGGCTGAGAGATGACAGTGTAACGCTGACTGTAATTTAGCTTTCCTTTTAACGAATCATGATCAGTGCTGCAAAGACAGACAGGGCTCTTAAGCAGTCGCTAGGGAAGCTCAGACTTCCACTCAAAGGCCAGAATGGCAATGGAGACCTCTGGTGGGAAGAAGCAGAGAAGCAATCTGCAGGTACAGAAGTCACCAGCTGTTTATTAGAGGTGCTTGTTTCCTGAAACAGCTCTCCTAACTGTAAACTTTACACTCATACATAAGCAGACAAAAAACAGTCAGTAAACGGTCCACGTCACTTGCTTGATTTTGTTTGAGATGATGAGCTGCTCTAAAACATCTCGTGAACGGTCTACAAAAGAGAAAAAGATATTGTTATTCCTTCAGAATAACATACAGGTGCTGTTTAGAATCGGCTTAACAAAATAAATTAATTTTATCTGCATTTATGCTCCACTTTTTAATGCACATAGAAAATAAACACAGAAAGGACACAGATCACCAGTGTTCTAACATCTTGTCCTGATCTGTACTCACAAAAAAGTACTTTACTCTCCCTGTAAGAGTAAATTTCTGTTTTAAAAATAACTTCATGACAATTTCATAGTTAATTTTTTTAAAAGAGAAACTCACTCATAGAGGGAAATAAAACACAAGATGCAACAATGAAGGCCACTTTTGGCCTTAACAAAGCACTTCTCATGCTGTTAGGCACTTCATGTTCTTTTGCATGAGCAAATTTTTCTGAATCCAAAGACAACAGTTCATTTCCTTCAAAAAAAATTTACCCCATTACCCTCCACAGAAGACTGAAACTGGGGCCACACTGATACCATTCCATCTTGGTTATTTGTAACTGGTTCATAGAATCATGCAGTCTCTGATTAAGTGTCTTACTCTTAGTTTCAATAAATATGTACCTGTTGCATTAATACAAAGTTTAAAAACAATCATTTCAACCACGTCAGACTCAGTAAAAGCAAAGTTAGGATTCCTACAGCAGATGTAATTCAACTCTCTTAAGCATATTTATCACTGTGTAACACTGATCATATTTTTCTGACTCACACCTCATATTTTTCTGACTTTGTAGGACTTTGTTCTAGATTGCTTTCATAACAAAGTAAAAAAAAAAATCTAGTTTCATATAGAATATTTATTAATCTACAAAGTCTGATGTCAGACAAGCAATGGGAAAATTTGTAACGTGTTTAGAAAATCAAGAGATAGCCTGACTTGACCCACCTGTTATCAACGGGCATCCATGGAACAGAACAATGTGTATCTTTGGACAACAAGTGAGCACTGCTTCCACAGCAACATCTGTCAGATTAACACAGCGTTCCATATGGATCTCCTGTGTTAAGAAGACAGTAATAATAATAATATTAAAAAATGCCTACCAGAGCACTCTCAGTTTTGGAGGTAAAGCTTCCATTTCCCCACTGCTTTCAGAGATTCCTCACCCAGAAGAAGTTATGACCTACTGTTACTCACTGCATTGATCCCTTATGTGGTTGTGTACAGACCAGCAAAACACTCTCAGGAAATAAAAAAAAAAAAAGAAAAAAAATCAAGACAACTTTTTTAGTTTTGACACCACAAAAATCTAAACCCATAAATTTAACTTTTCTCCAAATGCATGCATTATTCAAGACACCTGAAAAAACTTTTCTGTAAGATTCCACAGAGTTTGAGTCCCAACAGTTTTCCTATCACACATTCTCCTACCAGTTTGCTTTCATGCAGGACAGAATGACTTTCTTCCTGGCAGTTTTCTTCCATTTGGCTTTGACAGGTTACTATCAAATGTCTGTTGTTCCTGTTAAAAATCAGTGTTCTCCAGGCTACTTTTTACATCAATAAACACAACATATAAGAAGAAACGCTGAGAATAAAACATCAGAGCTAATGAAAATAGTATCTGGGAATATATTCTTCAGGCACCCCAACAAAGCACTGTTTAATTGTGAAGTCTCTTTCCAAACCATGAGCTCCAAGGATCTTGAAAGGGCATGTAAATGAAAGGGAGCTTTTGCAGTAAATGTAATCTTGAACAGAATGACGACACAGAAAGCGAGAACTGTATTCACTGAAGCAAGAAATACAGAAGCTGGTGTTTGTGTTTGTTCTTAGTTCATTACAAGCAGTAAGTGAAGTGCGGAATCTGAACGCCTCCTAAAGTAAAAAGATTTCACATCTCGCTACTTGCTAGCTTGGTTACTTGAAGACACTACTTATTTCACCCGTGCCTGACACTGGACCACTGCCTATACATTTTGCACTTTACTTTCACAACGTGAAGCAGATGTATAAGGATCAGGACATAGATAAGGAAGAGAGACTGAAGAAGAGACTAACAAATAGCGCCGCATTTTCCTTTCTTTTTGTCACTGCTTGTACAGACCTAAACTTCTCTAGTTCTGTATACTGATAGAACACAAGTTTTGTTTTTAAATTATGTCATTCCACGAAACGATATAAAAGCTTGCTTTAGTAGAACTGTCAACAAAAACCCACCTAAATACAAAAGCATCTGAATGTATGGTTTTTAAAAAGACTAAAAGCACAGGAACATGTTATTAAACACAGCACAGCAAAGAAACAAAATCCACACTACGACTCAGTCTATTTCCTTCTGTAATTCATTTGTTGGTAGATTTGATAGTTTACCTTTAAATTCTTTGAACACATTCCGTTCACTAGTGCTATAACACCATCATCTGTTACCTAGAAAAAAAAAAACAACACTTATTAACACATTGGATTAAAGCTCCATTTTTCAAACATAACTATTTGGAAAAGACTTCTTATATTAATTTATACTCTCCCTACAGTCACTTAATACATCTAACAGGAATGTATTTTCTTCCAAACTAGGTTTGCAGAGAAAACTATCCAAGTATATTTTTTCCCCATTTATTAAATACTTGCATCATACTACATATGTGATTCAGCCCAGCTGTGGAACTGCTGTATATATGTGGCTTTGTGGGCTCATTTAACAGTGGGTGTATGGCATTTTTAATTTATAAGCCCTAAAGCACTTCTGCTCTATGTGAACTAATTTTCCTGCTGTTTTCATGACTGCTGAAAATGTTCCCTGCTGGAAACGTTCATGAAGGAAGCATCTTGGGTAGGAAAAAAAAAAAAAAAGAAAGAAAAAAAGAGTAATCACAGCAGCCTTTTATCTGTAATCCTACTTTCACTCACGTGGAAGCAAACCAGCTAATTAGCACAAAATTCCCTCAAACGAACAGCCTTTCAGCACTCATCATACACTTGCACTAAAAGGTTTTATCAGATTGGCTATTGAAAACCACAAAGCAATGATTATCTGCAAGAGAAAAAGAGAGGCACAGAGGGCTTTCCTCAGAAAGGCAAGTAAGAACAATTTAAATGTTCACTTCTGGGAACTAAATTCATTAAAATTCCTCCTCATTTCCAATTGGCCTTGTATTACTGCAGTCACCAAACACACATAGTGAGATTCAGCCCAATTTGACAGCTAGAATTCGGATACCACAAGCTCCATTTCTGTTTAAAGATTTGACTATTTCCATTGCACAAATTGTCTTCTTGGCTACTGGCCACCTATTGCAAATTGGCTGTACAGAAAGGATCAAACCAGTGCAAATGAAGAATTAATGACTCGGTGTGAAAGTACAGAAAGGGCAATACGAATGGCAGTGCCTAGCTCAGCACGTTTAGTTTCTCAAAACAGCCACAGCAGGAGACAAAGGACAGTAAACAAATACGTTCTAATAAATTCCTTATGTGGGACAAAAGCAGAGAGATTAATCACTGTAATTTCCTAAAGGGCCTAAGATGGTACATCTAAAACCAGTACACAGTCACCAACCTAAGAACAAACTGAGTTAAGATTTGACAGCTGTGCCTCTTCTCCTCCATGTCATCAAAAGAAACCTGGACCAGACCTTCTAGCTGGTGCCTTAGCAACCCCACAAACCATCTGAACTCTGTCTTTATGATTGTGAATATATTAAGCACCAAACCAGCTTTTATTAAAACAAAAGCCTCCTCCCTTCCTTGCCTTAAGTATTGCTATACTACAGCAGCAGCATTGCAGTACTGTTTCATACTCTACTGAGTATCCATCTGCACTATTTGTAATACTGCATATGCTCTCGTATTAAAGATTAGCCACCTATGGTTAATATCAAGCCACAGATACATCGGGCTCTTGGTGTAGATCAGTCACCAAACTCCTGTACATGTAGCAAAGGCTTAGGTTACTCAGGTATCAGCAGTCAAACACAGAAACAACCCAACCCTATTCTACGTGAGAAGTGCCTGTACAGACAGAATACCTAACCAGCAACACCTCTGCTCTTGCCAAAACATTTTGCAGAAAACTAAACTGCCCTGCACAGAAGTTTGCACAGCCATTTCAGAAAGATTCTTCCTACAATTATTTGCCATATACTGAATCACTGAAGATTACAGAGGAAATGTACTATTTAATTTGTGTAGGGACTGGGACTCTAGAGCCCGTGTTCCTACCTGTTGACACTACTGGGATATAGGACAGACTAGAAGTAGTGCAGTAGGCACAGAATTTCAGTATAAAACCTAACTCCTCAGAACAATAATGTAAACATACTGACACCTAAGCATAAGTAGCTTTCTTACACAGCTCTGTACCAGCATAGCAGAGCTTTTTCAGGCCAAGTTTTTATTTATACACTCTCTGTATGCAGGAGTGCAGAGCTACACCTTCTTCTTACTCATTTCTTCCCTTGTTTTGCCCACCCCATTTGTTCTTATTTGTGTCCATCTTCCACTTCTTGTATTCCATCTCTCCACAGTCACCACATGAGATTATTTCTAAAAGTGCTGACACCACTCTGAGCCATTTGCCCCTTTGCAGCCTATCTTACATCTGTCTCCTTGTTCCTGCAGCAGGCTGTGGGCCCTTCTTTGCCGGCTCATCTATTTCCAGATTTCTCACTGTTTTACTCTTTCATGCACATTTGCCACTTTCACTTCTTATTATTCATTCTGGCACACAAACACAAGGATGTGGTGAGGTCTTGCAGTCTCTATAGGCACGACCCACTAAAACTCTCTCCTTTAGTCTGCTTATCTGGAACTGGCAATGTCACAGAAGATGTTAAGACTGTTTAATTGATACTTACTATGTTTCATTTAGTCAAACTAAATTCAGAATTCTAGTATTTTATCACCATATGACCAATAGGAAAGAACAAAAGGTGTTCAAACATTTACTTATTCAGGAGTTCATCCCACTTAAAACACATACCAGGAAACTTGTTGTAAGAGGTAGATTGTGTTTTTGCAGCAGAAGTTTCCAGTATTTTCTGTATGCAGTGTAGGCCTTTACTGAACTTACAAACCTTCCTGTGAAACAGTTGTATATGTTACTGATACATAAAGAAAGCTGATGAATAGAGTGAAGTTGAGAATGGGGAATAATGACTCGGGTAGGACTGAGATAGCATAAGATAATGAAAGCAAGCAGGATGGGGAGAGCCTAGCACAGGACAGGACGAATGTGCTAACTTTGAAATACTGCCCTCCTATCACAGTACAAAGCAGAACGGATGTGCTAACTTTGAAATATCTCCAATATTTCAAAACATACAAAGCATACCTAAAGACAACAATTTGGTAACAGTCCTTATGTGGAGATGTACCATAGCAACAGCATCGGGAAGACTGTGAGCCTGAGACACTCAACCAATGGGCACCAGGAGAGATATTACCTGTGTCAGGTCCAGGGTATATAACAGAATCAATTTTATTAACTAGGCATGCAATTTCTCCCTTGCCAGTATGGAGGTATGCAACCACTACTGCAACAATGAATAAACTTTGCTGCTATCACTAAAATACTTGCCAGACTGGAAATCTTTAATTTTAAGTGTGTTTCTCACGTTACCTATTTCATGGACAGGAAGAGAGGAGATAGAAAAGGGAACTGAAAATCAAGAAATAAGCTTGAAGAAACAGACTTCAATGATAGTAATAAAAATTACTACAGAAAAAAATGACTTTTGATGCCCTACTTCAGGAAAAGCTTCAAGGAGAACAACAGCACCTAAAATACAAACCTGTCCCATGTCTTCCATATCTGATGCTTCATTATGAATGCTCCGTGTAGGACTCATGCTGAGCATAAAGTAATCACTCACCACTACAGTCAACCGAATGCTACACTTCATTATCTCAGAAATTCCTTTCATCCACTTCATTATCTAACCATAATTATAAAGCCTGTTCTAGTAGTGTTGTTGTATCCCAATCTCTCCTCCTTATGCTAAATAGCTACTGCTGCTAAATCCTCTTATCTGTTATTTCCTACATTTTTCATGTCATTTTTCCCCTGTTGACTCCGTAACATAACTCTGATAAAGCCATTCAGAAAACACAATCACTCCTGAACTAGAACTAATTACGGACTCTTTGCTGACAGTATGGGCATATATAGTTGAACAATATATATTATTACTATTCAGATTTTGTTTGTCTTACCTGAAAGAACATACTAAGGTGTCCAGTGTCGTACCCTCTTCTTATGAAGTATTTTATAAGTTGAAGAAAATGATTATACTAAATAAAGACACTGAAGTCTCCAACAGCATGTGGATTTTAATAAATGCATCTTTAGTCCTCAATGCACGCTATAATACCAAAATGTGTATTTTTCTGATTGCCAGAATGCAGAAACATGTATTTCTTTTCCTTAAGAAGGAATTTTGGAGATAATGAGATATAGCATTCAGCTGACTGTAGCAGTGAGTGATTATGTTCAGTGTGAGTCCTCCTCCTTAAGAAGAGAAAAGTGGAAACGAACCGTGGTCCTAAGCCTTATTAGGAATTGATCTAAAAAGATATTGTTTATCACGTTTAATAAAGATAATCACGCCAATCTTAAATAAATAACTAAATAAACCAAAGTCAGTGATAACCTATTGCCATCAGAGTTACCTGAGTAGATGAAAAGTCCACACTGTGAAGAAATTTACAGTTTTCTCCTAGCGCCTGCAGAGATGCATCCATGATGCCTGAGCAGCTGCCCAGGTTCAGTATTTGTAAGAACTGGCAATTGAGCGCAAGAGCAAGAACTCCACTGTCACTTATATTGCAGCACCTTTTAAAAGATGCTTCACGCAAATAAGGGCAGGATAAGGCCAAGGCAATGACACCTGTCAAAGAAACAGAATAATTAAAAAAAAATAATCAGTCACTGTAACATAATCACCCCACTCAAATCTTTGTGCTGTCCTCTGGTGGTCACTGACCGCTCAACTTTCATTCCATGCCACGTCAGCAAGATCCTGTACATGAAAATCATTCTGTGGTCACTTTTTTGCTTTGCTAATTGAAGGATAAGAAAAAATAAATTGACATCACCTAACAAGAGTAGAGACCTGATAGACGGTACTGCTGAAGAAAAAAACAAAACCAATAAACAATGGCTTGAGATACCTCTGGAAATGGTGTTGTAGTTGCATCATAGTTTTGGTGTAACAATGTCTGTTCATAAAAACTGAAGTATTTCAGCCATTTGGTCAACATGGTTACATGGACAGTAGGTCCAATGTGATTAATGGAAAATGCCACCATGCAGTCAAGCGAGAGAAAAGACAGAAGATGAGAAAAAGTCAAGTTAATGAACATTATGCTGTGCTGGAAAAAAGGCATGTGAAACTTGCAGAAACAGAAGATGGAGCAGCATCCTCCAACAGGATGGTGGTGGAGAGAGCTGCTCTAGAGGAGAAAGGAAATAGGATAGGTGATAGGCTGACATTAGAGAAACTGAGGAAGAAGCATAATTTTAAAGATAATGCAGAATGATAAGGATATATATTTAGATATTTTTGGATATTTTGTGAAGTATTTTTGCTGTTTATACGCATTGGA
This sequence comes from Tetrao urogallus, assembly GCF_951394365.1. Lineage (NCBI taxonomy): Eukaryota > Metazoa > Chordata > Aves > Galliformes > Phasianidae > Tetrao > Tetrao urogallus. The sequence continues at coordinate 135,090,334 of NC_136813.1, forward strand.
AGTCCTTGCTAAGAAGTACTGACAACCAGAGCAAATCCAGAGAAAATAGCATGATAAGTTAGGGCTTTAAATGCAGATCTAGGAAGAAAACAACTCCAATGGATAGGAGGGTCAAGCTGAGATAAACAAAACTACAAAACCTTGACTGGGAGAAATCACAGCCAACTATACTATGCTGGTGGCAGGCAGAAAGAAGCACTAACTCGGGGAAACTGCAGCAATAGCTTGCTGGCTCCTGAGGGAAGGCACATGCTGGAATGTTTGAACACTGGGGAACATTCATCAGGAAAGTGGTCTTACTTAAACAGTCTGCCCAAGTGATGAGGGAGGAGGAATGACCAAAACCAAGCACTAAAACCCCTTTGAACTGCAGAATGATTGCAGTAATTTACTCCAGTCCTCTCCACTTTCACACCAGGCCTTCATATACACACTTGTTAAGTTCAGGTACAGAAAGGTTTAGCACTGCCTACAGGATTATTAGTGGACAGGAAGACAAAAAAAGAGTTAAGTCCAATTAAGAACAATACTTGGTGTGGCACTATAATTAGCAAGAAGACAGTGCTTAGTAGCAGAGGATTGAAGTGTTTAAGTCAAGGAGCAGCAACATCAGGGCTGCTCTGTGAGTGCAAGCCATGAGCATAGGTTAGATACAACACAGGCAGCGCAGTGCCCTCAGCAACAGGCCGCAGCCCCATGGCACTGAGCTGTGTGAGCACAGCAGAGAGATGACAGTACCAGGCCCTGCTGATGGTCCAGTGAACACCAGGCAACAAGGCAATGGGTCACATCCAAGGCAACTCAAAAAACCAGAATCAAAATAATAGTTCAGAAGGAGGACAGGAACCGTGACAGTTATGTCAGGCCCGAAGGCCCACGGGCGCCTGGTGTGATAAGGGTGGTCATGACACTGGTCATTAAGGGCTGTTCGTGCCCTCAGTGCCCTGCGGGTTGCCAACAACCAAAACATCTGCACAGAGGTGTCAGCAAGTAGCCAATAAAATCATAGAATCATATCGTAGAATGGCTTGGATTGGAAGGGACCTTAAAGCCCAATCAGTTCTGTGTGCAGAGCTGCCACCCAGCCCTCAGGCTGCCCAGGGCCCCAACCAACCTGGCCCTGAGTGCCTCCACGGATGGGGTGTCCACAGCTTCACTGGACACCTGTGCCAGGCCTTCACCACCCCAGAAATAACAAAAGTAGATGAACTACAGATGCAGTTCAAGAAAGGAAATTATTTCAGAGATTATGGCAACATGGCGATTCCAGTTGTACAGAAAATTACATAATTTCTAGATACAAAGAAATAAAAAGTTGAATGCTATCAGTGTATGTTACTATGTGAGAACTTCAAAGCAACATGGATAAAAGAGTATTTGTTTGATTCAGAATTGGTTTACAGTAGAAAATATGGTAATGGCATGCAAATTTACAGGTTTCTTCAGAAAAAAAACCAAAAACCCATCAGTGAGATAGTAAAAGGTAATGTTTCTTTAAACCGCTTTTGTGTGTGTACACAATAGAAATGAGTGAATAAGAACTATTTTAACTTAAAAGTTTAGCTACTCTGATTTTCAGTATATTAAGGGCTCTGCTTGTGAGTAGCAAAGTTGAATGGAGCAGGAACACATCGTTGTTAACTTATTAACAGCAAAGTAATCAGAAATCTCTGCCCAAATAGAGAAAAAAAAATCAACATAAAGACCTCTGGGTTCAGCTGCTACCTTAAGAAATGTAGTAGATGTCAATGGACTGATGAATGCATGAAGGGGAGGCATGAAGGGTCTCCCTTCATGAAGGGAGAAAGCAAGGGAGACCCCTAAACTGTCTCAGTGATCAAGAAGCACAACAGTGCAGGAACATTGAAAACAAGCAAATAAAATCAACTAAAAACATGTCACTGAAAGATAAGCACATCAATATGCAGTGCTAAGAAAATACAGACAAAGCTGATCTGAAGTAAGGTATATAGTAACTCCAAATGAATATTTAGCCTCAGTTTTCAGTATGGATGAGCTAATGATGGAGCAAAGAAATAAGCATAATGAAAAGACAGAACAAAGGTTGTGGGAAATAAAAAGTTAGCAAACTTAATTCTTACAAGCCAGTAGCTCCTGACACAACTTAAGACTGCAGGTTAAGAATAATACTTGAAATACCAAATCCTAAAGTAAGCTAAATCTTTCAAGTAAGAGGAAATGCTACAAACTCATTTACTGAAGAACAAAATGAAGTGAAAAATACCATTAAATGAACACCAGCTTTATCATAACCTGATAGCTCTCTTTCATAAGACAATCATCGTTCTAGGCCTATAGTTTACACCACCAAAGTTACTTTTAATTAGTATTGGTGTGGCACTGGGGACCTTTTAAAGCAAGAGTTACTCTATGTATTTTTGCAATTTACTCCAATCTAAAAGAAAAATAAAACATAAACAAGATCCCAGTTATCTACACACAGATAACAAACATACCTTCTGAAGTGATTCCCAATCTGTTTTCTTTGCAGGAGTTTAAGTTGATTTTTTTCAATTGCTTGCAGTTATAAAGCTGCAATAATGCATTATCTGAAATATCACATTCTCGGAGGTCTAAAGACTCTACAGCAGGGTGCAATACCTGTAACAAAAACCTGCTATGTCACAGAACTGCAGATTTTAATCCAAAATACTGGTAATGTTAGACATCACAAAGAACTTTTTAAAATACCCACTAGAGGATGGCGTTGTCAGTCCTGACAATTAAAATCCATAAAGAGAACATGTTAGATTTGCCACAACAGTTCACCTGCCACAGAACAAGTTGCATTTCTGTGATAAATCTAGAGTAGGAGCACATTAACACTACTGTTTCAACAGCGGATACCACAGTTGTTAACACCAGCATGTCAGTTATGTTTACCAGGGATAATATTCTCAGATTGACCAGAAATTGGATGGCAGAAAGCTGAAGTGTAAACACTGATTACAAACAAATGTAATGTCTTAAGCAGATTTAAGCTGAGACTTAAAAAATATTTTGCCCCAGAGTATTTTTCTCACCCCCACACACGCAGAGGTACCAAATCCTCATTAAAAAGTCTCTTTAAATCCCACAAGACCACAGGTCTTCCTTTCCCCCAAAGTGCATTTATTAAACTTAGACCCAAAGTGATGGAAGGCCTCAGATTGTGGTAATAACCACATATCTTACCTTTCATTTCACTTTCAGTGACTCTCATCACTTTTTACTAAATATTATTTGCAGTCCTCCTCTTCCCAGACCTTGTGTCACTGTGTGTTCTGATCAATAGGCAAATGTTAGATCATTACCTTATACTACCCCCTTCAGCTTCTCACTCCCTCTTTTAACTCACAAAGAACAAGGAACACTGTTTTTATGTTGTTCAAATACATATGATGCTAAAATCTTTACTAGTGAAGTCAAACAAACCTTCTGACAAGGAAGAATTCTAGCAGACTGTAATTGCAACCTTCTTCCAATGTGGCAAACAGAAGGCAGCTTTGATTGTATTTTCTAAATACTAGAAGCCTCAAACACATCTGTTTATGCCATAAAACCTCCAACACGCTTGTAAGTAGTTTTCACAAGAGTCACATTCAATTTCTATTTCAATCGTATTTCTGAATTTGTATCTCATGAGCTAATACCAAACCCAGAGTTGACATGCTTGAAGTCAAAGTGATCACAAAGTGATCATCAATGTTTATTGAAGATGCTTTCCCTGGCTATCAAGTTTCTTCCACAACTTCAACTTGCCCAGATCACCACAAAAGAGAGCAAACTGCTGGTTCTGAAGCCACGTGAAAAACCTCATCAGACATCAGAACCGTAAAACAAGAAAAAGCACTATTAGATGTAGAGAGTTCTAAGCAAGAAGCCACATTACTATACACTTTACTATACACTATACACTTTAAATAGCATTATTTAAAGTAGCTGGAGTATGAAGTTCCCTTAGCTGACGATTTTTCACACATTTAGTTATTACTTAAAGGTTTGCTTTCTGTTGCTATTCACATTCATTTTCATTGAATACAGACACTAAAATCTAATTTGTCTTAAAGAGGTGGAATTAAGATAAAGATTGTTTGGATGCACAATACAGGAGATTAAAGTACAGCCTTATATCCTGTGGACAAATGCTGAAGTGCTTTATGTATCCTTATGGTAAAATTGAGCTGCAGTAAGGAGTTTACATCTCATGTAAAGCTGCTCCAAGCAAAAAGCAGAGTAAGGAAAAAAAGGATGGTAGAACAAGTCTGGGCAAGAGCAGGATGAGGTGAATAAAAGCTAATGGATAAATGCAAGCAAACAGAATTTCAACTACAAGAAATTAAAACTGTAAACAAAATGCTGGACAACAGCAAGGAATAAACAGGCACAAAAGCCAATGAATCATCACAGCCTGGAAAAATCCAAGAGAACAGATCTGTTGAGACTATAAAAGAAAAGAGCAAGAGGGAAGCAGTAGCAAAGACAGAAAATTCCTTATCCATACAGAAGAAGAATTGAGATTTTGCAAATGTTCAGAGCATAAAATATTTGGTTATGCAAGCAAGGAACAATAAGAGCTAAACTACTTAAGGTGGTTTTGCTGTGCTGAACAGAAAGCATACCTGCAAGATGAAAGAACATGAATGCTGAATAGCGTGGAGAAACAGTAAATTTCAGAATCATAAAGGTGGTTAGCATTTAAAGAAAAGCGCAAATGAAATAAAAGTAAACCTGGAAACTGTTAGGAAAGAAAGCTAAGATAAACCACGCTCGAGGAAAGTGATTATAGGAAACTGCAGGAACAGAGAAAGGAAACACACGAGAAAAATAACCAAAATGAAATATTCAAGTGAAAAAACAGCTCCAAGAAAAGGCAGTGACCAACTGCTGAGCAAAGACAGATGAGATTTTACAAGGAGCCAGAGGAAAAATTACAATTCAACTTCCCAGTTTCTTCTCAGATTAAAGATATCTTAATGTCTTTGAATATTTATACGTACAGTCATACAGTTATAATTATATGCATCTCTCATGATGCTTAGAAAGGATTACATAGTGAAAACAGCCAAAATCAAATTGCGTCAACACAAACTCACCAAAATGACATAAAGAACACTAGAGAACTTATTATTTTTTACAATGAAAAATGATGCATACAGAAGATAAAAAGGTTTGTTTGAAGGTTTTCCCACAGTCCTTTTAATTCTCCTCCACACTTTAGTTTCACTGTTTTGGCTCTGTGGAACTGATACTGTGTCTCTAGGGAACTGCAGCTCAAAAAAGCTACGAACAGGGAGTCATTCATCTCCTGCTCACCAAGGTCAGCCTTTAGCTCTCCTCAATTCTCACACTTCCCTTCAAAGCCAAACAAGATAACAGTGGATGGATACCGAAACAGATGTGCCTCTTAATTTACAGCCAAAGAAAAGTCATTTGCTGATGAGCAAAAGCGATTAGAGAAGTTGAACCATCAATTTTGAGCTCTAGCACAATCATATTTCAAAGAATGACAGTGAAACTTAATGTCAAGAGTGTGACAGAAACTTAGCAAGTTCCTGAAATCTTTTACCAAATTTTGCACTGGCTTCTTGAAACACACTACAGTCTCTAGCATAACCAGTTTAAAACAGCCTACTCTGCAGTACTGAGATTATGTTTGTCAGCTTATTAAAGAGAAGTAAATTGTCACTGACTGGAAAGTGTTTTTCTTTTACTTACCCATACAAACGTATTTTGTATAAGCTTTATTATTTTTAATATATGACTGTTAGCATTACAAAATGTAGGGAAAAGAACAAGAAAAAAGTGAAGATAGGGACAGCCCTAAATTCATCTGTTGTCACACATAAGGAGTTATAGTTTAGTTCATCCTTATGGATTAACTACCACAGATGGAACAGTTCTAACAGTTCTTAGTGGGTTCTTACCTCACTGATGTTTGAATCTGTTATTTGCCCTTGTCTACTCATTAATTTAATTAGTTTATCCTTAATGTTAGGTGGCAACGTCTTGATATCTGCAGTGTATCTGGAAAGGTTCTTTGTCAAATACTGAACGCACCTGAAATATAGGAAAGTTACACAGTCAAAAAAGGCATCACATATTAGAAACAAAACAATTAACCCAAAAGCTGGACCTCATTGGGTCCAGCTGTTCCATACAGCCACAAGGTATTCAAATAGTCTCATCAGCAACAGTTATCTTGGAAACTCAGCTGCCCTGGGCTGAGAAGTAGGGCTCTCACAGGAACAACTGGCTAAAATTGAAATCCTATTGCAATCAGAAACACCAGTTGGTGTGAATCAAAATAGACATTCTTTTCTTAGCAATAGCTAGGCCTCCTTTTCCTTCGCTCTCATTCTTCAAAACATTCATCAACATGAAGAAAACAGCCTGATGCTCCTACACACCAGGCTAGAGATTCTGAACTAACAGTAACACCAACATGTACCGTTTCACCCACATTTTCTGTATGTGGGTGCCATGATTCTGCCCTCTGTGTACCTTTTGTATCGGAGGTCCAAAACTGTTTCTTTGTTCTGAACAACCACTCCCCCTTGCCAGCTAATCAAACTCAACTTACGTAAGGCTTCTGTCAGGAGGTAGTGCTTTGCTAAAACACTGTATGTTAATCTCAGAGAAACACAGGGCTCAAGTACCTGTGTGAACCAGGAAGAATCTTCACTTTTGCAGCTTCGGGTTGTTAAAATCACAGGCTCACTAAAATACCAGAAGCAATTTTTGGGAATGCCTTCTAAGCACCTTGAGCAGACTGACCTTCAGATCATCAGCACTCACTGGCACACTTACAGCTAGTCCCTAAACAAGCAACTTTCTTTGTCTCTGAAGGGAAAGATTATGATGAAAAATTAAGTCCCTAGGTAAAAGAAGACAATTAGTTAGCATGAATCCAACCCATATTCAGAGACAAAAGGTAACACTTTGTCTTCCAGGAAATCACAGGACTTTAAAAAGCATTACAGTAGAGCAAAACCAAAACTAGGGAAGGATATCTCCCCACCACGTCCTGTTACTTAATATGAGCAAATGTAAGCAGTGGAGTGCCCTAAACTGAAAGTTCTATCATCTGCTGACCATAGCTACCTGAACTAGATACCCTATCTTCATAGATCTTGATAACTAATTATTTTACAAGCAATCCAGCTTACATCAAGTTACATCACATGTAAAAGAAAAGCAGAACAGATGTTAGAGCTTGGGCACATCAGAAGAAAAGAACCAGAAGAAAGGAAGCTAAACCAGACAAGCAACTAAATTAGACACATCTTTCTACATTCTTTAAGATTAGGTAACTTATATTCACAGCAAGACCACACAACGGAGCTCTGTTTTGAAACTGAAGCTCTTTCAGCACTCAGTTTTTCTACATGCAGATGCAGCCATCTGCAAACGTTCTGATACCTTCCTTAAGGTCTCAGCTTTCAAACACACTGACAGTCTGGGGGAAGTGCTGACCTGCAATGGGCTGGCCATCTGTTAATGCTGTCTATGAACAACACAGGGAATGATCAAATCTAAGCAATTCCTAACTGCACGAGCAGAACAGCTCTTTACAATGTGGTGACAATCTTAATTAAAACACCTTAAAACCTGCTATTTGGCTTGATTTTGTTGCTCTAAGAGCCTCATTTTTGACTGTAGAAACTGTCTTGGTTCTGAGCATGTCTGGGCATGAACAAATGATCTTAAAACACCTGCCAGAGCTCTGAGAGCCTCCGCACAACTACAGCTGTTACCTGCCCCAGCTGCCTCCACCTCCCTGCTAAATGCCTCCTTGGCAGGCCCTAGAACTCCTATGCAGTCAGCCTGCAACCAAACATAGTATGTAAACCAACCACAGGCTTACCTCAATGCGCCAGCCTTTAAAGTGCATCAGCTGTCTAAGTTGGTCATTTCTCACCTTGGGAACAGTAAACTTCAGAAAACAGAAACTAATACAGGATGTAAAATGTAACTTGAGAAAAAAAAGAGTTTCTAAATATTTTTTATATGATGCTCTCATGCAAAAGAGGAGTGAACTCCAGAGTGCTCCAATGCTCTTTTGGGGTGGGAGCAAAGGGCAAAAAAGGGCAAAAGCAGTAAGCAGCAGCAGAAACACCTGTATAAAAGCACGTTCAGGTTTGAAGATCTTACAAACAATGCCCTTACTAAAGGAGTGCTGCACATACACAGATTTGTTTCAAATTTCAGTTTCTGCTGCAAGTTCTGCTAGTTCAACACCGGACCCAAGGGCCTAAGTAACAAGCTTAAAGCACAGATGGCCATCACCTGATTAGAGTGAGATACAACACAGCACACTAAAATAATACACATCTGAGGGTTTTAAAATGTAATTACGAGTGTCAAGTATTAATCCTACTGGTACAATGGATAAGATTGCTGCAGTATTACTAATAAAATAGCATTAATATCCAACTGGAAGTAAAAACTGTTAAGAGTATCAAGCTCCACAATACGTGTGGAGAGAAATTACTAGGCCTGATATACAACTAACTAGGAGAACGCAAGCAGGCAGTGTGATCCATAAATTTAACAGATTAATCATGCAAAACAAGATTACAATGGAGTAAGAACACTTGTAGTGGGTCACTTCAGAAGACACTGTAACGAGGAGGCGGTGATTTCAAGCAGAATCCAGAGCTTAACCACATGCTGCAGCTGTAAAGATCCATCAGCCAGTTTGCACCGCCACTGCCTGAGCACTCATGTGGACTGCCTTTAGCTGATCCCTATGGACATGTCACAGTCTGTTGGATGAACTTGCTGATGAATAATAATGAGAGCTCTCCCACTCAGCACATGCAGGTTACACCATCTACAACCCTTCCTTTTTCTAAATGTGATCATTCTTTACCTGTCAGCAGATATGATAAAAGGTTGTTTGCTTCCCAGATAATCCTAGCAAAGCACTAAAAACCACATTGGTGACCCCTATCACTGATAGATCTGTGCAGCATGCTGATTAATGTGAAGGGGCACCCTATCTTGGGCTAGGATAAGCCAGACAGCCTTTCTGCACCTTTGTACTAGCCTGTGTATGCACTACAGTATGATCACCCCTTCTCTTTGGATGGCACTCTACTGAGATACACAAAAGAATGGGCGAGCCTTCCTTTGTCACGAAAGTGCACGCACTTCTGTTAGGGGCTAAGCACTTAGAATTATATAATAATAGAATCATTGAGGCTGGAGAAGACCTCCAGGATCACGTAGTCCAACCAGCAACCCATTCGTACCATGCCTGCTAACCACATCCCTCAGTGCCACATCCACATAGCTCTTGAACACCTCCAAGGACAGTGACTCCACCACTTCCCTGGGCATCACCACTCCTGAGAAGAAATGTTTCCTAACATCCAACTTGAACCTCCCCTGGGGCAACTTAAGGCCATTATCTCTCATCTTGTTGCCTTTACCTGGGAAAAAAGCCCAACCCCCACCTCTCCACAATCTCTTTTCAGGTTGTGGTAGGGAATGATGAGCCTTCTCTTTTCCAGGCTAAATAATCCCAGTTCTTTCAGCTGCTGCCCATAAGACCTGTACTTATTTGACATGACACCCACATTTTGGCCACAGTAAAGGAACGTTCCTGGCAAGCTTGAATTAAGGAATGACAGGTTGTTGATTAGCTATTGTATTATGGTGCAAGCTAAGCAGGAATTTGGAGAAAACAGGATAAGGGATGGAGTGCTGTGGTAAACTGAATAGACAGAATGTAAACATCAGGAGGAAGTGCTGAGGCATTGTCAGCAAGAACCAGTTTACTTCTGATAGCTGAACACAAAACTAGGCTAAAGGTGAAGACTCAAAGAGACTAACTTCATCCACATGACCACCAAAGGAAGACCCCTGTTATGAACCACGCATGCGTCAAGGGGAGAAGCAGCATGCAAATGAGTTTCCGGAAAATTAATGAATATGTAACTAAATTCCACATCATGTTTTGAATATGCATAAGGTTGCTTATCCTGATAGAGGCAAACTGTCATCATATACTGTAGTACATAGAAAAAACTGTATCTAAAATCAAAATACAAACTTTGCTGTAGGGTGGATTGGTTTTTTTTGACTATAAGGGGACTACCCCAGCCATGTGTGAATAGGTACCTGCCATTTGAGACCAACTACTTAGTTCAATATGCAGAAAACACTTCAACAGCGTAGAGAAATGGAAATCTAAAGGTCCCTGGTTCGTTCCCGGGTTTCGGCACCAAATGATGGAGACCAGCTCAAGACGCCTGGGACAGACGGGCTTAGGCTCTGGTGGCGCAAAAGCAATCTTTATTGTTGTTACAAGCTTTTTATATCTTTTTGCTATGCAAGTATACAATACCTAAATCAGATAACATTCATGCAGCTGGCAGTAATACATCATTGTTTAATTAACTCTTTTATGGTTTATGATCAGTACAGTGATCAAAAGGTGTTCTATTCACAGAACATGTTCTACTCTTGGTCACGGAACAAAGAAGCTGTAACTTATGCTTGCCAGTCTCACATGACAGTCCTTCCCTTTCAGGAGGGGCAGCATGTTCCCTGTTTGACCCTTTCAGGCCAGCCAGGTCTGTTTTGCTTAACAGTCTTCCTCAGAAATCAACATGAGTTATGCTGAGTCTCTTAGTTACTTTTAACTGTTTCTTGCTACTGAGTTTTAAAATTTGTCTTGGGAGAAAAAAATGGAAGAAACACTGAATTGCTTGGGTTGAAAAGGGACCCTTAGAGGTCATCCAGTCCAAGTCCTGCTGCAAGGAACAGGGACACCCACAGATAGATCAGGTTGCTCAGAGCCCTGTCCAGCTTGACCTTAAGAAGAATTGCACTATTTTCAAAACCTGCCTGTTTTCAGAGGACATCTATGATTTGATACTTTGATAATTAATCATTTATGTTTTCACTATTCTCGCACCTTATATGAAAAAAATATATATATTTACCGGGTATACCATATGAGATGAAAGAAGAAAGGGTAAGATGTCCTTGCAAAATAAGGTAAGGCTGATGAATAAAGGCTGTGAAGAAGAACTTGATAAACAAACTTATCTTGCAGATATACAGCAGGAGATGCTAGCTTAGCACCAGCTTGTAAATCTTGTTTGCTTGACAGGACAAAGACGGATGGACTTTCTCAAGCAGCATACAAAGATAGCTCTAGTTGAGCAAAACAACTAACTCAACTCTAGATTACAAAGTATGCATAAACAAAAGAAACAAAGGATGGTACCTACTGGGGGGGATGAGCATGTGCTAGGCAAACTGAGAGTGCAAACCCCAAATAGCTTAGCCAGTGGGAAAAGAGGGAGAGGAGGGCTCACCACAGAGTCCAGGGACAGGGGTAAAAAAAGGGTCTGTGAACTCTGATGAGTTGAGAGATCCTACCAGGAAATGCTCCCAGTGGTCTCCCCATTTATTCTAATAAAGCAAGATAAAAACTCCGCTTTTTGGGATAAAGATAACTGAGCCAGCCAAGTGGAGCAGAAATTTTCCCAACACGTGGCAATTACAATCTTACCTGCTTTAAAAGAATAAGTCTAAAACAAACTGCACTGTTCGACAGCTCTTTTTTTTTCACCTGTCAAACCGACAGTTTATCCTTACCGCCTCCACCTCCCTCATAAGCGCAAAGGCCCGTGACAACACGACAGAGCCAGAGCAAAACACCCTCCAGCAGACTCACTGGGCCCAGCAGCAACCAGGGAAGCTTCACCACTCCTCCGCCTGCAGACCTGTCAAAGGCCGTGCAGCTCCCCACCTGCCAAACCAGGTCAGCCGTCTGTCACTCCAGCCAGACGGCCCTCGACAAGCCCTGTCACCCACCCTGCCACCCATCACACCCGTCACCCATCCTGCTGCCGTTGAGCTCAACCGAACCCAACCGCCTGCCGTGTCCAACTGCCAGCTGACAAACGCCGCGACCCAGACCCGAAGCCTGCCGGCCCCTGCCAGTCCCGCTCCCCCAGCGGAGGGCGGCCGGCCCGTCCTCACGGCAGCTCAGCGCCGGCGCCCACCGCACCGCGGAGAGGGGCCGGGGGACTGCGGGGGGAGGCGTAGGGGCGGCACTCACAGGTCCAGCAGAAGCCGAGCTTCCCCGCTGCCGCCATCCCAACCGCCGCTGAGGCGGCTCATAGCGACGGCGGGGCACGGGGAGCCGACCGAGCTCAACGGTTAGGGAGAACGGCGAAATGGCGGCGGCTCCCCGCGGCCGGGCATGATGGGAGGTGTAGTCCCGCCGCATCCCGAGCTGCTCCGCCTCAGAGAGCGCGGCCGCGTCTGAAAGAGCGTGAAAACTCCAATCTCGCACAGACAGGGACTGCCTTCCCTTTCTCCCCGCATTAAACATTTAGCAGAGTATCTTCTCTAGGTGAAGCGTGTGGGAGCTCGGGTAGGTTAAGAATTCCCTGACCTAATACAGCATTAGCTAAGTTTTTTAATCTTCCCCGATTCCTCCTTCTAATTTTGGAAGTTCCTAGGAGTTTATAAGTACACTGGAAAATTGAAAAAAACACGTGTGTGTACAAAGGCTGATATGATGACTATTAGCTGCATCAGCATTTTCTTAACTCATACACTCTAGTGAGGGAACCAGTAAGTCAGCCGTTTGCATGTTCTCTCAAACCCAAGAGAGGTCCTGAGATAGTAAGCTGAAGAGCACAAGATGTAAAGGGTCCATAACTTGGTTTGCTAACTCAAAAGGAACCGCTTGGTTTTGCTAACTTAAAAGGCACAAATAACACAAATAGCATCGCTTAATTTAACCTTTTGCTAACCCAAGAGGAATTTATTGCTTTGAGGAATTTGTTGCTTAGTTTAACCTTTTGCTAACCCAAGAGGAATTTACTGCTTAGTTTAACCTTTTGCTGGCCCAAGCACATTCTCAAAAGGGAGCTTTCTCAAGTCAGGAGAAAGGGGCCCCTAAGATAACAATGGAAAGAGAAGATAAACAGGATAAGAAATTGCTGAGGCATGCAGGGCGGGAGAAGAGCTCAGAACTGGTCGGAAGGAACAGCGAGGAAGATGTCTCACTTCATCCTGGAGCAACTACCAGATGCGGAGGAAGACATCGAGCCTTCATCCAATGGAAGCTACTGCACATGCACTGGAGAAGGGGATGGTATGTAAATGAATTCCCAGAAAAATAATGAATATGTCAATGGGTCTTGGGTAAAACTGCTGAATATGTATGGCTTGGATTATAAATGTATTGAGATCCCACTCTCTGGTGTGCATGCTAAGAGGAATGATCCCCCTCGCACCTGGCGTGTGGCGCAGCGCTGAAATAAAGACGCACCTGCTCTAATAACTTTATGTGGGTTAGAGAGTTTGTTTCTGCAAATCAGTACCATCTTCCAGCACCTCCGCAATATTCTAGTTTGCTTCCAGATTTCATTCAAGTTGGTGTCTCAGAACCCTGTGCGAGATGACACTGTTTTTGCATTAGTAATAGAATGCTGTACAAAGGGATGCACCTCAGGCTTGATACTAGATAAGTTCCTGTCTGTGGTTAAAGGATGCAGTACGTGCATTCTTGAGAGATAAGAGGAGACCAGCTGGCATGTTAATTTGTGTACTCTCCTCCCTTGGATAGCTGGGGGAAGGGTGTGCTACCAAAGGTAAAGGCTGTAAGACATACATCTGCACCTAGAACTGCATAAGAAGAAACAAACGGATCTAGGAAGACACACAGCAGGAGATAAAGGCTTGGGGACTGTTTTGTGGATTCTGCTTGCTTAGAGAAACAAAGACTTTGTTAACCACTCAGGGGATGTGCAGTGAAGAATGTAAACCTGGCAGCAGGGGAGGGACTCAGCACTGGAACTAGGAGATATAAGGACTCATTTTTCTAACAGCAGGCACTACTGCTTGCAGGACATCCTCCACTGCAATCATGAATTTTTTCCACAAGAGTTCCAGTCTCCAAAGAAATCATTTGAGGCATTTCTCACAATTATTTGCCTTCCCCCCCCCCCCCCCCTCTTGCCTAATAAGGTGCTTACTCAAAGTTCTAGTTCTGCTTATAACTTCCAGATGTACTGTTCATCTATAATAAACATCCTTCTTTACCACAAGACTTCTATAAGAGGAGCAACATCCTTGAACTACGGGCACAAGTCCAAAACAGAGACCAATCATTAGAGACCAGCTGTGTTGGAAAAGCCTGTGCCCAAACACGGATGCAGTGAGTAGGGGGACACCTCCCCAGAAGACCTCCAAAGACCCCCACACAGGCACAGAGGCCTCAATTATGTTTGTGCAACCTTACAGCGATGTAGTCCTGTGAATATGTAGTAGGTATGTATGACTTAAGTATTAAATACGCATATATTAGAAATAATTGAATATAAGTGGAAGAAGATGTGAAGACTCACTATGCTTGATTTTATGGAGATTACTCACCTTATGCCCTGCACAGAAATAAAGCAATGGCCTTCTCTAGATCACTTATTCCTAGCCAAGGAATAAACCATCTGTAAAAATAAAAAATTTTCTTTGCACTTGGCCTTGTTGAACTTCACGAGGTTGGCACGGGCCCAATTCTCAAGTCTATCCAGGTCCCTCTGGCATCCCTTCCATCTTGCATGTCAACTGCACCACTCAACTTGGTGTCAACTGCAAACTGCTGAGGGTGCTCTCAACCCCACTGTGCATGTTCCCTACAAAGATGTTAAATAACACCAGTCCCAGCACTGATCTCTGAGGAAAGTCACTTATCACCAATCTCCACTTGGACACTGAATCATTAACTGCAACTCTGAGTGTTACCATCCAGCCAATTCCTTATCCAACAAGTGGTCCATCCATCAAGTCAATTTTTTTCCGCTCACTTGTTGAGCAGTACAGCTTGGTATTGCATCATTCCGTTTGGGATAACCAATGCTATCCTTTCTGCTCTAGCAGTGCTGTGAAAATATATGATACACAAGCAGTAATTTTCTCTCCCAAGGCTAATTTTTGTCCATCTTATCTTAGCAACACAGCAGCTGCCACTGCCCTCAGACATCCAGAGCTTATCTTACCCAATTTTGAGAAGTAAGCTACTGATCTTTTCCAGTCTCCTAAAGTTTGTGCAAGCACCCGCAAAGCCCGACATCCTCTCTCGTGTAAATAAAATTCAAAAGAATTTGTTAAATTCAGGAGAAGGCAGGAGAACATGTGAGTGATTTTTATTTCATCAAGTCCTTCTCAGCATTCTTAAGTGCCTTCTAGTTACTCTCCTTGTCCTTCAAGAGCTTTGGCTGTTAGTTTTTAAGACTATTCTTGAATCCCTGAGGAAATACTGTCCAGCACAACTGTATTTTCAGTCCTGCTGTAGGGCAGTGGTAAACAGCTTTAGACTTTTCAGTGGTAAACAGCTTTAGACTTTGTTTTTTCAGTGGAGTGCAAAAGACAACATCCTTTAAATCCAATATTGTGAAGTAAACTTCAAATCATAGAATCATAGAATCACAAGGTTGGAAGTGACCTATAAGATCATCCAGTCCAATCATCTCCTCATCACCATTGCCACCACAAGCACTAAACCATATCATGCAGCACGTCATCCAGACGCCTCTTGAACACTGCCAGGGACGGCGACTCCACCACCTCCCTGGGCAGCCATTCCAGTGCCTGACCACTCTCTGAGAGAAGAAGTTCTTCCTTATGTCCAACCTAAACCTCGTCTGATACAACTTGCGGCCATTGCCCCGTGTCCTGCTCGTTGCCTGGGAGAAGAGGACAAATCCCTCTTCACCACAACCTCCCTCCAGGAAGTTGTAGAGTGCAATGAGGTCTCCCCTGAGCCTCCTCTTCTCCAGACTCAACAATCCCAGCTCCCTCAGCCGCTCCTCATAAGACTTGTGCTCCAGACCTCTCACCAGTTTTGTTGCCCTTCTCTGGACACGCTCCAGGACTTCAACATCTTTCCTGTAGTGAGGAGCCCAAAACTGGGCACAGTACTCGAGGTGCGGCCTCACCAGTGCTGAGTAGAGGGGGATGATCACCTCCCTGCTCCTGCTGGCCACACCATTTCTAATGCAGGCCAGGATGCCATTGGCCCTCTTGGCCACCTGGGCACACTGTCAGCTCATGTTCAGCTGAGCATCAACCAACACCCCCAGGTCCTTCTCTTCTTCACACTCATCCAGCCACTCATCCCCAAGCCCATAACGCTGCATGGGGTTGTTGTGGTCAAAGTGCAGAACCCGGCACTTGGCCTTGTTGAACCTCATCCCATTCACCTCAGCCCAGCGGTTCAGCCTGTCTAAATCCCTCTGAAGGGCCGCCCTACCCTCAGGCAAATCAACACCACCTCCCAGCTTGGTGTCATCTGCAGACTTGCTGAGGGTGCACTCAATCCCCTCATCCAGGTCATCAATAAAGATATTAAACAACATGGGCCCCAGTACCGACCCCTGGGGTACACCACTTGAAACGGGTCACCAGCTGGACTTCACTCCATTCACCACGACCCGCTGGGCACAGTCCTGTAGCCAGTTCCTTACCCAAAGAAGTGTATCTGTTCAGACCAGAGCAGCCAGTTTCCCCAGAAGAAGCCTGTGAGGGACCGTGTCAAAGGCTTTGCTGAAGTCTAGGAAGACTACATCAACAGCCCTTCCCTCATCTATCAGACTAGTCACCCAGTCGTAGAAAGAGATGAGATTGGTCAAGCACGACCTGCCTTTCAAATCAATTGCCATTGTGCAAGATTTTGTACAATTGGGTGTATATCAGTAACTGATCTTATACTAAGTAGTATTCCTGTTAATGTGGAATTATCACAGAATTATAGAATGGTCTGGGTTGAAAAGGACCACAACGATCATCCAGTTTCAATCCCCCTGCTGTGTGCAGGGTCGCCAACCACCAGGCCAGGCTGCCCAGAGCCACATCCAGCCTTGTTTTGAATGCCTTCAGGGATGGGGCATCCACAACCTCCTTGGGCAACCTGTTCCAGTTTATAATAGGCAAAATTGAGAATGTCAATCTGAATACCCCACAACAGTCTACATTTCAGAAAGTTGTTAATTAAGGCACCAGTCCAACACAAGCCTCCAATTTCATGGTATATTAGTTTTGATCCTGGCTTCAATTCTACTCATACCCGTTCTGCTGATTTGGCTCTTCCAGCTTTCTCAATTGCTCAGACAAAAGGCATCACCACATTCATGGTTTCAGAGAGGGCTTCAGTTAGCTTTCCCGTATTTCCAGCATCTCTTTTCCAATAATTCCTGTAACTGATTTGAAGATATACATACTTTTTCCTCCCAGGCACTGTTTTGCAGCATATGTACTCAAACTTTGTTCTGATCAAGAGTTACCCATGCTCTCAATTTATTCAATAAATCCTTTCCCAGAGATAATAGTCATTATAGACAGCTATATTAACAGATATATTGACATTCCAGAAATGCCATCTATTTTTTGCAGTTTTTTTTCATGTCTGTAGCTGACTGCTCCATGAACAAAGTAGTAAAAGACACTTGTCCTGTCATGGATGGAGACTAAAGCACCGCACAAATCTCTCACAAGAAGGTAGAAAGATTTATATAAATAGAGATACGGTAATTTGAATGATGACAGTGATTTAAAATGGCTAGATATCTTAAACTATTTGCTACATGGAGGGCAGAGGGTGCATAATGAATCTAAGGCCAAATCTTAGAGAATCTAGAATAGCCTAAAAGCAATAAATCACTTACCAGGGATCTGTCGGCAAGGCATCAGCACGTCTTGGCTGAATCTCCACGCAGACATTAAGTGACTTCAAGAGGTGTCCCTACTTCAGTGGAGATCCTGGTGTGCCACCAGCTGCTTTCAAGAACTCTCTGCAGGGTTTTTTCAAGTGCCTACTATTTATGAGGTAAAGCGGTTGACTCAGTCCTATAACTTAGAATTGGATCTATTGAACTAGCTGCCTGTTATCAGGACTCTGAACACACTGTCTGAATGGTGGTTGTTAACAGTCTCTGGTGAAACCTTGTTATCAGCCCCACGGACAAGGTCTTTTGCGCCTTTTGCTGGTAGGGGCAAACAGTGCACTTTTCCATGGCCCGGTCCTCAGGATCCAACTTCGTCTACTTCCTTGCTCTTTCACGCCATCTTCCATAAAAAGACAGAGGGGTCCTCACTTTTACCTTGCACTGACACAAGTTGTAATGATATTGTTAAGCTTACTAAGTCCTGCTGATGGATAGAACTGTAGTTTGTTTAGACAACAGAAAGACTGTGTTTTTGTACCAAGTAGATAATGTTGGTATACTTAACTCCTTGTACCAAGCAGATAAAGGAAGTTCTACTTTGAATCAGCTAGTCTTGTGTATGCAGGTATCATGCAGTCATGACAAGAAGCTAACTGAGCATGCATGAAAGCCAGGTTCAACCAGCAGACACAGTGAGGAAGACCACTACCACAAAAAGACTGAGTATATGCAAAGAGGCAGAATCCAATGGTAACAATTTTGCAGTAAGTATTGAATACATATGTACTGCCTGGAAAACCTTTGGTCAATCAGGAAACACTCTAAGACTCAAGTTGGAGTGTTAGAAAGCAAACATGCTTCAACCAGCACTGGATGTGCAGAGATTATCTTCCTATCATGCATAGCTTACATAAAAGGTCTTCAGCTTATATACATTACTTGTGTTACACATGCAGAAAGTTTCCCAGAGGTATGTTTCACATGCAGTGACCGATTCGAAACAGGATCTCCTATTTCCTTGACACAAGAATTCAGCCAATCTTCCTTACCTCCCTGGTACAGAAACACAACCCTTTGTTATCTACATAAACTGCAAGGCAGGGGTATCCTTCAACAAACACTAACAAGCTTCACGATGCTGTTACAACTTGCATCAATATGTAGCACAAGTAATGTATTTAAGCTGAAGATCTTCTTTGCGATGTATGTGCTTTATGTGGAAGAAGGATCCCCAGCACATCCTGTGCTGTAATAAAGAATGCCTGCTTCTTAATACCACATTGGTCATAAGGAGTTTCATTCAGACTGGAGTTTGTCTGAACGACGAACTCACATTTCCACATGCCCACACACACACTTCTATTCCCATTTCATTGAGAACAACCCGAGTATTTACGTTGCAAGATTCTGTGCAAGTTCCAAATAAGTCTGAAGTTAATTTGCAGGATCAGATTTCAAACTTCATACACCAGTGCTGTATTCCAAACAAAATGCCACCAGGACACCTCAGAGAACAGTTAAATACACTGTTCTTAGGCAGATTCAACAACAGGCAGCTGCAGAATGGATTTCAAAACACCATGTATAATCTAATGTGATCATCAGTAGTTTCTCAGACTGTAAAATGATTCAGTTAGTGCTTAAGAGCTACTAACCTGCTTTTGTTAAGTCAGGTCCGAGCTTGTAATGGGTACACAAGGATTTTCCTCCTCAGATACACTAGGAAGGAATTCCTTTTGTAGATGTAATGAGGGCGCTCTTTACCTATTCCTCTAGCCTGTCAGTTGTTTTTATTCAGAGACACTGTTTCATATATCAACCACTGTTCCCCATTTTGGATCTTCTCTAAGCTTGTGAGCATGCACATAGCTCCATTGCCAACACTATTTTTTTTTTAAATTTTTTAAAATCAGATATGTTTGACTATGACTCTGCTATTACTCTGCTATAAGTGGTTGGTCTGCAGCTTGTATTTGCACAGCTGAATACCACTCTTTGAACCTGGCAGTTGACTCTTCTAGTGTATTTCCTTCAATTATCCAGCCCCCAATTCATAAGCAACTGATGTTATGGGAGATTGTTAAAAATATTTGTTAAAAATAGACATCCCCACTGCTCTGTCCTTATTTACTGATTCAGTCATCTCACAATAGAAAGCGTGAATAGTTAGCAAAGCACAACTTTCCCTTGACAAATGCATGGTGACTACTTGTAATCACCTTGTATTTCATGTTTTTGATGATGGCTTCCAGAACAATTTCCACTATTTCTTCCAAGGGATAGATGGAGACTGACCAGCCTGTAGTTTTCTTTACTCATGTTTTTTGATCTGCTTGAAAACAGGGATGATACATGCTTTTTTCCCCAGTTCACAGGAACTTTTAACCAAACACCAGATAACTTTAAAGGTAATCAAAAATGGCCTCATAAAGACATCAGTGAGTTCTTTCATGACTACATTCTATCATCCCAACATCAGATTGGACTAGATAATCTTAGGGCCTTTTCCAGCCTTAATGATTGTATGATCAGATCATACGGACTTGTGTCCAGTTTAGCTACTCCCTTACCTTGACCTGCTCCGTAACAGTAAGTCTTCCTTGCTGCAGCCATTTCCCTTGGTTTCAGGGACATTGGATTCCTGACTACAAGTCTTGCCAAGATGAAAAAGATACTGAGGATTTCAGAGTCTTCTGCATCTGTCTTGGAGCGTGAGGTGCTGGTTCTTTCGAACATCAAGGAAGAAGTCACAGTACACCTAAGAGAGAAAACCTGTGAGGAGTCTTACTTATCCCTGCCTTCTTATTTATCCCTGCCTATGCTGGTTACCATTGAAAGATTTGCACTGAATGGCCCTCTCTGGTAGAGCTACAGCATGCTATGCAGAACTGCAGTTTATAATAAGGTTCAACAGCCTCATTGCTCTTCACATATTTATAGTATCCCTCAGGATAAAGAAAGCTATGAATCTTTTACTTACACAGTATTGAATGAGGGTACAGTAAAGTTTGTCAAGTGTTATGCTTTCACACATTCCCATGGGAGCAAGCTCTTACAAATGTACTGGTTGTATTATTAAATATAGCATGTGCTGCAGTCACAGTATGTGCTCAGATTATTTAGCATCTATTCACGCTAACAAATGCAGGAATCGTGCCAAAACCTGCAGTTAAACTCTGCCTCGATTTTCCTTGAAGCCACTTTCTTTTCACTGCCTTCTGTGATGACCTACAATATCTTTTCCCCCATTGGGTTCTCAGCCCTATTCAGAAGTAAGCTCATATTTCCTGTAGTTTTCCTCTTATTTGCTGGTATACTTGTAGAAGCATTTCCACTGCCCTCCACACCCCTTACCAGATTCAGCTGTGGAGGAATTTTAGCTTTACCAGATTCATCCTCTCATACTGGAACAGCAATTCTGTTCCTTTTTGGTATTCTATTCTTGTTTCCATGCAATGGAAAGTGAAAAAGTGACAGCAGAGCAAGAGAATCCCAGGCTGCAATGACAAGGATTTGCTCACACACAACAGCAGCAGAAATAAGGGAAAGACACTACTTACCTTTGGAAGGCCTCAGGAACAAAAGGACCTCCAGTAAGATTCCCTTACCTCAACTGCCAACCCTTACATGAGGTCTGGGGAGGGGTGAATTCTGGCTCCACCCCTTCTAGTTGGTCGGGTGCATTGCATGCACCTGAGCTGCCCTGGGTTGTCCCTGCCTTCCTACCAGGTGCTCAAACACTCATTCAAGCAATGACTTAGCATTTCCACTACACCACCTTTACACACTTTATTTCATATTTGAGTTTAGTCAGAAGCAACTTTTTTCATCTATACACTCTTCTGCTGCTTTTGTGGAATTCACTGCTTGTTAAGTCAGACATTTCTTGCTATTGGAGGGGGGGTTGTCTGTGGGAGGCTGGAGATGTCATCTTGCTTTCTTGTATCCTTCTTCCTTTCAGGAGGGAGACTATCATATGGGATTCATCCAAGTATACACTTGAGCAGGCCAAAGCCTGATCAGTTGAAGTTCAGGACTCCTTTTTGCCTTGTTTCCTCCTTTCATAATCCTGAACTCTGATTACTGTCAAGGCTACCATGACCTGCAGATCCCTAACCAGTTCTGCTTTGCTAGCAGGGATCAGCTCCTCAGTCTTCTCTGTTAAGAGCTCGTTAAAGCTCTACAGAAGTTGTCTGGATTCTTGTGCCCTATAGGGAACATTGGGGTAACTGAAGTCATACACTGAGATGGGGCCAGCAAACACAATACTTCTAGTTGACTGAAAACCTTATCTAGAACTGTATCTTGATAACATAGTCTATATGTAAGAGATTATTCTGTTAACTTCTGTGTCTCAAAGCTTGCTGGGGACACAGATGGACTTGTTCAAGTCCCAAGCAAGGATTGTGAAATCCTTTGTCTGAAGGATACAGATGAACAAGTCCAGGCAAGTCCTGGGCAAAGGTTGTGAGATCCTTTGTCTGGGGGACGCAGATAGGCAAGGCCAGGGGCAACCAGAGCGAGATGAGCTGCAGCTAAATAGCTGTGAAGTGCTCCTATGTGTGGACCTATCTCTGGATGATGGCCATCTCAGGGGGTACTCAATGACTCTTGCTCAAGGCCCGTCCTTGTCACGTAGGCAGGAGAACGAGGAGGATAAAAGAGGAAATGAAAACCATGAGGATGGGTTTCTGACAATTCAGATTCCTCACGAAGAATGGAGATTTTCTGACAACAGATTCCTCACGAAGAACGGAGGTTTTCTGACAACAGATTCCTCACGAAGAAGAAGAGGGATTCCTGAAGATTGAGGTGATTCCTGCATACTGTCGAACTCTCCTAAGCCTGCTGCCTGACCACTGTTGCTGCTTCAAGAATTGGCTCCTCGACTTCCTCGTCTACCTGCCTGCTGCCCAAGGCCGGCCATGCTGCTGCT
This sequence comes from Tetrao urogallus, assembly GCF_951394365.1. NCBI lineage: Eukaryota > Metazoa > Chordata > Aves > Galliformes > Phasianidae > Tetrao > Tetrao urogallus. The sequence continues at coordinate 135,112,966 of NC_136813.1, forward strand.
CCCCGTCTTCTGCTGCGTTCTGCCCGGGACCTTCAAACGCCGTGCAACGGGACTGCTGCTGGATCCTGCTGGTGACTATCCTCGCTTTATGCAACTCCTGCTTCTTTCCCATCTTTTCTATCGCCCTCCTTCCCTTCCCCGTCTCCCTGATTATGTTTGGTAATAAACTGGATGCAACAACATATGAACCGTTGTTTCTTAATCTCACACCGGGTATACAGATATTAAAAGAACCTCATCTCCCTCCTATAAATTGGAGCGAGACACTATAGCAGACATGTACACTGTTACCCATGTTGATCTACTCATCACAAACTCTTACCTAGCTCAGAATCTGGCCCTAGGCAGGGCTCCATGCAGTCCCTCTACTTTCTTATATAAGCAGTAACTTACCCTCCCCATCTTCCTAGACAGTATTTATCGACTGTAGTACTCTAGGTAGTGGAACTACCCAACATTATCTCCATTACTGTAGTGATACTATAGCCCTACTATAGAGGACACAGACCTCTTATTGTTCCTGTTTGTTCCTTATGATGCATGCACTAGTGTATAAATAGTTTAGAGAAACACCATGGCATATTGATTTCCTAGAAAGAATATGAGAGCTTTCCCTACAAAGAAGGATCTCCAGGACAGTACTGTACGGTGTGATCCCATTTGAGTCTGTTTTGTTGATTATTGGATCCATTCTACTCCTATGAAGCCACACCTTTTGTTTGCTAACCTCATCCACAACTTTCTCACTTGATTGAATTACTATTTTCCCTATCATTATTAGAGAGAAGTTCTTACCAGATTGGCCATTCTGCTGGCTTCTACCATTCACCACTCTAGAACTGGAGCAGTTGATCCTTTCTCTTTCAAGAAGTTTTCAGTCCTTGAAGTACATATCATGAATGCAGAAACCAAGACCCTATTGTTATTGACAACTAGCAGGACTAACAAGATACTACACAAGCCTTTACCATCAGCCTAGAGCTACATACATTGTATTTGAGACATTCCAGGTTTTCTCTGACAATATCATAGGCTTATCCCATGAAAAAAAATCAACAGAGGAGCAATAACCAGAGAGCCTGAGAAGACTCCAAAGGTTCTTCCTAGCATTGTAAGTTAACACCCCTGTCAAACATCAGAGATAGAGACCAGTAGACAAATCTGTTCCATACAACAGAAGGGTCAGCCTCCACTAACTTGGTGTTTCCTTCTGATGCTCCTATAAATCTTAAGCATAGTCATTTTGGAAGTTTCGTTTGACATAGAAGACACTGTACTTCACCCAAGGCACTGTAGTTATTCTGTATTTGTAAGACTTAAGGCAGAGCACAAGCTTTCCTCCTAGTGGAAGGAGTCAGCAGCTTTCAGCCTTCCATCCTAAAAGCCTATACTTTCCACCTTAATATGGGAATTCAGCCTATCCCTCTTTTAGTATGTACTTCCACAAGCTGTTGAAACTATAGGGTCTTAGAAAAGATCCAGTCAACATCTTCTATCTCTGATTATGCTGCAACTCCTTTAACCTTATCCTGCAACTCCTTTGCAGCAAAACATAGCTCCTCAACAACTACATACCTCACCTCCTTCAATTAGAAGGATTTCTCACTGCCCAGATGAGATGGGTGTTACTGTCCCAAACCAACATCCTCCTACTGAAGTTCTACCTGAGTTGAGATCTCTAACATTACAGCAGCTACTAAGCTTTTTACACTGTAAAACATACCCACCATTGGTACAGCCGCATTATTAGTAGATAACATACCAACCACCCTCACAATTGCCCTGCCTGCTTAGTAACCCTGGAACAGACCCTTCTTGATCAGCATCAGCTGAAACAAAAGCTCCATGGGTCCCTTAATCAAGTAGGGCTGACAGAGTTCTTTAGGCCTGCTACATCTTAAAAGAAATCAAGGCTTCCTGTACCTACCTGCATCCAGGGCAGCAGGAACCTTCAAGTGCCTCAAAGACTTCCCCAGATGGTTCCCAGAGGTCCTTTAGCAATGATCCCAGAATTTCCCAGATTTTCTAAAAGCGAAAGTACAGAAACTGCTGCATCAGCTACTCACTGCCACTTCTAGCTGTGCTTTTCAAGGAAGATTGTTGTAACTATTATATATAAAATTAACTATAATAAACTATATATATATAAATTTACTAGCAACAAGCAAATCTTATTTCTCAGTATTTCTCAGACATAAAATTAAGCTAGCAAGGAACATGTTCCCTGAACTCATGCTGGAATGCTAATTTTAAAAAAGCCAGTCTCTGTTGAGGAGCAAAAGCATCTCTAGTGATCCATTCTGGCAGTTTCAGTTTTAATTTTGAGCATATAGTTATGACAAATAATTTTTCAGGTTTTCCTAACGTGTTACGATATGCAAGACCCCCAGTACTGTCACTAGGGTCAATGTTTATTGTACAGTGTCTCCCAAGGTGCCCTGTATTGGCATTTTGAAGTGCTCTGAAGAAGAATATTTGTTTCTACAGCAGCTGGCACTGACATACTGGGGTCTTCAGTGCTGTTCTTCTTCTGCTACTCCCATCTCGTAGTTTGTGAATGGACTTTTTATCCTCCACGTAAGAGAACATTTTGATCCACTGTGAAACTAGATAATAGTCCCAAAGTATTATAATCCAGTTCTGTGTCCTATTTGCAGCAGAAATCAAGAGCAGAATGCTAGGTCCCAAACAAGTGGTTTGTTTCTTTAATAACTGTGAGGTAATACTTGCTAATGAGGCACTAAGGAATGCCAGAGAGATTGTTTCTGCATAGCTGGTTCCAAAACAATGGTACCCACATATAGCTGATTTTGTTGCAGCCCTGCAAACAATGTAAAAAACGTTCTGTTTCAATAAGTTTAAATACAATTACCTGCGATGTGATTTTGTGCAGTGGCCGGCTGATTTTCCAAAGGGCAGTTCCTTTTTTTCTTCAACATCCTTCAAGATACACTTTGCTGATAACATAAGCACTGTTTTCTAGATGTGACATCTTGACAACTATTGCACATGCTTCTGATACATAGCATACATTTTTGTTCTAGGGTCAGTGAAAATGTCACTCATACAGTCCTGTCCAAGGATCAATAGAAGTTTTATCTATAAAACAGTTGTTCATTAAGAGAATATATATATGAGAGCCTTTTGCACTATGTTTGATACTACTGTAATTCTAATTAAGATACTGTTATGAAGATGATCAGGGGACTGGAGCACCTCTCCTATGAAGGCAGGCTGAGGGAGCTGGGCTTGTTCAGCCTGGAGAAAAGAAGGCTGTGGGGTGACCTCATTGCAGCCTTTCAGTACCTAAAGGGAGCCTACAAACAGGAGGGGAATCAACTCTTTGAAGGGGTTGATATGTGTAGGAGGAGGGGAAATGGTTTTAAGTTGAGGGAGGGGAGATTTAGGTTGGATGTCAGGGGGAAGTTCCTTACAGAGAGAGTGGTGAGGTGCTGGAACAGGCTGCCCAGAGAGGCTGTGGATGCCCCGTCCCTGGAGGTGTTCAAGGCCAGGTTGGATGGGGCCCTGGGCAGCCTGGTCTGGTATTAAATGTGGAGGTTGGTGGCCCTGCATGTGGCAGGGGGGTTGGAGCTTCATGATCCTTGAGGTCCCTTCCAACACAGGCCATTCTGTGATTCTGTGATTCTGTGATTCTGTGATTCTGTGATTGTTATTGTTGCATCAATCATTAAGTTTATTTGATTCCTTTCAGGTTTTAACCCCAGATGGGCCAACGCTGACCAAGGTGATCATAAATCTCACTTCAGTTGCACTTCAGAGCCGTGTTTAGGGAGCCCAGAGGCCACTGAACTGTACACAAAAGGAGGTTGACAGATGACTTTAAATATCAGTAAAACAACTTTATAGTTTCTCTTGTGTTTTGTTTGACAAGAGTCTATTTTCACTTCTTGACACAGCATCTTGGCTTGGTTCTCTTGGCAAAGGAGAGGATGGAATTCTCTCAGTAAGGATCTAATTAATTTCCAATCATTTTGAAAGTACATACTATGTTGAAGATAGCAGGAGATGTTTCCAAAAAAAGTCATCTCCAAGAACAATTCTAGCAGAATCATGTGTACTTTAGTAAAGAACTCAAAGTTTCTTTTGTTTTTTCCTCTCTTGAAACATACGGTGCGGTGGTGACACACTGGAACAGGTTGCCCAAGGAGGCTGTGGATGCCCCATCCCTGGAGGCATTCAAGGCCAGGCTGGATGTGGCTCTGGGCAGCCTGGTCTGGTGGTTGGTGACCCTGCACACAGCAGGGGGTTGAAACTGGATGATCGTTGTGGTCCTTTTCAACCCAGGCCATTCTGTGATTCTATGATTCTGTGATTCTATGATTCTATGATATATTATCACTCTTGTCTGCTTCACAAATTTTCAAAGACCTAAGAAGCAGCAGTAAAGAGGGGAGACTCTGCCCTAGGCATAAAAAAAAAAAAGCCTGTTTGAATTTAGAAATGCTTAGAGGTGACAGATGAGCAGTATCTTTCAGCATGTTGTGGTTTCAACATGCTAAGTAAAATTTTGACAGCCTCCTGCAATTTACCATATCTGCCTTCATCCACACAGCACTGTTTCACAAGAGGGAAAAATCTACCACAGATCACGTGCTTACTTTGTGCCTGTATCTATGAGCAGTAGTCTGTTAAGCAAGAGAGGTGTGATAAGAGGTTTGATGCATCTACCCAGCACATCTGCAGTGCTTTAGAGTCATAGACACCAAGACAGACCAGTACAGGCATCTCTGTGTGGAAGACTCTAGTTTTCACGCATAGTTATGGTATCACACATACAGCATACCTTGAATACTTTTTTGCAAAGGATGACATTTTTCCTGTCTTAGAATAAGATATACAGATAAACACATCTGGCTAAACGGTCTTGAAGGAATGTAAATGCTTTTAGACATCTTGAAGTAAGTATCAGCTGATGATTTGTTTATAACTGGCAGACGTTTATTATGCTGCAGATTACATTTTATTCATCTACTGTATTCTGCCTGAGACCTTCAGAGTTACTCGCTTTGTTTTTATTATTCAACAGATTTTGTGACCACTCATTATTGATACATTACAGTAACTTTCTTACAATGTCTTTTAACCCATGGCACATACTAAGGGATTTCTACTTTCCCATGGAAGTCAAGATTTGCCTTTGGCAATCCCTTACAAAACCAGCCTGAATTCATCAGAGAGATGCAGTCTGTTTAATTATGTACTTTGAGTTTAGGTTGTCTTGCTGAATAATTTTATTTTGAAAACAAAATTTGTAATACTTTCCATGCATACTTCATCACAATCTGTAATATAAAATGCCAGCAGGTCACTCCATATCTAATCACTTCCTCGGAATCTACAATTGCTATAATCAACATCTAATATCTTGGTAGTTCTACCAACTCTTCTGTCTTGCATTTTGGTCCTTATTACACTGCATCCACACTAACGATCTGTGTTTTGAGAAAGGCATTGCTCAGCTAGGAAGTGATTTCAGAGTTGCAATAAGTCTGTTTTGAAGAAAAGGAAAGAGAAAATAGAAGAAAAAAAAAAAAAAGAACAAGGAAAAAAGAGAAAAGGAAAAAAATAAGAAAGAAAAAGAATAAAAGGAAAAAAAAAAAAAAAGGAAAAAGAAAACCAGAAAAAAAAGAAAAAAGCTGATAACAGTTCCTTGTAATCTCCAGAAAATTTCCTATACTACACAGAATGAAAGAAGGCTGCCTAAAAATGTTAAATCCTTTCAAAAAATAGCTGCAACCTTATTGCAATAAAAATGATTTGGACATAGTGTTAGTCTACTAAAGTAATAAATATTTGCCACTGGGACAGTGGCAGGGCATATGAATTTTGGCAGAGATTCCATTTTACATTTATCTGGGAAAGCTCAGCGTATAAATGTAGCTTGCTCAGAAAGTAATGCCACCTGTTTATTTCCATGGAAACTACAACAGCTACGAAGAGTACAATAGTGCTATTTGATAGAGCAAATTCTCAGCTACAAAACATCATTTTTCAGAAGAGTCATTCACCATTATCCAATTTATGCAGATGAGCTGATTGAGACACATTTCATTTCAAGGTGTGACAGCTGTGCATGGCCGTCCAGAATGTGGCTTGTCACCGCTGCTGAAATGCAGCATTCACTGCCTCACTGTGCTCACATCCGTTGTTGGGTATCCATAAACATTCAGCAAGCACTGATGAATATCAATGTGTGCCATTTTTTCCGAATGGAGGAATTCAGTGACACACCTTTGCTTCATACACACTTCCATGTCAGACACCATTTTGTCAGACTTTCCCCTCTGCTGCCATCTGTCACACAGCAACAACATGTGACACAACACTGACAAAAGGTTCAGCCTCTACCACCATACAACCAATGTCTGCTTCTGATGTTGTGGGCCAACATAGTAAAATAGGAGGCATCGCTTTTGGAGCAGCCCTCATATAAGTTTTTCTCTTTGCCTGAATGTAGAGTTTGTAAAAGAATTATTAAGAATTCTGTTAATGAATTAGGAATAGTAATGTTTGCAGGTGAAAGCAGCAGGAGAAATGATAGAGGAAGGGCTGAAAGAATGCCTTGTTTTGATCTCTAACCAAGGAGATGACTAACAGTAGCAGCAAACTACTGCAGCTGGTTATCAGGCCAGAAGAACTGCACTCCATCATGGCTACAGCAGAGCAGACTTATAGGCAGATCTGCAGTGTCAGGGTCCTGAGGACACTAGTAAGCCTTTAAGGATGTGGCCAACCTTATCAGGGACCTTCCAAACAACAACAGCAGAGGCTCTTGAGCTTTATTTAAGCCAAGTCCCAAGCTTTCTGTCTGAGCTGTGTTGGCAGTGTGCTGGTCTTTAGCTCAGCTACAGCTGTGCACGTCCATGGAGACTCTCGGTCTTGCCTTGTACATGTGGACTAGCTTAGTCCTGAATCTGCAGCATTGCTATGGCATTGTCTCATGCTTTGGATTCTTGGGTGGGTTTGACTGCCATCTCCAGTACTGACCTGCTTACATTGCTCAGGTACTGCTGTCCTGTTCCTTACTTGGCTCCTAAGCCCTTTTCCACTGGGGAGTAGCCTTGCTTTTCCTGCCATGTGACATGGTCTGGCAGCAGGAGTATGGTAATGAGATTTCAGCATGCACATGCTTTTTCTTGCTTTTAAATCAGCAGGGAGACAGACTACAACCCTACAGAGATCTCAAATAGGAAAACATAGATGATAGGTAACAAGTCTGAAGACTTAAGGATTTGCTGCAGTGAGCAAGCGTCATGCTAGTATTAATGCTGACTCCTACTGGACCTGTCCAAAAGGTAAGCCCAAGTAAAACTCCTGGCATAGCCAAACAAAGGAAGCAGAGAATTCAGTAATTTTTTGGATTCTCTGTGTTACACTCAGGCGATTCTGGTCAATCTGCTTTGATATGCACATCTCTGGTGCCTGAAATATAAGAGAGTAAGCGTGAGTGAAACAACCTGTTAAAAAAATAACCTTTCCCTTTCACAACACTCACGGAAAATTTAGTTATTTCCTGTACTAATACCTTGCATTACTTAGATTATGTATTTGAAAAATAGCTAAATCATCTCAGTTCCTGGGTGCTTCAATGAGTTAAGAGCAAGGCAGTGATGCATGTCATAATTAATCAATTAATTCTTGAACATCTGCTGCTGAATGTGCTGTTAGATTGGCTTGCCCTGATTTGCCCTACTGATAGTTAAACAGTGTGACACGTGCCTTATCTCAAACACTGGGATGTTTCTTTGCCCAGCAGTATCGAACTGTTCCTGCTGTCTGGCTCATTAACTTGTATAAATAATGTCCTCTCTCCACGATAACAACTGTAGTGTTTTTCTGTGGCCACAGCATCTCATGCTGCCAGCCAATATAGGTCATGTCTCTTTTGTGGATTTTGTTGTCACTAGATACTGGACTTGTTGCACATCAGTGAGAAATCATACCTGGTGTCCTGCTTTCATTCTTTCAAAGGGTGACTGGAGGATACTAACAGGCTGATCCCAGTTGAAGCGATGGTAGGCCCACGTTGCAGGTAACAGCCAGGTAATGGTGATATGGCCACAGCGGTCTCCCTTTTGGAGCTGAAACCGAGGTGGTGTTTGTGTAGGGGGCCACAAGCAATGTTGTGCTACAGTGGTAGAAAAAAAGCAATGTTTCATCTTCTTTATTTCTCTCCAGCAATTTCAGAAATTGTTTTATGTAAAGACATAACATAGGCAGAGCCTTTCCAGTGAACATATGGCAATGTCATTAGCTTGCTGGAAGAGGAAAAATGGAGAAGGAAAGTATGATCGCATTTGGGGTGGAACATAATGTGGAAGACAGATTACATTGTGTATATTTTCTCTGATGAGTTTGGAGATTGTTTTGAAAGACTAATGGCTGCCCCTGAGGACTCTGACTACTTTCTGGTAGCACTGTTACCGGCTATTTGCATAACAAAGATCCTCAGCTGCTTATTGAAGATGGAGTTAGCCCTTAAGAAGATGGAAGATGCTGACAAGAGGCTTCTAGAGGACAGAAGACTTACTAGTTATATTGGCACAAGATTGGCTTAGTATTACTGAGGATCAGATAATCATAATCACTGGATTTATGGGAGACTTTGTAAGAGATTAGTTAGAATTCTGAAAGAGAACAGGAACAAGGTACAGTGTCCCAGTACAGAATTCACAACACAAGCAGCTCACAAGGCTGTGTAGTCCCGAGACTATGGGCATCCTCCCCTAGATAACCCTAGGTCAAGGCTGGGCAAAAGTCCAACCATCAGCTAGAATAGAAGAAAAGAAGATGTGGTCATCTTGAACAATCTACTGACAACAGAGAATGAACAGAGCATCAAAACGATAAGAGTACCACAGAAAAAAACAGGGAATTAAAACTGATAAGGTCATGACTTTTGACTCATGGGGAGAATCTTCAAGAAAACAGACTCTGGGCTTTCCCAGGGGAGCAAAGGATAAGGTCACCTGTTATGAGATAACAGCTATGTGTTAACAAGATATGTATGTGTAGAAAACCTGAGTTTGTGACTCTACCTGTGTAGCCCAACATATATACCGATGATTATTTGAATAAAGGAAGAACCTAAGGTGCCTGTCTGACTCTCTGACAGTCTTCAACGCTCCCACACTAAAATGTTCTGCTTCCTTTGAATGCCTGTGTTGGATTCATTCACAAATATTCAGTTCTTTTCTCTAGGAATGTGCAACGTGATCCCCAATTTCCATAAGCAACCATCAGCTGATAGTTTTGTGCATAGCTAGATAGCTATGTGAATCAGCACAGGCAGGACATGGAAAAGCACAGAACCATGTGTGAAATGTGAAAGGTAGATTCACATTGGTTACCTCTGCAGGTGTGGGAATCTCTGAAGCAGCACCCCAGCAGAGGGACACAAGTGGAGACACAGGCACTGCTGAGCTTGGTCCGTGTAGAGGGATCTCTGCCCCTGATGTTTACTTCTGTTTTTCAAGGGTTTGCTCAGGCATAGTTTACTACTGTGCTTTAATCTTCACTGTGCTTTGATCTTCTTCATTTCAAGGCAGGGAGCTCAAGTATGCCCGACAGGGTGCCTCAAAGTCTATCACATTCTTGTATTATCTATACACAGATGTTTCACAAGAATGTTATTTTCCTACCTGACCACTCCAGGCTCTAAGTCATGCCAGCTAAAGGGCACTTGAGCAGGCTTGCAATCCTCCTCACCAAGTTTGTGCTCTGAACTACGCTAGCAAAAGGCAATATATTCTGAAATAACATGGTGTGACAGCTGTCATCTCAGGAGTGGTCTGCATTGCAGATTTTACTTCAACATTTGTACTGTGGGTAGATGTGTAGAACCACTCTGTAGTGGAAATGCTAAGATGTGGCTTGAACCAGTGACAGAGCACCTGGTGGGAAGGCAGAGCCAACCCAAGGGAGCTTAGATGCATGCAGTGCACCTGAATGACTGGAAGGGGTAGAGCCAGGATCCAGCCTCCCCAAACCTCATTTGAGGGTTGGCAGTGGAGATCTAGAGGTTTCCTAGTTTTGCAAGTGTAAGCACAGTATGTGTCAATGGTTCTTTTATGAAGGAGATTGTCTTATCCTGTTCCTCAAATGTTTGCAGATGACAAGAGGTAGCAGCTCTGAAACATTTGGAGGTAAACATAGGTATGCTGGGTGGTTTGCAAATCTCACAAAACACAAGCAAGGGAATGCTGCTCAGGATGCTTATGAAGGAAATGTTTATGGGAAAAGGACATACTAGGTTACTGCCAGGAACTGTGCAAGTAAAAATTTAAAGATGATTGAATACTTTGAGTAGTGCCAAGGCTTTCAAATGAGGTTGTATCATGGATATTAGAAGTAAGGGGGGGGGAAGGGGAGTAATTGGAGCAGTGACGATTTATTAAGAGCATTGCAGAGCAACAAGGAAGAGTGCTTAAGAAAAATCTGAGGACCTAGGTATTGATCAACTGAAATCTCGGCAACTTTTCATTTCTTTATTCTGCTCTTTGTTCTTAATTTGGAGGCTGTCTAAGATGACAAACTTGGAAGTCATTGCAAAAAAACTGTTCTGTTCTCTAATTAAAACTGGCATAAATTAAATTTTCAACAACTTCACCAGGGATTGCAGAGCTATCACTGGTAAGTTTTCTGTTGGCTGACTTAGTCTGCAATACAAGATGTGAATGTGAAAGAGAAACAGGCCTGTCAGCTTTGCTGCCTCTCCAAGGAGAGCATCCATCAGGAGTTTCTGTGCTTGTCTCTTATCTCCGATTCATTACAAGAACATGTCTTCAGCTCAGGTTAAACTTGACCTTCTGAGATTTCCAGCCTGGCTTGTCCTTGTTTCCCTCTTCAAAATCCCATTAGCCCACACATGTAATATAATAGTGATAAATTGCACAGGTATCAATCGTACTAGCAGACTGATTTCTGCTATTTAGCTGGCTCCACATTAATTATATAGAGTTGCACAGTAATGAAACTGCCACAAGAAGAATCTATTTCAATTGACTTCCTCTTTGGAGGAGTGAGGATGGGGATGTGAACAAATGAGAAATTTAACTAAATGCAGCTTGCCAAAAACAAACCACAAAAGAACAAAATGAGAAAAAGCTACTTCTCCTTTAGAGAAAAAGTTACTTCTCCTTTTTCCTTTAGAAATTCTGATCTTATGACTTAGAACCCCCAACAGACTTCCTGACACTGCCTTGTCTGCTGCCTAGTTTTATCCTGTGCAAAGCTACACTACATACTCTGCTTCTTTTGTCTAAAAATAATTGAAAGCATATTTTCTTCCTATTCTTAAGTTACTGGTTTATATAAATTATTTTTAGATGTTCTTCTGCTTCCCATGTGGCAGTGGGATAATCCTCCAGTTGCAAAGCAAGTCTAATTTGCTAGCTAGACCTTAACTAAGTGGAATTAAGTGGCATTTGTTATGAGCACAATGAGAGTAGTGGGTGAAGTTGAAGAAGTTTTATTTGCCCACCAAAATAAAATTATTTTCCTTTCTTGAAATTAGTTTTGCAAAATGAATTGAATATTTTAATTTATCCTTTTATTTCAAGTCTGTTCATTGCTTTCTAAGAGTTTTTATGTACAGTAACCACTGTTAAAAGACAGGGACTAATTTTTCCATCATGTTCCATAGTCTGTATCACCCTGAATTGATGCCTGAGAACAACTGAGTTTTATTGATTGCCTGAACTTCATCATATGAGCACACTAATGTGAATTAGCACTGAGAGTCCATGTCCTAATGTACTGTGTTCACTGTAATATCAGAGTGGATGCCCAGCCTCTTTCTCTGGCTCAGAAGGGCTTCATTTTGTCCACTGCCATGTGCTACAAGAAAAGGTTGTGCAATGAACATCCCGCTTTATGATTTTTCACTGTAGCTTGAAGCAACTATTAATAAAATTATGCAGCTTAACAAAAAATGATCTTCACAGTCTGTCCCATTTTTAGGTACAGAACACAGGATTGTGCCTGGTGCTTCTGCTTCTTTTAATATCACTAGTCAGCACAATGTAAGAATGCAAAAATAGACAAGGTCTGTACAATTCTCAGTATCTAATCCCACTGTCTTGTGGCTTGTTTCTTAATAGCCGGAATAAGGTTTTATGAATGGAATAAAAATGTACAGCAATGCTCAGGAGACTGTAGTTTTCCAGTTGTGGCATACATGCGGTTTATATGTGTGAGTAGAAAATGAAACCGGTGCAAAGCTAGCTTTGTACTGTGGTGGGCCTTTCTCTTTGTGCTGAATTGCAGGAAGCGGTTAGCTATGGTTATCTATTGCCTTTTGCTTACAAGTAAACTGCTGTAACTGACAAATCATAGCACCAGGAATCAGTGCCACTAACAGGTGCTGCCTGCTATGTAAAGAATAGAGGTGTAAATGAGTGCACTGTGTTTTTACATCCTGACTGAGACCTGACTGAGTATAAATAGAAGTGATGCACAAGTTGATAACTCAAAAGCAAGAACTCACAAGAGTTGAGCTTAAACTTACAGAATAGCTTTTATGGGGGCTGCTCTGAAAATAATGCCTCCTATTTTACTATTTTAGCCCACAGTGTCTGAGATGGATGTTGGTGGTATGGCTGAACTTTCCCACCAATATTCCACTAGATGTTGTTGCTGTGTGACAGATGGCAGCAGAGGGGGGAGGTCTGACAAAATGGCATCTGACATGGAAGTGCGTATGAGGCAAAGATGTACCATTGAATTCTTCCATGTGAAAATATCCATTGATATTCATCAGTGCTTGCTGAATGTTTACGGAGACCCAACAGTGGATGTGAGCACAGTGAGGCAGTACGTGCTGCATTTCAGCAGTGGTGACCATGATACTGGGTCACTTCTGCTGGCGCAGATTTTTGCAAATATGACTTGCAGGCTCTTGCTCATCACTGGTGAAAATGCACAGCTAATGGTGGTGACTATATCAAAAGTAGTGTTCTGTAGCTGAGAATTTTCTCTATTAAATAGTGTTACTGTGTTCTTTGTAGTTATTGACGATTCCTTGGAAATAATAGAGGGCAGTACTTTCCAAGTGGCCTACATATTTATCCTGTTTGTTTGGATTGTGGGTTGTGGATGTGGTGTTAATGTTAATAATATTAATATGAATTCAGCCTCAGCTTGGAGATGCTGAAGAGTTCCCCAAAATTTACTCCATTGAGGAATCTTCTGAGCTGAGAGCACAGTCATGGTGTCATTATAGCAAATGTTCCTTCCAGCTGCCTTCACCTACTGAGAGGTCCTCCAGTGCCAGGAGTGGTGACTTTATGGGTGCAGGCAGAAGCCTTGCTGACCAGTGAGAACATTATTAAACCTCAGCCTTAAAAAATAAATGAGAGGACTCAGACAACATTCTCTTCCTTACTGTATTCACCCATTTTCCTTGTGATACGTTTTCAGTCAGTGTTACTGACTGGATTTCTGTTGTGGTGATAGTAGGACTACAGTGATTTATACTGACAGTAATTACTTCTGCATTTATGAATGAAAGAGGAAGAAAGTAGCATATACTTCTATTGTAAGCATCACTAAGATCTTGCTTAATATTTCAGAAGCTCATGTTGGCTTACCATTTACACTTCTACACTGTGAGCTTCCAGACTGTTGCTTTGCCAGTGTTACACCTAGCTTTTGCTGTGGGATGGAGCTCTTGAATTTCACACACCAGTTTTGCAACTGTGACCTCATCATGAGGCTAAATACGGAAACCTAGCATGAATAGCATAAGAACCATATAAATACATCTGGGTGGAGAAGTTAGCACACTGGTGGTGGTGGCAGGGCACCACAAATTATAGCGAAGGGTAGCTCCCTGACTGTGACTGAAAGTTTATTCAGAATGCCTCTTTTCCCACTGAAAAGAGAATCATTTCATCCATGTCTTGTTCAACATGTATGAAGTACCAATGTAATGCACAGTTCAAAGCTGTTTGCTGTATCTGTGCAGAATATATATGCATCTGTGTTTGGTAAAGTTTACTGTCCTTGTCTGTTTTTCACAGTCATTTTGCATCTGTTATGCAATGCAGCTCCCAGTGTGACACAAGAACTGTGTCTGAATGAGTTTGAGCCACCCAGCAGGCACACTTCCTTTATCTTCCAACTTCAGATCTTCTGTCAGAAAGTAGGTCTTGGTGCATGAACTTGCAGGTCCTGAAGTTGACTAAAAGGAGACACCTTTATTCAGAAGTCAGACATCCTCAAACAAAAAGGCAGAGTAAAAAAAATGTATGTGATCATGGGGTCTGTTTCATACTTTTGTATCTTCTGACTTTTTTTTTTTTTTGCTTTTACTTTTAAAATTATTATTCACATCAGTAAGCATGATCAAGACAGGATATTAGGAAAATTCTCTGAAAGAGTGGTGGTGCATTGGAACACGCTGCTTGTTCCCATGGGAAGTGGTGGAGTCAGTGTCTCTGAAGGTGTTCAAGGAACACGTAGATGTGGCACTGAGAGGCGTGGGTTAGTGGGCAACACTGGTGGTAGGTAGACAGACTGAATGATTTTAGTGGTCTTTTCCAACCTTAATGATCCATGATTCTGTGCATTTGAGAGTGAATTATTGATGTGTGAAGTAATAAGGAAAATACAGGAATGAAATTAAAGAAATACTGGAATATGAAAAATCATAGTAATGAAACATTTCTGCATGAGCAATAGAATTTTGTCAGTAACATGATTTGAAGATATCTTTATTTTCAATAAAAATTATGAGCAACATCCTTTTCCTTCCACATAGCTCCATGTCACACCATATCGTGGTGGCATATTGTTTTAGATGATTCAAGGTATGTCATAAAAGACTTCTTGGATAACATATCTAGTTATTTCTTACTGAATATTGTTTCTGACTGCTCTGGGGCTAAGGAGTAAATTCTTCAGTTTGAGTGAAATCTTGTGTACAAGCTGGTGTCCAGGAAAGAGCAGCCTTGTCTAAAATGTGTTGTTCAATTAGTTTATCAATTAAACTTACAATGCTTAGCAAAATGTGTTTCACTGCTTATGACAATGGTAATAAAAGACTCTTAAATGGGATATGAACAACCATGGTGAGACCAAAGGCTGTTAACTTACTTTGCCCCCCCGAACAGTATTTGGCACAAGGGTGCTTTTATTTCATTATTTCTAGTGACACAGCTTTACTGACTAAAACCATGCAGCATGGACAAAGAGATTGTGCCAGCATAGTTATGACCCTCAAGGAAACTGAAGCTGTTCAACTAACCATGGTCCCTTCCTTCCTTAGTAGTACTGTTTTTCATGATCTTGCTTTTGTAACTTGGTGGAGAATGTAACCTTGCTGTCAGGTGAAAAGGCTGTGGATGAAGAGCTGTGAGCTGGCATATGTCTCTAGTTAGTAAGAAGTGTGTCATGTTAATGGTGTCACCTCTTGGACTGGGATGAACTAGTGGCTTTTCGTTGCTCTACCAGGCTGAGTTGTGTATGGGCAAGGAATAATGCCCTATGTTGTCCAAAAGGAGAGAAATGAGATGTTGCACTGTGGCAATTATTGTGGGAAAGATGTCAGCAGTTGCTCAGAGAGCTGTAACAAGTTTAGGACACTTTGCAGCTTGTCCACAGGGAGAAAAAAACATGGAAGGTGGAATGGAGGGAGGGGATACTTATAGATGGGGGTGTTTAGTGTACCACCAGCTTGAGTTGAGGTAAGAATGAATGGCTACCTGGTGGCTCATAAAACTGAAGATCAAATGGGAGTTGCAAGGGGAAGGATTGCATTATATTTATCTAGAAAGGCCCAATTTTGAGACAGAGAAAGCAGAATCTTGAGTGATGTGAGGAGCTTGAAGTCTTCCAGCGTATTTAAGAAGTTACAGCTGTCAGACTAAGTCCCCAAGGACTGGAGAAAGGGAAATATCACTTCCATTTTCAAGGAAGGGAGAAAGGAAGACCTGGAGAACAGGTCCAGATCCTCCTGGAAAGATGCACAAGCAAGATGAGGAGGTGATATGAGGCAGACAGCATGCTTCAGCAAGGGCAGATCATGTCTGACTAATCTGGTGGCCTTCTGTGATGGAGTGATAGCTTCAGTGGACAAAGAAAGGGCAAACTGATGTCATCTACCTGGACTTGTGCAAGGCCTCTGATACAGTCCTGCACCACCCTGCCAGAGGGCGGTTGTCAACAGCTCTGTCCAGGTGGAAGCTGATCACGAGTGGTGTACCCCAGGGATCTGTCCTGGGACTAGCTTCCAGAACCTTTTATTGTTTTTCTAGGAATTTTTCAGAATTGCAAATAGGTAACAAAATAATTTCGGGAACTAATGTTGCTTTCTTGAGTTACAGAACTTTGAATGTTCCAGATTCTTTAGGATACAGACATAAAAAGAACCATTAGAGATGGCAATATTGTTCCACTGATGGAATGAAGATGTGAAGGCACCAAGATGGAAGCGATAGCAGGTATGGGAGAGAATGTATGTATTAAATATTTGAAACTTTCAAAGGGAGGAGATGCATGTAATGGAGACAGTCAAAATGTTTATAACGATCTTCCCTTTGATAAGAAGGGGTACTGTCTGTGTTTAATCAACATGAATGTAGAACCCTTTGACTGAGTGCTGATGATACTAAAACATGGATATATTGACTATATTACCTGATTAATCAAGGACAATTGTTCTCCTCACAAAGGTTAGAGAAAAGTTGACAAGAGGAAAACAGTCCCAGCTTGTCCTTAGGTGACATGAGATCACATATAGTTAAAAAACATACTCCACTTAAAGCAACCACCAAGAGTTGTATAAGACCCCAAGCAAGCCCCTAGCAAGTAGAAGTGGATGGAATATCATGTTGTTTGACCTTATGGATATGTAGGTAGTAGGTGTTTGTTCCGCACTAGATAGGCAGAGTACATACATTATATAGGCTCTGTAAATATGGTGAAAAACTTGCACTGGTGTGCTTGACTTGTGGAAACTTTCACTGGCAGCCAGGCCTGAACAAAAAGCAGTATCTCTCCTGGGCATGTGGGAATTGGCTCATTGCACACCAGGTAATGAATTTATGGACAGCAAAAGCAGCGCTTGGTGTAGCTATAAATTAAATATTCCTTTGTCAAGTTAACTCCATCTGTTTCTGTTGCTGTCATTCTGATTTTTGCACCAGCAGAAGTCATTGTAGCTGATGTGACGCATAAATATTTGTCTTTGTAGCCCAGAAACACAGTGATTTTTTCACAAGTTACAGGAGACATACTTGGTATCAAGATAACAAGGTTTCATGACTTGTAATGCTTTACCTGTACTGGTTGAGATCTGGTGGTAGTTCAAGATGTAACAGCATTTTTCTAATCACCAGTTGTCCACTCACAATCTGTTGTAGGTTTTTTTGCTTAACTTTACATGATTGTACACTAACACCAGTTTTTAGACAGATTCTAGTAACAAGTGTTTATGCTGACTGCAATGAACTATTTACAGCATTAGCTCAAAGATGTGGTGTGGGGGAATATATAAATGGGGTAACAGGCCTTGGAAGGGAGCACACAGGAGAGTGCAAAAACTGGTCCCCATTGCCCAATTGCTCATTGTCAAAGGAATGCAAACATGGGAGCAGGGCAAAACTAATCTTAAGGGTGACAAAGAGAAAAAGGAAAGAGCATCCATCAGAATTAAAATGCGACGCACTGACTGCAACAGAGCGGAGATGGAGAGTTTGTCTTTGCTATGACTGTTAGGTGCCTGAGAAGGAATTAACAAATAATGGTGAGTTTTCTGATAATTATTTACCTTAAAATGCTATCTGGTGTTCAAAGAAAAAGGGACCTGAGGTTGACTGGTTTCAATTTGATCTTCTTTGTCAGGGAGTTTCTGTTATACCTGGGGCACTCCATGTAATCACATTTTGACAACAACATGCAGAACATGCAGTTATTTTTCTCAAATGTCCACATCTAATCAGCATGTTCTCAGAAACTCAAGATTTTTGTTCCTATTCAAAAGTATTTGATATTCTACTTTTTTTTTAAGGCTCACATTCTAGGATAATTGAATATCTGTACAGAAAAAGGAGTGTTACCACTCGTCTGCTTTAGCGGATGGAAGCCCCTGTACTCCTCTTTTCCTTAACCTGGAGGTGCCTAAAACTGCATTTTGCAGTGTAACACCCCCATCTCAGGGGGAAGGAAAGGCTGTTCTCTCCACATGCTGTTTCTGTCCTATCCTCTGGCTGCTGTCCCAGTTTCTGCACACTTGAAAAGGTTTCAGGCACACTGTGTGCGTGCGTGTGCTGTTGACTGCACTGTTGTCTCCAATATTTTTTACCTGGCGAGATCCCAGCAGAAAACACTGAAGTAGAGTTGGATGTGTGCACAGGCGTAATGCAATGGCATTTTAATATTTGACAGAAGGACCATGTAGCATTTTCTTATCAAGATACTGAGATAAGAATGTTCATTACATTGAAAAATATGAAAAATTCCCATTACCTTGCTCATGACCTTGTGATTTTGTGTGAACAAGTTTTCACACTCAAAGCATGCTGTTCTTTATTAAACTCTCACAGTTTTCCAGGGACAGTTCTCACACAGTTCCTGAGTTATAGAACAGGCTCAGTGCCTGGAGGAAGGAAAAATCACAGTGGCTTCAGTATAGCAGTAACATTTTTTCCCCCGTTTTCCTGATGTTTTGAGGCTTAACCACTGAGAAAGGCCTTAATAGAATTTCTAAAGTTCATGCAGATTGGACACCTCTGCAATGATCTGGCCACCTGCATGCACAGGTGAGTCAGACCCTCCTGCTAGCTCAAATGGAGCATCTTGGGCCTCACCTCTGCCAGCATCCTGTGTCCTGCTCCACCATGTGCCTCTCAGCAGCTTGCTTACACCTTCAATACAGAGCCCAGCCACTACCAGAAACATCTATCTGTGCCTAAGCAACTGCTGGGTGACAGAGAAGAGGACCATCAAATTCACTATGGCCTCACAGTCCTTGGTATGTTAGCAGAGCTAATTTTCCTACAGCGTCTGGAGAATTAAAGTAATCACACAATTCAAAGGAGGCTGATTTCAGAATTTAAGCTAATGTTTAGGAATCAATAGGTTTGTGAAAATTAGGATGCTTCCCTGGGAAAAACATTACTAAAGTGAAATGCTCTGGATTTGTTTTTGATTCAACAAGAATCAAGTTTAGATTTAATTGGCCAGCAGGTCCACAAAAGCTGCTGTTTCCAGAGGTTAATAAGTAGCTGGGAGAGAAAACGTTTTAGCCTGGAAATCCAAGTTCAGTCATGCTTTAGAAGTGGACTATAGTGGTTAATGCTGTACTCTTGAAGGCTACACTAGAATGGGGCACAGATAGCAAAAAAGCATATTTTGTCGTTTCAGCTATGTCCAGAAAGAGGGTTAAATGAAAAAGATAGTCTATACTGGACTTCTTCTGTTGGAAATCTGGTATAAACTGAGTAACCAATAGTCATATGAACTTAATTTTTTTCTTATTATATAATTCTTGCTATATATTATGTGTAAATGGAGATAATGTTATGCAAACTCATGCAAGGGTGACTCTAAACAAACATTAATTTGTCATGAAGCTCCTGTAGCACTTAGTGCCTGTGGCAGGAGCTGAAAATGTTTATCTGCCCACATCTTGGAAGGATTTTTATTGCAGATGGTCCACGTTAGATGCTGACTATAAAATCCTTGTATGACTGATACAAGGTTTAGAGATTGGGATCAGTATATAAGTTTAAGGGCCAACATACTACTTTAGCAAAAGGAGACAATGAATGCTAGCTCTAAAATTTTGCAGTTTAGCTTTGCTAGGTGTGTATACAGCCTTGTTTTTCTAATGATTCTGCTTCATAGAAGCACTGGAGTCACAATTGACTACTTTCATCTTTGCATCTCCCAGGTGCAAGGACTTTTTCCTGGATTTCACATATGTTGTTTGGGGCTGTAGTGCACCAAGATAGAAAGTTGCTCATTGTGGCATAAGAGCAATGGAAATTTTCCAAATTGGGTAAAACAGCTAAAGGTTGGCCAGAAGTCACTGTGATGAACCTAAAGGAGAAATAAAGGGGAGCAAGCAAGTGGTTGTAAGATTACCTTAGATGCAAACCTGTGTGCCCAGGACATTTAATATATTAATGAACTCTTGGAATAGAGTGAATGTGCATGCCAATGTATTGCATGTGTATGTCTTAACTGTTTAAAGGTAGAAGTCTGAAAGTGTGCCCTTGATTTGCCAAGTTGCCCGGTACATATTGTGAGGAATAAAGGAATGCTGCTTTTCAACACCACATTGGGATTAGAGAATTTTCTTCCCAATTTCAGATGGCATGACTCCAGATCAAGCCTTCTCTCCTATAAACCACTTTTGCATGATGTGAAGCACACAACACCCTGCTGTATTCTCCCCATATATCTCCACTTGTTCACCTACTCAGAATTGATCTTATAAAAAAACCCAAAACTTAAGCACACATATTCGGACCTGTGGTTGATTGTGTCTGAGACAAAGATCTTAAAATCAGTCAAACTGTATAAAAGAGCTAATTATATCTGCACATAAGAGATTGTTTCACCACCCCACAGAAGTGCAGGAAATTTGTACACGCCACAGCACTCCCCATGCAGAAACAGAAAGCTGACTGTACAGACTGAACCGCGTTGTGCCTTACAGGCAGACGTTAATCCAGTCACATCCAAAATCCCTGAAATGAGTTCCAAATACCTGCGGTCAGAAAAAAATAATACTGCAGTGCCCCAAGGCCTGAGTAATCAGTTGTAGTCAGTGGAGCCCAGGCCTGAATGAACCAAAGGAGAACCAAGATTTTTCTTCAGCGCCAAAAGAATAATTATTGCCACGATGTTCACCTCAGTTATGAACGGTTCCTGCAAACTCCACTGAGAAGAAATAACTATTGACTTGTCTTTGTAGATACCAGCAAACAACTCGATAGAAACATTCCTCCAGAAAAGGATAGCTGACAGAATACAGGATTTTCTGAAGAGGCACTTAAAATACCATAAAATCTTATCGTGCTTCACGGCAGAATTCAACCGACTTGTAAATTGCAGGTTATAAAACACTTTCGTGCTACTAGATTATTTGCAAGTGAGCAGGGAAACCAAATCAAGCCTTTTACAGCCACCCTAAGGGAAACTGTAACTGCAACACTTAAATTACCACAAATCTCAAAGGCTGAGCCTTCACAAGCTGTGCAACCAAACCTATGCTATTCAAATCAGTGACCAGGTGGCCAAGGCTCTCTTCAGAGCTGGGGTACCCAGAAGGTGTGGGACTTTTCTCTAAGCAGATCAGCTAGCAGATGAAATAGGCTACAATTGGGCATACCATTTAGCATTTAGGTAAAAATCAAATACGTTAAAGATTGTTTCTACACAACAAAGAGGCAGCTTTATAAGTCTCAGCTTAATTTAATCCTGCATAGGCAAAGGGTTACCACTGTAGATTTGAGATGATGTATTTACATCTGAGTATATTGTGACTGGGACTCCTCTGTGTGAAAAATATGGAAAATCAAAAGAGGTGCAGAATAAATGATGCCTGGAAATGCTGTGATTGATAGTCACTGGCTTTCCTTTGTTTGTATTCTGGCACAAAATGTTCTGTAAGCTTTTAAGCTTTCTGTATTTTTCTGCGTGGCACTTTCCTTAGAGAGGTGAGCAAAGAAAAATGTAGGCCTACTTTTAGGGCGTTTGATAAGCTTTCATAACACGATATGATCCTAAGCTGATGAGTCCATGAATACATGAATATTCCAAAAACCTTAGCAAGCTTTATGGCAATATATTTGCCTACACTGAAAGCATTCTTATTGCAAAGGTACAGAATAACTGGGAAGCTTAACAGACCAGAAACATCAGGAAACCATAAATCAGAAGCTTTTTCTATAGTCAGTCCAGCTAGAACTTGTTTGACATTTGAATACACAAAGTTAGCAAGTTACCTCATGTTATATTTGAGTGCAATAGCATACAAGCAGCAAGCATTTCGAAATCTGATCCTAAAAATGAACTTCAAACATATTTCGAACTTACATAGGAATTTGCAACATAAATACTCGGGTTGTTCTGAATGAAATGGGAATAGAAGTGTGTGTGGGAATGAGGAAACATGAGTTCGTTGCTCACACAAACTCCAGTCTGAATGAAACACCTTAAGACCAACGTGGCATTAAGAAGCAGGCATTTTTTATTACAGCACTGGCTGCGGGGGGTCGTTTCACCTAAAGTGTGTACCTTAAGATCTTCAGCTTAAAAACATTACTTGTGTTACATATGTAAAGGTTTTTTCAGGCAGTACATACATATTCAGTACTTTCCCCAAAATCACTAACATAGGGTTTTGCCTCTTGCACATGCTCAGTCTTTTTCTGATGGTGAAGGCCCCTGATGGTTATTTTGGTGTGTCCTTCAATTGAACTCTTTGCTCTTTTTAAAATTAAATTCTTTTTGTGTGGTGCTTTGCTGAAAACAGCACTGAACACCAGTTCCCATCTTACGAGCCCCATGGCTTCTGCAAACAATCTATCTGCTGCCACCTGAAAACTTGTCACAAAACAATTGCCTCCTTTGCAACTTACAAGGTACATCTATTTTCTTGACCATCTAGCTCCCATATCTCAAGGATACATCTGGATGACTATATGTTGAAGTAATGTAATTGCACATACAAAACAATTATGTAAGGCAAACACTATTGAAGCTGTACGTTTCCATTTGTTTGATTACAGGTATTGGAATAACAACTGAAATGATGGCATGTATTGTTACTTAAAGTCATCGGTGCACTTGGATCCCAGTACAACCTTTGCATGGCTTTGTTCAGTAACCAGAGACCAAGAGAATAAAGTTGTAAGATAAGGTGAGGGAATATAAATCAACTGGCAAGGAGCCAGAAGAGAATTAGATAGGGAAAGTCAGAGGATACCCTGAGACTCAGGTGGAGGAGGACAAGATGCCAAGGCAAGAGATCACAATAGCTGTTGACTCCAGAAGGCTGAATAAGGCTTCTTGTCTAAGGGCAGTTTGCTTTTGCTCATCTTGGGTCATGTAGAGACGATTCATCTTCTCCTGTGTGTCATCCTGGCTAACCTGCTCAGACACATTCTGATATTTTAGAGGGTGAAAACATGAGGAAGCAAAGTCAGCTTAATTACAAAGTTTAGTAAGTCTTGTAGTGAGTTTTGTTTCACTAGCTGCCTCCATACCCAGCAGACAACCTGGAGTGGCAGAGTAAAAGAAAATCTTTCCACTATTACCTCTGCATCGTAAAATGAAATGGCTTGGATCCCTATACTGGAAAAGAAAAATAGTATAAGCTATACATAGCAACCGCCAATTTAGATTTAAAAATGAAACAAAAACAAGCAAACAAACAAAAAGACCAACAGTCTCTATACAGGGTTTGGATCCGTTGCAGATGTTTCTAATGAAAGCACTACAGCTAATAGCAGGGTTAACAGAGCGGTGGGTGCTGGTGACACAGAGACAAACCGCAATTGTTATCTTGATTGCTATCAAGATTACGTAACACCAAAAGGCAGACTGGGAAAACAAAGGACTTATTGAAAGCAGGAAGCGAGAATATTTAGAAAAGCAGAACTGAAGCCACCAAATGCTTGGAGAGAGCCACAAAGAAGCAAATGGATGGTCATAAAGGGAAAGCTGGATGAAAAGGGAAAAGATTACAGTCACTATCAAATCTAGACATACTTGAAATGTTATAAGCCTATTTGAAAACTGGTTGTCCCCACGCAAGGGGTATCTGAAAAGATAAATCTGCACTCTGTAGCTTGTATCCCTTGTCTTCCTTGTCATACAGGTCATCTTGGCCACACCACTCACTCACTTGGTGATATGACTGGAACTCCTACTGTTGTGAGTTTTACCGTATAAAAGAATGAGTGTGAGTGAAGCACTTTTTGTTTCCCTTTCTCCTGCTACGTTAGCAGTGATATCGCTCAGCTAGCTAATGCTAAGCAAAATATATTTGGTCTGATGTTAAACATACTTAACTGAACAATACTGGCTTTCACAAAACTGGCTGATGCTAAGCAAAACACACTGAGTCTGATGATAAGAAAAACACTCTTTATCAACTCAAGAAGCCGAGTATATCACTGTTATCTAAGTCAGTGTGGGGGACCTCTCCAATATATCACTCTGAAACAACCAATCTGGAAAAAAAACAAGAGGAGGGCAATTTGTGGTCATGACTGCTTATTTCATCTTTAAGGGTCTTGAGATCTGAAGAAGTAAGGAAAGTAGTAACTCCTGTGGAATAACGGCAAAAAGCCTTTTCTGAGTTACCAAATAGCAGGCAGCAAAAAATGCATTTGTTTTAGTGGATACTTTTTCTGAATGACATGATGCTTTCCCTTATCACACCAATACGGCTAGGAAAGTAGTCAAAGTGGTAAATTCCCAGATTTGGAATTCCCAAAGGGCTATCTTCAGATAACGGACCCCATTTTAACTTGGAAATGGTTCAAGGGCTTTCTAAATTCCTACAGTTTACATGGGACTTACATAACTCTTGGAGGCCATGATCAAGTAGGAAGGGCAAAAGCTTTCAAAATGGCGTCGGGAAACCCGCTTGAGGTGGGTGGAGGTTTTACCTCTTGCATTACTGAGAGTCCAGATGACACCACAGGTAGGGGAAGAAGTAAGTTCTTTTGCTAAGGAAAACTGTACCCAAGAAAACTCTCCAAACAAAATTATAGTTTAGAAAGCCAACACTGTTCTATTGCAGTCTAGGTGCATGAGGGATTTATCCTTCTAATATGCACATCAAGGGACAACAGCACACTTATACGCATTTGCGTGAGGTAGATTGCGTTTCTGTAGTGGAAGCTTCCAGCATTTTCTGTACCAAGGTGTAGGCCCCCACTGAACTTAGAACCTTCTTGCAAAATAGTTATCTTTTCCACAAAAAGTAGTTATGTTTTCCACAAAAAACTGCTGAGGCAGAGCCTAGGACAAGATAGGGCAAGTATGTCAAATATTTTGTTTTTATCACAAGAGGGATGCTGAACAGAGTAAAGCAGAGATTGTAGCATTCTGATCGGGTAGAATAGTTGCTAACATGAGATAAGTCAGTTACACACAGTAGGGAGGGCCTAGCACAGGACAGAATGAATGCAATAACTTTAAGAAACATTGCCTTCCTATTTCCATGGGAAGGTATAAAATATACTTTAAAATAGTTGGTTGATAACACACCTTATATGGAACTTATTGCCCACCATCTTTAGGAAATTGCATGCTTATGCTAATACACTGTGAAACTGCCTCTGTGCAAGATACTAAATTGGGCAAAGGCTCACTGGTTGTCTCTCAGTTTGCCCGTATATGGTACTGATGTTGAGAAACATCCTGCTTTCTTGGCACGTATATTGCTCTCTAGCACCTCTTTGGCACACAGGCTTGCTTATTTTGTCTGGACCTGTCCCCACCTGTCTGGAGTACAAAGAGGTCTACGCCCTAAACATCAACCAAAGTGTTTAAGTCTTTGATGTCACTTTTGAGATTATGTATGGGAAGCCCTACTCCATCAGTAGGATGCAGCATAGAAGTGAGCAGACATACATAAAAAGAGATGGGTTGTTAAGGGAACACTTGTTCCTTTTACCTTCTCTGCACTGATATCTCACCCTGTGAATCCCTCTGGAATACTACTGGAAGCCCCAGCCTGGAGACCTGCTATATATCTGTACCTGGAAGGATGAGCCACAAAAATAAAAGGGGAAAAAAAAACCCTTTTTAGTGTGTTGGCTACATACATAGCATTGAAAGTGAAGGGAGCGAGCTCCTGCATCCACTACAGCAGAGTGACGAAGGCGTCTCCAGAGAAACTGGGATTGAATCTCTATCAAGGAGTTAAGAATGAAGATCTCCAAGAAAAAAAAAAAGAACCTCTGTACTGCAGCTGGAGTTCTGTAGGTGCAAATGCTGAGTTAGACCATCATCAAGGATGGTTGACATTATTTTGTGTATTAGTAGTACGAACCCCTATCATTTTAATCTTGTTTTCAGAAGTTCAAATTCGTGAATTTGTTACTTGGGTAAGGGAGGAAGATGTGACTTTTTTAAAGTGTAGAAATTAATAATTACCTGAAGACTTGGTGACGTTTTTGGTGCAATCTATGCTTTGGGACATGTATATACAAATATATATATCTGCTTGTCTCAATGAATACTTATAATTATAAATAAGGCCAATTGCTAATGGGATTGCATATTCACATGCATTTAGTTTATGGTTCAGTGTAGTATAGTGCATTGCACAAAAAATCCGCCAAAACTGTGGGAATTAATCATCAGAGGTTTTAATGATAGGGAAAGAGAAATCATCTGTGTCAGAATACAAGGACAGAAAAGAGATAATAAAACACATCATGCCGTTAGAAAAGAAGCACCAAGGTGAGAGTTAAATGAAAGATTAAAGCTTTGAGTCTTAAAGGAGGAAATAGTGTCAGAGGGAACAAGTCAGCATGACCATTGAAAGAAAACAAGTTGGCCAGACCATTGAAAGAAGGTATTTATTGAGTTTATCTCAGTCTGAAGAGGGGTTGAATGGAATGTACTAGCTGCAAATCACATTAACCTTGAAAAATAATCACAGGAAGAAGAATGGATAGTAGAAAGGGCTAGCACTCTAAAAAGAAGTGAAGAAGTATTCATGTGAATAAATGTAGCCTTATGGTGATTTTGCATTTTTTTTTGGTCTAAACAAGAAAAAAAACTGTGGAGGGAGTGTGCTAGCTTTGTGAATGAACAGCCGAGCATCCATCCTGTGCAGAAAGTAGTAAACAAATATCTTGCTTCTGTTTATATCAGCTTTTTGCTCAGATTTTGGGACAATATTCACATAAGTATTACAGAAAAAAAAAAGCCATAATAATTAGCAGCAAAAACAGTTTTGGAGAAAATTCCTAGTACATAAGTCTATTCCCTGTTGTTAACTCATGCTTCTGCTGCTCCTCTGGCTCATAAAGTTGACGGGCAATTCTTACTCTAGAAGGATGGTTATGATGATTCATGAGTGCCCCTTGGTCCTGACTTGGAGGATGGTGCTGACAGCGGGAGTTTGTTCATATCTACTCTTGTCTGTTCTTATTTTTCATATGCATGTTATTCCAACACAAACTATGTTTATTATTCCATTACCACACATTTCCTAATTATAACCAAGTTATCTGCATATGGTGTATTTCATGTAATGCTGGACGCTTGCTCTTTGTTATCCTCCAAACTGATTTTACGCAGCTCCCAAGGCTGCATTCCTTTAGTGACCAGTAATTGAGCACTGGGGACTTGTTTATAACCCTGGGGCCTCTGGTATCATCTGATGTCTCTTCCTTCAAGGCCGCAGCTATCATCCCATGCGTGTACTCCTCTACACTTCTCAGTCATAGACAGCACTGCTGCACAGAGTAGCAACCTATTTTTACTAACTATTGTAACAGAACTTCATTAGAAGTACTATAGCAGTACAGCACACGCTTACACAAAACTAATGACTGTTGAAATTGGTTAGGGAATATGATCTGATAATAATCTGATTGGAAGGCAGCTGATGTTACAGTTGAACAAGCCAAGGCAAAGCCCCAGGCAGACCAAGACAAGCCCAGACATAGGTAGCGCTGGCAAATCCCAGCCCTGAGGTTGCCCAGAGTGTAATAATTTCTTAATTACATGCCTTATGTCTTCTCTGATGTAGTTTATCATAATTTAAGATAGAGTATCTTGATAGTGTTGCCTGGAATGTAGAGTTCTAATAGTTTCACCACATTCCACATTTCTTGACTGGATAATACATATTGTCTTGTTCTGGCATCCATGACAACTCACCTTATTTATCAAAGCTGAAATTATTAATGCATAAAACCTTTTTGCATCTACTTTTTCCCCGATATCTGTATAATTATGGCATATTTCCATATCTTTTTGATTCTCTTCAGCTTATGATGCCATGCCCTTTTTAACAAGGGACAAAAACATGAATATCCAACCACTGCAAAAGAATACACTATGCGGGAGAATATATCAAGTTTTGAAGCATGAGTGCACAACTCTAGCATTACAAAAATTTGATTCATTAACGGAAGTTCAACATGGAGTAGAAGATGGTACATTGCATGAGCAGCCCTGAACATTCTTGAGGATGAAGTTCTGTCAGTGTTGCCAAGTAGATCCCAGCATACTGATCTGCGTGTGATCTTTGAGATTGTGAAGTGGTAAAAAGCCAGAGACTATTGTGAGGAAGGAATACGGTTCTGGTTATTTCCATGAGCCAAAAGGTGGTGGAAGTCAGATCCTTATTTGAAATAAGCTTCCTGTCTTCTATGTAACAAGACGGATAAATAGATGAGATGCTCTGGAAACCATTTGTGAATTAGATAGGTAAAAGCTCAGAGGAACAGAATTAGGAAGCTGAATGAAAGAGTAGTAGGTATGCCTCTTAAAAAAGTTGCCAGTCTGAGATGTGGTACAATCAGTAACAGCAAATCTCAGTGCCCAGCAGAAACACAAAGGTCAAAAAAAGCAGGAAAGAGAAAAGAAGACAGTGGAATAAATGAACATCTACTGCAAGATGTTACACAATAACTGGAAATGCACTCCATTTGTACAACTAAAGAAGTCACTGACAGCTGGAGGCCTTTACTTCAAGAGTGAAGTAACCGTAACTTTACCCTCCAAGGTCTGAGGAAAAAGCAAATGCTGCAATTGACTCTGTCATCTTGATCACAAAAACTGTACGTGGAAACAGAGCTGCTATAGAAGCATTACAGAAGACAGTGAATAGTAAGTGGGAAGGACTGTAATCACCACTTATCCCTAATCTTTAAGAAGTTCTAGCTCATTGGCATTTGAGATTTAGGTCTTCACAGCATTATTATTATTATTATTATTATTATTATTATATGCCTTTAATTTCACTAGAAACTTCTTCAGAGGAAGATGTTTTAGCCTGAGTATCTGAGATGCATGCATCTGGATGGTCAGAGATAGAAGAAAAATACAGAAGCTTAAAAGAGCAGGAATAATATAAACTAAGGTTCCTCTTTAAATATACATCTATGCAGAGGTGTGGGGTACAGCTTGTATATGAAGCTGTTGATGGAAGAAAAGAATTTAAAAGACAAAGAGGAAAGTCCATCTGTAACTATGAATAGGATGGGTCCTCCATCATATCAAATTAGTGAAATGCCAAATTGAAAAAAAGGGGAGTGCATCACAGTTGAAATGTATGCACTACTTAGAACTGCTGTTTTATACCCCATAGATATCCATGTAAGGAAAGGACTCAAAAGTTTGGTGAGGAGTCAAGGACATGGGTGTTCATCATCTAGTCCCAGTTTATGAAGTGAACCTCATACCGTTGCTGATAATCATCAGGTCACAGTGACCTTAGCTCCTAATTATTGCAACATTCAACTGTTTCAGGGTGCATGCGAATCTCTTCACCTAGAATGCACACATCATAATTAAATCACCCTCATTATATACATTTAGCATATTAATATTCATACAGTTTCCATGAAGTTCAATCTATTCACAAAATTGCCATACTTATAATTGTTAGGCCAAGCCATTGATCTGTAGGTTGGCCTGGTTCAGTGGGGCCCTGTTGTGACATTGCTAAGTCAGGAGCTGATGGCACTGGGGACACAAATGAGGCCTGGTTTGTTGGCTGGTAAGGGAGCTCTTGGGGAGCTGTGCAGGAATGGTCTAGTATGGCATGCCCTCAGGGCCATAACATAGGTCCAAATAATAAGAAAAAATGGATGCAGTTCAACAACACCTCCATCACAAGAGAAACTTTGTTTCTTTTGGTGAAAAGAGATATGCTACCTATTTTTGATAAGGCTAATAGAAATAATAAGTACATCTGCCTCCACCACTCTGAGAACTATCAAGCATTAATAGGCACCAGTGCTCCTAGTTGAAGAGGATCCACACCTCTCTTTTCTCTATGTTATGCCTTATTACCCATTTTCTCTTTCCCTGAAAGCACCTTCTCACACTCTGCCTACACCTACTTCCCTTCGTCTGACTAGATTAACTAGATGCACTCTGAACACAGGAACATGTTCAGAGAAGGGCAATGAAGCTGGCAAAGGGTCTGAATCACAAGCCTTATTAAGAGCAGCTGAGGGAGCTGAGATTGTTTAGAAGAGGATGCTCAGGGTTGCCCTTACCACTCTCAACAACTACCCAAAGGGAAGCTGTGATGAGGTGGAGATTGGGTTCATCTCCCATGCAACTAGCAATAGGACTACAGGGAATAGCCTCAAGTTGTGCCAGGAGAGATTCAAGTTGGATGTTAGGAAATATTGTTTCTCCATAAGAGTGGTCAGGAACTGAAAAAGGCTGTCCAGGGAGGTGGTAGTCACCAATCCTGGAGGCACTCAAAGAATGTTTAAATGTTGTACTGAAGGACATGATTAACAGGAAATATTGGTGATGGATGGACAGCTGGACTGGATGGTCTTTTCCAATCATCATGATTCTATGATTCATCCCAAATAAACAATACTTCCCCTAATTGCTTCTTACTTGTTAAACTTAATTTCACTTCTCCTGTTTCTAAATTTGGTGTTTCCAACACTGTTATTTAGAAGATTTTGGCCCAGTGCAGCATTACTTATGTGACTGCTTGATTGTAGAGTAGCCTTCTATTAGAGAAAACCTCTCAACATGATTATCACTTTTCATTTACATGTATGCTTTATAAACAATGATTTGACTTGATTCTTTACTCCTGTACTTCTACAACATGTTCTTCTGTCAACAATGGAAACATCAGTGCTTGTTACACCTAGTTCCTGTTTGCATCATTTGCTAGTCTCGGCTCATTGTAGTTGGTTCCTGTTTGCTTAGTACTCAACTTTCAACTAAGGATTCAGCAGTAAGTAGCAAAGAAACCACAAAGCCTTGTGAAACCAAGAAAACCAGCATGTGAGGAGAAGCCACAGTCAACAAACCCAAACCATACTGAAGGCTGCACCAGACTCCTGATCTCTGTTGCGACAGGTAGGTGTGAAGCATGCAAGTGTAACTAGATGTATGACATGGAACTTGCCTTAATAAAGAAACAAGTTTGAGTTGCTCGTTTACTCCATATCTGTCAATCCTATGAAAACTGACTGGCATGTTGTGGTGGCCTGGAGAAAAATGTTTGCCCCTGTAGCAACTGATTTTCAGATGATATGATCTTCAGTGCTGACTCTGTGTTGGTACCTCCACTTCAGTCTCTGAAGAGAGGTTTTCTGCTTTTTAGTTTATGTGATCTGTTGTTCCTTGCATTTCCTTAGATCATGTTGACTAACTGCTAATAGACCCTGGTAAATCACCATTTGTATAACCAGCCCAGAGGTAATCGAAGATAGTTGACCTCTGCGCTCTCATCCTGCAGCTTTCTCAAGTGCAGTATTGTTACACAGCTTGCCTTGTTGTCTTCCAGATGCTAGAACAGTAGCTCTCTAAATGTGCTAAATTAGCAGCTTGGTCTGTCTTATCACAAGAAATGCTAAATACTTTGTTATTGTGCTTTGAGTTTGTCTACTGAACTATCTGCATGTAATGGTCTCATTTCCCCTTATTTATTCTTAGATTTCCTCTTCCACAAGGCAACACAGAAATTTGCATAAGAAATTTGCATAATAAATTTTGAAACTGCTTGAATAAAATAGGAA
The DNA here is from genome assembly GCF_951394365.1 of Tetrao urogallus. NCBI lineage: Eukaryota > Metazoa > Chordata > Aves > Galliformes > Phasianidae > Tetrao > Tetrao urogallus. The sequence continues at coordinate 135,144,699 of NC_136813.1, forward strand.
TGATACATTGTTACCCAAGGTCCACCAGTGCAACCTAGTCTAGGTTTTGTCCATTAACCAGAGAGAAAGAGGATAAAGCCATGGTAAAATAAGATGAGCAGGGATAAATGTGCTGGCCTGAGCTAGAAAATAACAAAAGGAAAACAAAAGGACTGCTGCAACTCAGCGATGTTATGTAAGACCCACACGGAGGCAGAAGATCACAGTAACTGTTAGCTCTTAAAGGCTACCTACATACGTGCGTACATTCTCAGCAGTGAAGTGGATCATAGGGCACAAAGAGGATTTTGTAGCAGATGCATTCTGTCTCACAGGTCAGTCTCATATCCTATATGTCATGCTGTACAATCAATTAATGTTAAGATGCTATAATTATGAAATAAACAAGAGAATTTGACAAAGCAGACTATGATAACAAAAGAGAATACATAGAAGGCTTACCCCTATCCTGAACTCACTCACAAAACTCCAGAAGAGATCCTTCCCCTCTGGTAGCCAGCTCTTCAATAGGTCTAGGAGGGGTGCAGCCAGGCTCCATCCCTTCCGGCAGCACAGGTGAATTGCCTTCACCTGTGCTCCTCTGGCTGACTCATGGCTCGCCTCCTGTGATCAATCAGAGGTTCAGGCCGTGACTTAGCAGTTCCCATACACATGCCAAGCCACTTAGGCACTCATTCTGGTACTTGTGTGGGTGAGAATGTGCATGAGTGAATTGTAAAGCTTAACAGAAATCAGCAGTGTGGTTATGTAATGAGCTTTGCTTTCCTAACAGTTACTCACTTTACAAAATTTAATGTGAGATTTACTCTACGTAGCTTTTTCTTCTCTTTGAAACATGAACATAGACCTTCTGAGCACATCAAAGTCTTCTGGCAATGTTGTGATTTGTAAGTACTGTACTATATTGTATTTTCTTCTCACGTTAACTCGCCTATTTTTTGTTTTATCTATTGAATCTTGGACAAAGCTTTCAGAAATATGATCTGACCTTTGGGTGGTTCTCTGTGGAGCTAGGGGTTGGTCTTCATGGTGTTTGTGTCCTCCCAAATCCTGGGAGCACAGGGCCTGGTGCACAGATTTGATAGACTTACAGGACTGAGGTTTGCTGACAGCACTTCATTTAAGACTACAAACTTGGGAGCGAAAGGAACATCCCAATCTGATATTTACACAGTTGTTTTCAACAAAACAGCTTTAAAAAGCTATTAGCTTAGCTAAAAATTGTCTCTGGTTATATGTCTCGTGTCATTCCTTTGCGCAAGCTCTGTAAGGCATTCACTGATTCACACAGGAAGTGAGGGTGGGGCATTACTTCATTATAACATTCCTTAAATCTCATTATTCCTTTTTGGCTGTGTAATTGCACATTTATTTCGGCCTCGGCGAACCACAGGTTACTTCGGGTTACACTTATTCCTGCTTCAGCCTGCCTCAACCAGTTTTGTCTGGTTTCAGTTTCGGTTTCAGCAAGGACTTAATGTGGCCTCCAGATCATCCTGGAGCATCTGGGGAACTTCCTTCTTCCTTCCTGAGTGCATTCCTCAATGCATTCCTGAGTTCCCTTGTGGGGCCCTTCTGATAAGATAGGAGATAGTGCCTTTACAAACAGTAGCCTCGTAATACTGCTAGGGGTGTGCTGCTAAAGCTTATCTGTGCCAAACAGAATGAGAAACCACAGGAGCTGACTAATGCCAACCTGTGAACTTCAAGCAGAGTGCTCAGGCCTCACAGGCTCATAAGCGTTAATTTCTTTGCCTTGGGTGGCACAGTTAGAGTGAATTACACATGGCAGCATATGACACGTTGTGGGGGAGGGGGGCGTGCTAATGGAAACATTTAATATAATACCTGATAACAATCACTGAGCGATGATAATCAGCTGGTATCCTTGGTCGTATCATGAGAGAGAACGGGGTTCACACCCAAAGCAATTCTCTACCTTTGCTTCTGTGCACACGCTTTCATTTCTGACAGCATGACGTATTCATTACATTTCCACAAAGCCTGATATGCAGTCATACTATTTCTCAAAATGTCCACCCCTTTTCCAAGAACTCTGTCTCTGCCCATTTTCTTTTTCTTTTTTCTTTTTTTTTTTTTTTAACATGGTTTCTTTCTTACTGAATTTGAGCTGGAGGTTGCTCATCCTCAATGCGGTGGTCCCTTAAGCAACTTTCGGTCACAAAAATGCAGCTGTCCTCGCTTATCATAAGCACGGGCTCATCTTGTTCCTCTCGTAGTTTTCCTTGCTCACTTCAACCTATTGCGATTTGGTACCTTGAGCAATCAGCTATCCAGCACACCTACGGTTATTGCAAGGCGCAGTTCATCTCTCACCGTGCCCTCTGATAATTTGAGAGCCCCCCGGGGGTGCGCTCAGCGGGCTGTCCATTTGCTCGAACAAAGGACCGAGCTGCTTCGTCTCCCCTTTTGAACGTTCACCTTTCCTAATTAAATGAGCGTTAAGCACGCGGATGACGCTTCCAGGACCCGAGCGGGCCGGAAGGACCCCGCAGCCGAGGGAACGCCGAGTCCCCGCCTGCGCCATAGCGACCCGAGGAGGCCACCGAGGGGACAGCCGCCCGCGCGCAGCCTCCTCCTACAGCTCCGGCGCGGTCCCGCCCCGAGGCGGTCTTTGGCTCCGTGCCGCCGCTCTGCCTGCGGGCTGCGGAGGCCTCGTTCTATCCTCCGAGGCCTGGGGGCCCAGCGGCCTCCGGCTCCGCTTCTACCTCCGTGCGGATCGGGCGCCGGGTTTGGTGAGCACGGGCGGCGGGCAGGGCGGCAGCGGCGGTGAAGCCGGGCCTTCCTGCGCGCGGCCGGGACCGGGCGGCGGGGCCCGTGGGGCTGCGCGGGGCCGGGGAGCGCGGCAGGCCGGGTGGCAGCGCGGCGCTGCGGGTGCTCGGCGCTCAGCGCTCGGCTTGCGGGTCGGTTAGCATTGATCCGGCGTCTGGCCGGAGGCTGAGCGAGCACAATGAAATCTACAGGTTTGCTTTTCCGAAAGATCCTCCTCCCTCATCGCCTCAGGCAGAAGTTTGCTTAGCGGCTCTCTCTGCGGGGTGTGCTATCCCGGGAGGCAGGCACGGGGAGGGGCGACGGGGTCTGCACCGCGGGGCGGTGGGCATGGAACGGAATGCCCAGGGCTGTGGGCACGGCCCCGAGTGCTGGAGTGTTTGGACATCACTTTCGGACACAGGGTTTGGATTTTGGGTGATGCTGTGTGGAACCAGGAGTTGGATCTGGTGGTCTTGTGGTCTCTTCCAACTCAGGAACATCTAACGTACTCCATCTGCAAAGGCAAAAGGAAATGTGGAGAAGAGGCTGGCACCCCTACAGCACTAGTTCTGTGAGGTTTCTCTGTATGCTTCTGGAAGCCTTTAGATATTGGTGAAAACTGGAGGCATCATCTAGAACGCACGTTTCTGAAGCCCATAGGAATGCTGAGGATCATTTTTCCTAGAAGTTATTATGCAGCTGCCTCTTTCCAGGAGCTCTGTGGTAATGCTGGGCTTTTCCCTACTCTTAACTAGCCTCCTGGGAAGATTGAAAGTAAAAGAAAACAAGCCTAACTCATGGCGCCTAATGGTAAATATTTTCTAGCTCTCGCATCTCAGAACTGTGGGAAAAGTAAAAGTGACTGCGAGTAACAAATGCTTCTTTATCTCTTATCACCTGATGTTCTTGAGCTATCCAGCCAGAGTGTTAAAACATCTGGATAGTCATTCCTGGCAGAGAAGGCAAAGTGGTGTTAATGATCACTGTTAGGTTACTGTTCAGAAAATCAAATCCTTTACTGTCAGTATTCCTGCCAGTTAGGCATTCATCTGAGTAACAAAACAAAGCCTTAGTAATGTGCAAAGTTGGTCCTAAAGCTATTCATCAGGAGCTGTCAATTCTCTGTGTTCATGCAGCTCACTGAAGCAAGTTATGGTACTTCAAAGTAAAGGGTAGAACGCCACTTTTTGCAGCTGGCATGTTCAGACTTGAACAGCAAACCCAGAAGTATATATTTATATATATATATGCTTTTTTTTTTTTTTCAGAAGATAGTATATGAACTGATGCTTTGGCAGAAAAACATCACTCTGTACCTTCATATCGAGAGTACTATGAAGTGTTTTGCTTTCCTGCTTGATGGTAGCTGGAGCATCCTCAAGTTAACTGAGCTGCCAGGATTTTGGAGAGGCTTTTATTTTGGCTCGTTTTACCACCTAATGCACAGACACTTTTCCACTGTTCTCCCCCTTTCCCCTTCATACCACTCTTAAACTGCAGTGCTTGTAGTTTCATAAAACAATTCTTATCCATTGGAAGCAATCCTTCAAACACTGGCTTTTAAAAAGCCAGCAAGTTCTTTGCCTTAAATAGTTTCTGGAAACATCTTCTGATAGTGAAATATTTTTTGTTTCTAAAATTTAAACTATTGTTTTTATATTTACCTTTTCCATGAGGAAAAGTTATCAAATGGGGACTGTTATACCAGTTCAGTCTTCTCCAGTAGAGTGTCCAGCTGAACTGCATGCTGCAGCCTACCAAACCACTACCTGGCTCCTGCTTTTGGCTGCAAATATGGGAAGTGGTCCCATAGACTGTGGGGAACATGCTTAGTTTAATTCGTTGGTGTGTAACTGTCTTGCTGATGGTGGCCTCTCTTGGTCTCAGTCAGTACAAAAATTGATCTGCTTGACCTGTTGGTTTGATGTGGAATCCTTCTTCTCTTTGTTGATGACTAATAGTTAATAAGTGAGTAGAATAGAGAGATTAATATTCTCTGCCCCCTATTTTGAAAGAAATGGAGAGGTAAGGTCAAAGATCACAAAATAGGAGTAGAGAGCAGAAGCCCAAGCAGAGATGGGTGCTATTCAGATGTCTTAATTCCTAGCAGTGTTCATTTTCTCATGCATTGTTAAGACCGACCATGAGGGTTTGTGAAGAACTGTAGAACAGGCACGTGTAACGTGCAGGCTGCATGCAGTCCTAGATAACTAGTAACAAGATTGTAAACTTCTAACATTGTTATGTGATTTCAGGGATATTTTGTCATGAGCTGACTGTGCGTAGTTTGGGTGCGGGCTGCATAGGTGATAATGGATTGCTGTGGAGGGGAAGACGTGATGTGGGGCTCTTGTCTTCAATCTGTGATGTGTGCTCAGTCAAATTGAAACCAGCATGTATTTACCTTGCATTCCCTTGTGCCACGTGGTGACTGAAATGCGGTGATCGCCAATAATTAGATTTCATCCTACCAAATGTGTGTGTGTGCCTATGAATGTAAGAAACACTCAGAATCAGCAGTTTCTCATCCTTGCAAAGCAGCAGAAGTTGTTCTTTACTGCAATAATGGGCACACACCTCCTTATGGCAAGGGAGACACTGCGCCGTATCACTGAAACCCACTCCACTAAATGCCCTCACTTGAGGCAGCTGATACCTCTCCTGCTGCTCACTGCTTGAGCTTGTCACACTCTCAGTCTTCCCAATGTGTTTGCTAAAATATTTTTCCATACACAATTTATCACCCACCTGTTGTTCTTTCATCTTTCAATGGGGAACAAGAGAACAATGCATAGTAGGCCCACCTGTTGTTTCCCATGTTTTAAGGGGAACAGGAGGACAAGGCACACTGGGTCCATGCACAGTTCCCCATTTGTCAAAGGGGAGCAGCAGATCAATGCATGCCAGACTCTCCCTCCCTATCCCCTTAGCCAGTCTCAATTCCTTCCCACCTGGGCTAGGTGTTCTGACAACCAAACTACTTGGCAAACTCACTCCACCATATACTAAGCCATGCTTCAGTGATTCGTTGTGAACAAGAAACCTTGCAGCCATTTTGTAAGAAAGTTTAGCTAAAGTCTGTGCCTTAGTGTTAGAATTACTCTGCTGCAAAAACAGAGTGTACTTCTCACGTGGAGATGTGTGGTTTTTGTTATTAAGCAAGCACAAAATTTTTCTTATTTAATTATTAAGCATGTGTTTGTGTTATTTTGTGAGAAAATTCAATAAGTTAACAAGTTTGTTGCAGAAGAAAAATCCAGAATACCTGTGCGGCTCTGACAAACTTTGTAACGTTCAACATCTCAAAAAGCTGTTTGTGACTCCATTTTCAATGGACATCAATCTGTTACCTGTGAATTTTCTAATGGAATGTATAGTTGCAATTTGACAGTCAACTGAAAAATTGGATTGTGTCTCTTTACGAGACATGTCTTACCGAGTAGAAATATCCCTCACTTTACAGTCGCTCCTTATTCGTGTCACTGCTCTGTGGCAGTATTTGCGAACAACTGTTTTCAAAGATGAAGCACAAGAAAAAAAAAAATCATTTAAAAAAAAATTTAAAAATATGTGAGAACCTTGAGAACTCAGTAGGAATTACTTACTAGTATATCAAACCAGGCATTGATATACTAGTTTCACAGAACCAAGGTCAGCTATCCCACTAGACTTATGTTTTTGTTGCCCTATTTTTGTTTTAATAGAAAATATATATTAAAATACTTTGTTACTTATATACACTAACTATACTATATATTTTTTTTTATGCAGCTCAGGAAAATGTGCTTCACTCATTGTGTCCAAATGGGTTTCCATGGCCATGCTGAAAGAGTTTGGGTCATGCCCAAACTAAAGACTGTGATGACTAGATTAGTGAATAGCGCAGCTTATTAAAGCAACAGAGCGCAGATTCTTTTGGATTGCTGGTGATAAGTGCACTGTCTGCACAGCTTTTGAGGTTAACCAAGAAATAATACAACCTGGCCACAAGTGCCTTCAGTTATAAAAGTAATGCTATAGAGATTTCTGAGTTTCCTGGGGAATACTCTGTATAGCTGAGGGTGAGACTCTTAATCAGTAGGTGTCCCTATGTGGGGGAAGAGAAGCTCAGTCCGTCAACTGATCTCAGAAGTCAGAGGTATTCTCCTAACTTGTCTCTGGTAGTACCTTCCGTGACATCCCCCTTATCTTAAGCCGTGTTTGTACTATTGCTTGTTTTTCAGGTGGAGCTTGAGGGACTGTATTGATACGCGCCTTTGATTACGAATGGTGAGCAATTCTGTCACTTTACTTCTAAAGGTTTAGGCTTGGTGAGGAGTGATCATAGCTTGGAGGCAGGTAGCTTTTTGGACGGCAGTGTTCTGGTATGATAATGAGGTTATGCTGAGCGAAGTTCACCTAAAGGATGGTATTTTGTCAAAGAATGATGGACTCTTGGCTAAGGGTAGCAAATATGCAGCTTTTCAGTACATAGTACCACCAGGTTCCCATCCTGGCATCACTCCTCTGAGTCAGTACATCACATTCTCCTGATGTTGCTACCAACACCAAGGATTGCTGATGAACCTGGTATGGATCACAGACCTTGACTGCAGAGTAGTCACTCTGCTCCACTTTCTCTGCTGTTTTAAGGATTCCTTGCATACCAGCTGCTTCTGTGCCTCTGTGAGCAGTTTTGTACCTTAATTTCAAGTCGCTATAGCAATTATCCCACAGCTACTTGAACTGTTTTTCACTGTTTTTCAAAGGACTGCAGTACTTTCCTACTGCTGACAGGGAGTAGGTTCGTGCTTCTCCTTCATGTGATTGATAGACACTGCTACACATGTGTATTATTTAGGACTCATATACTTAAGCAGACACAAGTTATCAGGAGTTTCAGAACTGTAAAGAGCAATGGAAATGTAAAACAGCAACTGAAAAGGCAGCAGGGTTTATTAGTTGGGGGCACTGCAAGAAAGACCATGTAATGAGTGGAATAGTTGACAGTCGGGTAAATTGCAGCATATGGCAAGCTTTACAAATTGGCAGAGAAGAAACATATTGTCATGGCTGTACTTACTCTTTATTCAAGATCTCTTGTGATCACTCTTGTGATCTTAAAACTTATAAAATGCTTTACTGCTTGTATAAAGTGGAGATATGCCAACGAGCATGTTATGTGATTTTGAATGATTAGTGTTGTTTGACTGAAATTCAGTTAATGTATCTTGTACATAGATTACAAACTTTTCTCCAATTAGCAGTTAGATGTTGAATAATGTAGCAATACTTCAAAATGGAGTTGCCTACAGCTACTGGAGGTGCAAGGCTGCGCTTTGGATGTGCCTTGGAAGTTGGAAAGCTTTCAGAGTTCAAAGCACATTTTAAGGTTGCTGTCATAAAGTGTGACGCTAAGTAGGAGTCTGCAACTGTGCCGTGGGGGTGTAGGCATTTTCTAAAAAGGGTTTCTCCACCCATGAAAAAACATCTCACAACTCTGCTTTATCATTGGCTGGCCTCTTTCATCACAGTAAGAATTACAGCTAGAAAAGCATGAGCTATAGATGTGTGGTAGTATACATTTCAGTTATAAACATAATCTGTACTGTGAGGCAAGGATATTCCTATTATAAGAAGTCTGATACTACTGTTAGAAAATCTTTTGCTTGTAGGTTTTTGAATAGACTATTAGGAAATGTTTATTGATCCGGTGAATCTGATCCCTTTTACTAACGCCTTTTCCTGCAAATCTTCTGATTTTGTATTAAAAATTGCTTTTTCACACATAATGCTATTAGTCAGGAGTGAAGATGACTTTTCCCCTGAGGAGCATAAACAATAAATGGTTGGGTTCAGGTCTGTTTTCAGCAATGATCTCTTCGGCAGTGTTTGTGTGTTGCTTGGTATTGTGGAGAGCTAGAATTTTAAAGCTCCTTTTGAACCACGGCTGTTCCAAATGCCTGCAGTCCGTGGTGCTTGCAGAAAAATTCTTTTTCTTTGAGAATAATCCCATTGAGCTCATTTTAGATGCTTCTGAGGTACTAAGGCCTGAACAATAAGCCCTGAACCAAAGCTGACCTCTAGATGAACCTTGAAACCAAACACTATATCACACATGCAATGCAATATTTATCTGTTTTTCTGTTTTAACGTGAATATATGTTTTGATGTCAGTTCATAAAGATCTGTTGTAATGCTTGTTGTGTAACATTAACCGATGGTGGATCTTTCTTTATTTAGAGGCATGTTGCAAGGCCATGAGAAATATGTGGTTAAAGCCCAAATTGACAGGGAAACTCCCTTGGTTCCTCCTTGAGCCTGGCCAGGCTTTGGGTGGAATCCAAAAGGAGGATGAAATCCGACGTTTCTGCACTTGAAATTATGTAAGCATATTTATTCAATTATTTAAAAGCTGGACCCCCTTGCAGTGACTTTAGAGATCTCACCTGTGAGTGGAGGCACTGCATAGGACCTCCCAGTTGCTGGGAAAGATTCTCCAAATCCTCGCTGCGACCGGGGCTCCCCAGTGACTGTGAATCTGAATGATGGTAAAATATTGGGGCAGTTGATGATTTATCTTTCTTAATCACTGCAGTTAATCTTATGTAGTAATGATTAGATGCACTACCTTGTTTTGTTTTATTCTTGCTGTATTATTTCACTTATTATTTTGTTGATTTAAACATGAATAAAGATAAACACGCTTCTTTAAGTTGGTGTCTGCGTCCTTTGTGCTGACCCCATCTATTGGCAAAACAGCTTGTTAGGACAAAATCCTATTGTGTTGTATCTAACTTTTCTATTGCTGTGTGGTATGGCATTTATCTGTTATCTTGTTCTTGGTGAGAAGCGTGGTCTATTTCTTGCTTCCCTTCTGACTGACTGTAATTCCCTTGACTAGTGAGGCAGTGTTACGAGCTCTGATTCTGTAGCATGTTTCTTAAAGGACCCTTCCATTGCAAAAGAAAAGGAGGAAGAATAAGGGAAGAAATAAATAAAACACATAGATACAAACCTTGTTGGGAGTGGTGGAGGCAATATGGAGGAGCAAGCCTTCTTGCAGTGCTTCTTGGTAAGAGTACAGGAATGTAAGAATGTTTATTTCAACAGGATTATCTGATCAGGGACCTTGTCAAGTGGGCATAGAAGGGAAATGGGGAAGCAGTAAACAAAATGTAGACACAGTCCTGACAGACAAGTGTAAGGAGAACAGATCAGCTGCCAGAAAAATGCTGGCAGAACCAGGTTTCTCCATGAATAAGAATGCAGACCTGGGAGCTCTGGTTATGGAAGGAAGAAGATGGTGGTGGATCTTTGGCATTTGATAAGGGGTGTGCAGGAACTGGGGAGGACCAAGGAGAAGGATAGGTGGAAGGGGCTGCGGAATAATTGCTAGAGGTGACTTGGAAATTAAATTTATATTAAAGGTACAGCGTTGTTCACACATTAAGGAAAGGTACAGAAGCGGAGTGTGGCTGGTATGCAAGAAATCCATTCCACAGAATTTCCCTAGGCAATATCAAGTTTTGGCAGCATAAGGGGAGTTTGATTTGCTGACTCGAAGAGAAACAGCATAAATGGTAGAGCAGAATGAAGATACTGTGACCATGCTCTGTGGTACCACTGCCAGGATAGGAACTTGATGGTACTACAGAACTGATAAGCCATATATTTGGTACCCTGAACCAACAGACTGTCATTCTTCGAAAAAAATACCATCATTTGGGTGAACTTTACTCATAACTTCTTTAACACAAAAACACATCTCCCTAAAAGCTATTTGACTCCAATGTGTGGTAACTCCTCAGTGAGTTCATGCTCTGAATTTTTTAGTTTATATCTTTAAAAGCAAAGTTAGATAATTTAAAAACCATTTGTAACAAAGTTATGTATTACTGGAGTCCCTCAAGATCATGTTAGGGCCATGAAGATGATCAGAGGGCTGAAGCACTTCTCTTGTGAAAAAAGATTGAATGAGCTGGCTTATTCAGTCTGAACAGGAGAAGGCTGCGGGGACACCTCAGTACGGTCTTCTGCTATTTAAAGGGAGATTATGGACAGGAGGGAAATCAAATTTTTACACGGGTAGATAGTGATATGACAAGGGGGAATGGTTTTAAATTAAAGGAGGGAAGATTTAGAATAGATGTTGGGGGGAAATTTTTCAGTGAGTGAGTGGTGAGGTGCTAGAACAGGTTGTCCAGGGAGGTTGTGGGTGCCCCATTCTGGAGGTGTTCCAGTGCCAAGTTGGATGGGGCCTTGGGTATCTTGATCTAGTACTTGATCTAGCTGTTGACAACCCTGCCTGTGGCAGGGGGGGTTGGAGCCTGGTGATCCTTGATGTCCCTTCCAGTTCATGCCATTCAGTGATCCTATACAGGGTCCACCTGTATAATAGGAAATAGTATAAAAATGGCTTAAGAGGGGGCTGTGTCAGGGAAGACACAATTAGATATTAAGCATGGACTAATTCTGGGAGCAGTGGATGGGTTGAGTCTCTTATTTCTTCCCCATAGAGATGCATACTGGGTAAGATTTTCATACTTGGTCACACTGAGCACTTTCTTGGGGAACTTAAAGATCTCTATAGAGCTGTTTTTATTACCAGATGTGCTTGTGGCCAGGCCATATTACTTACATTCACAGTTAATCTCACATGCTTTGCAGTATCGCTGCAAAGTTTTTTTTGTCAGTTATCACTGACAATCCAAAAAGGCCTGCAATCTCTTGCTTTAATTAACTGCACTGTTCTCTAATCTAGCTGTGAAAGTTCTCATTGGGTGCAGCCGAATTCCTCGAGGTTGGTTATGGAGAGCCCTTTCGGGTGCTGCTGGACAAATGATGCAGAGTGCTATTTGTGACTCCGTTATTGTGATAGCTCATATGTAACCAGACTTGCAGTGCTGAATTGGGCATCACTCAATTGCCTCCAGCCCGCCTGTTAAATAGAGACACGAGGGTGTTTATTTTCTGCCACATTACATAGTCCTTTAATGCAATGGGGCATAAAGAGGGCCAGTCAAGTGCAAACCCTGTCTGGTCAGGATGTCTGTCTGAGCCCAGCCTGTCCTGTCTTCTTAGAAAACTTTTCTTAACTCTCGCTCTCTATCCCTAGCATGTGCACAACGTCAAGAAAATTTCTTGCTCAAATAGGCTTGCTTGATTATCCCAAAGAGACAGTGGAGAGCCCTTATATTTTTCCCCGTGAAGGAAGAAGGGGGCCAGCCACTGAAAGGAAAGCATCTGTTTGGCCTAAGTTGTTCCATGAGAAGGAGTGCTATATAGCCAGAGAGCTCCTTCACCAGTAGGGTGAGTTCCATTCTTCTTTCTGTAAATGACTATTGCTTATCTGTGAATACTTTGCATGATTATCACCAAGAACATTTCAGAAGCAACCATACTTCTTCGTGAGCAGAACAGGGGGGGATCTGTGAATGCAGAATGCCTGTGACTCTGGAGAGTGGGGATGGTTTTTCTTCTGGTGACATTCAGACCTGTCCAGTCAAAGCAGAGGAAAGGGACTTGGCTTTTCTTGCTTAAGTTTTATATAAATTCAATATACAGGTGCTGCCTTCAGCATTTTGTGGTAATTTTTGTAGGGAGCTGTGTCAGTGTTGCTTATGTGTCTCTGGGAAACCTGCAAACAGGAAAGCAGCAGCTGTATTTGATGACAGAGACATGTGGGGGCTCCAGGCTGGGCCCTTACCCTCACAGCTTGAGATACCCCAGACCTGCTGGAGATGGTGATAACTTACAGTATCACTTAAAAAACACCTGCAATGTGGTCTAGGCTAATGATATGATTTGAAGAGGATGGCTCTGACAAGTGACTTGGAAAAGATAACTTCAGCTGCTGCTGAGAAATGTCATCTTGGTGGTGGTGGTTGTTTTCTTAAGGGATAGGGAAATGCTAACAAATTGACTCAGAAGTAACGTCAGATAACACTGAATAAAGTCAGATTACAAGTCCTGATGGATGGAGGAGATAGCACTACATATTCAAAGGGAGACTGGAAGGAAGAATCTGATTCTGTGTGTGTGTGTGTGGAGGAAATGCTGAGTTATGGCCTGAACCAGAGATTGAGCACCTGGTTGGAAGGCAGGGCCAACCTAGAGGAGCTCAGGTACATGCAGTGCATCTGAGGGACCGGAAGGGGTGGAGCCAGGATCTGTCCCTTCCCAGACCTCATTTAAGGGTTGACAGAGGAGTCAAGGGTATCTCTCTGAAGATCCTTGCCTACCTGTGGTCTTCCAGAGATAAGCAGATTTTTTTCCTTTGCTCTTGCATCCACAGCTTTTGCATTTGGGCTTGTCGTGAATTGTTGCAGCCTAGGACTTTGCCACCCTATTATTGCTGTACTTTCCATCACGTAGTAGCATTATGATGTGCTTCATAGGAGTGAAACTAATAAGCCCATTCAAGAACTGTTTTTGTAGTAAGTGTCTGTAATGGCAGCTTGGATTAGGACAATAAAGCAAATAGAAGATGAGATGAAAATAAACTGCTTGTTATGGTGGGATGGTAATCTGCAGAGACAAGTATCTGGTCTTAATGTACTTCAAGCTATTGTAACTACTGTGTCATTAACTATCCGAGATGTTGGTAACATCTAGCAAATTACCTCCTGTATAACTGCTCTGAATCCTTGTTGCAAGAACCTCCTGTGTGTGGAGGCTGCTACAACACCTGAAATAAAGTTAGAATATGAGGAAAATGACAGTGTACATGTACTCTCTCTTTTGGTCACGTATTTACAGCTAGACAGAATGGCTGAATGTGGCTGATTCAGGCTGTCTTGGCAGCAGTGAGTCGTCCAAGGTGTGATGATCAGTTGATGACAGTGACAAATGAAGGTGGAAGGTAAGTGTTCTCTTTACTTATAGAGTGGTTAGAGTGATAGCTTCTGGCTTCCCGGCTCTCAGCGGAGTTGTTCCTGACTTCCAAGCTTTACAAATTTAAATCAGCATAGATAAGAGGTGGCTTGTATCTTGCCTTCAAGGTATACAATGGTATAATCTAACTTCTTGTATCAAGCTGAAAATACTTGCCCCAAGGCTTAGTCTTCAGCCAGAAAATGTTCTTGGACCTTCCCATTCATAAGCAAACAGCTTCTGTCCACGTCCAAAGGAATGCTTTCAAGTGTAAAACTGTCCACAAAGTGTTGCTATTGATCTCACTGTTGATTTTAGGCAGTGGATCCTTAACAGGCTCAGACAATCTTGTGCCTTAAGTACAGTACTGCCAAGCTGCTCTAATCTTGCTCTGGTACTGTATGTCAAGCAAGTACTGAATTCCTGGTAAATGCTTTCATTTGACTGAGAATGGCTGCTGTAAGCTTAGAAGCATAAATGGGGGCATGAAGGTGGTCCTGCAGATTAACTTTATCCTTTCAGTTCTTGGATCTTGTGCTGAACTCTGTCCAGGAGAGTTCCAGTCATGTGAGAAATAGACTCTGTTTTTGCAGCAGAATAATTCTAACACTAAGGTATAGATTTTTGCTGAATTTCAGCAAACCTGTGCAAGGGTTCTTGTTCACAACGAATCACTGAAGCATGGCTTAGTATATGGTGGAGTGAGTTTGCCAAGTAGTTTGGTTGTCAGAACACCTAGCCCAGGTGGGAAGGAATTGAGACTGGCTAAGGGGATAGGGAGGGAGAGTCTGGCATGCATTGATCTGCTGCTCCCCTTTGACAAATGGGGAACTGTGCATGGACCCAGTGTGCCTTGTCCTCCTGTTCCCCTTAAAACATGGGAAACAACAGTTGGGCCTACTATGCATTGTTCTCTTGTTCCCCATTGAAAGATGAAAGAACAACAGGTGGGTGATAAATTGTGTATGGAAAAATATTTTAGCAAACACATTGGGAAGAATGAGAGTGTGACAAGCTCAAGCAGTGAGCAACAGGAGAGGTATCAGCTGCCTCGAGTGAGGGCATTTAGTGGAGTGGGTTTCAGTGATATAGCGCACAGTGTCTCCCTTGCCATAAGGAGGTGTGTGCCCATTACTGCAGTAAAGAACAACTTCTGCTGCTTTGCAAAGATCATTGCCTGATGAGAAACTGAGTGTTTCTTACAGTTAGAAAAAGCTCTTTATAATGAATCAGAACTTGCAGATATTGCGAATGGCTTGATTATGCTGCCTTACTGCTTCACAATATGATACATGGAAAGTGAAAGAATGGAATGACATCCTGTGTTGAATGTATCCAGGAATGGGCAGCAGAACAGGAAAATATTTTACCAAAGCAGAACCAAGTTTCCTTCTGCTGGAATTAAGAGATTAAAGATTTACTTGCAGAAAAAAAACATAAAATAGCCAAGTGGCTCCAGAATGTCAGTGTTATGCCAGAGGGCCTTTAAGAGCTTAACGTAGTGGATGAAATCACAGATAAGGGATATTGTAACAGCACAAACCCCAAGATGGTGAAGTTTCCTCACTTCAGCTGCTAATATATGCTGTGATTGGCTTTATCATGGGTGTCAGTATTTGCTGCGACCTCTGCCCCTCTGGTCACAGCAGTGGCATCTGCTTGGGCACTGCATGTGGCCTTAGCCATGAATTGAGCAGAATGGAAATGAATGTGGCCAACAGCTGAAGTAGGCACATAGGCATTTTCCTGGATTTTTTTTCACAAGGGAAGTTGCCACAGATTTTCCTTGTGTGGGTATGGAAGGAGCTTGCTTGCCATGAGGGGAGGCCAGTGGGTGCACCCAGTTGATGTTGTCAGAGGAGTGAGTGGCTAAGTGATGGATTCAGCCACCTGGGCATTGTCATGGTAATTGGCTGTAACTCAGTCCTATGCAGTATGGATGACTGCAGTGTGCCTAAACCAGGCATTATGTTGAATAATTGCATAAGCAACAATAAGGAGATATCCTTCTTGGGGTGGATCAAGGAGGAACCTCTGTAATATTGAGTGTGAGGGGCCATACCAAGGTTGGAGGGGAGGGGAATTAGTATAATATGATAGGAACCTAAAGGTTGTCATAAAAGTTGTAACAGTATTGTTAAGCTTGCTAGTGTTTGTTGATGGATGGCTCTGCCATGCAACTTGTTTAGATAGGAGAAAGAGCTGTGTCTCTGAACCAAGGAGGTAAGCTCTGCTGAGTCTTTGTACCGGGGAAATAGGAGGACCTGCTTGGAATTGGTCATTAAATATGTAACAAACTTCTGGGAAAACTTGCATTTGTAACATAATTCTGAGAAACTTCTCTATTTATAGTGTAAGTAACGTATATAAACTGAAGATCTTTTTGTGTAAGCTACATATGATAGGAGGATTACCCCCATGCATCCAGTGCTGCTATTAAAGAATGTCTGCTTTCCAACACGCCAACTTGAGTCTTAGATAGTTTTCTGGTTGACCATCTTGCAATATCAGTTGGATTCTGATTGTGAAGGTTGGAGTAAAGTGGAGACCCTGAGGCTCTGTGATAACACCACAAGGTATTTTGGCTTGAAACAACCACATTATACAATTTACTCATAAAAGAAGTGAGAATATTTTATTGACATAATATAAAATAGTGATTTAATAGCAACAAGATTTGAGATGGCTGGCTACACTTGATTATTTACTGCATAGATGGAAGGGTAAACACACATGTAGGAGACCTTCCCTCTGAGTCACAATATTCAGAGTGGACCCTCTTGCTTTCCAAATTCCTTGACTTATAGAACCAAGGAGCCTAGGTGCAGCCAGATCCACCTAGTTCCAGACTTGGACAACGGTTTATGTCTAAGGGACTAAATGTGCACAATCAATCTAAGGTGCAATGTTAGTGAAGTTAATAAAGTCTGAAACAAACCCTCAGTTGTTTACTGAGGGTCTGCGTTGGCAAGATGTTCAGGATCTCCACTCAGGTGTAACCTCAAGAGGCATCCCTACTCGAGGGGAGATCCTGTTAAGCAGCCCAAGAAGCCCTTTGAGCTCTCCTGCATGGCAGTGGCTGCACACTATTTCTGGGGTAAGGTGATTGATTGGCTTAGTCATAGTCTGCTTATCAGACCTGTGCTCAATTGGTTGTCAGCTTTTGAACCAGGTGTCTGCTATCATCAGTTCTTTCAGCCTCCTCCAGCTGGATGCAGATCTGTGGTCGTTATCATTACTGTTGCTTGCTACCAGGTTGAGGTAGGGGGTTAAGGAAGGGAGAGCACACTGTCACACAAGGATGGAGACTTGATGATACTATGGAACTGGTAAACTGCTGCCTTGTTGCCCTGAGCCATCGGTTTTCTGGTTCTCTGTCAGAAACATTCTCTGAGTAAACTTTACAAACTAGAGGTGTGTTTGTCTAGAGTCACTCAAGCGCCACTTGAAAGAAAGAAAATAGTATAATATAGTATAAGAGGAGAAATGGGAGGGAAGGTATCTTTACTGACTTCTGTGATCAGTTATTGGGTTGAGCCTCTTTCCCTTCTCATAATTGCACTGGGAAAGACTTGTGCATGCAGTTACACCAAGTGCTTCCCTTGGAAACTTCAAATCTCTATAGAGTTATTCCATTGTTTAACACGTTTGTGATCAGCGGTATTACTCACATTATTGCTATTTACACATGCTCTGCAGGTGGTGTATTTATCATCTACAGTTCAGAAGAGTTTTGTTTCTGAAACTTCTTTTTCTACAGCATGTGACTACCTCTCAAATTTCTCCTGGCACATCCTGCCTCCAGGGGGACTGTGTGGTGTTCTTACTACTCCGAAATAGCTTCAAGGCTTCTAACGTGGATGTTAGTGGAAATCTTATCAGTTACAGACAAAATGACCTGCTAGACTTGAGCTAATCCTTTTTGTTGGGATGACAACATTGGTCTTCAGCTATGTTGAAATAGAGCTCAGGATTTCTAAAACAAATAGGCAGGGTAACTTTCTCTTCATGTTTTATTTATTACTTCCTGTATTCAAAGTAGCAGAGGAAATGGAAGAGCTGAGGTAGTGGGCTAGAGGATGCAGGACTTAAAAGGTTAATAGCATCGCTTAGTTTAGCTCAAGGAAATGCAATCAAAGCCCCTAAAGGGAAGTTTTCTCCAGTCAGCAGAAAAGGGACCAGTGAGAGAACAGTGGAAAAGGGAACAAGCATGACAAGGAGTTGCAGGGGCATGCAAGATAGGGGAAGTGTTCTTATCTGGGACAAAGGTCAGAACGACATAGCAATGAGGACTACTGACTTCATCCAAGAACGACCACCAGGTGGGGAGGAAGATGTCGAGCCTTCATCCAACAACCACCAGAGGAGGCTACCGCGCATCTGCCAGGGGGAGGAACAATATGTAAATGATCCCTTGGGAAAAAAAATATGCAAATGAGTTCTAGGAAATCTGATGAATATTTATGAGATTGGCTCTTAAATATGTAATGCATCTGCTTGCGGGAGTGCAAGTTGGGAGAAGCAATTCCCCTTGCACCCAGCGCGTGTGCAGTGCTGAAATAAACATACCTGCTTTGTAACCTTCTGTGGGTTATGGAGTCTTATTCCGCAAATCAGAGCTACTTCCTTTCATAAACAATCTGGCATCCACGAGCAGAGCAAGCTTCTGAAACAATTAGGGCTGCTCACAGCTTAAGCTAAAATTTAATACTCAGGCGTGTGAAGGCTTGAGTAAGTCCAGTAACCAAGCCATGTCTGCTCTTCTGGGCTCTGTACTCAAAGCTTAAGAGGTCTGTTTGTTAGCGTGAAGAGCTGCCTTCTGATCCTGTGTGTATAATGTGAGGGAAGTGTTGGGATGCCTTGGTTACAGCATGGTGGACATCATGAAACGTAACACATCTACTTTCTTTAGTAGTAGATTTAGGCAACAGCTACTACTATAAATTACTCTGTTGCAGAGTAGTTGATAGGAAAGTAACATTCTATGCCAAGTACCTTTATCTGTAATCTTACTGATTGTTGTTATGGACTTGCATAATTTTGTCTTGAAGTAGTTGATTAATTGTTATTAGAAAGCTTGATAAACTATCTTGTATTGTTCCTCTGAAGTAGCTCCAGGTTACATTGCAGAAGCAACTGCTGTCAAGCAGGGAGTGCCCTATTTGAAGGATTCCAGTGACTCGTCTTCCTTGCAACCCACCAAGTGAGATGGGACATCTGCTCTAGCGATGCCCTTACCATTTAGCCAAAATAGGTGCATTGATGTTAAGTTAGCAGTTTAGTTACTGCCACATCTGATTATAGAAATAGTAAATATTTGCTCTGGTTTGGCAATTCAGTTACTGGTCTTTCTTGGCACAGAAGTTCCCATGCTGTGATTCTGGGGCCTCTTGCTGCCTTTGTGTTAACTTAGTGATGTGTGAGATTTTTCAAAGGTCTTACATGTCATCAAACTACTACGTGCTTTCCCTGCATTTTCTCCGTTTAGGTGTTTTCTGGCTCCAGTTTGCAGGGCTACAGACTTCAAGTTATAATGTTCATCAAATGAAGTATTAAATCTTGGAATATCTTACTTGATTCAGTAGATCAAAACAATAACCTTTTTTGTGTGTGTGTGTGTGTGCTTTAGGCTTCATTTACGAGAACTACTCTGAATGAAATACCTTGTTTTATTAGTTTGTGCCACAATGTCAGAGGTGGATGTTGATGGGATGGTGTTAGACCCCACCAACATCCTGTTGCATTTTGTAGTCTTGTGACTGATGGCAGCAGAGGGATGGTGTGTGACAAAATTGTGTCTGATGTGCAAGTGCATATGACGCAAAGGAATGTCATTGAATTCCTCCATGCAAAAAAAGTTGCACCTATTGACGCTTGTTGACACTTGTTAAGTGTTTCTGGAGACCAAACAGTGGATGTGAGTGCAGTGAGATGGTGGATGGTTGTTTCAGCAGTGGTGACAGTGATAGTGGGTCACCTCCTCTGGTGCAGGTATTGACCAGTCAGGCATGCAGGCTCCTGTTCACGGCTGATGAAAATGCAGAACTAATGGTGGTGACTGTATTGAAAAGTAGTGTGTTAGAGGAAATTCTCAGCTACATCAAATAGTGTTATTGTGGCTATTGTAGTTTTAATGGCAGTAAATAGGAGGCATTACTTTTGGAGTGATCTAAGTGTTTTTGGCTAGTGTTTTTTCCTAGGGAAGGATCTCCTAAGAATAAACAATAAGGAAAATTGCCAGTGGAAACTGAAATTTTTTTCCCTTTTTAAACCATAAATAAATTTAGACAGTGTGTAAACTAAATTTAATAGCAAACCAAAGGAAACAGATTTCCAGTCTGAGTGTATT
Source organism: Tetrao urogallus (assembly GCF_951394365.1). Lineage (NCBI taxonomy): Eukaryota > Metazoa > Chordata > Aves > Galliformes > Phasianidae > Tetrao > Tetrao urogallus. The sequence continues at coordinate 135,164,674 of NC_136813.1, forward strand.
CTTTTTCCTCTTGAACATTTAAACTTTAGTATAGAAACTCATTCCAATTCAACTTGGGAATTTGGGCCAACTATATAGAAAACTCTCAGATCTCTCTGCAAGTGGAATGTGAGTTTTCCATGAAGAGTGATTTGGGGACATTGGTTAATGTGGAGGCCAAAGGCACAGTTCGGACTGAAAGATAAGTCTATGTGCAGGTACTTCAGTTGCATAACAGGGAATTTAATGAAGACATGTTGCTGTTACTCCTCTGTCCAGTGAGAATCTCTCCATTTCCTTTCTTTGTACCTTCACTGGAAAACTGGCGTGAACCCATGTGTAATATTTGCTGATGATTTTGGGGGCTTGGGGTTCAGAAGAGAATATAGGAAGTGAATTGATGCAAGCACATTTGAGTAGACTTCTCTTTGTCTTCTGGAGTCTTGTTCTGATATAGATCTTAACAGACATTTTTCCTAAGGCACATACTTTCTGCCAGATACCACTTTAAATGGCATGTTTGGATATATTAAATTTACGTAATATTTTTAAGTTGTGGTCTGTTGTGGACTGAATGTTGTCATAATCCATCTAGCGAACATGAACTAAGGCAGTATTACTCATCTTGGTCTTGGCAGTGACAAGAACTCTTTACTAGGTTGTGCATTGCGTGTAGTCAGTTTCTCCAGTTTCCTGCTCAGTGATGCCTTATTTTTGTTCACGCATCTGAATCGTGCTTGTTGTATTAAACAGCTTCAGCAGTATTCAAAGAAGTGGTTATTTATTGTGTGATTATTTATCAGGAAATGTCCAGTTGGATGTTGTTGATCTGTAATCTTAGCTTGAGTACAGAAGCCTGTATTTTCACCTGAGCTGCATACCTTAGTGTAAACATTGCTTTAATACTGCTGATAATCTTGAAGGATTTGTGCTGTTATAGTGTTTTTGTTTATTTCTTCTCATAAGCAGCTTTGTTTTCCAGTTTCATTTTGTACTGATGCCTTCTGAGAACACGAAGTAAATGAGTGAAGAGCTTACAGCTATCTTTAAATCTTGAAAATAACACTTGGGTAGTTCAACTAGACAGTTCTTAACTTTCTGGCTTTTATAGACTGCATCTGGCTTGTGCTTCAGTTCTAAGATTGAAACTGGGAAAGACTTTTCAATCTCAGAGCCATGAAAAGAAAAAGTAGGGATAATGGTTGGCCTCAGGGAAATTGTGCGAAATGTTTTCTGGAGAAATTAAGTCTAATACTCAGTGTTCTTGCCAGTGAGTTGCCTTTTTTTTTTTTTTTTTTTTTTGAGAGAGAGAGAGAGAGAGTGTTTTTCTTTTGCTTTGGAGGTATTAGCTCTGACAGATTTGAATTTGTCATTCAGAGGTAACAGCTGTACCCAGATGGGCTTATTGATTATCATTATACGAGGACTGCTGTGAAAGTAATGCCTCGTTTTATTGTTCTGCCCCACCATGTCAGGTTGATGTTGGTGGTATGGCAGAAGAGGTTGAACTTTCCCACCAGTATCCTGTTAGGTTTTTTTGCCATGTGAGAAATGGCAGCAGAGGAGCAGGCTGACATGGAAGTGCAGCTGAAACAAAGGTGTGCCATTGAATTCCTTCGTGTGGAGAAAAAATTGTGCCCACTGACATTCATCAGTGCTTGCCGAACATTTCTGGAGATTAAACAGTGGATGTGAGTGCAGTGAAGAGTGGTGTGCTTCAGCAGTGGTGACAGCAAGAGTTTATCATCTCCACTGGTGTAGATTTCTGCAAGCATGGCATGCAGGTCTTGTACGTTGTCAGAAATGGATTGCTAATGGTGGTGACTGTTGAAAAGTAGTGTTTTGTAGTGTAGAATTTTCTCTATTAAATACTGTTATTGTGCTCTTTATATCTGCTGTAGTTTCCATGGAAATAAATCTGAAAAAAAAAAACCTCTGAAAGCTACCTCCTATGTAAAATGAGGAGTTAGAATGCATCCTGTCACCTCCTGAATGCCTACTCGGCAACAGGAGTGATGATGTCTTGCTCACGCTTCATGCCTTCAAGCTTACTAGGTGAATGACTTCTTGAATTGAGGCTGTTTTCCTTGTAGGCACGTGTGCTGTCAACAAGTGTTATAACTTGTATTTCTCCAATTAGTGCTGACCGCAGCATCAGAGAAGAGAAAATGACATGTACAATGAAAACAAGCAGGGTACATTCTTACAAGAGATCTTTAATGAACCCATATCCATTTTCTCTTTTCTTTTGTCACATTTGAAAGAATAATTGAAGCTCGGTCTTGTATAGAAACTGACCAGTATTATATTCTGCAGGATCCTCTCCTCTTAAGCATTGCTTAGTGCATCTGCATGAGATGATACAATATTTTTCCCATCAGATTTCAGTGTAAATATAGGAATATAGTATTACATTTTTAATTCCATTATTCAACCTTTCAGAATAATCTGAGGGTTTTTTTTTTTTCATTAAACAATCAATACAATTGTTAACTGCTGCTCTGTCTCCTGTAACTTAACTGTGCTCTGGGAAATTATCTCTGCAGCTTGGCATTAATAATGCTGATGTCCACAGCATGTTCCAGTGGAGTTTCTATTCTGTGTAGCAACTTAAGTTGAACGGTTCTGTTTGTTATGGATTTTAAATTCCTTCTTGGTAAGTTGATGTAGGTCTTGATAGAAAGATTAAAGTTTTGTTCTTGTTTTTAGAATTTCAACTGTGGACTTAAGAAAAGGAAATCAAGAAAAGATGGACTGGAATGTAAGACCACTCCAGAATGCAGATGCGCAGAATAACCTGCAAAGTCAAGAATCCTGTTACACTCAAATGCTTTCTAATGCACAAGCTTTTCCTCAAACAAATGCACTTTCTTCTGAAAATGCATGCAATTATGTGGGAAATAACCAAGTGTATCTACCAACTGTTAATGCTGCTTTACCAGGAACATCTGTAGCCATAAAAAGTTTTCTTACCTCGGAATACTCAGTCAATCAGTCTCCACCATCCTATGTACCACCTGCACCGACACTTCCCAATCAGACATCACGTGCACAGGGGGAGATGACTCAGAACTCTTGGCAAAACTCTGGTAGGCTTATTTCTTCCCACAGAAAGCTTCCTCTCCTGTCTTCTCAAATGAGCGGTGGAAACAGCGTGCCAAATGTGTTTCGAGGACCTCATTATGCCACCTCAAACAGTTATGCTGTTTGTTCACAAACGTCACAGCAGCGTTCTCTGAGAACTATGTTGCATCAAAGTAACCGTGAATGCATTAGTTCTTCAAAGTTGGGGTGCGTCCCACAGTATAACACAAACACCTCTGCTTCTTCTCAAAGCATTTCTGTACCTGTCAATCAGTCACCCGGTCAATATCTCCATTCCCAGAATAACTGTTTATCTTTTGGTACATCTGGGCAACGTGTCCAAAACCAAATACATAATTCCGGTAATCAGATTCAGTTTTCACAGTCACTGAGTCAAAATACTGCCACAAATGTACAGTTGCCACAATATGTTCCAAGTCAGATGGGATCAGGAGCACCCAGTGGATGTTCTGCATCATCTCTGTTGCCTGCCAACTATGAATCAAAAACTGTAGCACAGCCTTTGCTAGGTGCACAGCAGGCAGTACACAGTGTGTTTAATAAATACCCTCTCCAGAGCTGCCCGTCAGACAAAAAAAATCCTTCTGGTTTTAACAGTGTTCAGCAATATTCACTGAAACATCAACTGGCAGAAGTCAGTCAAGGGGTTAGGAATGGCTGTAATTCAAGTGGAAATGTGACAGTAAACCAGCTCTTTAGTGACAAGTCTGCACCCCCCACCGACATCTCCTCAGAATTTTATGATATTATGCAAGGAGCAGTACCTTTTTCTTCAACGGATGCTTCGCAGCCACTGTGTGATCCTGTTTCAGTTCAAGAAAGGCAGACTACTAGTTCAGTGAATGTGCCTGCTAATTCTCAAACTTCTTCAGCAAGAGAGGATAAAAGAAAAATGACAGGTGACAATCTAGCTTGGGAAACTCAAAAACTGCAAGTTATTAAAAGAAAATGTGCTCTGCTTGAAAGGATGCACCAGTATAGAAGAAAATTTTTGAGTTCAAAATGTGACAAAAGCACTTCTACGCTTCCTCCAAGTTACGAAAATGCGCTCTCTAATCGTCTTCCTCAGATGCCCAAGCAAAGTGTAGTATCTTCCCTATCACAGGCAGTGAGGACAGACAGTCAGCAGCACTCTATTTTTGGATCTTCTCCTGAAGAAAGAAATGACAAAAACATAACTGGTGTTGACAACAGAAGGTTAGAAGGGACTCACGGTAATCATCAGGTAGAGCAGGGAAGCCTTTCGTCAGGGCCCCTTCCCATTCCTTCCCACAGTGAACTTACAGCTCTATTAAATAATCCAGAGAATTCTCCCATCTTGGAACAGAAGAATGCCTTGGCCTCTTCTCAGAAAACGCTGACATCCTTGAACGATGCTTCATGTCACAGTCAACCAAATAGCTCTAGCAGAGATGCAACGAGTGTGGAAAGTTATCCTGAGAACTCAGCATTTCTTCAGTTCGTATTGAGCAGCACAAATATGTTAAAAGAGAAGAAAGCTGGCACTATTGCTGATAACATACTGACTAATCTCCTTTCTAATGAAAAACAGCAGGTAGATTCAACAGGCGTGGGTGGGAGCTTATTAAAAGACACTAGTGAGAAAGGTGATTTGGTATCTACGGTCCACACACACACTACTGTATCAGGAATGATGGAATCTAATGCAAATAAATTCAATGGTGATGTAGCTCAGAAAAAAATGCAGTTTACTGAAAATCCATGTTTTAAACAGAAAAGTGGTAATTATTCTCTAGAGGAGCTAACTGCATGCCTGGGCTTATGGAAGAAACAAGGTTCAGAACCTATGAGTGTTCAAAATAGCCAGTCAAATGAAAACATTGCAGCAAATCAGATCTCATCATTACCTCACAGCCAAAACACAACAAATAAGAGAGAACAAGGTAATCTTCTGGTTAGCACAGATGTAACAGTCTTGCCTTTAACAACCACTTCCATAGGACAAAAACATGACATGTTAAGTTGCAATTTGATAAAAGGTTTAGAACTCCAAATTGCAGTTGTCTCTCCTTTGGTGCTTTCTAATGAGAGAGCTCAGAGTGAACAGGTAAACAAGTGTCCAACATCTGCAGATAAAACCTATCCAGTGATTGACACGGGAAGCATACACAGCATGCAAGAAGAGGGAAAAAATGTGGTAAATACAGATAAAGGAACAATAGAAAGTGTTTCTTCATCATCTGATGACTGCATTCTGATACAGACGGACGACCCGTGTTTACAACAGACCAAATCAGCTGATGGAAAGAGAATAGTAGAAAACAGTATGAATGCAAATGATTCATGTGGTGAAAACAAAAGGAAACTCAGTCAAGCCATGAGAGATGCTGAAGAAAATCTACAGAACAAACTTCTTCCTGAATCGGGTCAGAGTTTTCCTAGTAAAATGTTCCAAGAATATATAAAAGACCATGATGGCAAGAAAGCAGTGCTAGGGACACAAAATAATACTCCCTCAGCTGTGATAGAAGAACAGATGTTCCATATTGCTAGCGTATGTTCCCTTGTTGAAGGTGATAAATCATATAATCCGCAAATAGCGAGCATGTTCAGCTCAGTCCCTCAGACACGTGCACTGAACAGTGGTGCCCCATCAGAAGAAAATGCGTCTGACCCAAGGCAAAAGGAGCAGCTGATGAAATTGAATAAAAATGACCTGAGGGAGAACACTCCGCAGCGAGAGACCTTGCTGCAAAAGGCACTGCGAGAATCATCATGCTACATTAGTGAAGTAGATGAGATTTTCAATAGTGCTATAACTAGCCATTCTAAGAAAGAAAGCAGTGGCAAGCTTGCTAGCACAGTTTCTACCTCAGAGCAAAAAAAGCCAGTAAATACATTTTTCAAGTATCCTGAAAATGACTTGGGAATTCTTGCTAGTATAAACCAGGAGTTAGCTAGAAATTCACTGGATTCCTTGGTAAGCGTTACTGCTGAAACAAATGCATTCACTGTTACAACATGCAGCAGAAAAGAAAATGTCACATCCTCTAAAAAGAGCGCAGAAGAACTACACGTTTTTGGAGCAGAACCCATTACGTATCTAGATAATCAGCTTACTGAACTTATGAAAGAGTTTCCATTTGGCATTGAAGGGGCTGATATTCTGACAAAAGAACCAGCAAGAAACAATTCTGTGGCTGAGCAGAGGGAGAATCAAGCTCAAAAAGAGGCTCATGTTCCTGCCAAAAAAGCTGATTCAAAGAATCCAGTAGATCAGCTACAAATTGCACAGTTAAACTCTGGTCAGGTGCAGGAGTTACTTCCTGAAAAGAAGCCATGTTCCTCTACTGAAAACAGTGGAGTACTGAGTCAACAGTCTGAAAAGTCTTCAACCCATGAGGGCAGCCTTGAATGCAGTGTTCAGCCCAGTCAAAGTCTATGTAAGGAGAAAGAAAACCCACAATCCCCTTCCAGCTCCGGAAATAAAGAGGTTTGTAGTTTAACGGGTTGTCTGTCTGTGTCGGGTGAAATGTCACAGAGCTCCTGTAAACGTAGAACTTCTGTTTCAGATAAAAATGCCGAGCAACTTTCAGAAGCTGAAAACACTAACTCTGCAGGAAGACAAGAAAGCAACAGTAATTCTGATGCCATAATGAAGAACAACAGTGTGGTAGAAAACCCACCAACTTGTGAAAATGTTCAGAATAGCATTCAGAAGAATAAAAAAGATGTATGCAAATACACCTCTGTAACAAATGAAAAATCCAAGATGAACAACGAACACAAACCACTTTCACCACAACTGGAAAAAATTGGGCCACTTAATTCCTCTGCAAAACAAGATGTTAATCGTTCAAAAAGCAGTAATTTGAAGGAAGAGATGCAAGAGTCTAGAAGAACTCCATCGTCAAAGAAAGAGTTTCATTGTGACAAAAAAGGTCATCATAAAGTTTCAGAAGGGGAGTTGTCAGAGAAAGCTGGTTGTAAAGATACAGATAATGCGATGAAGTCATCAGAAAAGAAGGAGAGAATTTTCAAAATGAAGTCCCTTTCAAAAGATAAAACCAGAACAGATTTGGCCGTGAAATCTCAAAGAGACCTTCATAAATGTACAAAGTCAGAGAATGTTGCAGTTAAGCACAGTGAAGACTATAAAGGACAAAAAAGAAAAATCTGTGACAAGAACGTGGGTAAAGAACAGAACTGCAAGAAACGAAATGTAGGAGTTAATACTGAAGGGAAAGCAAAGTTATCTCCAGAAATAAAACGTGAAAAGCTGAATAATTATCAGGCAGAAGCTATGGAGTTCCCAAACTTTGGCATTAGAGACTTAAAGTCAAGCAACTATACATTTTCTCAGCATAAATCTGTAAAAGCTCATCCGCCACAGGAGGAGTCATACAAACGAATGAGGAAGGACAATATGATTGGAAAAACAAGCTCTAAAAAAACAAAGGTGGAAGATGAAAGTCTGAAACAGTCTGAAACAAAGAACTCCAAGCGGCATTCGTATGATCACAAGATAAATACCGACAAGACTAAAAAGCTGAGTGGGGAAAATGTCTGGAAATCTAAGAATTCATTAGCAGATCGCTCTGTGCTTAAACTACAGAGAAGAAGGGGTCTATCTACCATCTCCAAAAACCACCTTTCTAACAAAGAGAGACATCTTGATGGTCAAAACAAAGACAAGTGTTCCGAGAAAATGTTTTCTGATAAAAACTTGCTATATTTAAACAGAAGAACAAACAGATTAAAACTACATCTTCAAAAGGAACCGAAAAAGCACTACCTAAATAGAGTTGCATTTAAACGTACTGCTCAGGAACGCATCTTTCTGACAAAGTTGGAGACATCACCTGTCAGGCCTGTCTTGCATGTAAAGTCCAAAGTATCACAACGTAGTCTAGATTCAAAAAGAGATGCTTCTCTCTCTGAAAATGAGAAACCAGGGAAACGGCAAGTGCTTGAATTTAAGCTGTGTCCAGAGATACTGTTCAGAAATTCAGCCACTGATGATGAAAGCTTAGCTGCAAAGAATTTTCTGGAAAAAGAGAAAACTACTGTGGAAGGTATGATGAATATGCACCTCTTTTCCACTTCAAAAGGAATATATGTTTGTAGTTCAGATTAGGTTGAGAATCATGAGGGTTTTTTTGACTGCTGCAGCATTTTCTTAGTCTTTGTAACTACTACCATATTTGCTATAAGTTGTCTTCCTCCTCCTACCTATCCCAATCTTTATGCATTTTAAGCAGTGCATAACATGTGAGTCATATATATGTCTAACATGGAATTTGATTATAAACAAATAAAAACAAATCTCAGTTTGTACTTAGCAACTCTTGCAGCCATCTTTGTGCCCAAAGAAAATTTCCTTTTGCATGTGTAGTACATATGTTATAGCCTAATACTGAGTAGAGACCAATGTTTGTCAAAAAGGAACTTCAACAAAAAACCTTCTTAATTTTCTTCGTAGGTGTCAAGAGTAAAAAAGAAGATTGGTTAAAATACGATTCAGTGAAGCAAAAAAAGTTGAAGGAGATCTTTACAGGTGAACTGGCTTTTGATTGTTGATTTTGAAATAAAAGTTGAATGCTCTCTGCTTGGTTTTAAGTGTTCCTTTAGAACAGCCATTTGTAATGAACTATTTCCATCGATTCCTTAGTAACTCTGCCACCAAAATGGGTGCTGTTGAGTAGACATCCAAGTTTCAAAGACTTGTGGAAATCTTCATTGTCACGAGAACACGTTGCTGGAGATAGTAGAATTTTCTAGCGTACATGTGTGCACTTGAGTCATAGGTAGCATTGGTGATGAGATTTATCTAGAGCTGTAAATTGTAGGCAAAACCCAAGCTGGCTGTTGGCATCTTTTGCTTTACCCTGCTTCTCTCCCTGTCTTTCAGCTGAGGACTGTATTCCACTTGATACAGCCATAGAAATACTGGAAGGAGATGACAAGGCTCTTCACATTCCGATGAAAGACTCCAAACAGATGTTTCAAACCTACAGGAAAATGTATCTGGAAAAAAAGATGGAAAAGCCTGGATAACACTCCTGTATCATACATCACACTTGATACCACTGGGAAAAAAATGCTGACATTAGAATTCTTTTTCCGGTTTACTTCATATTTTTGCATAAGTGTTCGTATTTGTTCAGCAAGTTATCAGCAAGTTATTATTGCAAGTGGGAGTTTATTTCATGTGTATTTATTGCACAATTAGGCTTTGGTGCTGAAAATGTCATTGTCAAATGTTGTACATCTTTTTGGCATATTTGACTTTTTTTTTAAATACAGGAGATAGCAGAATCTTGGGAAAAAAAAAAAAAAGAAAAATTAAAAAAAGACCCTCAAAGTCATTTAAGTAATCATGATCTGTTTTCTTTTCTGATTTTGGAAAAATTCAACTTCTGATACTTTCCATTGCTGGCAGTGGAAAAATAGTTCTACTAGAAAGGGATTACAAGGATTCTCAGGCATTACATGTTTATTTTCTATTTATGCTAGTTTGATTTTTGTTCATCTAGCAAGGCTTTCAGTTATTTGTAGAAATTTTTTTTTGGTAAACTTGGAATACAGATACAAAACCCTTAAGCATGAAGGTAAGGAAGTACCGTGAAGTGTTTATGCTGCTACTCGGTTTTCTTAAATATATTTTTGTAGAAATTGTAGAAGTTGAACTCTGAATTCTTCATCTGGATGCAGTGCTGTAAGCTCACAGCTCGCTGAAGAATCTTCCCTACTTCCTTGCCTCTCTTTCTGCTTTCTTTATACGTGAACAAAAAGTACAGCGGTTGAAGTGCATGGAGTTTAAATTCACTTCTGTCTGACTGTGATGCTCATTTTGACCAGACTGTAATTAATTCTTTGTTTATAAAGTATTAGCTGATGTTTGACTAAGGATTCACTGTGACATAAGAATTATATTTGTTGTTGGATGTCTTTTTTTAAGTGCCTTTTCAGTGTTGTTCACAATTTTGAATTGTATTCTTTTTTTTTTTATTTTAGAATTGTTCTAATTCTTTTTATCTGTTTAAGCCTTTGTACTGAAAGTAAAAATGCTATAGATATTTTACTGACTGACTTTTTAATACTTGAAATAAACTTTCAAAGGCTATGCCTAGTCTTTTTTTTAGTTTAAGAAGTATATAGTTATATTTCTTACAGTTATCTAAATTAGCACTGTAGGTAATCTTGTAGATCAAACACAGCTTTAAAGTAAGTTTCATATCTTCCTCCTTTGAAAGGTTTCATAGTTAGAAACGAGAGCTGGACTTGAGTCCAAGCTTTTTGAATCAAAGAAACTAAGAGAATGTACTTAGATTTCAGAAAACAGAAGAATATTTTTCTGTTCAGTATTTTTTTCTTCCTTTTCTGTTCTGTTTTGAATTAGCATGTCAGTACCTAAAGAGCCTTCAGTGTTACTTCAGTCATGAAGAGGCATGCTTGTAGGGATCTTGGGTATAATAATCCAGCAGAGCATGAACTGGGAAAAACAAACAAACAAAAAATACCTAAAGCAGCTCACTTGCTGTTTCTTCTGGTCCTTATACTGGTGGCTTAAGCCATGGTAATAAAGCAAGTCCTTGATCTCAGTCAAGCAAGATGTTGAAATCCACTTAGATATGGCCACTATGAAAAAAAACCAGTGCTCTGTTGTTTGAAGAAGATTGACACATGTGAACATGAGGGCATTCAACTTGCACTGAAAATACCCATTATGAATGTAATGTGTGGCTGTTGTCATATGTTTCCTGTATCTGAAAGAACATGTAATATGCATATCAGCAGTGGGGCTGCGTTGTGCAGATCATAGATTCTGTTATGTCTCTGGGAACACCAATAGACTTTGAGGGTCCTGCTTGTCCTTCTGTGAGCATCCACACACCTGCTTGTGTGTCCAGGAATTCATGTAAGCTCCAGCCTGAGCCTTCAGTCCTTGCCTAAGTGATGTCCAGGAAGTACCCACCTCTAAGTCTCTTTTAGCCCATGCCTGGACATGGAAACTGCCCAGTGATCCACACTCTGACCCTTGACCTGTATTCCTGTGTGGACTCAGACATATGTTCTTACACTGAAGCTCCTGTCAATCACTGGAGTATGTTTGACCCGTGATCTCCTTCACTGAGTCTGAACCTGGCCTGTGAATTGAGTTCATGGCTTTACCTTAGCCTTCCATCATCACAAGCTTGTCTGATGACCTGGCTTCACCTTGTTTGCCATCCCTGGCCTGTCTTGCTTGCCTTGCTTGGCTATTGGGGGAAGAGTGAGACTTCTGCCTTGCCAGTCATGGTTACTCACTTGGTTCTTAAGGAGCAGCTGATGCTTGTTGAGCCCTAGCAGATAAAGAACTGTAAGATGTGTGTGGGCAACATCCTAACCTGTTGGTATCTGTCTTCACTTCCCACTCCCTTTTAGGAAACTCAGTGTCAGTAGGCAGGGCTGCCAGTTCCACCATTCTTGCCTTTGTGCAGTAATTATTGACTTTGAAGATCACTGTTCAAGACATGGTGGTCTACAGTCTGGGAACCATTTTAGGCAGAAGAGTGTCAAGAGGGGCTCCCCTAAAAAGATAGGCAGTGAAAGGAAGAACAGTGAAAATGTGATCCTGCTGCTCAGTGTGCAGTGGGCCTAGTGATGAAGGACTTGGGAAATACCTGCAGTTTTTCTGTCTTGACTGTCAGATCTGTTGTCAGATCTCTCTCATCGCTGAGCCTGTGCAGAGCCTAGTCTGCAGGAGTGAAGAGCTACCTGTTAAAGGAAAACAGACCGCTCAAGCCCATTGTTTGTGCACATGTCCATGAAACAAGATGGGATACGCCCAAGGGTGATGGGATATCGGCCTAATACCATTGCTGGGTGGTTCTCTGTTACCTTGTATGGCTTGTGACAACTTTGCTGGAGGGAGGTTCCTGATAGTAGAACAAAGCAAGGGACCTGTGTTACCTGCGTGTTACCCGTTTTCAAAGACAAGAAGGTGATCCAGGGAACTGCGGGAGCTTGGTCAGCATGACCTGTTTATTTGGAAGACTATAGGACTATCCTTGATGCCACAACTACCTCAGCATGGTAAGGATAAAGGTATTTGCAATAGTCAACATGTATTCACAAAGGGTAGATCACTCCTGACCAACCCATTGGTCTCCTATGATGGTACGAATTATTCTATGGGTAAGGGAAATGTAGAAAAATGTTTAACGAGTGCTTCTTGACTTGGTTTCTCATTGTATTCTTGGAGCCAAGTTGAAAGGTGATTTGGAGAAGTGGCCTGCATAGTGGCTGGAGGATTAGCTCAACGTTTGGCTCAGAGAGATAGTCTGTGATTAGTGCCACAGAGTCCAGCTGGCTGCTGATTATTACTGGCACTACTTAGCAATTGATACGGAGGCTGTAATTGCTCACCGCTTTCGTTAATGATTTGGAAAGCAGAATGTAACAAATCTTTGCAGGTTTACATGGAGAAATGGAGTTCTCAGGAGCCTCAAGAAGAACTGGCGGTGGAAGCTCAGGATTCCTCTCACTTCTAACAGGGGAAGCCATAGATATTTACAAGATCTGGCTTCTGATGGTGTAACGAGGTAGAAGCATGTAAGTTAGGCCTATTGAGGTACAGGCATTGGCTTGCTGAGGTACACAGCCATACAAAAACAGGCAAGGAAAAGACTACCAGGCTTGTCAGAGGCTGCAAACTGCTTGTTGGCAGTTGATGTTCTGCTAGTAGTGTGTATATATGTACAGACTGAGAGCATAACTGAAGAGCAGCCCTGCTGAGAGGGACTTAGAGGTCCTGGAAGATGAAAAACTTAACATGAGGCTGCAGTGTGCACTCACAGCCTGGAAGGCCAACAGTAACCTGGTCTGCATCACCTGAGGGGTGGCCAGCAGGGAGAGGGAGGGGATTGTTCCTCTCAGCTCTGCCCTCATGAGGCCCCATCTGCAGTACTGCGCGCAGGCCTGGAGTGCCAGCACACAGGAAAGCCACGAGTGAGGTGCATTTGCAGTGGAAGTTTACTGTTGGTGTCCAAGGTAAGTCACATTTCACTCTTTCTCTCACATTCCTCAGAAAAATTAAACAATTTAACAGTGGGAAACCATATGACTGAAGAGATTACCCTGTGGGACTTTAGTATCTAACACAATATTTTACAGGGGTCCTTGCAGGTGTTTAAGAGGTGTTGCTGAGGATATTAATGATCTGCTTGGCAGACCACTGGCACATAGAGCTGGACAAAAGGCCCAGTCAACTGTAGGCTAATATGTGGAAGTGCGCAAACTTTCTTATCTAGAGTGGGAGTGAATCACGAAGCAGGTTCCAAGGCGGGGCCTGTGAGCCGTAGGGCTCTCCCTGTGGCTGGTGTGCAATGGGCATCTCGTTGTGTTGTTACTGCTGTCAGACATCCACACCAGTGTCTGCATCCATAAAGCCTGAAGTTTGCAATGAGCTTGGAGGTTTATCCCTTCAGTTCTCTATCTCGTCTAACACTTCCTGCTGACAAAAGGAGGTCTGGGCTTTTAATTGGCGTGCTCAGAGAGATCAAAAAGGTGATTGTAAATCAGACTTACAAAGCAAATGAAACTGTTAATTTATTGCAAGAGTCAAAATGCTCATGGTATTCTCACTACAGGACTCACCATACACTTTTTATCATCCTTTGCCTGATCTGCCATTGGAAAATGTCATGCTTATACAATTTTACACTTACATACAAAGCATGCATACAGTGGAGCAAAATTATAAGTCCATAGACATTTCTTAGCAGTGCGTGTCTTATTGCATTTGTACATTCTATTCATGTAACTTTGACTTGTCCAATTTGTTAGTGTTTTAAAAACTCAAATAACACTGGCAACCATAATGGACGTGGGTGATAGAACATTGTACTGAGGAGATAGTGATCCATGGAATGGCTCACTGCTGTGTGGAATGCTTGTCTACTAAATAACCTTGGCAGGTGAAGCACAGGCATGTCTGTGGTGCAGAGAAGGCAAGGGTATCTTTCTGGAGATCCCTGTGCACCTGAGGCTTTGGAAAGTAAGTAGCTTTTTTCACACACCAGCTGTCTTATTGTATACTCAGTCGTAGGGTTCCTGATCCTTTTGAACCTAGGATAGAGCCAGTCACTAAAAAAACATGTGAAAGAAAACATGCATGACAATGAGCTAAGCTGAGGAACTTGGAAGAACTTTACCAATGCACTTGGATTTGACAGTACTTTCCTTCCTGGGTGTTATAAGTAATCATTTTTCCTGCTGTTATCTCATTAGCTGAGGGCTAATTGGGTAAGTTGCTCTGCTTTCCAATCAAGTGTTTTTGATGTCAGGCAGGTGGGCTGTAGCCAATTAGGCTAGTATTTCCATTACATTCCCTTACCTGTTTGCTTTTTTTTCTAGAAAACATGCTTCCTGTCCTGTTCACTTTTCTTTCTTTTTTTTTTCTTTTTTCTTTTTCTTCCTTCTTGGACTTGTTGAATTTTCAGCAGCCGTTGTGACCTTATTTCTTAAAATCTTCTTATCTTCCTAGGCTCTAATTTATTTTCCTCTGCCTCTGGGGCTTCCAGTCTATTTTTATTATAGCAGAACTCCTGGCTCCAGTGCTATCAGCTCAACCATGCAGATCGTACCTCATGTTTTTACTTCTGCATTTAATTCAATTGGTTTTCTTTCTTTAGATTCTTTCTCTCTCCCTGTGTTTGGTGTCTGTTCATCAGTGCTGAGACTTGGCAGGGAAAAATGTTTCCCTACTTTCAGTCCATTGCGATGCAGGTTGACACAATGTAAGACGATTGATGATCAGTGTGTGTTTGAAGTTTGTGTTCTCATGGGCCAGTGCTTGGTGGTGTTACTGGAGGCATGCAGTCATTTGGTGCAGGTCCATCTTCTGGACCATTAGTCCCACACAGACCATCACGCAGTGCTGTGCTTGATCTCACAGCAAAACCGGAACACTTCATTGGCATTTCTCTCCTTCCAGTGATCCTGGAGACTCAGAGACTCAGAGTAATACAGATGTTTCAGAGCTACCAGGAGAGGAAGGTCTGCCCCCCAGGGCAAGATACAGGCTGTATTCCTATGCTGAGTCAACGCTTCGGCTTGCACTGGGGCCATGCCCCAGCCGCCTGTACCACAGCCTTTGGCCAGATGTCTGCAGCTGCATAACTATATCAAGCACAAAGGGGGGAGTTCTTATCTGCCATAGGAACATGATGAGAGTTACCTTAGCAGTGAAGACTAGAGTGTTGGCCACAATGTCAGTAGGCCATGTACCAATTACTGGAGGGACTACAAGCCTCCCACCTCCCCCAAAGTGCAAGTAGGCCACAACACTTCAGTCCTACATGCACCTTCCAAGGCCATTTCATTCTGTGGGTACCTGGTTCCAGATTCTCAGGGGCAGGGAGCAGAAGGTTATTTTCACTGCTGATTTGGGGTCTTACCTGATTATCGGTGCCTGTAATTCGGCTCCTAAGTGGGGAGGCACTTGTTGTCTGTAGCGTTTTCAGGGCACTGGATCTGCTGTCTCTAGGCCTGCCTTTCAGATCCTGCAGGGTCTCATAGAGTCTCTTTGTCCACCCCTGCAGGTCTGGGCACTATCCTCTTTTCTCTGATCATCAGAGCTTAGAGGATCTACTCATAAATATACTCCCTTAAAATAACATCAAAAAATGAAGTAATCTTGCCATAGCAATCCTTGTGCAGTGAGCTACAACTTGGGAGCCAGAAACTCATCTTTGCAACAGAACAATCTCTCACTAAACTACCAGGTCTATTTCTTCAGATCAAAACATGACTATAGCTATTAAGAAGCAAAAATCTGCTCTGTGTGTTAATTGGCTCACGCTGCCTTTTCCTTACATCCCTATTAGATACTTGCTGTAAAGAAATTAGCCTGCCATTTTGATTTCAACCAATAACTTCCATAACTTTTGACTCTGATCAGAATCAAGCATAAACCAGTGAAGAGAATTTTCATTTTGTTTGAACTGAGAAAACTAATGAGCCCTTCCTTCCTCTCACATTGTGGTAAAGACAAGGAGAACTCAGCCTTCAGACAGCCCATAAATTGACAAATGTGGGTTCCCAACTAGCCACAAGAGATGATGTCTTGCACCCATCAGGGAGCAATGTGGGATACAGTTAGAGTGCAGAATTTGCACCTGAGAAAATATGGGTTTGAATAGGGGATACTGTAGAGGAGTCACTGATTGCAGAGGTGAGTGAACGTCTCTTTGGAGATGCTGGATGCACTTTGTTAATTCTATGCTACTTATATTGCTTTTTATACTGCTTTTCTGCCTGCCTGGTTTCAACTGCATTGATTTAAAAATGCTTTAGACATTCTGTTCTGAATCCAAGGCACTGCAGAAGCAAGATGCAGTGTCACCAGAAGCAAGTAGAATTCTAGGTAAGGAGACTTTATGGTAGAATACATCTTTAAACCAGAACAAAATTGTTTGGCATAGAGAGC
This sequence comes from Tetrao urogallus, assembly GCF_951394365.1. Lineage (NCBI taxonomy): Eukaryota > Metazoa > Chordata > Aves > Galliformes > Phasianidae > Tetrao > Tetrao urogallus. The sequence continues at coordinate 135,181,193 of NC_136813.1, forward strand.
CGCTTGCTTATGCTTGGAAGCATGAACGACTAGAATGGGCAGCACCAGCATAAGGCTTAAAGGCTTTGTTCAGTCAGTAGTGTTCTCACAGGAGGACTTCAGGGAAAAAAGAGAACAGTACTGGATTGAAAAGAACGGCTATGATGCAATGGATATGAATGAAGTCTAAGATGAATGCCCTCCTTGTGCGTACAATCACTCTGCAAGTGACGAGAAATAAAGAATGCTCTTCTTGGACCCTGGTGGGCGATACATTGTGGGTCACCCTGCAAATTCATTTTCTAGGACACATATTTGATGTTATTCTGTTTGACAGATGCAGCAGACATGCTATGTAGGGGATGAAAGTTTCCCTAGTACAAACCAGCAGATCCACAAAGTAGCTTGTGAACAGATGGCACAAGTGTTCTCCAAAGTCTTGTTTTCAAAATTGTGACTAGGTCTGGCAGCACACTTCGTAAGAAATAGTTCACAAGAACTGTCCATAAATGTTAAAGTGTAAGAGGCTCATGTTCCTTGCTGTACCCAGTTCTTGGTGCTAGAGGAAAAGACAAATGCTGTCTTCACACAGCTATCAAGAATCTCTGTCAGAAAAACAGAAAATATAAACAATTATCAAAACATTAAAAAAGGAGAGTCAACACCAAGACAATAATTTAATCATTTAGGGGAAAAAATGCTTTACTTATTTACTGTTCATTATCACAACTGGTTTGCTGAGGGATATTGACAAAGGGCAAATAGTATGATCTTATCAACATGGAATAATTAGTTCAGTGGCAGTTATCCTCAGGATATGTCAGAGGTTGTTATGCATTTCTAATTTGTAAAGTTCTGCAAGCAAATGTCCTTCAGTGTAATTTGCAGTTTGGGCTCAATGATGCTGCATTCAGTGCAATTACTGTTATTTTACACTGCCCTATTCAGTTCCAGTCCCCAGTGTGTTAACTTCGTAACACTTTGGCCAATATTGGAATCTCTTTGATAAATGGCTGGGACTGCTAAGTTGGCCACTGTCCATTCAAGCAGCTGTTCAGAGTGAAATAGCTGCAAGGAGCAGCATTATGGCTACAAGAAGCATCTACAGGGAGCTGCAGGAAAAACCTGAAAACCATCTGCTCCTTAAAGTAAGCAATCTGGAAATCCACAGAAATATCAAATGTTCACATCAAACCTCTTACTGTGGCCACACCAGCATGACCACAGGCCTGTATAACAGAGGACTGAACATGACTGTCTCTGGTCCTGTCTCTTTTTCCCGTGGGCATCACCTGCAACTATGTACGTTGCTCTGAAAGTACTGCCTCCTATTAATTTCTATTGGAACCACAACAGATACAAAGAGAGAGCAAATTCTCAGCTACAAAACACTTTTTTTCAGCACAGTTGTCACCATTAGCTCTACGTTTTTGTCAGAGATGAAAAAGAGCCTGCATGCTGCATTTGTAAATATCTGCACCAGAGGAGGTGACCCATTGTTGCTGTCATCCACTGCTGAAGTGCACCACCTTGCTGTGCTCACATCAACAGTTCTGTTTCTGTAAATGTTTATCGAGTGTTGGGGAATATCAGTGGGTGCCATTTTCTCCCCATGGAGGAATTCGATGGCACACCTTTGCTTAATGCACTTCCAGATCGGGCACCATTTTGTCAGGCTGCCCCTCTGCTGCCATCTGTCACATGGCAAGAAAACTTAATGGAACACTGTCAGGAAGGTTCAACTGCTGCTGCTGAACCACCAACATCCATTTCTGACATTATGGGCCAGTGTAGTGACATAGGAGGTATTACTTTTGGAGCAGCCCTCATACAATATGGGCAGCATGGTAGGAGAGCCATCAAGAAAATCTTTCTATAGGAAAACGTGATGTTGTTCTTCTGCATTTCTGCCCTGCTTCTCACAGAGCTGACCATGGTTGAAACTGTTCAGAGGTATGAGTACTTCAAGGCAAATGTCATCTCTGATGTGACCTTCAGTAACAACAAACAAAACTTAATCATGCATGAGTCTTTAAACCTTATGTTTAAAAATGCTGTTACAACAAAGAGATATTCTCTGTATAGAAAAAGTGAGGGAAAGAGAGCATGAAGAAAGTGCAAGAATCTGGCATGATATAACATTGCAGGTAACTATAATATATATACACACACATTAAAAAGGTTGGTTTTAAGGGGTTTTATGGTATTAATGTTGCAAAGCATCATTATATTCTGCCATAAGAGTAGATATTCAGTTTAAGTCACCGTTGTCTCTACATAGACACAAATAGGGAGAGCTTCACCCTGACATAACAAGCAAGATGAAGGAGATATTTAATAATTGTGGTATCCCAAAGAGATTTGCACTAGATTCATTTGTGAACCCTTAGTCCACAGTGCTTTTGGCTTGTGTTAATTTCGCACTGAGGTGAGGTTTCCATCCATAATGTATAAAGGAAGGCTCTCAGGGAAAAAAACAGTAAGATGAGAAGTCCCACTGCTCTCTGTAGTGGGTGAGTGTGGGTGGCTTTAAGCATCTCTGTACTTCTGGGATGTTTTGTTCCAAGTGAAATAAATAAGAATCTGTAGCGACTTTTTCTGCAATGTTTTGACAACAGTCTCCCCTACTACTTTGGCCCATGTGTTTGGAATGGCCAAATGTGTGTTACAGTTGACAATGGCTCAATGTATGGAAGCTCCCTCCTTGTGGCTGGTCAGAGGTAATTCTGGGATTCCATGTTCCAGTAGAAATGCCTGCTCTCTTTCTGCAGTCCTCTTTTGTGGTTAGTATGAGCATTCATGTGTCATTCTGATGTGGATACAATTTGCAGAACGTTGGCTGTGGCCTCCAGGTGAACCCATGCTAGATCTGGTGGTAGACAAACTGAGACGTGCCCTTGGGCCATAGGGTTCAGGACAGGCCTCATGCGTGTTTCATGCAGAAATGAGTCCTGGAGTTCTGAGTCATCACAATCTTGTGTAATGCCAGCTAACCAAGGAGGAACTGAGTTAACTGCATGGGAGAATCCAGCATGTGATCTATGGAACAAATGGCAGCTGTGGTCAGTGGGGTGCCCACCAAAAAGTTCTGGGAGGAGAACCATAAGAGGAAAGGTGTGTCAAAAACAGAAAAACTGTGGATAAGGCAAGTGAAGTATCAGTATGCCTGAAGCAGCAAATCAAGTTCTGATTACAGAGTATCCTCCTGGCTCTGTGGTGACCATCTCCTTGCATAAAGGAGATCTTCTGCCATTCATCTCTTTCCCAGGGAACTAAGTGAGAGATGCTGGTTGTGCCAGAGCCACCAGAAGGATGAGTGGAGCTCCAGTTTAGTTTGTTGCAGGTACTTGATGACTTCTATATATTAATTTGAATAACAAACTTTCATTAGTAACTGAGGTAGCTGGATTAACAAAGTTTGTTGACTTAGTTTTTTAGATTCTGCCGTTTTCAGTTACAATATCACAAAGAAACTCATTAGCTTTGGCTAGCCCATATACATGCCAAAGAATCTGCAGCCCATTGAGGTCCCATGCTGAAGTGCAGGAAAAAGGTGGAGGGAAGGATCAGCAAAGAGGCACTGGTCTCACCCACCACACTGCTGGCTGCTTCACTGGAGGGACTGAGTGTGGTCTGTGGTGGCAATAAGCAGAGAAGAGAGGTGCCTGAGGTGACTGAGTGACTGAGTGAAGTTGAGCGTGAGAATGAGGGACGAAAAGTTTTTCCCTTATGTGTGGGTTTATTAGTTTATTTGTTGTTTTGTTCATTTGTTTCCTACACTACTCAATTATTTATATTAATTTGTAATAAATTATTTAAATTCCCCAAGGCAAGTCTGTTCTGCTTATGATTACAAACATTAGGTGATCTTACCAAGTTTTCTCATTCTCTTCTTTGCTCTTTCCTCCTTCATCCTGCAAATGGATGAATGAGGAATGACTAAGCAGTTGCGTACCTTCAGCTGCTAGCCAGTCAACTCACTACAGGATTAAAGAGGAAAATAATTCCTCCCTAAGGGAGCAGTTAACTTTGCTGTAAGGGTAGTGCATGCGGATGTAAAATCAACCCCTTGCCCATGGGCAGGATGTTGCAGTGATTACCATGTACCATGTAGTCCATGTCCTCCAATCCTTAGCATGCAGTAGCTCCCAGGATGCCCAGACGCTATGATACCAGTGATCAACATGGACTTATCTATAGCCTTAGCAAAGAGGCTGATTTTTCCCCCAAAGGGAAAAGACAGAAGAAGCACAGAAAGAAAAATCCTCCATGGGATTGTTTCTGTTCAAGGGCTGTGAAACTTGTTTCACACACAGAGCTCATAAAGCCCCCAGTAACACCAGCTGTAGCTCCCACACTCTCAGCTGGTGTTTTCACGCCCTTGAGAGTCCATGTCATGTAGCTCAGGAGAAACCCTCTAGCAGTGACAGGAGATGGCAGTTTCTATTTCACAGCTATCTGTCCCTTTTTCCAGCAAGCAAGGAATCTAAAAGAAATACCATTCCTTGGTTTTCTTCCAGAGCTGTGTTCAACACTCCTTACCCTTTTTTTTTGGTTTTTTTTTTTTGGCTGGTTCTCCTGCTCTCCTTCCCTCCTCTTCCCCTTCTCTTCCTGGCTTAGCGTGTAGCCCTCTTCCACTCACTCTCACACACACCTCTTTTGCAATTAATATCAAGGAAACCTCTACCAGCTCATTAACATAGGCTTAAATGCCCTAATATTGCTGTGGTTGAGGCATCCTACTGCATTCTGCAATCCCTGTGTGAAAAGCATTTATGTTTTTACTGTTATCATGCCTAAACCAGAAGGGTTTAATTTTGTTTTGGTTTTGTGGTGTAAGTAATGCCTGTGAGCTTAGTTTTTTTTACAGTAGAGTGAGTTGGAAGTTTAGAACTCTATTTATTATCATTATTACTTATGATATTTTATGGAGGTAATACTTTCACTCAATTAGACTAAATCATATCAGTAGGATATAGCACAGCAAGACAGAGCTCAAAAATGGGACATATTAGAATTAAAAAGTGGACCAAGAGTGACCCACAAATATTGAAGTGTATCTGCCTGTTTAATTGGTGTCGCAGTTTTTATGGGTTACCTTGACCACAGGCATGTACAGGATCACAACAGTGGGTTTGTAGGATTTTGCAGTACACGACAACACAAAGGTTTTTGTTCCTTGAATTTTTTTATTCCAAACTGTTACAAATTATTACCAGTAAGTACACAGTTGTCATTATTTACTACAGGCACACATTATCATATTGAGGTATTATTGGTACGGCACTCAGCACAGTGCTCCAGGACTGGGGTTAATCACCAAGGGGAAGTCTGCATGGAGGGTCTGGAGTCAGCCAGATGTGGCTGTGGCAAGAATCTGGTCTGACTGGGGACCTTGTGCAGAGAAGCTTGCTGTGGGAAGATAGCAAGTTGCTTTTATATCTTTGGTGTCCATACGTAAACAGGCGTTGGAAACCATTTCCTTGAACAGTTGTTGCTGCCTTCAGCTTTCCTAGAAGGTCATTTCATTATAGCAGTTTCTTTCTTTGTTCTGCCCCTATCAAGGATGCCCTGGGCATCCAGCTAGGTAGATACCCTTCTCTGAGAATATGTTTCTGTTATGACCATGTTGCCTTTGTAGCTGTTCCATCTCTTAGAGACTTGGTTTTTGTATTCATGATAAAATTATGGAAGGAGAAATCTGTTCTGCAGTATTTTTTCTTTCAACCTGAGCTCTCCTATTCTGGTGGTGCCTCCAAAAAAGAAAGGTTTCTATTAAAAGCTCCGTGGTAGGCTGGGTTAGCCATTGTTTTCAGGAGTCCAGCCACCTGCCAGCAAGGCCAGCAAGACTCAATTTCCAACTGTCATTTGGAGCTCTGAAGTCATATCTAGCACACATATGTAGCATAGATTTCTGCATTCCTTATGTTCTTTAAACATTATGTCTTTACTAAAAGTAATCTGAATTCTTGAAAATCATTTCCTGAAAAGGCCAGGTTTTGGTAGAGTGGATTGCCTGAATCTTGCACTCCCACGTTAGTTTGGGAGCCAGTGTATCCAGCGCTGTTTTTCCCAGATAGCTCAACCTTCATAGAATCACAGAATGGCTTGGTGTGGAAGAGATCTTAAAAATCATCTAGTTCCACCCCCTGCCATGGACAGAGCTGCAAACCACTAAATCAGTCGCAGGAATTGACTGAACAGGGCTCAACCCATAGCCCGTCTTGTAGACTGTGGAACAGTCTTTTCTCAAGGTTTTTGGAAAGGATTATTAAAATGGCTATTTGATTGGGAATTTCTATTAAAAATAACTTGGGAATGGACTCACACAAAAGTTTTTGAGAGAGCCTCTGATGTGAACCGAAAAGTATATTTACAGAGAAGAAAAGCTCATCTAGACTTTCAGGTGATTATTTATAAAGCTGTTATCCTAAGCAACATGTAAGGTCTTTCTCTGTTGTATGTCAGTGGCTTCGCATTCCTCCTTTACAATTTCCAACAAGTAATTTTTCCTTCTTTCTCATCTTTGGTAAGAAAAAAATGCAAGCAAGGGAGGATCACAGGCCCTTGGTAAGCAAAATTAGGTGTTGAGACAAAATGGACAACTAATAAAATTGCAGAACCAGCATAAACATAATTAGCATTTCTTCCAATGAGACAGAAACTGGTCAAATCACTGACTTAGTGTAACTGTAAGTCTGTAATAGAATTGCTGGCCTGGCATTAATATATTTAGCTAATTGCTGACTTAACATCTAGCAGACTATAGGGTGGATGTTGTACAATCGTTGTGCTTAAACCAGCTGCAGAGCAAGAGTGAAGGGACTGGATATCTCTGGGTCAGCATGGGGAGCTGGCTCCACAGGAAGGCGGCTGCAGGATGCAGATGGAGTGACAGTTAGTCTGCAGGATGGATTCAGAGCTGACTCCCCAGGGATGGTGAGCAAGCTGGCTGCATAGATTAGGAAATACTGAAGGCTGCAGGTCGCTGAAACTGAGAGGATAAAAGGGAAAATCAAAGACCAAGAGGTGGGCTCAGTAAAGAAGGATTAGCACTGTAAGACCCTGCTGTCTAGAAATCAACAGCTAGAAAGGCAAACGTGTCTCACCTTGCATCAGCCTGGCACGGAGAACAAGTATGGAGCTATGGTGTCATGAGCACAGACCCTAAGGACCAAGCCTTATTGAACTGAGAGGATTTGGGATTCTGGAGGAGCTTGACATGCTAACACCACCACTTTGCTAGCATTCATCTTATTTGTATTTTGCCAAGTTTATTATAGTTACATACTCATTGGGTTTTAGGCAAAAATAACTGGCATAATTGTATGCCATAAATTCCTTCCCTGTGTAGCACTTGAGTTTATTGGGCAGTTCCTCAGAGCAGAAGACTGCAAACAGTGTGGAGCTGGAGATGCAGAGATGTCGTGTGAGGTAAAAGAGAGGTACTGAGTGTGCGCATCACTTACAGAAAACCCATAAGGGCATTTATTCTGTCTTTCATGGACAAGAAAGTTACTCCTACCTTACTGTGAAGAAGTAGAAGAGAGGGAAGAAGAGTTTCTGTAGTTAGTAGCTGGCAGTGGGGTTTGGAAATTACAGTAAGACAAAAAGGGATCGCTGTGCATTAAAATGGAGGGAGTGAGATTATCTTTAAAAGGTGATTCAGAAAGGAGCAATCCCAAATGAACTGGGTGGGAAAAGGCAGAAACCACACAAGAGGAAAAAATGAAGTATTTTTGTTACAGCATGTCCAGGGAAATTACAGCGTAATATTAAACCGAGCTCTGGATATCACAATTAAGTCCACTAGATGACAGTATGGAGGTTGCTTTCAGTGTTACTGAAAGATTCATTCTGTTCATCACAGCCCTATTTGGTGTTATTTCACTTCTGTGCTACAAAATACATGTTCGCATCGTGCTCATGCTCGTGCCTAGGGAGTTCATGTGTGTTCATGGAGGGAAGGAAGCCTTGGTTGGTGTTAACAATAAACATAACATTGGTATGAAAGAAGTAGCTGTCAGCTTTCCAGCACTGGTGGATTTTTTCCCTAAGCACAGAGATCTGGTGGGTAGGATTAAACTGGGGCTTGATGAAGGAATGTGAGCTAAAGGACAGAGGGACAGCCACTGTGCTGTGCTTCTCAGCCTTGCAGTGAGCCACGCTGTTCCCTGCACTCTATGTGCTCTTCCCCTCCAAGCACTCCTGCAGCCTGCAGTGTCTGGCCCCACAGTCCCCCAGGAGCCCCCTGGCTCAAAAAGCTGGAAGGAAGGGATCAGAAAGCAGCAGAGTGACAAGGACTAGGTGTACCTACAGTTCTGACTTCTGCAGTTTTTGGTTTTATGTGAGGTAGTGGGCAAAGCAAGGTAAGAACACACAGCACCACAGCAGGTTTCCTTCCATAGCACTGGTTTCTCCACAGAACCTCTTTCCATCTAAGACAAGGTACGACCTAGCATGCAGATGTTATCACTGTAGCTGTAGAATGAAGAACCACTAAAAGTAATGACTATTTAATACTCATCTGGGCTTTACCATGCCAATTAAAAAAAACCCAAAAAACCAGATTCAAAAAACAACATATTAGAACAGTGTGTATATGAAGCACAATCAGCACAGACTAAGTTGAAGTGAATAAAGATGAACAAGTGTAATGTCATTTTTTAAACTATTAAAACAGTTATGAAAATATACCATCAGTATTCAGGCAAGATATTTGTTGGTTGGTATGATTAACTTTGTTTTAAGGCGATAGAACAGATCCTTACTGCTTCGCCCTCTTTAATAGCCTTCATATTGCAGGACACCACACATCTTCATCCCAAGGCTGTCCAGTCCCACAGGTGGCTCTCTATCCATATCTGGTAACATGAATGGCCTTCAGTCGTGCTGCCGCAGTCTCTTTCTCCAGTAGATGACTGTGACGTCCTCCTGTGCCTCCCTGGGGCAATAGTGCTGCTGGGGACTGCCGTCTTGTGGCTTGGATACGGCCCAGATAGTCATCCCCTTTCCATTCCATCTCTTTCCTACTGAAAATGTCTTGGCTTGAGACATACTAAATATTGATCTGTTTTGTCATTTCTTGTGGTGCAGCTTACCATGCACTGGAATACCAGAATCCCTCAGTTCTGTCTTAGCTTGATATTTATGCTTTGAAACTGGCATTTTGTAGCTGTCCTGGTGATCTTATAACACAAGAGTTTTAGAATTTTCCACTTGTTTGCTGGAAAAACTTGACCTTATATGGGATAATGTGAAATTCCACAGGTAAAAATGAACAGATTTTCTTCTGCTCTACTTTTTCTTTCAGTTTAGGAGAAGATTTGTCAGTCCAAATTTCTTCACTATCCTTTCTGTGACATGAAAGAGGAAAAGAAATACTGTGAGAGATCTTGCCTAACAACTGCCCATCTGTGAGTCTTCTTGGTTTTTGGATCAGGCAGCTGTATGCAGGATCGAGGTGGAGCTTCTTTTTCTTCCAAGTTAACTGCATAGAACAATTTCATGACCAATTATTTCAGTCTCTTTATCATTAAAGGCTGCTTTGAACATAAAACTATTAGGATGTCCTTTATTAGATAGGCTCACTGCAGCTCTCTTTCTAATGAAATTTTTGCTTTATGACTTGCCCATGGAGTTTGGGCTCTTACTTTAAATCATGAGATCGATTCGCTGTTTGAAGTCAGTTTATCGGACCGTATCTTCATGAAATTGCCTGCCAGCAGAGAAGCCTGCGCTATGAAAAATTAGGATTGAAAACAAAGTAACCTTGTAATTCTTCAGACTCACAGATACTTAGGATTTTTTGTGTGCAGCCATTAAACTGATGGAGTGGGGTGGTGCAGCCCCTGGGCCACTTTGCAGTCTCAAGATAAGCCGCTATTCATGCTTTGATCTTTGCAAGGAGGGCAGTGAGTTGGGGCAGCCATGCCCTGACTGGGAGTGGAATTCCTTCTCCTTGATCAGTGGCCTGGTCTGGGAAATATGGCAATGGTACAGATTGGAGAGCACTGGAACTGCACCAATGGGAGTGTTCCAAGATTACCTCAACTAATGATCACCTCGCTAAGTGATTGCTTCATTCAGCTGAGGCCAGAATGGGAAGTGTTCTGGCTGAAGTCAATTATCTTGAAGTCCTTAGGAAGCGACAGGTACAAAGGCTACAGCTCAGTGAGCTGTCAGTGGTCTCAGGATCAGAAGCCAATTGCAGGCATGAAAACATCAACTGTGAGTTATACACCTGGGCTTCAGCTTGAAGGATGTTAAGAGGAATGGAAGGGAGGAACACTATGTAGGGAATGAGTACTAGGGCAGAAGATTTTCAAAGGCAGGAGCTGAGTGCTTCACACTTTTGATGAGGATCAGCAGTGTGACTTGGGGAATGACCCATCCTTATCTGCTAGGCTAGCATGGCCTGTGTGCACCTTGCACGGCAATGCTTGGTGTAGAGACACCTAGGAGAACGTTGGTCTGGGCATACATATAGAAACAATACACTGCAGAGCTGTGTGGAGAAGCAAGCCAGGACCCATCTTTGGCTCCCAACGGTTGTCTACATGTGCTACCAGGAGTACATCCGTACCTTGCTCAGTTGTGTTTACTGAACTAAACCTCTTCCTAAAATACGTCTGCCAAAAGCAAGCAATGCTCTGGGCTGACACCTGGCTCCTCCTGAAAGGGGAAATGAGTGAAGGGGCTGATCTATGAGCAGCCTGGGATTGCCACAGCCTTCTTGAGAGATTCATCATATTGCAAGCTCTCCCTCCTCTTATTTTCCCAGTGAAGTGCCTGTAAATACCAACAATTGCATTTATTCTGTAAGTGGATTGTTCAGGGAATATGATAGGCCCAAAGTATGACACTATGAAGCAAGCCATTGTTGCCAGTTTGTAATGGTGTGGGGAGTAATCAAGTCTGTCTTATAAAGTTATAGCATAAAAGGCTTTCTGTGTGTACAATTAGAATAAATTTAATAGGATTTTATAATTGAAATAATAATAAAAATAATCTTGGGATGATGTTATGATAGACGCTTTAGGAAAATTATTTGTCTTACTCTAACTCGCTTGATCTTGCCCCCAGTGAAACAGGCACCACGCGAAGCCAGGGAAACCTCAGGGCCTTGCACATTTGAACTGCTTTGAGAACAGAGCAGGCCATGCCTGTAGTCATGGCTTGCTTTACTCTTGTAAGCAAATACAATGCAGCAAACCTTAATTTACAGCTCTGCGATACTGTGCATGAAATATGTGGAGATGTCAAGGGTGTCTTTGCTCCACTCAGGACAGCAGTACTCACACAGAAGATGGGCAGGGGGTGTTTAAATGTGATAAAGACTTGACTTGTCAACAATCCAACAACAAAAGCAGGAAGAAACACTAAGCAAGAAGTGTGTTTTGGGATACACCCATCTCTTGTCACTGTGCACTTTGACAAGCAGCTCCCCAGCCTTGTGTTGGATAGTGGAAGCATGAGTTGTGCTGCTGAGCTGTATGAGGGTAGTTTGGGATATCTGCAGTCCTACAGTAAAGGGTGAAGTAGGAGAATTTGACACATTAAGAAAATTCTACACTGTAAAACCTCTTGGTACTTGCAGTTCAAGAACTGTCACACTAAGTACTTCCTCAACGTGCTTAGAAGTATTTGGGTACTCTGACGTTGCAAGGAATGTTTTATTGTAGTGCTTCAGAATGACAAATTTTGGATTACTTGAAAAAATACTGAGCTTCACTTCAGCTTAAGTATATTCTTCCATGAATTTCACCAGTTCCATGTACAGTCACCAAGACTTTTTAACTACACAATATCGTCAAAAGAAGTTTTCATTTAGCAGTATATCATAAATGAGTATCCAGAAAATCTTGTTTTCCTGTATAAACATCTCACTTTAAATAGTCTTCTCTGAAGAAAAATAATTAATGTTAATTATGCAGCAGGTCTTCATACAATTTCTAGTCATCTTTTGTTTTCTTTTAATTTATCTGTAAATATATTAAAGTTTGTTTAATAATACTGCATATTCCTTGGTGCTGGACCAAGGTGAGGACCACTCTATTGTTGTTTATGGAAATAACTTTGTGAGCTACAGTAGAAATGGCAGTGATGCAAACTACGTGAGACAAGCAGCACTGTAACACAGGAGTCCCCTAAGAGAATCATCTACCATAGAAAAGGCCATCAAGGTCACTAAGTCCAATTATCAATATGAAATACAAAGCTCCATCACAAAACTACGTCCTGTAAATATTCTAATGAAAAGAAGACTATAGCTACTTGTGATCTCTATTTGTGAAAGGGCTGAAGGAATTTTTTCATTAGTGGCTCCTCTGAGACAAATTGCAGGCAGAAATGCTGATGCTCATCTAATCCAACTCACGTGGCAGGCTTCAAGAGAGTTGGGAGTAATTTACAGCTAGAGCTGGATGGAAAAGTAATCAAGAAAACGTAATAAAAAACAGCATTAGTTCTGTCCTAAACTGGAATGTAAGTAGAAAATATTTTCTCCCCAAGATTTTGATCTAGAAACATTAAAAATCTGCAACAATGCAAACCAGCCTAACATTCTTGAAATTTAATAGTTTGCTGTAGTGGATGTAGTAACACAGACTAAATTCTGGTGCAACGTCTCTTAAAATCAATTTGTTGTGACTGATCACAGATCTTGGCTCTATAACAAATGCAAATAATTTCATTGTTTAATAACCATGTGAATAACTTCAAGATTAAATCATTTTACGAAAATAGGGCTTAATTTAAAAAATACAGCTTTTCCAGTATTTTGAATTACATCTTGGATGTTTCCTGGTCAGACATATTTTTCAGAGTGTTGTGAGAGTCCCGTGACCCATATAAAGCACCATACATGTTGTTAAAATAAAGAACACACTGAATTTTGCAGCACACACTGTGGCAGGGAAGCCAAACCACTAAGAAAAAATGGAGGCTTGCATTCTGCACTGTGATTTGTGTTGTATAGCACAGTTGCAAGTTATTACAGAAGTGCTTCAGAATGAGAAATTTTGGATCACTTGAAAAAATACTGAGCTTGACTTCAGCTTAAATATGTTCTTCCGTGAATTTCATCAGGCAATTATTTCATTTCAAGACTCTTACTGTAAACTGAAGATTTTCTTAATGGAATATTTTAGTTCTTCAAAAGTTGCTTTTATGTCAGGAAATGAGTTAATTATTCATTGTCCAAAAAAAAAAAAAAAAAAAAGTCCAGTTAATTGCTCTTGTTGAAAGTACGAGGCCTGCTGTAACAGTGTGCTCCCAGTCCAACTTTTATTTCCCCATAACTCTGGTCAAGTGATGACTACGGCTGATGGTCCTGATGGATGTAACTGGTTTTGATGGCTGCATCCAGTTCAAACTGTATTTGAAGGAAACGTGACAACACAATAGCCAGTTGTGATGGTCAATGTCCAGCTCATGCCAAATCTGGAAGAGTAAGATATGATTGAATCAATCAACTTACCCCATAAATAGTGAGCAGCCCAAGAGCCCGTTGAGCTTTCCTATATGACAGGGGGCTTCACAACAGGATCTCCTCTCAAGTAGGGACAACTCTCAAGGTTATACATGCTGCAGGGATTCCTTATACTTGGCATCAAGAGATTCCCTGTCAGGGCAGATCCTAACAGAGTGGTCAGGCACTGGAATGGCTGCCCAGGGAGGTGGTGGAGTCACCATTCCTGGCAGTGTTCAAGAGGCGTCTGGGTGAGGAGCTACGAGATATGGTTTAGAGGCTTGTGGAAGCAATGGCAGTGGGAGGATGTTTGGACTAGATGATCTTGTAGGTTGCTTCCAACCTTGTGATTCCACGATTCCACGATTCCATGATTCTGTGATTCTATGATTCTTGGTTAGAGACTAATAGCTAATAGAGAATAATTGCTAATTTTTCTAGGCTTTGAATCATAGAATGGCTTAGGTTGGAGGGAACCTTAAAGATCATCTAGTTCTAATTCTCCTGCCATGGGCAGGGTTGCCAACCACTAGATCAAGCCGCCCAGAATCCCATCCAACCTCGTCTTGAATGATTGTTAATATTATATCTGTAACTGTGCACATACAATTCTTTAGACATAAGAAGTTGTCTGAGTCTGGAACAAGGAGTGCATTCAGCCACACCTAGGCTCCTTACCACTGTGGTTAAAAGGAATTTAGAAAGCAGGGTAGTTCCCTGTGAACTTCATAATTCTACAGGAGAGTCTCCTCAGCCCTTAGACACAAACTGTTGACCAAGTCTAGGAATAGGTTTGGATGATCAAAGGGCTGCAGCACCTCCCTACAAGGACAAGATGAGAGCTGGGGCTCTTTGGACTAGAGAAGGGAAGGATCTGGGAGAACCTTATGGCAGCCTTCCAGTACTTGAAAGGAGCCTACTGAAAAGCTGGGGAGGGACTTTTTATAAAGGCATGTAGCGACAGGACAAGGGGAAATGGCTTTAAACAGGAAGAGGGTAAGTTTAGACTAGATATTAGGAAGACATTCTTTACTGTGATGGTGGAGAGACACTGGAACTGCTGCTCTCATATGAATGAATTATAAAATTCCATCTGCAACATCTGTTGTCTTTGACATTATTTAGGTTTCATCACAAAGAAGGAAACACATGTCCATGGCCGCTCTAAATTGTAATTAAACATTGTCCTCCAGTTGACCCAGTTAGCAGGAACTTCTCTGTGTGAACTGAAAAAATCAAACTGTTTCAAGTCATGCATCTGAATTCAGAAACTTTCATGTTAACTGTACTATTCTACTGGACCAAAGATATCAGAAATATGTTATTTGCAAAGCTGATTGTGCTTGATGAAAAAGATATACGAGCAAAACCATAAATGGGTATAGTGAACTACTTTTAACTAGAACGTTAGGGTTTTCTGTTGTTAAAACTTCCTGAAGAGTAAATTAAAAAGAGTTGGTTCAACTAATCAGAATAATTTTGTCTTCTATTTGTAGAACCTATTAAATTATCTAAGATTGGAACAAGCACAGCATGATGTGGTAGGGGACAAAATTTCGTAAGGAAAGTCATCCGATAAAAGAAGATAGGGATTTTTTTTAAAGGGAATTCTTTGATGAGATAGTAAGAAGTCAGAACGTAGAATCAGGTAGAATAAAGCTGAAGAATGCTACCTAGAAAGGTGAGAAAGGCTGGGTAGGATGCTGAAAAAAGCTGAAGAAAGGAAGTTAGTGCAGGTCTTGATGTTTTTTCTTAATTCTGTGATCAGTCTGACTTTAAGAGTTATTCTTGTGTTTAAAGATTCCTCTGAAGACCCAATGAATAGCTTGCCCTATCATCTACTGATAAACAGACAAATGAGACATAGCCTGGGGTCTTCCCCAGCTGTGCAGAAGGTGCAGTGATTGTGTGGA
Organism: Tetrao urogallus; assembly: GCF_951394365.1. NCBI lineage: Eukaryota > Metazoa > Chordata > Aves > Galliformes > Phasianidae > Tetrao > Tetrao urogallus. The sequence continues at coordinate 135,196,556 of NC_136813.1, forward strand.
TTACCCAGTACTTGTTTTCTAGGTTGGACAGCTGACGTGTCTTGGACATCATGTTGGACGTGGTGGACACAATGCCAAAGAAGAGACAGTGCTATTTGCACATGATATGAGAAAATCAAAATTTGGGCTCAGCATGTAGCTTCTGCAGATCACCTGGGGCTTTACCAGTTGAATTAAAGTTTATTCATTTTGGTATGAAAATATGACAGTAGATGATAATTGGAAGAGGAGGCTGCAGATGGCAAAGAACTATTAAAATCTGCAAATTGTGCTCTGTGAGCCTGCTCTGAGTTTAAATATTTTACTGTAAATTAATTATGGTCTTGCCATCAAAGTGAGAAGATGGGAGTATTTATGGAAGGGAAGCAAAGTGATGTAATCTAAAAATAAAGTAGTTTAGGCTGAGTATAAGAAAAAAATGGGGACAAAATCTTCCAGTAATCTAGCTCTAGCTTCCTCATCTTGATGATCATTTGACTGAGTTTGTTCTCCACTGCTGCAAAATATTATAAGATCAAAAAGGCTGACCTATATGGAAGTTTCTGTTGGAAAATGAGACGTGATCACGCAGCTTTTCTGATGCCAGAAAAGTTTAATGATAATCCAATCACAGAAACATAAAGAAATGGAATTGGAAAAACAAACAAACAAACAAACAACGAAACCAAACCTCTTTGAGGAGATCTTCCCCCTTTCCCAGCCTGTCTTTCAAATATGACAACACCTGTTCTATTCTGGCAGTGTTCTATGCAGGCAGTGAGGCTATTGGTCTATGAGGGCAGGAGAATCCTTAGGGAAGAGGCTACTGGAATCTATTAGGATTCTCTGTAGAAGACTGTTAATAGTCCCACTCCCATGGAAATACACTGAAACAAATGAAATATCTACCACCTACTTCTAGGTTTAAGATACTGAAAGAATTTAAAGAAATGCAGACACTGAATGGAAGCCAATCTTTCCTCTGTAATTGGGTTAATAGACCTTCACACGTAGTAATCTCATTTAAGTTTCAGTAATATATGGAACAAAAGCGATAAACAATGGCTGTCTTTGAAGAACGACTGTCTGCAGTTGCAAGGCTCAGTGGGGTTATAAATAACCTCAGGTGTATACCTGCATAATTAAAAATTATTTTTAGATTAAAATAATAAATCCTAGGTGTCTCATGAAGACAAACGAATATTAAAGTATTTCCGAGGCATCCATTATTTGAAACATATTTTCTCTAAATCTGCTGTGGAGGCACTGAGGTACGACAGTATATTATTTTTGCTAAGGAAATAGATTTATCTTCTAGTAATACTAATTTCTTACAGTATCTATTTGTCAAGATGGTCCTCGTAATTACCATTCCTTATCACAATGGAAAACAGATCTCTCAATTGGTTTCCTCATAAATCTTTGGAATTAGCTGGGACATGAGCTGAAAGGTAAGTTACATTTGAATACATAAGTTAGTACTTTGGTTTTAAGTCTCTTAAATTCCTTGGCATTGGGCTTGCCTGGCAAGATTTTGGTAGCAGGAGCCTGCAGAGTGGCCTCTGTGAGCAGCCCAGCATTGCCCCATGTTAGATGAGAGCCAGCTCCAGCTGCTCCAAAAGGCACCTATTGCTGCCAGAGCTGAGACATGAGCACTGCTGGGTGTGCTCTGGGGACAGCAGCCCATGGAGAGGAGACCACAGTGGGGCACAAGGGCTGGGGGAGCTGCTGCCTGTGGGGATCTGTGCTGGAGCAGAGCCTGAAGGATGGGCCCTGTGGTATGGAGACATGTTAGAGCTGTGCTGGGAGAGCTGCAGCCTGTGGGCAGCCCATGTGTAGTCAGTTTGGGAAGGACGGAATCCTGTGAGGGGGATCCCACATTGGAGCGGCTGCAGAGAGTGACCATAAAGGAGCAGCAGACATGAGTTATGGACTGACCACAGCCCCCATTGCCTGCTCCCCTGTGTGCTTGGAGCAGGGGGATGCTGAAGAGAGTGAGGCTTGGTGGTTTTAGTTTGTTTTTAGTTCTCATTTTCTCTAGTCTGCTAGTAATAGGCAGTGAACTACATTAATCTCCCTATATGAAATCTGTTTTGCTTATGATGGTGATCTTCCTGTCCTTATCTCAGCCCTGTATCAGTTTCCAGCAAGACTTTCTGATCTGAAGATTGTATCTACATCATCGTGTCCAGCTGCTTTTAACAGACCTTTCATCCATGAATCTGCCTAATGGCTTTGTAGTTTGCTTATACTTTGGGCCTTCAAAACAAAAAAGGATGTTATATCCTGCAGTGCAACTAGACACTGCATGTAAAAGTGTTTTCTTTTATTTGTCTTTGACCTGCTTACTTGTTGATTTCATTTAGTGCCCCATAATTCTTGCCTCAAGAAAAATAATGACTTATCAGTTCCTCGCCACTTTCTCCATTTGATGTATGGATTTCTAGACCTCTGTCTCATCCTCAGTCATCTCTTTTCCAACCTGAGGAAACCAACCAAACAAAATACAAATACCTCTTTTTCCTTTTTTTTTTTTTTTTTTTTTTTTTTGCCTCCCATACTGTTGGGCAAACCTTTTCCTCCAGTTGTAAGGCAAAGCCAGAGGCTTCAGAGAGGCATCCTGACAGTGGAATCTCCATCAGTGAAATCTTCAAGTGTAGGACAGCTGTAAGGAATGGCAGAACAACTCCTGTCTTGGGGAGTAGGTGCCTGTCTGAGACCTTCTTTAGTGCTATGACCATAGAATAACCTTAGGCTTAGGATCAACACATTCACAATGTTTCCTTGCTGATTTTGGCACTTTTCATTTTACTGAGTGAAAAATAGCTGTTCTCATCAGTATATAATTCTCTTATAGGTGCTTTTTTATGATGTGAATCTATCACGTGCATGTTTTATCAGTGTTCTGCCAGCATATAGCAGCTGAACACATAATAATGTGATGACAGCATTATTTACATTAGATTTATATATAGAAATGCTGCAAAATTTCTCTCTGTTAACAGGTTGGCTGGAGACAGACTTCTTGTCTTTTAATTGGTGTGGTATAAATATGAAAATAAATTATCTGAAGAAATGTAGCTTAACTAGGACAACTTGGTGTTGCTGCTGGAATGACAGCAAGAGAGGCCTGAGGAAAACAGAGTGTAAAGGGGAGCAGAGAGGACGAAAAAAGAGTGTCAAAGAGGGATTTAGGAAACAAAGTAGCTCAAAAACGAAACAAGCAGCTTTTTGTCTTTCAGGGAACTAAATGAAATTGCTGGGAAACAGCTGACATGTAAATCCATAAGGAAGAACAGAACACAAGAGGGTAAAGCACTGATGCTTACAGCAAATAATTAATTCAGTAGGTGTGAGCTGTCCTCACTGCTTCCACCTGTTAAGAAATGCCTGCAAATGATGTCGTGGGAAGTGCAGAAACATCTGGAATTTATCATGGTAACATCCTCAGAAACTGACCTTCTCCATCTGAAAGAATAAGCACTCTCAATGGGTATTTTACATTTCCAGTGTCCCTGCATAGAAGTACAGAGCTGTTTTAGTGATTTGGATGATGAGATGTCATGTAGTTTGTGAATCAGTATTCGTTCATGTGTATCAGCAGGTATCCAAAATTCAGTGCAAAATATTGCTTAGAGAAATATTGCTTTATTTAAGATATGATTCCTAACTCAAAAAACATTCACTATTAACACATTCAGTGAAAGCATCAGTTCTGCGTGATGTGGAGAAAACAAAACGAGTGACTGCAGAGACTTTATCTTCAAAGGCTTTTTTAAAGTTCGTGCTCTCCTTCCATTCTTCACACTCCCATGGCTGGTTTAGTTGCATACAGGTTAGCTGTACTCAGAGGAGGCAGTTTAGCCACACTAAATTAATACTGAATTGCAGCCATCAGGTTTGGGTGTGAGGGTACTGGGGAAGCATTGTGTGCCTGCAGGGTCCCAGCTCCTGTCTCTGCAGCACCCCAGCAGTTTGTGGGGCCATGCACCAAGTAGTGTCAGGGAAATGATTCACCAGCAAGTTTTGTCCATGTGAAATGTTTTCTTTTTGCTTTTCTCTTCAAGTGAATCACTGGTTAAAAAGAAAGTGAGTCCTAGAGCAGGCAATGTGACCTCTTCCTACATTTATTACTCTCAATTGTTACAACCCACAGCTGATTAATAGAGATAGTTTAAAAGGAACTTTGCTTAATGGTGAGGTTTCTTTTCCCTTTAGGCTCCCAACAGCTTTCCTGTATATAGCCTCATTTTTCAACACCAAGTTTCATCCACCAGACTGCCTGTAATAATACCTCTCACTTCATTTTTAGTGCTTAGTCACCTAAGTAAGTTTCCTCTTACTTCCTTGATATTTTAATTCAGTCCTCTCCATTGAGACAGTAGAATCTGGAGTTCTTGAAGCCCCACACTAAAGCGAAAGCTGCATGTTGGAAAGGACTACTGAGCTGTAATATTAAACAGCTCACTTCCTCACTTCTGTTGCCTGTGAGAGTGGGAGAGCCTATATACTTTTAGCCACGTTTCCTGAGCAAGGAAGGGAGGATCCACTTCATTCTTTGATCTCTTCCCAAGACTTTGCTGACAAGGATCAGAGTGGCAGGTTGCCATTCCTGAAGGCTGCACTGGGTGAGTTAGTCCTTACCACTCTCTGTGATGTGCTGATGATCACCTTCTCAACCAGGCAGTGAGGTCTCACATTACACCCTTGTATATGCGCTTTGGGCAGCAGCACTCAGCCTGATACCACCTCAATTCCAAGCAATATTGCACATCTTCAGAGCTATATCCTCCCTGAGACTCACTCTCTTCTTCTCTAATGATGGAGGGTTTATAGCCAGATGTTGATAGAGGTCACCAGCCAGATCTGTCCATGATGATCTCACCTTCCCAGCAGTTTGAGGTATTGCTCTCCTGTCCACTTGTTGATCTCATCATACTCAGTTGTCTTCATTATTCTACAGGCTCATTACGTTCAATCATTCAACCTTTGATCAACGCAAAGTCATGATGCTCCTTTAACATCATTATGTATAAACAAATCCACGAGTAAGTGTGTGTGAGTAGTTGTTTAAATCTTGTCATTTATTTACCCAGCAACAAGTCTCAACAGCTTGTTGTGAAAGACAATGAAAAAAACTATCTTGCTTGCCCTTTTCTCTGGTCAGCTGTGAAACATAAGCATGGGTGTGCATTTCTTTCAACTTTTCATGGGCTAGAGTCAAAGGATAACAGCTAATGCTTATATGAGGTCAGCCAAGAGATTCGCCTCCCCTGGCCATTCTTGTAAGGAATTGCTTGTTCACAACAAGTCTCTCATCCTGCTAATTCATTTTCAAAACCTGTTTCTACTCTGACAGATCGCTTGCAGAGAGAATCCCTGACAAGTTTGCAAATCAACCTCCCCTTCTGCAACTAACATCAGTAAATTGCCATATCTCCTAAAATGTAGTAGCTACCATTTTTTTATAATACTAAGTGGAGGGAATTCTCTTAAAAACAACATAGGAGGAGAGGTGGGTGTATTTGGTCTTCTTTCACCTGGATGCTTACATTATATTCCCCATAGTAGTTTATATTCTCATTGAGGGATGTTTCTTATGGCTTTGAGTGATTGTTGCCAGCTGGAAGTCAGGCAGAAGCAGGAGAGTGATCAGTTGCCCATACTTATTTTCCCGTGGCTGTACAGATTGCTCCTAAATATTGTGTATCTTTCATATAAGTTTGTAGCTCTCTCTGCAGAGATTGTTGCACTCATTTCATATATGTAGATGAGAAGGTAATAGCTGCCTGAGTTTTCAGACAGCCTGCAATACAGAAAGATTCATGAACTTTTTCATCTTAAAAGAAGTGATAAACAATAATCATTAGGCATCAAAGCCAAATGCTATCAAGATATACTGCCTCTTTGCTCATCAAAGCAGACAGAGAAGACAGATGTGATCAGAGACGCCATCGGTGATAGGACTCAGTCTGCAGGACAGCACGATCTGGCTCCACAAACACAAAATAATCTTTGTACGAGCTTCAGTTGGTTTGTCAGAAAATGCTATCATTCATCTGTATTCAAGGTAGGTCACTGGGAAGCAGTTGTTGTCCTATATAGCAGAGTCGTTCCTGCTTTTGACAAGCCTATTTTGGGACTTAGCAAGAGCTGAATGGAAATATATCTCCCCTTCTTGTTATGTTCCCTTCCATGAGCAGAATTACTCTCTCTTACGTCTTTTTCTATACAACCCACATTTACATTTGCCTTTCACAGGATGTCTCTGAAGCTTTTCCATATAGCATCTCCGGGAGATCATGGGCAAAGCTTTAGCAGATGGGTAGCTTGCATCAAAGGAATTACCATCTGTTATTTCTCTTCCCAGTTTTGTGCAATGCTGGCAAAAGTTTGTTTCTCCCAGTCCCTCTTGGTCCTTTGCTGCCCAGCTGGGCAAATATCAGCATCCCTCCAATCTTTTCCCCTCTAGGACTCCTGTAAGGAACTGTAGCATTCAACACCAAAAGGTGTTTGGTTATACTGCGCTGTACTCCACGTGCCAAGTTCCATCTGCTGTGCTTTCAGAAAACTCTAATCATCCAGGAAAGAATGGAAAAACCTCAAGAGACAACTTCACAGAAACTCCCAATTAACTTTATCACCCTCCTGAAAATGATGTTCAACACTGGGATGGGCTCTGGCACTTAGGGTTTGCTTTACTTTACTCTTACACTGTGCTGTTGTTTCCCAGCTGAATACATTCAGATAGATAGTGTTCAAATAAGACACCATGCCCTCCTACATTTGCTCATTGACAACACTCGCTTTTGAGAGAAATGTGCTCAGCCTAGAATTTTGAATGTGCTCCCACCAGGCAAGCTCTAGCAATTCAGTCATGATTTCTGGTCTGTCAGGTCAGGATTGGCACCTGCTACATTCTCATTATGTCTCACTAATTTGCAGGTTTATTTACAGCCCATGTCTCTCGGGACTCAATAATTCACTGCTCTTGAATGTAAGGAAGAGATGGAAGTACGTACAAGACAGTTTTGACTTCAGAAGGTACAGGGCCAATCAGCAAGGCTTAAACTAACTGCTAGCAAGACCTCTGTGGCAAAATAAACCTCTATCCCCTCTCCCAGAAAACAAATAACAAAAATTACCCTTCAAATTTTTAATGGAGTTTGGTTTTTTTAAGCAGTCAGATTTGACAGCGAAGAACACACATGAGATCTTTTTATGTGGTAGTTGTTTCAGCTATTCCAGTCCAGGCTGTGGTGAATAGCATGGGGTATGGGAACTGCAGAGTCAGGGCCTGAACCTCTGATTGATCACCTGAGGCGAGCCACGAGTCAGCCAGAGGAGCACAGGTGGAGGCAATTCACTGTGCTGCCGGAAGGGATGGAGCCTGGCTGCACCCCTCCTAGACCTAGACCCTAGCTGGCTACCAGTGGGGAAGGATCTCTTCTGGAGATCTGCTCTGCTGTGTTTTGTGGGTGATAGGGGTAAGCCTTCTATGTATTCTCTTTTGTTATCATCGTCTGCTTTGCCTAACTCTCTTGCTTATTTTGTGATTATAACGTCCTAATATTCTTTGATTATACACGTTTATGAAAAGATAAAAAGTATTGATAGAGCAAATGAAGTTAATGAAGAAAAAAAATCTAGGGAGATTTAAAAATAGTTACTCTTGGGACACCCCACTGTGTGAGTGCCTGACCGTTCCACCAAACTGATACAAAGCATGAGTGGAATCATTCACAATGAATTCACTCTTCAGGTCAAGATCTTGATAATGCTGTAATCCTCTATCACCTGAGGAAAAAACTGTACCTTTGAAAGCCTTTATTTTATTTTTTTAAATGTATATGACCTATTTTATTAAGTATTTTGAGAAAAAATCCAGTATTACTCAAGTTTATAGGATATTGTAGCAAATCTTATACGTTTCCCAAATGCTATACTCCATTGCAATAAACATAATATATCGTGAGGTGAAACACCTCTCCTATGAGGACAGACTGGGAGAGGTGGGGCTGTTCAGCCTGAAGAAGAGAAGGCTCTGGGGAGACCTGAGAGCAGACTTTCAGTGTCTGTAAGGCACTGTAAGAAGGAAGGGGGACAGACTCTTCAGTAGGGTATATGTGATAGGACAAGGAGGTATGGTTTCAGACTAAAAGAAGGAAGATTTAGATTGTATGTAAGGAAGGTTTTTATAGTCAGAGTGGTGAGGCACTGGCATGGGTTTGTCGAAAGCCCCGTCCCTGGAGGTACTCAAGGTCAGGCTGGATATGGCTCTGAGCAACCTGATCTTGCTGTGGGTATCCTTGTTCACTGTAGGGGGGTTGGACCAGATGGTCTTTAAGGGTTCATTCCAACTCAGATGATTCTGTGATTCTGTATGCTTTTGTTTTTAGAATCTTGATGAGTTTTCCCCAATACTATCAATACAGCATTATAATTAAATCCTGCATAAAACTTCCAGTTTCTCTCTCAGATATTGCTGGAAATGTTTTTAGTCATTGAAGCATGATGAGGACTGTAAGGCAAATATCAGCTTTAGAAGAAATGAGTGCTTTTTGAATCTGTATTTAATAGATGCACTGCAGATACTAGACTTCAAGACAAGGCACGTTGCTGAATACAAATTATTTCCTCTCCCACACTGATCATTTATGAGGCAAGAATTATTTAAATGTGACTGTAAGTGGCAGTTTGGTCCTGATTTCAGTCAGCTTCTGTTTCAAGCACTATGTCTACCCAATCACCTGAGTTTGTTAGCTGCCTGTGCCACTGTTGCAGTGGCAGAAGACTTTGGCAGAGACTTGATATAATAAATGAAGCAGAAGTGTGGAGGATATAATATATGGCTTCATGTCACTTCCAAGAAAGACACTAAAAATGATTGAACAACTGATTTGTGAGCGTCTGGAAAACAATACATTTGGTTTAAAGAGTGCTAATGTAGAACTGCCAAGAAGAAAAGGATGTCAGCCCAGTCTCTTTATGCTTGAACAAGAGCAGATGGTAGTGGGATGAGAAGCATCAGGAGGTGTGGGGCCACACTGAGGGGCAGAAAGGTGTTTCTGTGAGGGAACTAGCTGCTCTGACTGACACAGAGACCTTCTATGTATTGTGTAGGTACACATCTTGGAACATTCTTACTGATGGATTGATCATGGCAGGATGGTTTTAGATGAGGATGCTGGAGAGCAGTGCAGTGGGCTGCCCAGGGGCGATGGAGAGGACCATCAGGTCCTGAGAGCACCAGTCTTGAGGTGCCAGTACATCCAAGCCTAGCTGGCCAGTGCCAGACATACTCATGGCCTCCAGGCTGGGGCTGAAGGCTGCTGTAGGAGGGAGGAAAGTAGCCACTACAGGGCAGAGAGATGTCAGGAAGGGCAGGGCAAGGCAGGGAGGAGAGAGAAAGGGGAGGGGAAGGAGAAAGGAAAGGAAAATGGAAGGGAGGGGATGGAAAACCATTGTAATTTGTAACATTGTAGGAAGGAGTAGAAACTCTCCATGACATCGTGCTTTCTATGTAGTGCTGAGGGATGGCCAACAATTGCAGGCCTTTTGGAGGAGGATATGCAAATGATCTTGAAATATTGCATAAGTAGAAGTAGTTCATCAAGAAGATGAACCTCAGCAAACATAAATGCGAAGGAGTATGTCGCTGGAAAAGCAGTAGGGCAAAAAAAGAGATGCTAAAGTTACAGTAGACTGTAAAAAGTACATGCTAATTAATAATGTGATGTTGTTTCTTTAAACATTGAAAGGACTACTGGGAGTGTCCCACTGGCAATGTGGGAGATATTTGACTCATGTTAGTGAGGTAGTGGACCAGCCTTTACAGGATGGAGTATGATCAGCTTGGTAGAGCAGGAAAGAAGACTGTTCAGAGAAGGCCTTCCAGAGATTTAGAAAGGATTATTACTAAGGACAGTTTGAGGGGTTTGAAGAAAAGCTGGAAAACTGCTGGATGAAGGACAAACTGAACGCTCTTCAGAGATTTTAAAGATGGGAGTAGATCATCTTGATATGTAGTGAGAAGAAGTTAAAATTCTTCATTAGTAGTTTCTATTTGTAATGGTGAGATATTGGAAAAGGCTTTGAGGCATACTGTAGAATATCTGCCTCTGAGGGTTTTAAGATCTTTATTTAATAACCCTTACCTGTGTACAATCTAGATAAGCTTGGTCCTACCTGTGTGTGAGATTGGACTCAACAACCCTCTAAGATGTATTCTCACCTGTGCTTCTCTGTTTCTAATGCAAAGCCAGAACAGCTCAAGGAGTGAGTGCAGAGGTGCTGGAGGGGGACCATAAAATGAAGAGGAAAGGGGCGGAGTGCAGCCAGCCAGCAAGGGAGATGTGCTGCTGCTCTGCTGAAGCTCAGAAAGGGGGAAGTGAAGCTGAATGAAATTGTTACTGCTGGAAGGGTTCATTCTCCCCAGCACAAGCTGTTCTGTCCTCTATGGGAGTAGCAGTAGGTGCCTGGCTTTCTGAGGCTCTGGCAAAAGTAAAAGGAAGTTTTAGGATATGGTTATTTCGCCTTTTTCTTGTAATAATTTGCTGCCCCAAACAACCTGCTACATTGCAATTTGCCTAGGCTATGACTATATTTGTTCCCTGAGCAAACAGCTTCTGCTGTTCATGTGAGATAAACTGTTCTCCCTCTTCTTTCTGCTTTTATGTCTGTCCAGTAAGAAACAGCTTGCAATATATGACACTGATTTATTGAGACAAAATGGCTGAGAAGCTGTTTGGACAAGACATTCTAAATGGACAGCTATTCCTTGTGTGACAGGAAAGTGCCTTGCGGATTAAGCAGGCATAATAACCCTTCCTATGCTTTTTTCAGTCATTTGTTTTGTACTTTAAGACCCAACATGGAGTGGAAGAGCTCTGTCGTGGGTCCTGAGCCCACGGGCAATGCTGTCAATAAAAAGAATCAGCTGATGTCTGTGGAGATGAATCAAGACCCACGTACAACATGTGGTATGGTCTATAGCTCACTTTGCAGGAATTGAGCTGTTGTTTCATTCTTCTGGGCTGTGTTTTCTGAATGTCCTTGCACTTAATTTTATGGTAGTTTTCTTATAAAAATCATTTTGTTTCTCTGACTTCTCCTTATTACATATGAAAAATTTCACCATCCATTTTTTCCCCCCGGTTTCATTATCTGAGTGTTCTATTTAGTGTGTTTTTTTTTTTGTTTTTTTTTTTTGGATCACTCTACATTGCTGATTTTCAACTCTTTCAGGTTTCGGGGTTCCAAAATTATTTTGGTTGATATAAAAGCTCCTACCCACCAAAATTAAGCCTACCAACATTTGCAGCTCCTTTAAAAAGGACTTAGAAAAGGCACTGTTATTTCAAAGCCTTCCTTTTTGAATACTGGCACTCATGTTAATCAGGATAACATCATTCTTTTGTTTCATTATATGCATTAATTTTTATTAACTTGTGTTTAGTTTCTCTTAAACTCATTTTCTTAAAACCTATTACCATTTCTATTGTGCTGTGATGTCTAAATATCTTTTAAAATTTCATTTTCTTAGAGCCTTCCTTTTATCTCTTGGCTGGTCATTCATTACAAATACGTTGCTTATGTTCAGTGCTCAAGAAGGATGAAGCTTTGATAGTACAGCAGCCACTTGTTTATTTCCAAAACACAGGACAGCTATTATACTGGCTTCCTTCAGTGCTTTTTTCCCCCACTTTTTCAGGAAATCAATCCCATTCCTACTAATGATAGCAGATTGGTCCTCCTACCTTTTATTTTTTTTTTTTCCTTTGGGCACTCTGGCAAGCCTGCCAAGCACTGCTAATTAGCAGTTGTTAGATTTGAGCTCCAGTCCTGTGCAAAGCTCCATGCAAATGGGCTTGAAGTGATGTCTGTGCGTACTGTAGGTGCAATGATTCAGATATCTGTAACACAGTGCAGGGGGATTTCTACAGCTGCACTTCCAGTAAGGTGTAGGTCCAGTAGTTCATTTCACATAGGTCACTTCAGTGATTTGGAGTTTTGATGATGCTATCTTGAGCAAGATTTGAACTGCGTCATTTTGCCTGTCCTTGAATACCTGATTGACTCCAGGAATGTATAACCAGAATAGCATTTTTTGGTAGGGGAACCTACTGTCCTTATAAGAGTCTGCCAGTGTCCTGTGCCAGGAAGTCAAAGAGCAATTTCTGCCCGTGGAACAGATGCAATCATAAAGAAGCCCATTTTAGGAGGGTCTGTTGAGTGTCACTAAATGACTGTAGAGTGTTTTGAAATATTCATGTGAAAGGGGTGCAGCAGGGCAAAACGAAAGAGGAGTAACAGTGCAGGGTGATATCACAGAATCATAGAATCATTAAGGTCAGACAAGACCTCTAAGGTCACCTAGTCCAAATGTCAGCCCATCGCCATCATGCCCACTAAATCACATCCCAGTATGGAGCAGGCTTTTTGAGCTGGGAGAGGCAGAAAATGTGGAGCATCTTAAACTAGCATGAGATGAATATTCACGTAGTGAAATTATTTAAAATATCTAACTCATTGTTTAGGGATATCTACATTGATAAATATACTCCCAAAAGTATCAGATCTGTTACTTGAAACCAACACCTTGCTGGCACCACAGTATAGTCACAGCCATCCCTACATTATTATAGGCAGTCCATAAAGCAAGACATCTCCATCAAAGGAGATTTCATTTGAGGTATTCACTAGAAAATGACCACCTTTGGGTCATGCTGTAGCACTTCCTTCTTTAATGCTGTCTTTCCCTATAACTAAGATGCTATTTATAGGATTGTCCATCCTTTCTTATCCCCACAGGATGGGGATGAGATGACCCAAAGCTCCTTATTTTGGTGAAAAGAGGGCATCCTTAGTAGTCCATAAAACATATATGAGGAAAAGTCTTGATAGTGTGGGTGCCAGTTCTAAGCTCTCAGTAAAGATATAGAGGGTGGGATTTGTGTAATTAAATGTGCATGCTGGAAAGTATAGATCTGTGTCTGAGCTGCCACCCTAGATTCCCTGGAGTCAGAGGAGAAAGTGGAAGCTCTGGAGCATGAATCATTTCAGCCTAAGGAAGACTTCAAAGCAGTAAACTTCTAGAACAATGACAAATCTCACCAAGGGAGCAGAATTTGGTGGTACATGCATATGGGAGGCATGATGCAGAATAAAGGGATCCTAATGACAGCAAATCACAGGCATGCTGGGCATTTTCAATCTGGAGTAGCTGCAGAACCATGCTCTGAGCACCTCGATCTAGCTGTGGCATCCCTCTTCACTGCAGAGGAGTTGGCCTTTAGAGGTCCCTTCCAACTCCCTTCCAACAGTTCTATGATTCTATGACTTACAGTTTATGAAAACCCTCCCCCAGCCACTGTGAGCTTCTGCACACTGCACAGTCACTGGACTTCACTCCTTTCAATTTTAAAAGGAAAGATTCTCCCTAACTTTCTTGTGAGGTACTGCAGAAAAATGACACATTTTACTGAGCCAGATTTCCTCTCCAGGGCACAGATGTTCAGACATGTGGTGAGATGGCCCTCTGGGTTATGAGTGAGATTGTCAGCTAAATGATGCACGTGGAGTTACACCAAGGACAGATTAGCTGTCAGCATCCTGTTGCTTCAGCCTGTCTTCAACCAACTGCTCATTTTCAGTACTGGCCTTAAGGTGTTTTCCAATCTATTCTTGAATGAATATTTACCAAAGGCTTGTTTTCACAACAACAACAAAATTGCTCAAAAGCTGAAGATGGCTAACCAGGGACTTGCAAAAGCTCTCAAGAAAACATTTTGCTACCATTTTGGTTTGTCTGTTTTGCAAAGACTTGTGGACTCCCATCCTGTTTTAAGAAAAGAAAGCAGTCATTAGACACACAGTAGGAATCACAATTGGAATACAGTTTTTTTTTCTCCCTGTTTTGATATCCAGTGGTGAGGGCCGCTCACTCTCCTCATCTATTAATAGCCACGCTTGCTGCTTCCTTATTGATATTCACTCTTGTTTCTGCAATAGAATTTATTAAAAATGAGCATGTTGAGAAGTTGCTTTCAAGCTACAGAATTGACAGATCATCTGTTACTTTGCTTATTCTTCTGATCTCTTTCAGGTGACCAGTGATAGAACTGAAGGGAATGGCATGAAGCTGCAACAGGGAAGGGTCAGGTTGGGTGTTAGGAAAAGGTTATTCACCTTTTCCTGTGGTGGTTGGGCATGGAACAGGCTCCCCAGGGCAGTGGTCATGGCACCGAACTTGCCAGAGTTCAAGGAGCATCTGGACAATGATTTCAGACACATGGTCTGATTTTTGGGTGCTGCTGTGTGGAGCCAGGAGTTGGATTTGACAATCCCTATGGGTCCCTTCCAACTCGGGATATTCTATGTTCTTTAGGCACCAAGAAGTAGTGTTTATACAGGCTACCCTACAATCCTTTAGTTACATGTCCATATCTAGATAGATGCTATACACTGTGTGCACATACTATGTGACTGGAGTTGGACCTTCCATTTACATACCTCAAAGCACTCTGTGGAGGAACACAGATGTTTCTACCTCTTAGAATGGGATGAAGCTGGGGTTGGAAGGTGATGTGGTTTGTTTAAAACAAGTGAGGAAGGAAGGGAATTGATGTCTTAGATTTGCAATATAGCACTTCATTGGTGGACTGCAATATATGGCTTCCATATGTGGCATCATTTTTTAAACAAACCATCTTTCTTTCTCTGGAAATTCTAACTCTGTTGTTAAACTTCATCATTTAAAGCCCTGATATTGCTAGTATTAAAATAATAATAATAATGACAAATGTTTTGAAAGCATGAAAACCTGATCCTGGTGGTAGCTACAGTGAAACTTTGTTGAAAGCATTGGGATAAGGCTGTTGTTTGCAGGCCATAGTTTTAAGAAACAGTGAATTTAGGTTTAAGATGTCTGGTACCAGGTCACAAAGGCTGTGACATGAAGCCCAATGTGATTGATCTAGTGTGAACTCACTCTTCCAGGCCAGAGATGTAACAAGCCCTTAATCTGATGTGCGAAGTTTCACTGGCAGGCTTTGTGTGGGATCGGGGGCTGATTGTCCGCACCACTCTCATTTCAAGCCAGACATGTTTCATCTGTCTTTCTACAGCCAGCATAAAATAGACATAATCTATGCATTAGGTCCTCCAGTTAATTTGAAAGACAAACAATGGGGTGACCACAGCTGATCTGACTCGGATCAGTGCTGCTGTCTGATCTCAGGGGAGAATGAATCACTCTCTACAGTGACCTGAAAGGAGGTTTTAGTGAGATGGAGGTTGGCCTCTTCTCCCAAGTAACAATGACAGGGTAAGAGGGAATGGCCTCAAGCTGCCCCAGGGGATGTTCAGGTTGGATATTAGGAAACATTTCTTCTCAGAAGGAGTGGTGCTGCAGTGGCACAGGCTGCCCAGGGAGGTGGTGGAGTCATCATCCCTGAAGGTATTCAATGACTGTGTGGATGTGGCACTGAAGGACGTGGTCAGTGGGCATGGTGAGAATGGGCTGGTGTTGAACTAGATGATCTTGGAGGTATTTTCCAATGATTATATAATTCTGTGATCAAGAGCACTGGCATCTCAGCCTGAGGTGCACCGGCCCCAGCTCAGCGCTGTGGTCCTTGCACGGGGACGGGAGCAGGCAGTGGTTCTCTCGCAGCTCCCTGGCAGCCAGCACTGCTCCTGCAGTCTCCTGGACCGCATCTCCTGTTCTATTTTTAACATCACCGCGGTGCCGCGGTCGTCACCACAACCCGCTGAGCCAAGTGAGAGGGCTCCTATCGCCCCGCATCCCCACCTCGTTCCGGGCCGGCGGACGGGACCGAACCCGACAGGCCGCCGTCATCTTGAAGAGCGCAGGGGAGGGACCGCGCTGTGGGGGCGGGGGTGCCGGCCCCGCGCGCAGAGGAGGGCACCGGCAGCTTCCCGGGAGCCGCCGCACCGACGCGCGCTCCCGCCCGCCCCAATCGCCGCCCCGGCCTCCTGCGGGCCGCGGGGCCGCCGCAGGGCCGGGGGAGGCGAGAGCGGCGGCGGAGCCGGGGGCGCGACTGCGGCGGGGCGGCGCTCGGCAGCCCCATCTCCGCCCGCATCCCCGTCCCCATCCTCAGGTCGGCGGTGCCGGTGCCGCCCCTCGGCCGCGCCCGCCCCCTCGCTGCTTCGGCGGCGCGGCGACGCGGTGCGCGGCAGAGCCGGCGGGGCTATGGCTGCGGAGGAGGTGCTGCAGGGCGCGGACCATTACAAGAGCGAGATCGAGCGGCTGACCCGGGAGCTCTCCGAGACGACCCACGAGAAGATCCAGGCGGCGGAATATGGGCTGGTGGTGCTGGAGGAGAAGCTCACCCTCAAGCAGCAGTACGACGAGCTGGAGGCGGAGTATGACGGCCTCAAGCAGGAGCTGGAGCAGCTGAAGGAGGTGAGCCGGCCCGGGCTTTTGTCTCTCCCCGCCGGCTGCGGGGCTGCCCATGCGTGTCCGTGACGGGGGAGCCCCGCTCCGGCCCCCCGCGGGTGGGCGAGCCGACGTGCGGGCCACGGAAGCTGCGGGGAGCCGCGGGGAGGGGAGCGGGTCTCGGCTGTAGTCGGGGCTAAAGACGGAGCTCCGGCTCGTGGCGGCAGACATCTGCGCCCCGGGGGGAGCTCGGGGCACGGCTGCGTCGGCTGCGGATGCTGAGAAGGGGAAATTAAACCGCGCGGAGCCGAGCGCTGAGCTAACGCTCGGACGTGGGAGCCGTGTAAACAGCTGTCTGCAGTGCCTGGGAAGGGAGACGATTCCTTCTGAAGTTATTTATAGGCTGGTTTCGTTCCGGCAGCCAGGGGAATCGCTGCCATCCGGGCAGAGAAAGTAGTCTTGAGGTCACCCCCACTCAGTGGAAATTAAAGTTCTGCGTCATGCTGAAAGGAGAAATGTTTGATACGAGGACTGGTTGGAGTTGGGCTTCCAAATGTGGTTTTGTAGCATCCAGAGCACACGGTAGGTGAGTGCTATACGGCACCTTTTGGCTCTGTTGGACATGACTGAGATATCATCACTCCTCTTGTGTTCATCATGAAGGGAAATAACCTGAGGTTGAGGCTGTGCACACACATGGGATCCCAGAAGGGGTATGTGCGTACATGTACAGCACTGATAGCCCTATACTGCAGAGTGCTTCTGCGCGGTATTAGAATGTAAAGGATTCCCTCTTTCAAATAGGGAAGGGAAAGTACTGAACAGATTATTTTCCCCCAGATTTAAAAGGAATGTTTTGTTCTGCAAAAACATCTCACTGTATATAACATGCAGAAATTCTCTTCACTCAGTGATCAGGACCACATTCCGTATGTGGAGGGAATTGAGGGAAATCACTCAATGAATTTAGATCAGATACAAGTATTCTTTAGACCATCAGCTTTGCTGCACTTCTGGAAACATTTTAAATAAAATGAACGTTTCACTTTACTTGCAGGTAAATATGTTATGCTACAGGTTTACCCCATGGTCCACAAGAATTTAAAAATTACGTGTTAAAGAAGAAGAAAGCTAATTTTCAGAAAAACCTATTCAACTTGATAACTGCCTCCCTATCTCTGCTGAGTCTATGCAGTAGGCTTGGGACTTTGAAATCAATAGTCCACGGATGGAGATATGCAACTGGCAGGGACATGAAGGCACTAATGGAATGGATGACACATCGGTGCACATGGCCACAGGTAGAAGGGGTAGTACAGGGAACTGAGAGTGAATTCAGAAGCTAGAGGGATTAGTCAACATGGTTAACTGAAATCAAAGATGGGCACAAATTCTCTTCCTGTTTACTTCCCCTTGAAGTCAATGGGATTGTGTGCTCTGCAGCTGTCCCACAGGGCTGTGCCTTCATGCTGTGCCAAGCGCAGCATGGATACGGAGATATCTATGCAAAAGGGAAGAGCAAAATTCTTGTAGCTTGCCTAATGCCAAGCCAGAGAGCAGCCACTCCTGTTTCCAGGTCAGGGTGTGGGCTTTCAGTTCCAGAGCTCTCCATCACTGCAGATGGGGCATTTGTCCTCCCTGTATTCTCCAGAAGATTTGTTCTTTCTTGATAGGAGAAACTGCACTGATTCTTGTCACACATGCAGCCCTGCAATGGAGAATTTGCTCATATCCCTTCCTGTCACTATAAAGTATTTTCTAATCTTCTCTGTTAACACCAACTTCATGACTGTTCTTTAAGTGCAGATCAGATTCCTGTCTGTGAGCAGAAGCAAATGATGCCTATGATGACATTAGTGAGGCAGGATTTGGTCTGAGCTGGTTTGGGCAACTGTGTTGTGGAGGTTTGGGGATGCAGATTTTTGGGTTGTAGGGTTCTGTCTGAAAGCTCTCAAGTAAATTGACAGAAGCAACCCAAAGCCAGCTTTTTTATTAAGGATTCCTTCAGAATGTGTGGAGAATGTCTACGTGTGTTATCTCCAGCTGGCACTGCAGGTGATACCCCAGGCTGTGGCCTGCAAATGGGGACATCAGAGCACTGTGACTGCATAGGAGCCAGCAACTTGCCTCGTATAGTCACAATCCTCACTGTGAGGATTTGTACTTCCACCCTGGCTTCTCTACATCTACAGCATCTCTGAAGTCAAAATGAAGTGTGGAAGTTGTGGATGCCCAGAGAACCTGTGGTGCCCCATGCCTGGAGGCATTCAAGCCCTGGTTGGATGGGGCCCTGGGCAGCCTGAGCTGCTGGATGGCAGCCCTGCCCACGGCTGGAAGTTGGAACTAGATAGGATTTATGGTCCCCTCCAACCCCAAACATTCTGTGATTCTATGAAATGAGGTCTCAAGTGTGTACTGAAACAAATGGCTCATCCATTCAAGAGAAACAGTAGGTACGATAGTGTGGGCAGAACTATGGTTAAGGCTATTAGCTCTTCTTGTGCAGACTTTCTCTGAACAGATTCATTTACCAGAGTCAAATCTTATTCTATTTTTTTATCGAGGCAAGTCTTCATTTTTACATTATTTTATTATTAGATTCTTGTGTTCTGTTCTAAGGAGCTCATTGTATTTGTTGCTTCCTGTCTTTTCTTACTTTGCCATGGCTTAGGCATCTAGGGTCTGAAGTCTTCTTCTCCATTCCTTTGCAGTTCAAAACTCAAGTGTACTTCAGTGGGGCTTTTTCCATATAGGCTGCAATACAGAACTACAGCTATACCATAATTTCCATTGCTGGACAGTGAGATGGGAACATAAAAGCATTATAGAATGTGAAAGCAAGTTGCAATACATTACATCAAATATTAATTTTGTATATAGAATATATGCTACCCACCATGCAACATGAATTGTTCTAGTAACCTCTGCTGTTTCTTGTTGTTTGTTCACATGTTTCTCCTTTAGCCTAAGATTTGGATGTTTTGGGGCTGAAATTTTCAACAGTGACCTAACAAGGGCTTCTTCCAAAACAGAGCAGTTATTGCGTATATAAGCTGTTCAGAAAAGATGCAAAACATCTATCAGCTATTAACCTTCTGTTTTTTAAAATGAAATGAACAGTAGGAATGTGGAAAGGTTCATTGTGTTGTGTTGACTATAGCAGCCTTCAGTGTTATGAGATGGAGCAGTGGTGGTCTGGTGGTCCTGCAGTCAAACAAGATTGTCGGACTAATGTTGAAAAAGGCATTCTTATTTTAAAGCTTCATTATTTTCTGCAGACTTATTTATTTATTCTTCATTTTTCATTCTGACAATGAAGTTTCCATGCCTTGTTTAATTATATCTCAAGCTGGTGGTATTTTGTCTCTGCAGTAAAAATGCTGTAGTTTTAGAGTTCTCGTTCAAAACGTTTTTTAGCAAATGTGCCTTTTAAACATGCAGTTAATAAGAGTTCAGAGAGAAATAGTCATGTGCATAAAGGTAACCTGCTTTACTAGGGTGGGGATTTTATTACCAGCATATTTTGTGGAAACCATTTTTCAGCATATTTCATATTTGTATTTATATTGCATTTGCTATAAGTACAATCTCTGCTGTTAGTTTTTTATTCTTTTAATGACGTGTAGAAAGTCTTCATGGCTTTGCTGGGCAACCTGCTTAGCTGCCCTGCTTGAGCGAGGGGCTGGACAAGATGATCTTCCAACCTCAGCCATCCTGTGCTTCTATGATTAATTGCTGTGTAGTAGGGGCCTGCAATATTTTTAGAGGGGAGAAATATCATTCACCTACAGTCATGGTACAATGGGATTGAAAGCAGCTTTGGTGGCCAACTCTATGAGGCATTTAGGCCTGGGAAATCCTAAGCAGAGATTTCTTTTTGGAAATCAAATTATGGACATAGCAGCTAAACAGATGCTGAAGGGTCTCTCCTTGACTCCCTGTCTGACTAATTTAAGCAGTTTCTCAGCTTCTTGGGTTTTATACATTTTATTCTAGGGGATCAAACTTCTCTGGATTATGGATAGAGCTGGCTATCTGATTTTTAGGTTGAGGGGGCAGGCTGGGGTCTCTAGTATTTGAAACCCAAGTATCCTTGGTAAAGTATTGGAAACCGGGCTAGTGGTAAGTGGGGCTGTCTTTTGCAGATCCTAAATTTGTATTTTCCTTACCTCACAGAAGTGTTGCATCAATGGCTATTAAGTCCTTAGTTTAGTAACGTGGCTTCCACAAATAATTCTTTGTTTGTGACTGGAAAGAGCCTTGGGCGAGTAGAGCTGAAGCTGTGTCTAGCAGCTTCTGCGCTGTTTGTTGTGCTCTTCCCTGCACCACTTTCATGACCCAAACTCCATCTCCTCACTCTCCTGACACAGTGCTGCCTCAACTAACTGACTCTTCTCCAAAGCTGCTTGCAGTTTCTTCTCTGCCTTCAATGAGGCTTTCTGGATCTGAACAATAGCAGAAGGGAGGCTCCTTGTCCCAGAAACAGCTCTGTTAAATAGGTGATCCCTCCACACACCTGTCTGCTGCACAGGATGCTTAGGAAAGCACAGAGCGGCTCATAAATCCCGATGGGATGTTCTGAATTCAACCCAGAGATGAACATGTCCCAAATAGGTTACTTGGGAGCTGTTAACTGATGCCATCTCAATATATATTTTGGCAACAGCGTATGTGGAATGAGGCTGAGCATTCCCAACACATCACCCTCATCTCAGCCCTTTGGAGCCTGCTCACACAGTGCCACCCACAAGGGCCCAGCGAAGTCAGACAAAGCTTTGGGTGCTCCTCCATCTCTTCATCCATTACTCCGTGCTTTCCTTCTAAGCACAGGCCTGCAACAAAATGGCTTGAGTTCAGCAGAAGACTGCAAGAGCTGTGAGGAGAGACTGAGGGAGAGGGGCCTGCTCAGCCTGGAGGAGAGAGGGCTTTGAAGAACCCTGCAGCAACCTGCCCAGTCTTGCAAGGGCATTCCTGAGAAGACAGAGCCAGCCTCTTCACAGTGGGGTGCAGCGGGAGGACAAGAGAACTGGTTGAAACTAGAGAGGCTCGGGCTGGATTACAAGAGGAGCTGTTTCCCCATGAGGCCAGAAAGTGGCACGGGCTGCCCAGAGAGGTTGTGCTGTCTCCTGAGCTCAGAACTGACCCTGCTTTGAGCAGGAGGTGGGACTGGATGAGAAAGGAAGTAGGCAGCAGTAGGCCTGGAACATGCAAAGTCTTTGGGAGTGCCCACTGTACCCAGTTCAATCCCAGCAGCAACTTACTGTGCATTACCCAACACATAACAGCGTGCTGCCTGGAAATAGTGACCATTAGCAGATACATAGCCTCGCTCTATGCCTGAATTTCACTTCTGGTTGTCATTGAGCCTGCATTGACCTCGGGTTAGTAAGGGAGCGTTTTGATGTGCTTTTCTCTCAGCAGGACAGCCCTGCGTTTCCCTTTGTCATTCCTACCCCTGTTCTGACTCTCAGACATGCAAATGTTTATACCGACCTCAATTAAAAATAACAGAGAAGGGGTCGGATGCTATCCGTAACCAGACTGGGTTATCAGACTGGTTTTCATTATCAGACATGATATGGTTCACAATACGTTCCCGTAAGTTGCTATACCCACACAGCCAAAAGTCAGTGTGGGGATAGGAATGAATGCCAAAGAAGCAGGGGGACAGAATGAGCTGCGTAAACAAGTACTGATGTTAAAAGAGATGCTCATCAAATTATGGTAGGATGGTTTCCTCTAAAAGGAAATGTATCCTGTGCATTAGCCTACAGAAAACGTAAGCAGCTGAAATAATGTTATGGGAAATTGCTGGAGCTTTGGCAGCATGCAAAGAAAAATGTAGATGATCTTTTTTTTTCTTCTCTTTTTGTCGGAGGGACCTGTATTGCCAGTTCCTCTCACTAATTGCATTGTGTCCTTATGAGCCAGTACAGATAAACATGTAATTTGTTAGCCAATCCTTAAACAATGATAGCTTTAAACAGTTGCAGCTCACATACTACCAAAATAAATCTAAATAGAGTTCATTTTATTTTCTCCTCATAGTTAAATTGCTTTCTTACTTTCATTCTTCTAAGAAATTTTTAAGAAATCCCTCTTTTATCTGAGGATTTCAATTGTAGCACCCACGTGTTGAACTCTGAGATAACTAGGAGTTGGATTTTATGTCATGGAAAAGTTAATTTTCCTTAGATTTTCTATAAAATATTGAATTAGTACCGAATCTAAAATGACTGATTGCAGTGTTAATGGGGGAGCCAGGCATTGTTATTGTGAAATACTTCCTGTTTAAGATTTGAGAATGTAGAATGATGGCCGCTGAACAGACTTTAATCTAAAGGTCTGCATCTGTTTGGAATTAAGTCCTTTGTAATTAATTTAAAAAAATAATTCACTACCATCTTTTCACCCTCCTTTATGTGAAATATTTTTCCTTCCCTTCTGTACTGCAGTGTAGATTTTTCTTTTTGTGATGTGTGTGAGTGCAGTCTATAAGCAGAACAGGAGTCAGACTTAACACCTGGCTTTATGGAAAATGCAACTGGGGGAAAACAGTGCTGGAGAAAATAACATTTGGCATAAAACAGTAATTTATGAGCATTCATCAAGGTAAAATGAGGAGCACTGTCAAAGTCAGATGCATAGACTAAATTTGCACCTGGACAGTTTCTACATACCTTGTGCAATTAATTGCCACTTGGAAGAATTAGATGCAAGTTCTCATATATATATATTTTTCTGCATTAAGGGATTCTAAAAAAAAATCAATTTCTCAAGCTCAAATGTGTCCATTTGAGCACCTCATTTTTCTGTTACATTTTTGCATTAGTGTCTTGTTCAGCCTATGGACAATGGAAATGAAATAGGAATCACTTGTGTTTCTGCATCTCTCATAGTTCTGTGATACTGTAAGGCTTTGCTAAGAAGTTGGCCTTGCCATGGATTTCCCTTCCCAATTTGTCTGATACCTGAGAGGGTAATGTTTAATTCAGTACAATTCTATACAATCCATTTTTTCGGTGATTTTAATTTATAATGGCAGAGATGAAAAGCATGCATTCATTTCTGTTGAACTGCCTTGCATTTGTGGCATGACTTTCATTTCTTTCATCTTTCTTCATTTCCTTCAGAACTTCACAACATCGTATTTTACAGGGGAAGAGAGAGGACATATCCTTAATTTAGAGGAATTGCTATGAATGTTCCCTTTGTCCCTTTATTCAGGACTGCTTGCATTGCTAGCAGCAGATGACTATGAGGATAAAACAGCAATTTTTCATACTGTCCTGTAAAGGCAGTCCACAGTACAGACCAGATACAGATGGATGCCATTAGGACTATTCCAAAGGTAAAAAACACATCTCTGCAAGGGCAGGTGCCTAAAGCTGAAGTGAGCAGGTAGGAACTGAGCTAGACTGCAGGTTAGTGCTTTAATGGGAACTGTGCTTCCCTGTGGAGAGTTTTATTTAATAAAGATATCATGATTCTAATATTTACATTTCTGAATGTCTTTCAGTATCAAAATTTAACAACAAACTTAAAGGAAAAAGCAGATCTCTGTCCTAAACCTTTAGTTTATTATATTATATCATTTGCTCAGAATATCAATGCGAAAAGGCTTTTGCTAAGACGAAGATTGGTCCATTCCCATTTTCTGCATATCTCCTGTGATTCCTCCCACTCTGTCTGCAGCCTTTCATTTTCTGCTGCTTATTCTGGTACAGTGTTCAGCTCCAGTCCATGATGGTTTATGCTCTTTTTTATCTTCCCCTTTTCAGTCTCTGCCCTACATCTTAATTACTGTAGATTTGCGCCTCCACAAGAGACTGATTTTTTTATGTATATATATAAAACCCTTTTTTTCAATCTGTGAATGTAAGAAATGTGGCAGACTAGACCTTCCATACTGTGTCCTGGTATTGCAGTGACATGAGAGAATCATAAAAACACTTAGAAATGTTATTTTAATACAGGCTGAAAATGAAACAGCAGATTTGTCCGTTCTGCTTTGTAACAGCCTTGCCATTGAACCGATCCTTGGAAAGATGACTTCTAAGGCAATTTTAAAATTGATTGGCTGATGGAGTGCATGGGAGGATATCTTTTCCTAATGTTTTGCAAACAGCAAACCTATTTTTTTTTTTTCTTTCTTCTTTTTTTCTCATTGTTTGGTTTCTGGGGTTATTTATTTGACCCCAGATAAGAAAACTGATGCACAGTGAGATTAGAAGTGCACTCAAGTGCTTGTAATCAGGGCTGGGAGTAGAACCATTTACCCACACAGCCATGCCATACCTTTTCCTTCTTTCTTTCTCCTTTAATCACATTTAATTTGTCCCCATGCTGTATGGCTATGTTAAACCCATCTGTGCAGTAGGTAGGCTTCCATTGCTAGGATTAAGGCATATAACACTGTGCTTAACCAATTGGTAGAAAGAAGTCCTCAGTTACCAGTTAGTCACCTTTCACTTCAGTCAGTCACTTCTGGGGTCATTTCAGTTGAATTATACAAACTCCAAACTCCATTCCTCCTTCCTGTTCCTTTTTTTTTTTTTTTTTAATCTATTTGTTTATTTTTAATTTTGTGCTCTCAGAAATCGTAGATGGCACGTGGCAGGATCAATATTCTGCATTCAGCATTCACTCTGAGAAGGTTAGCCACCCCCACTCAGCCTTTCCTTGGTTTCCCTGGTTATTCTGAATCGGTTTAAATGTCACTGCGCTGAGAATGAACTGTAACATGCTCTCACCACTGACTGATGCTTACTTTCATGGAGGGAGGTTGAAAGCTGTTAACAGCTGCAGTTTTAACTTCTGTTTTGGATATGTGGAGGAGGAGAACCAGCTCCTATTCATTGTAAGTAGTTACAGGGGCTTGGAGCAACTGGTCTAGTGGGAGGTATTGCTGCCTATAGCAGGGGGATTGGAACCAAACCTGTGTGGTGTGGTCGACACACCTGTGAGATGGGATGTCATTCAGAGAGACCCAGGCAGGCTTGAGCAGTAGCCCAGGTGAACCTCATGAGGTTCAATAAATCCAAGTGCAAGGTCTTGCACCTGGGTCATGGCAACCCCCACTGTCGGTACAGGCTGGGGGTGTAAGGATGGAGCACAGCCCTGCTGAAAAGGACTTGGGGTTGTTGGTGAATGGCAAGCTGGGCATGAGCCAGCAATGTGCTCTTGCAGCCCAGAAAACCAACCATATCCTGGGCTGCATTAAACGAAATGTGGCCAGCAGGTTGAAGGAGGTGATCCTGCCCCTTTGCTTTGCCCTGGTGAGACCTCACCTGGAGTACTGCATCCAGATGTGGAGTCCTCAGTGCAGGAGAGATGTGGGCCTGTTGGAGTGCATCCAGAGGAGGACCACAAAAATGATCACAGTGGTGAAACACCTCTCCTATGAGGACAGACTGGGAGAGGTGGGGCTGTTCAGCCTGGAGAAGAGAAGGCTCTGGGGAGATCTGAGAGCAGACTTTTAGTGTCTGAAGGGGAGCTGTAAGAAAGGAAGAGGACAGACTTTTAGCAGGATGTGTTGTGATAGGACAAGGGGAAATGGTTTCAAACTAAAAAAGAGGAGATTACGTACAAAGAAGGTTTTTACAATAAGGGTGGTGAGGCACTGATGCAGGTTGCCGCATGATGCTTGCATCCTTGGAGACACTCAGGATGAGTCTGGAGGGGCTCAGAGCATCCTGATCTACCTGTGTGTGTCCCTGTTCACTGCAGGGGGGTTGAACCAGGTGACTATTGGAGGTCCTTTACAACTCAGAATATTCCAAGAATTTAAGAGTGTAGGTAGGAATTTGGGTCAGGCAAAAAGAACTGGTGGCATGGTGGAATAATTTATTTATATAAGTTTGGCTTTTGGCCAGATGTGAACACAGCATGATTTGGATTTAGTCTTGCTCAGAACTGGAGTCTTCTCTACTCACATCCTCATGGCAAGATGCAGGATGCCAGATTCTAAGACCTGGCTTCAGATTTTTAGCAAGACAGAGAATTCAACCTTTGGCACTCCAGTGTTAAGAAAATTAGAGAGAATTAGGTATGTCTGTAGGTATGGGTAAATGGAGAGTTCACAGTTGGGTTAAAACCTCTGTGAAGATGCAGCATCTGGTTCTCAGTTTGATGACTAATCCAGGATCCTTAACAATTATTGCCCAACTTGAATAAAACATTTGCTCTCAATAGCTTTGTATAATTTGTAGCTTTAATAAAGACAACTTCTTTTCAAGTGGGTGGTAAAAGTTTTTCTTTCCAGAATGCCTCACAAAGCTTTTAAAATCTTTTTAAAAAATCACACTGTTCTGGATAAAACCAGGTTTCTGTACAATGATAGCAAACATGCAGAGTTGGTCTGAGTCTAGCTGAGGGGAGTATTTGCATTCATTCCTTTACTTACTGATGCCTGTGATTCTCACCTACTGATAATTAGGGAAATTTTATTGAAGTATCTCTTGTGAAGTATGTCTAGCAATATACCTATGTTTGGAATTGCACCTCAGGATCATTTATAGTAGGTATGACTTGAAGACAAGGGTAAAATAAAGCAATAATTTTGAGCCTGTGCCCACCACCAGCTGACAAAAAGCTCTGCCATCAAAATATCATTGATAAAAAATCTCAGTCTTATAAACTCAGAATTCACATTACCTCCCACCAAAGCAGGGAGAACTGGGATAGTTATAAATACTAGGTCTCCAATATATGGGCCACAGTGATGCTTAGAGGGCTAGAGCATCTCCTGCAAAGAAAGGCTGAGGGATCTGGGCTTGTTCAGAGAGGAGAAGAGAAGCTTCTGGGAACTGCCTCATTGCAGCCATTTGGTACTTAAAGGGAGCATATTAACAAGATGGTGAGTGACGTTTTGTATGATCTGGTAGTGATAGGACAAGGGGGAATGGTTTTGAATTAAAAGAGGTTGGACGTCGGGTGGAAATTTTTTACTTAGAAGGTGGTGAGGCACTGGCACAGGCTGCTGGAGAAGTTGTAGATTCCCAATCCCTGGAGGTACTCAAGGCTAGGCTGATGAGGGTCCTGGGAAGTCTGATCTGCTGGGTGGCAGCCTTGCTCATAGCAGGAGGTTGGAACTGGGCAAGTTTTGAGGTCCCTTCCAGCTCAACCATTTTATGATTCTATGGTTCTGTGATCCTATTCTTGAATCTTAATGAATTGTTATAACTCAGGATCAATAACTGATCATGTGTGTGCACTTGGCTAGCTCCAAATGCGTTAAGGGCAAGGTAAAATAAAACCAAAATGCTAACAAAAAAAAAAAAAACAACAAAACAACCAGGCAGAAACCCGAAGAAATGAATTTTCTGCTGACACGCACCTTACATCTGCAGTGAGCTAAAAATGGGCACTAGATCGATTAGTTACGAATCCATAAAACTGGTCAGAGATCTGGATCCTTAAGTCGCAGTGTTTTGAAGTGAAATGTAAAGATATGATCAGAAGGGAACTTTTAAAATAATGTGTATGGTATATGATTACATGTAAGAGAAGTGATAGTACAACTGGTATGCCTTTGTATGGTATGTCTTTGTATCTAAGAGGGATGAAGGCACACAAGGTTTGGTAGGAGTTCAGATCTTTGGACATTTGGTAATTCAGTTTCTTGGGCATTAGGTAAGTTCTTACTTCCTCTGCCAGTTTAGGCTGCTGCTGGCCATCTGGTGATAACAAAACTTTCCCTTAACATACTGTAAGCTCAACTGTGTAAAAATAGGAGCAAGACTTGGATCAACATTGGTGACTGATTACATTTTTCAAATGTGCTGAATTTGAAGTTATAGTGATGCTATGTATTCTTTGATGCTTATTATTCCCCCCAAAAAACCCCAACACATTGAAGTGATAGAAGTGAAGTATCAAACTCAGGTACTCGGAAGTTTGCACCATCAAATCTGTACTTCTGTTATCATGGAAAACACAGTTGGTTCTTTATTAAGCAGGCTGAGCAGGTTTGTACTGAGACCTGTGGCATCTTTTTACTCAATTACTTTGAAATTACAGATGCCATTTGGGTAGATTCCAGGATGCACCTTTAGGCCCCTGCATTAATTAATTTATTTCTTTATATTGCAATCTACTTAACACTGCTTTATGATTTGTGAGATTTGTGATTTTCTTTTTTTTGCCTTCTTGCTTGCTCTAGAGTTCCGGAATGTATTCAAGATCAGGAAATGAAATGACAACTTGAGTAAGCTTTGACAGTTGCTGTTTGAAAAATACTTCAATCACTGTTCCTTGGGCTGAGATTATACAGATTCAGAGTCATTCCTGTGTTGTTTTTTTGTTTTTTATATCAGGTTAGAATGATGAGAAGAGCCTTAAATTGAAAGTGAGCATGTAAGCCTTCTTTGGGTATAAATAACTCCTTCCCTGGGTATAGCAAGCAGTAAGTACTGCAGTTGAAAATTGTGCTGTATATGCTTTGTGTGCTGTAACAATCCCTTAGTAGCAAGATTCTTTTTGAGGGAGAGCCCCTGGTTTCTCTATCAGTTCAGGCAGGGCTAGGTATGGGTAGTTTCTTGCTGTTATTCAAGGATCCACTTGCTGTGTAATTAATTGCTAATTATTCCACACTGAAAACTTGTGTTTAAAAAATGGAAACTGGAATTCTGCCCCAAAAACCCATCAGAAAGACTTTCTCCTGGCAGGTTCTTCAGCTGTTTCCTTTGGAATGCCATAGGTTAAGAATGAGAGGCCTCTATTTCAATGCACTATTTATTTTAACAGAAAGCAGTCCAGAATCTGATAAGCAACTTTTTTTCAGAGCTTGCAGCCCAGTGCTTTGTGCTATGTAGAGAGCTGTAGCTGTGTGAATGGCAATGTTTCCTGGTGCTGGAGGGAGCAAGGGAAGGGCAGAAGCAGTGAGTCAGCATGGTGCTGCCAGAGGGATGGATGGACGCCCGATGAGGCTGACACCGGTGGGGGTCCTCACCAGGAGTGAAGTGTGTGTGTCAGACAGGCAAAAGGGATGAGATATACATAGTGGTGATGAGAGAATGCATCAGCATAAAGAGATCTGTAGTGATTGAAAAGTAATTTTGTTAGTAAACATAAAAAAATAAATTGCTATGCTAAGAAAGAACAGGCAGCGCTCTGTCAAAGTGGAAACGTGCTGAAAAATCAAAATACTGCTTGCTTCATGAGCTGCTGTTTTGTCCACTAGATCTCAGTGGGGTGGAATAAATTGTTATTTATTGCCTGCCGGTAGTACCTGGGGACTCTGGGATGCCTGGCACAATGAATTCAAGCATATAAATGAAAGGTTAGAGATTTTGCTGTGGAAATAGACAATCTTGTTGGGGATTTGCTATTAAGGAATAATAAGCGGAATTTACAGATGAGAGTAAATGGAGGCCCAGAAGCTGTGCAGAGACAGGTTGTTCCATAACTGCATAAGAAATCTATGGCTAAATAACAAAGAGAATAGAGATTTTCTCAGCTGTAATCCAATCATTTATCTTTTAAAAATTCATCCGTGTGAAAAGATTGATCAACCAGAAAGCCAGAGAAAACAGCAGCCTTGTTCTCACTGGCCAGCTTGTGCAGTAGCTTGCACTGGTGCCAGTGAGACCAATAAGGCCAGTTAAGAATGATTGTGCTGGTAGTTTTGCTACTGTGATACAATCAAAACTGAAGGAAAAATGAGGATTAAAAACCTACAGAAACCCGTTTGGTTTCTTAATGAGTTAGTTGTCAGTGTTTCAGTGAGAAAGCCCTTGTCATTAGAGACAGTCAGCAGCTCCTCACTGGTACCCTATTGACTTGTGGCGCTGCCCCTTCACCCTCCCACCACTCCCAGTCCTTGTCCCACGTGCTGCAGTGATCCCAGCGCACACTCAGGGTACCTGACATTCCCAGGTGTGACCCTGTCTCTCCTCCCGGTTGCTCTTTCACTTCTTCTGCTTCTTCTTCCTCCTTTGGCCGCCGGCCATTTTGGGCTGCCTTTGTCATGCTTGTAGCAGCCTACTCCTTCCCACTCATTCCTTTCCAAAACACAACGCCTCTCAGCTGCAGTTTTTTGTTCTTTCCTGATTTTCAATTGTTCCTTGCAGGAGGAGATCAATTCCAGACAGCTCCCTCTGTAAGGGATGCGCCATGCCTCTCCTCCTCCAGTGCTCTCACCACAGAGCGATGCTTTGTTGTCATTGCCGTATGTGGGAAGGTTATATGGCACGGGTTATTGTAGAGGGCCGGACACGTGGGCTGCCCTTTGTCATGGTGGTATGTGGGAAATGTCTGTGAGGCGTGACCTTTGTAGTGGGCTGAGAGCTCAGGCCTGCCATACTCAGGCTTGAGCACTAAATTAGACTTCTTGCAGAACTGGCAGTAGCTAATGTGGAGCTTGGCCTTGGTTCTTGTAGGCAGCAAGCTCTGTGGGGCAAGGCCTGCCCTTTCCTGCCTGTTTGTATGGAGTGCAATATAGTGAGCGTCTTTTCTTGGCTGGGACAATGAGGTCCTATGGCAATATGAGTAATTAATAATAATAATGGGGCCTCTGATATGGATGGGTTATTAGAAATAATTTCTTTCTGCCAGTTGCTTCTATAGAATGTGGTTTTGAACTCAGAGACCCTGAAAGAGATAATCAAAACACAAGCAGCTGTCACAAACCTTTAGCTTCATTTATCTAGGCAGTGATGGAAATTCCTGCAACTGAATTGCCTGATACCTTACTGCTTTCTGTATGTTCTGTTGCAGCATGGAGGTCTTATGCAACTGACCCTCCTTCTGTTAAAGACCATTCTCAGTACCAACTGAGTTTCCCTACTAGGCGTTTCAGCCATCTATTCTAAAGGAAAAAAAAGCAAGGTCATGCAAAGCAAACCAATGATCCTCTATTGCTTTGCACTCAGTTCACTTAGTGTGTGTGGTGTTGCTGAATAGAGCAAGCTGTGATGAGTACCCTGGTACCCTGCTGCAGGGTGATCCCATAGCCACAAGAGGTGGGCTCTTGTCTGCAGATGTCATCTTTGAGGTGGTAGTAGCTTAGAATCCATGCAAGCAGATTGGGCCTAAAGGAAGGATAAAGCATTTGGTTGCTTTGCACTCCTTCAGCAGCTGTTCTTACTGCTGTTCTTACTGCTGTCTCAGTAGGAGTGGCATAGTGGCATCTACCCTACAGGTTGCCCTTTAAATGAACCTGGTGTATGATAGTGAAAGAAGGCCTGTAACATTGTTTGCCTGTCCACATGGCTCATGGGAGTCTGGAGGCTCCTTCTGTCCATCTTCTTCTCCATGTGTACAGGCCTTAAAAAAGCTACAACTTTCTTTGTAGCTTGTGTCAGAATTCTTGTAAAAAAGGTAATAGTGACTCCTGAACTTAAGGCTAGGTATCCAAAACATACTTTGTCCTTCCAATTTGTTCCATAATAATAAAAAAACATACTCATTCAATAAATGTAAATCTGATTTATTCAAGAAGCTGGTGACATGATGGTAAAGATGAGTGTGATTGGGAATGTCACATCATAATTCGTGCTTCTAGAGTACTGTGCTTCCAGTAAGCAAGCAAGAATGCAAGGCAGCCTCAGCAGATTATTACTAATGAAGAAGATAGTCATTTCAGAACTTATTTTTCAATCTCTGTTCTATTTCTATGCTATGGTAACCATAGCAATTACAGAACAGTTTCACTGTTTTAACCTTGCTATCATCAAAACCTCTTCTGGTGACTAGCATGTTACTATAAGGAACACACTGTGGCCTACAGCCAAAGCCACTGGTACTAATATAAAGTTAGATTTTATCTGTTCTGTTCTCATAAGGTATGCAGAGCAAGGTACAGAAAGTATTTTTTCAAATTTTTTTTTATAAACAGATTGGGCTACATGACAACACTGTGTGAATTATGATCTGAATTCTCTGCTGCTGCAGCACTCCTAAATTATGCTAACAGAAGATTTGGCCCTCTGTAGCGTTAATTCACACAACTCTAATAGCAACTGTCATTACAATTTTCCCAGAACTACAGGGTGTTTTGATGGGAGGACCTGGCAGTAGAATGCAGGTGCTGATGACTCAATGGTCAGTGCTCTGTCTTCTGAGTCAGATGTGATCTATAGTTAGTAGTTTGGTATTTTGTATGATGCTGTTATGAGATATAAAGACATCTATTTTCATCAAATTATTCCTTTTTCTTTTTTTTTTTCTTTTTTTTTTTTCAAGAAGACAAAGAAGGCAATTAGCATTCTGTTTACTTTTTTTGTAGATTTGGTGCCAAGGTGGTTACTTCTGATGATGGGTTCACTCTTTCTAGTATTGAACAGGATGGTTCACTACTATGCTGCTTTCTCCTCTGAGGGAAGAAGCAGCTCAATTCTAGAATAAACAATTGAAGAAGGGGATTTGATGGTTGAGAAATAATTATGCTGTTTCCATTCAGTGTTGTCTGCATATTGTAAGGGTGAAGTGATTTCTGCTTTGAAAGAGCTGAGCAGAGCCATGGGAGCCTGTATGGCCTCAGTGGGCGTGACAAATTCAAAGCAGCTTCCAGAACCAGGTCTATAATCTTCTGAGAAACCTTTGGGGAGAAGGTCCAATTGCTTTGTGCCAGTTCCCTGCTAGTTTGTTTCTAGCTAACTACTTTTACAGAGCCGGTAGGAAAGATTAATCACATTCACAGTCTTTATATCTCAGTGAAACTTGGTCACAATTTGCCAACAGATTCTAAGTTATCAGAAAAGGTGAAACTTTAATTGCTCGTAGGAAATGGGACTTTCGTAGGAAAAAAAGACTTGCTGCCTCTTGTTTCTTATGCATAGCTAAGTCTAAATTTATGATACTAAACTTCCCACTTTCCATGCTCAAATGCATCCTAATGAGGCTTAAAATCAAGTTCCTTTCTCAAGCACCCTGTTGCAAGTTCTGAGATATTCTATAGATGTCAGTAGGAATCCACGTTTTTGTGGAGTTTTTCACATTTGGGATTTGTTTGCAGGAAGATTTTCTTTCATGGTAGTTACACTTTAGCTGGGTTATGGAGCTTTTGCACTGGTGCAGCATGGAGTGAAAAGGGAATGTCAGCTTTTATAAGCCAGAAAGCCCCTTATGTTGGAATAGGTAAGAGAAGAAACTGGTCCTCACAGCTGATCTAAAAGTTGTAGCTTTTTGTGAATTTTAGCTGGAAATTTGGTCTGATATACTGGAGAAATCCCAGTGAACAAGCTGTTTGAAATACCACTCGCTCTAAGTGTGACAGTCAAATACTTGACTGACCAAAGAATGAAATGTGGGCACACCGGTTCCCAGGTTAATCACCTACTCATTTGTTGCAGTGCATCTTTCAGAATCTGTTCAACAACTTGAATTAAGAGAGCAGCAGAAACATTGTACAGCAAGACTTTTTCTATAACATCTATAAAGAGTATTACTATGAAAATATTCATTAAGAACGCCTAATTTTGTTGTGCAATCTGGAGGAGGAGCTGCTAAGTAACTTTTATGTTATATAGTTTATGAAAGATAAATTTGTGTCTGAAATCCATTTGACTTGCTGACTACAGAAGCAAATAAGTGAAAGAGTATGCTCTTAAGAGACCTACTTTACCCCTATAGGTCTCAAATAGACTAAAGTTCCCTTAGCAGTTGTATAGAAACAAGACTATTTAAAGCAATATGCAGTTAGCACATATTCCTGGGAAATCTGCTCTTAGTGCCCTTTCTTGAGCAGGGGGATGTATCAGATGGCCTTCAAAGGGCCCTTTTAGCTTCAATCATTCTGTGATCCTGTGACTCTAAGTAAATGAGTTCTTAAAACTGACTTTGAAACTTTGGGTGTAGTTGTGGAGGATCTTTCCTTCTCTATTTGAATTAACTCGATGCTTTCATAAAGGAAAGCAAAGCAAGAGATCAGGTTTCCAGGATAAGCACCCCACAAAGGAAGGCTGCACATCAGATTTATCCAGTACTAGAATTAGCTTCATAACCCTGTGGACAACATCCTGAGCTAGCTAGAACTGGAACGTAGATGCTGGATGAGCACGTTAATTTGGCTTTGTTAGTTTCGTCTCAGTGCTCAAGGTCGCAGTCTTTGTTTGACTATACTTTTGATGGAATGTACTGGATTTCTTATTTCTCTCTTGACTTTGTCCAGTAATGTGTATAGTCCAGATGAGGAACCTTCTGCGTATGCAGTACTCTAATCTCACAGTAGCAGTCAACATTAAGAGGTTAAAAAGATACTCATGGAAAAGTAGGTCCCCTAAAATGTACATTCTTTCCACCAAGCTGCTCAGGGTTGCATGTGTCATGTCTGCACACTGCGATCTACAGCATCTGTGAACAGCAACCTGCCAGGGCCAGAGACAAGGAAGACTGCCAATGCTGGTTCTTGTAATACCAGCATTAAAGAGCTCCAGCTGCAAAATTTCTCACTGGTTGGCCAGTGTATAAATGGTTTTTAAAATAACTACTAACATGTGTTTTTATCCTGCGTCTTTTTTTTACCGTATAACATGGGTGTAGAGTTTAAGATGATGTTATCAACTCTTTCCCTCAAAAGCAGCCAACAACAAATAAACAGCAGCTCTCCTGTCCTGTCTGTGCCTGTGTGTAGGGATTTATATAAGTATACAGGCATCATTGGGAATTAGATGAGATGCTTCTCAAACCACAAATGCAAGTCTATTTTCAGCAATCACTTCATTTGTGATCACAATAACTTTGTGATGTAGAAACTAAACTTGCATCTCTAACTGGCTCAAATGAAACAGCTTAATCAATTGAGATTAAAACAATTCAAAATAGCTTGCAGCCTTTCCTTCCAATTTCAGTGGAAGCCTGTTTTATTTCCTAGATACTGTCTCAATTTTATCTACATATCCATGTCATTTAGAGAAGGCAGTTTTTAACTTTGTAATGGAAGTACAAAGTAGTTTGAGAAATCAGCAAGAAAAAGAGCTTGCACTTATTATTCATTTCAAAGTATAATATGAATTATATCTTCTGTAACTTTTTTTTTGTTTATTTGGGCCATAATTGCATAAAATGTTAAGCATAGAATCATAAAGGTTGGAAAAGACTCTCTAAGATCATTCAGTTCAACCATCACTTCACTACCATACCACTAAACCATGTTCCTCAGTGCCACGTCCACACATTTCTTGAAAACTTCAGAGATGGTGACTCCACCACTTCCATCCCATTTGCAACATATTTTTCCTTTCTGTAAATATTTTGTGACTTTTGAACTGAAGTGAACTGCTTCACAAGATTTTGTATTTTATGATAGTCCTCGTAAGAAGTGCAGGTAATCATGCTTTATGTCTGCATCCAAAGGAGGACTAGAAAGATACTTGCAATTTGTAACTGATAAACTCGACAGCCACTGATGACATAGAGAAAACAACACAATTTCTTTTTTATGCTGTGGTTCTTGTCCAAAATAATCTCAACAGTTAAAGTAGACTTTGCGATATTGCCATTTTTGTAAGGTATTTCTGTGCAAATATTACATTTCTGCATAGTGCTGTATACCTATAATAATTACCCCTGCTTAAAGAAGCCTTGTTCATAATTTATGAATTACGCTCACATTCCCACAAGCTCGGAATTTTTAAGTAGTTTATTATAGGTACACACAGACAGTCATGAAGAAGCTCATTTTTAATTCATATGGGATTCAGTATTGCATAAATTGACAGCTTTTAGTGTCAAACATACAATGAGATGATCTGGGGAATATTTCTACACGCATATATGAAATCTGATGGTGAGTACAGGTGCAACACTAAAAGCCTGTCGGGAAGTAAAGCCATTGGGGTGATGTTAGGTGTGGGCTATCTGTCTTTCTGATGAAGTGAAGTCTAGAGAGCCGTACAATTTTGATGGTACATTTTCCTAAAGAGAACACCTGAGGCAGATAAGAGGCTGGTTTGAAACATTTTAAGGAAGCCAGGCTGACCCAGATTTTCTGTGCAATTTGGGTTTGCAGGCATGAATTTACAGCAGTCCAAGGAGACCAGGTATTCTTGCTGTCCCTGAAATCCCATAGTGTGAGAACAGGGATGATTAAGCCTGCAGTCATATAAATTATTCCTGTTGTTGTCTTACCGGAATAAGGGATTATTGCCTTTACCTATTGATCTTCTCTCCTTTTCTTCTCATTACATTGCCCACTACTGATGGCCTGATTGCTCCTTAATGCATTTTTGGAGAACATGTGATGACAAGCAAAGTCTAAAGTCTTCAGTCATAGTGTTTTAGTAATATTACGAGGAAAAGAGAAATATTCTCTTTAGGATATAGGATATTCTTTTTTTTTTTTTTTTTTTTAATAGGTTTGGCATAGCTGTAGGATCAGATGAGAGAGAGAAGTAGAAGGGAAAGGAGGCAGGCCTTGAGGGATGGGGATGTTCCATGGTTATAACAGAAAAGCCACATGGACTCTGAATTGGCTGAAAAGTTACAGATTGATCTTAATCAGTATTCCAGGAGCTATTTCTCTGTCTGAGCTTTCACACTGGAGTTGGCTATTACTCCTTTGATCTGGATGCTTCTATTCTATACTAAATAAATGCACAGCAGTATCTGAGACCATTAGAGACTCTTTCTGATTCAGCCATGTGTCCCTAAGGGCTGGGTCAGGTTGGTATAGGGCAGCTGATGGCACAGGAGCTGTAATGAAGGATGTGCTTCAAATTGGGGTCTGCTATGTTTATTCTAGAGGTTTTTGATGCTGCAGGGAGCTTTAATAATTAAATAAACAATCCTGCCTTGTTTGCAGTCAAGAAATAACACCAGCTAACTCCTAGCTACCTGCTCTGCTCCTCTGCTGGATGCAAGCTCCTTAATGATGCTGTAATGGCAGGGAGCATCCCTCCGCATTGGCTTCTCATGCAGGTGAAAATGGGCTTGTGCTAATGTACTGTTGTGAGTTTTGCTATCCCTTGCAGGGAAGGCTGCTGAGGCTGCCTGCTCCTGAAAATGCTGTACTGCTTTATTACTGCCTGTAAAGGACAGTTTCTCTCCGAGAGAGGAAGAGAGGGAATCTAAGGAAAGTCGTCCTTGGTTTTGTTTGCAGCAGGGGGTTAGCTAGATGGGATGCATGTAGAGCAGCCTGGTGATCACTAGCTGAGGGATCTCTTCAGGGTTCTGGCTTGTGCTTACCTTGAGAAAGAATGTTTCAATTCTTTTGAATATATTTTTACAAATGTAGCTTGAAATCATTTTCAGTGTGGTCAGAAATATTCCACGTGCAAGCTTGAGAACTGTAGGAGCTGCCAAGCCACGAGTAGTGCTTCTCTCGGCTGTGGGTAAATGTGCTGCTTTTGCTGGTGTGTCCTGAAAGATATCAGAATCTTCTCAGTTTTGTTGAGGTTTCAAATAATGCTCTTTCTGCGTTTCTGTCATTTTAGTACCTCAGCTGTGGAAATAAGCCTGAGATAGGAACCGGAGTCCTTTTGGCTAAGAGTATGTGAGAAGTGGTGAACTCAGCATGGCTGAGTTTCTAATGGCAGCTGTTTGGGAGACACATTTAGAAAAGTTTTCAGGATTCTTTTTTCTTTCTTTCTTTTTTTTTTTTTTTTTCCTTTTAAGTGTTTCCAGTGGATTTATGGTGAAGTGCTAAGCATGAAAACCTAAAATGTCAGTTTTTGCCACTCCTCTTTTCTGAAGGGAGGACTGGTGACAGTGGATGAGAATAACATTAAAAGAGATGTTCTGGGATGAAAAGTCTGTTATAGCCACAAAATAGTACAATTTCTATCTACCAACTTTCTCTACTATGTGTTATATTACTACATGTTTAATATATATAGGTGGGTAGAAACAAAGGTAGTAAAACAGAGTAGCATAGGCTGGTTAATCATCATGATTTCTGCAAAAGGTGGATCATTGACTACAAGTAGTTAGAGAGTTCTTACCCTGGTGCAAATCTCTGTCCTAGAAGCTCTGATTTAATGGAGAATGTGGTTAGGAGACTGTTTTCTGCTATCAAATTAACATGCATTTTTATTAAAATAATAATTGTTGATTATACAGGATAGTTTTAATAGAAGTGTTACTACCAGTTTATGGCTTTGTCTCATGAGTCCCTAATTGAAGTTTTAAGTTACTCTATAGCAAAGCCTGAAACTCAAGTCCTGCCCTTATGTCTTGTTTACATGCACAAGGCTTTCATGGTCTTCACAAGGCTTTGGTCTGCAAACAGAAATGTGAAATGTGATTATTCTTCCAAATTATTGTTTAGACTGAAATGTCAGTGGGGACTATAAAGACACTACTTAAACTGAAGGCTTGAACTGAATGTGAATTCACCTTGTCTTCATTTCCATTGTAGCAAGTTTGGCTAAATAGTGTTTAGAAGAAATCATAGGATTACAGATTGGTCTTTCTAATCTCAGGTTTGCTAGTATTTCAGCAGTGTTTGCTGTATTGTCTGCATTGCTTTCCAGTCTCTGAAAAGTTGAGCGGAGAGAGTGCAAAAACACAAAATACATTTGTAGCTTGAAAAGACTCAATGAAAAACTGTGTTTTTATTGAGTTTTGTTTATATTTTCTCAGTGTCCCATAACAGAAGGATTGGAATCAAAACATGCCCTCAAAACCAGGTATGCTGTGACTGCTAACCAGCTGGGGGAAGGAAAAACAAGCAAACAAAAAGAAACCAAAAGACCCAAAACTTCAGGTTCTAGACCTTAGTTCAGTCATCTCTTCTGGCCTAAGGATTGTGCATCTTTTTTCAAACTTGTAATGCCCTGTATCTGGCTTATAAAATTACCTCTAATGATTAAGAAATATTTATTATGCAGTTCTAAACTATAGATAGTTGCCTATAGGTATGTGTTATCTGTCTGTATTTCCTGCTGTGTTGCCTTGGTTTCTTGATTTCTTGTTTTTCTTTTCAGTGGCTCTGTCATCTATTTCCAATCAGGAAACCAGGCTTTATTTTCCTGAGTGTTCAAAGTGAACATGAGGAGAACTGCACCATGTACAGCTGTCTAGGCTTTCCAAATATTTCTTTGGTTTGTATTCAGAGACTACAGTAGCATCAAATGAGCATGGGATTATTTTGGAAGAGAAAACATCTGTTTGCTGGTGGTTTTTATATATGCAAAGGCATTTAAAATTGTATTTAGTTTGTAAGTTATGATAGAAATTAGTTACTTCACTAAAGCGAGAAACAGTTGACAAAAGAAATCACAAGGCTTCTCTGGTTGGTGTTTTGTTGTTGTTGTTGTTTTTTAATTAGTTTAAGAAAATCTTTTGTAGCAGTTGAGCTGGAAATCTGGGCTACAGTGATAGCGCATCAGGAAACGAGCTGCCCCACTGTGTATACATATATTCACTGCTGTGAATTATTTTCTATCAGGAAGCACTTCAGTGCTCTGCTGTACATGTTAAATATTTAAGTCTAGCACTGAAAAAGAGATTGGACTTGCATGACAGTGAAGTACTATTTTTGCTTTAACGTATTACGCCTTGTAAGGTGAATTGACCTTGTGCATTTGGGAGAGATGCTCTGTAAACCTCTGAGGAATCTCCTTGTCTTCCTTTCAGTTGTTTTCACAGTTTTCCTTTGTCTGCAGGAACTCTGGCTGCTTTTCTCTCCTCCCCTGTACCCTTGGTTACCTCTCCGCTGTTCCTTGTCTTAGACTGCGTGCTCCTTGGTGAAGGGGATCCCTTCACCAAGGGTTTGTGGGCATTTGTGGCAGTGAGTGACATGATTAGCAGGTGCTGATGAGTTGATGGTTGAACTAGATGATCTTAGTGGTCTTTTCCAGCCTTAATGATTCTGTGATTTGGTGGTTGACTAGAAGGTTGTTAGGTGCTACTGCCATACCGGTAACTCACCGTTGGGATCCAAGTCCTACATTTGCTGAAGTTAAAGGCAAATCTCCCCTTGGCTTAAACCAAACTGGGATTTAATTCCCAGCATCTGAGTAACCAGTTGTTGTTGTTTTTAGACTTCGGTGCTCCATTCTTACCTTGTATGGGGAGAGGGACAGACTAACAGACTGCAAGAGGACGCTTCTGAAAGAGCTAGCACTGACAGAAGCTACTGTAGATTGAACAACAAGTTTCTGGATGGCTTGATGTTAGGGAAGAGATCCTATCCAAAGTGCTTACAGCTCCATCATTCTGATTAGCATTTGGCTGGATGAGCAAATTTGTAGAGTTTAAGGCTAAAAGCACAGTTTGTGTAAGCTGACCTCGTGAATAAGCGCTGGAATATAAAACTCCTGTTTGCTCAACTCCACAGTTTGCATCTGGCTCATGGGTGTCCTTTGAGAAGGCATCCAAGCTGGATGTGAAGGCATGAATCACAGAATCACAGA
The DNA here is from genome assembly GCF_951394365.1 of Tetrao urogallus. Lineage (NCBI taxonomy): Eukaryota > Metazoa > Chordata > Aves > Galliformes > Phasianidae > Tetrao > Tetrao urogallus. Next base: position 135,237,233 of record NC_136813.1, read on the forward strand.
ATCACAGAATCACAGAATCACCCGGGTTGGAAGGGACCTCAAGGATCATGTAGTTCCAACCCCCCTGCCTAGCAGGGCCACCAAACATACACATTTAGATCAGGTTGCCCAGGACCCCGTCCAACCTGGCCTTGAACACGTCCAAGGACGGGGCATCCACAACCTCCCTGGGCAGCCCGTTCCAGGGCCTAACCACTCTCCTCGTAAAGAACTTCCCCCTAACATCCAACCTAAATCTTCCCTCCTTCATGAAGAGGACTTTCTTCCATGAAGAGGACTTTAACATTTCCTTAGTGATTAATTTTATTAATTAATTCCTTCTGTGATTAAAAATGTGTTCCTGACTTCATATTTGGTGTTTGGTTTTAAATTCCAGCAGTGTTTCTGTTTGTGCTTGTTTCTCCTTCAGGAAATAGCCCTAAGGACATGACAATTTCTGCCTGAGGTGATTTTTTTCTTCTTAGTCAAGTCACCTGTCTATTGCCTTTCATCTGCTAATAAAATGAGCTGCTTTCCTTCAGTGCAGAGTTTTCATACAACCTTGAGACGATATTGTAATTCTCACTAAATTTTCAGTATTGCATTCCCACTAAATTTTCAGTATCTCCAAAAAGAAACAGGCAGTTGGAACTCTTAAGTTAGTCCAGTATATGCGTAGCTAATACCTTACTAAGGAGAAGAGGTATGTTTGTTCTCTGAATCCTTTCTATACATCTGAGGATTGCATTTGTTCTTTTCTGACGTGGAATCGAACTGAGAATTGCACTGAGTGCTCATCCTCTTCCATGTTTCAGTTCTTCCCTGAGCTTTTGTAGTTCCCAAAAATACTCATAAGAATGTTGAATAGCATCAGACTTGGACGTAGCTAATTAGGAGCAACTTTTCATTTGAGTTAAAATTCTTCAAGTTTTGTCCTCAGTAGAAAATGGTGGCATGTTTTTTTTTAAAAAAGCATACTTGACCCTGTGTTTATGTATGTTGTAACAGAGCATAACTCCAGACAGATAGCATCTGGATAGTTTTCTGGAAATTAGGAAGTAAGAAAGATTTTGACACTCAAGTTCTCAAAATTTAAAATTTCCCTTCAAAAGAAGAAAATTGAGATACTCTATAGATACAGGTTGAGTTTATCAAAAATAGATTATAGAGAACTTTAAGGTTGTAAAGTTTCTTTTATGAAAGTACTCGGTGAGTGTTACAAAACCATCAGCAGTATGTTTATCTTTAGTCATATCACTCACAAATATTTCAAGATGCTTTTTGAAGCTCATGGGGAAACAGCTTTTTTGGTCCTAAGGTAACACTTGACCAAATCTGCTTTAAGATAGGAGTGTCTGTGTGTTAATATATTTGTATGTCAACCTAAAATACCGAGAAGCACCTAACTAGGGCTGTCTGTTTTGTGAATGTTGTAGGTTAAATTAAGGCAAGACTGAGCTTTCTTAGAGATAGAGAAGAGGTAATATAGTGGTTAAGTCATCTCCAGGGGTTTCAAAAGGTTTGAGTGAAGCCTTCAAAATTTAGCAAAACGCTAGCTCTGTGAGTCAGTTTGCTCACAACAGAAATCCAGCACAGCTCATAAGATGCAAAACGCTATGAATCTGAACCTTATTTATTTCAGTAAAGTCTGCCAAAGCTGAAAACTATGATGTTTGAATGTGCAATTTCTGTAACAGCCATTTTCCATTGATCTGAAAAGGAATGAATGCTATCAAGACTTGTGTTAGGCTTGCATTGAATTTGTTCAATCTGAAGCCTCAGCGTCTGGCTTTTAGTGTCAGAGCAGTGCTGCTTTCAATCCTCCTTAACAACCTCAATCTGACAAACCTGGGGGACTTCAAATAAAAGCTAGTAGTAAGTAACCAAGATGACCAGTGGGATGTTAGTAGATTGAGTGGAGGACAATTGGGAATGTTACTGCGCAGAAGTAAGCTATCATTATACCTTTACCCAGTCAGTCTTGGAGTAAAAGCTCAGGAGTTCTCGTAGATTTACATATCACTTGGTGGGAATGATAAAGGACAGTAGTTAACAGCTGGTGAAGATGGCAGTCTGGATGGTGGCACCTTGCTCAGAGGCAGACCACCTCTGAGGGTGCTGGTTCATGTTATCTAATGACATTGCAGTGGTATGCATTGGCAGCTGGGTTATGGGATTGGCACTTGCTTTCTCACAGCTAAATGTGTTTGACAGGCCACAGCGGGGAGGGTGCAGGAGCTGCTCAGCCCACCACATTAGTTAAGTGTTTGTGAGCTCAGGGTGGTCAGTCACTGAGGCTGATCACATTATTGCTGTAATGTTGGATCATAACCTCCCCAAGGAGATGCTGCTGCTGTTCACCGGAGCTGTGCCATCAGAATATCAACACCATGATAGGATATTTCTTTGTTGTTTGTGTAGAGGTCATCTAATGGAATGGTGGGTGATGGAGTGGGAGGTTACTCAGCTTTGCTGTAAGTTAGCACGTTTCCTTTCTAGTGTCTCCTTGGGAAGGTATATATTTTTATTGCTGTCAATCACTATTTGTATTGTTATGGCTCATCTGAGTCTTGGTAATGGAGTGGGACCTCACTGATATAAACACTGCACAGGACTGGAAGATCATATTCGTCCCTGAGATTTTATAACTGTTAACACATAGTATGATCTAATAGTGAAAATTGGTGATGTAAATAGACTCGTGTTTGTCTTGTGTGTGAAAATGTGCATTTTTGGGAAATAATTGCACAGCTTGCACAATTATCTTTTAAAAGATAAAAATATAATTTATTTGGAAACAAATTCAAATATACATTTGACTATAACAGAAAAAATATATTTGTACAGACAAGCACATTAGGTTTGGGATTTTCTGAAAATAAGCTTTCTTTCTTCTTTAAAATGACATTTTTGTTCCAGTTTATTACTTACTCCTTACCACTACCAACCATCATCTAGCTGTAGTCGTATTTGTTTGCTCCCAAGGAGTGAATGCAGAGCTCTCGGAGAATCACAATTACTTTCAAGTCAGGAGAAGTTTTTCTTGTTCTTACAAGAACTTCATCAAAATGCATTTAAGGGAAGGTTTTGTGGAGAGGAGTTGGATGAATTCATGGTATCTACTTGACATATAAAGTGAAGCACAAAGAAATCTGATGCAGGAGAAAGAAAGATGGGGAAATCTTCTGTAAGTTTAGAAAAACAGTTTTTCTAGGGTAAAAGGCTCATGGCAGTAATCACTGGCCAAGGTGTAAGTTTGCTTGGGCAAGCAGACAGCAAGCTGACTTGGGTTCTGGTAATGTCCCATTCAGGTATAGTGAAGGCTTGAAACTCTATTGTACTTCCAGTCCAGGAATGGGCACAAAATGAAAGAAACAGTAGTGTGGACAAGGTCCACAGTCCAAATTAAGGAGAAATTGCCTGTAAAGGGTATAAGGTGAAACTGTTGATTGTAAAGTGCTGACAGCCCTTTGGGGAGATCTTTTCTAAGCAATTACTTGTATGAGAGCAATTGCTTTCCTGCTGGAGTTGCAGAAGGGGGAGGAAGCAGAAAAGAAATATTGTTCATGAATCTATAACCGTTTTTTACCAGTTTGAATAACTAATAATTATATACTGGGACAGTTCTAGGAGGGAATCTGGCCAGCAGCTGGATAAGTATTTCCGCACTGAACATCTTATTTGCAAGTGAATGGGCAAAATGTAGTGGTTTATCACGTTTTACAAATCCAGTGGGATTTATAATCCACTAAAAGCCAGTGTTGTTGGGGTGGTTGGGCATCACCAGCACTACGCCTCACTTAGAGAATGCTAAACTGCACAGTTGTTCCCTACAAAATGCAGCCTGCTGATCTTAAGCACATCAGACTACCCCCTGTAATGGCAACCTTTGCTGTTTTTGACAGCATATTAAATTCAAAATACATTAAAGTATTTTTAGGATGTTGTTCTGTTTTGAATCAAAATCGCTGCAGGTAATACCCGCTGGATTTATAATGTGGGTACAGTTTAGCTCATGAATCTGAGATAATTGCCTAATTTGATAACGCACACTGTGGAAACCTTGGTATGTTTAGATTGCTGTAGCTAATGAACTTTGCAATCAGACACCATAGCAGCTTAAATCTCATAAGTAAGATGCCTTGTGGGTTTTTAGATTGTTTTGATTTTAATCTGATATTGAAATATATCACTGAATTAAACAATTTTAACTACAGTGCTGCTTACAGCCTGTTACTGATTATTTCATCTCAAATGAGATAAAATACTGCAGTTGTTTTGCTTAAGAGAGGATGAAAGCATTTTAATTGAAAAAGACTTAGTTATTAGTTTCTGTTGTCTTGTGCTGGTGATTGTCTAGATATCCAGAGCAGCTGTTTCTCTGTATTACTTCCTCGGGGTTAAGAGTAGGTCAACAGAAACATACATTTTAGCTCCAGTAGTTTGGTGTTTTTTTTCCAGTGTACCACTTCGTTTTCTAAATGTCTTTTATAGATGTCCTGTGAATATGTTTAATTACACTTAAAAAAAAAAAAAAATAAGCATAGAACAGACAAAAAATATTCTTTTCCTGTGTGTGCATATTTATGAACCAGTTTGATTTAAAACAAAGCATCAAAGAGTTTTGCCGACAAGGCAAATGAGACGTTTTGGTTTATCTCTAACTTTTGTTTCAATAAACAGGACAGACATTCATTTTCTAAACCAAGGTTATCTCGAGTGGAAGTAGCACACTTCCTCTTCCAGTTTGGTTTAGCTGCAGCTAAAATTGTTTCTACCTTGTCTGCTTCAGGTTTGACAAAGCTATAGTGTGTACTGGTTCAGTTCGGATTTGGGGAGATGTAATTGCACAAGCTTTTTGTAAATGTTTTCTTCTCTTGGGTGCCAGCTGTGACTGAGGGCATGTCTCAGATTGGTGCACGTGAGATGTAACGCTGCTGGATGTCATGACTGCTACCAAAAGATGTGGTTTTGCAAGGTGCAGTACTCCTTCAGTATTTCACATGCTTTGGTTTTTTGACAGCTTGTCTATGGGGTGGTCCCTGTGATGCTCTCATTACCAATTCTGCAGTTAGCGTTATTCCTTCTTACAAGTTTTCTCTGTGTAGGCATGTTCTTACTATCGGTGCCATTGGCAACCTCCTCTCGGCTTAAGCTGTGTCACTCTAAAGAGCAAAAAAGGCAGAAAACGTACATTTTGAACAGGCTGGAAATTTGGTGGGTAAGGTCATAGTTTGAAGTCTGCCCCTCTACCATACTGTGTGTTGCGCTCTGTGGTTACTAGTCCAAGGCAGCTATGGGTAAGGTCTGACATGCACAAGAGACAAGGGAGCCTAAAATGTTGGCTTAAATGTGCCTCCTCTCTAGGGTCCTGTTCCCAATAACAATTAGGAGGTAGTGCAGCCAGGGCCCAGTAGGACCTCAAGAGTGTGAAAGAAACAGTCCTGAGATGTTTGACTGGCAGAAACAGAAAGGAAGTACGCAACTGGGGTTGGAACTAGATGATCCTTGAGGTCCATCTGTGATTCTATGAACTGAAATTAGAGCTGCAGGTATTTGTGGTAATGTTCTTATCCATGTTGTATTTTGTTAAAAAATATAATGTTTGGTTATGTTTTGCAAGAATAGTTACATATTAATGGCATTGCTAATATGTTAGTTACCTCGAAAGTAGCAGTGCTGCAGCCTGGATCTTAACACGTTGCTAATGATTGGAAAGAGTGGCTGCATCTTTATACCTGAATTTCTAGATCATTAGTGCAACTGAAGACAGAAGACATTTAAAGCTTATTGCTTCCAAAAGCAGTAATTAGTTCCTTTCCAGCAGTTCATGGATATTTATTTATTCCGTATGATGTGTAGTCATTGATTTTTTTCTTTTTTCTTGCATTTACTGTCCCAGCAGTAAAAGATGGAAGTTAGGAAGAGACAGATGGCAATGCATTATATTCTATTATTGTCACATAAAGCACATTTGGTACTTCTTTGCTTGTATGGAAAAGCATTTTGGTTGTTAAATGATCCAATATGATTCTAAGTACAGAACTTAACTGTTTGCCAGGCTTTCATGGTTATGGCTTATGATATGATGTCTTGCTAAGCGAAACTACCATGAGCTTATCCTTGCTTCCCTGCTGTGACAATGTGTACACAGTAGTATTGCCAAGATGTCCGCACAGTGCTGCATGCTGCTGCATTAAGTTCTGCCGGGACTATTTATCTGCTTAAAAGTTGGCTTTTATTTTGGTCAGTGATGAATATACTCATGGCAGACTACAAGCCTATGGAAATAGAACTGAAGGAACTGCATGCAAAAATATGTGCTATAAACTACAAACACCCATAGTCTGGAAAGCAAAAAGGGACTTTCCTACTATGCAGTGGTGGATCATTTCAATGGAAATGCTGAGTCACAGCTTGGACCAGTGATTGAGCACCTGGTGGGAAGGCAGGGCCAACCCAGGGAAGCTCAGGTGCATGCAGTGCATCTGAGTGAGTGGAAGGTGTGGATCCAGGATCCACCCCTTCCCAGACCTCATTTAAGGGTTGGCAGTGGAGGCAAGGGTATCTTGCTGGAGATCCCTACACACCTAAGGTTTTCTGACGGTAAGCAGCTTCTTTCCTTTATTTCTGTATCCACGACTGTTGCATTTGAGCAAATCCTCAGTTGCTGCGACCTAGAACCTTGCTGCTCTGCTGTCATTGCTGTGCTTTTTGTGAGTGTGGTGGTGGCAGAATCTGTATTAGCAGGTTTGTTTGCTTTAGACCTTCATTCTTCAGGCTGTGGCTAAAACTAGCCTTTTTAAGCCCTGAGGACTGCGTGCAGTTGTCAGCATCATTTCGTGGGAGTCTTTCTATTAGGAGAGTCTCTGCTCATTGAGACTGGGCAGCCAGTGGCTGTTTTGTATGGTACTGAGAATCAAGTCAATTTGAATGTAACTGGACCCAATGGTGAATGCTTTGACTGATTTACAGTTAGCTCTTGAATTGCAGCTGGTCATAAAAATGCTAGTTTTCTATTTTTGGGAGTGACACTAGGCTGTTATCGATCCTAGGCTGAAAGTTTTTATGTGGATGAAATAGTTTGTAATGCGTACATCTCCAGCCAGATACTGGATTAATATGGTGAAAGGGGGATTGCAGCACTGCGGATTTGTTTGCATTTGTTATGGTGAAAACAATCTGCAACGTTGTTCTTTGAGATTAAGATTTCCCTTCTACCAAGATACGGAAGACATGAGGAAAACATTATGTGGAGCTGTAACTCCTGCTGGTTATTTCTCATCTCTTCTTGTAGTTTAGCCTACATCAGGCATCTTTGTTAAGTGTAGGTGCTTTATTTCTGTGACTAAGGAGAACAGGACAACTTCTTTTTGATCATGCAGTGTGGTTTCGTTTAATTGGCAAGCTGATAACTGGTGTGAGGGAAGTTATTCTCTCTCCTGAGGGGTGGAAACTGACACTCTCAGCAGCCCTGGTCCTGGCTGAAGGCAGAGCCATTCGATCTCCCTTTGGATGGAAGACTTGCTGTGACTTTTACACAGGAGCTGTGTGAATTCTGGTGCTGCCCAGCTTCATGTCTTCCTGAGGAGGCCCTCATACATCTGGTGGCTATGTCTGTGCATTAGACAGAAGGTGGTTCCTCTCCCTGGAGTTGGTGGAACTCACCCCATGGCATTTACCCCACATCCCACCCCTGGGTATTGTGCAGTTTGCCAGGCTCTTCAGCTGGTCCTACTTTCTCCATGCTCCTCTCCTAGAGTTTGCTGCTTCCACCAACACGTGGGCTCAGCTGTATGTATGCCTGTGGTTCCAGGGAGGCTCTGTGCAATGATCTTCCTTTTTCCATCTGTTCCCTGAGATTGTTACCTCCATCTCAGCAGGAGGAGTCCAACTTGCCTGGAGGAACTCCATACAACTTCATCTCCTCTGTAAAAGTGTACCTATTTCTGGCTGTGCCTTTGCAAATGGAATTGGAAGGATAAAATGGAAAGAATGGAAGATATAGCCTGAATGCATGAGAGACAGGAGCAAATCTGCCTACAGCTCTCTTAGGGAAGCTGCTGAGGACTGTGCTGGTGTCTATGCTAGTGGTTTTGTATTTCCACATGGGGCTGCGGAAATGGAAGGTAAAGCAACCATGGCAGACTACCCAGTCTGTAGGTTTTCTATTTCTGTATTTCCTGGATCATTACGTAGCCCTGCCAGGATTTCTTTGCTCATCATCTGAACAGCTGATTTCCTGAAAACTCTTCATATTTGGTTCCAGCCTCCTCCAGTTTTTCGCTTGGTTGTTTCTTGAGAAGAGCCATTTGCTGTGAACACACAGCAGTTACTTAAGGATCAGCCTTAGCAAGGTTTTGCTTGTTTCTGTCAGGTGAAGGGGCCAGCCCTGTAACATGCAAACCACGTCCTTCAGTCTGTGGTATCCCACTTACTCTGATCCTGTTGTGTTAGCTAAGAGTGGTCACAAGGTAACACAGAAATAATACAGCTTCTGACACATTGCAATAGCTTCTTCCATGCAGCATGTTCCCTCTCCTTTTGTAGGTGGACTTCTTGTAAAGGAGAATTCAGAGAGCCTTCTTGTTTCCACTACTAACAAGAAGTATTTGTGTATCCAGTTATTTAAGCTATTTAGGAACAATCTGGTGAGCAAACTATTTAGATGAGGGTGATTAATGCATGCTAATCGCACTGTCCAGGTGAAGTTTTCTTACTGGGCTAAAATGTCAGCATTTATATGCTGATATCTTGGGAGGCTTGTATCTCTGTCTTCAGGCAACGCAGAATACCAACAAGGCAGATGCACGAAGGAGGCAAAGGACTTCTGAAGCTCACATCATCTCATCTGTATATAAGACTTCATATTTGTTATTCTGGGAAACAGTAAGTGAGTTGTTCTGTCACATTTTTCTGTTCACCATGTAGTGGGAATGCTCAATCACTGGTTCGAGCCGTGACTGAGAACCTGGTAGGAAGGCAGGGCCAATACAGGGGAGCTGTGCATGCAGTGCATCTGAGTGACTGGAAGGTGTGGAGCCAGGATCCATTCCTTCCCAGACCTCATTTAAGGGTTGGCAGTGGAGGCAAGGGGATCTCGCTGGAGATCCTTGTGTGCCCAAAGCCTTCTGAAGTCAAACAGATTCCTTCCTTTATTTCTGTGCCAATGGCTGTTGCGTTTGAGCAAATCCTCGCTTGCTGCAGCCCAGAACCTTGCTGCTCTGCTGTCATTGCTGTGCTTTCTATTGTGTTATGCACTTTCAAATGTCTTTATGCCACATCAACAGGTACGTACCTGGGAAAGCTGGAAATAGATCTCATAGAGAAGGTACTGTGATGCCATTTGTAATCTTCAGGTAGGGAACGAATCTATTTAAAATAACAGGCAGTTCTTATGCACTTATGTCATATAGGGTCTGAAGTGAGGTGCCTGTCAGCACTTTACTAAACATTCCATCCAAAACTGAGGAGGTAGGAAGAAGGAGATGGAGGCAGGGCAGAGCAGCTACAGTCTCCTTGTAGAGAGGAATGTATTTGAATGAGTTGGTTTTTTTTGTTGTTGCTCTCTTCAGTAGCTTTGGTTGTGCAGTAGTGCTGGATAGCTCTATTTTATAATGAGAGAGTCTTTACTGTATAATACTCTCTAGGATACTTCTGAACAATAGTGATAGGAGATTTTAATAGGATTTTATAGGAATTAATAGGAGATATTAATGGCTTGTCTTTGTTGCTACTTTATCTTCTTTACAAAAACAGATTGTACTAGATATTTAAAATCCCAGTCACAGTCTAGCATGTTTTATTGTAGATATTGTCTAGAGAACAGATTATTTGTGCCTGGGGTTATTGCAGGCATATCTCCCAGACTGATCTGGAAGCGAGCATAAAGTTGTGTGGAAGTAATGCTTGGTTGCTGTGAGAACTTTGTGATAAGGAGTTCTGAAAAAGAAAGCAAAGCATTGATACATTATGGTTGGTCTAACTTTAGTGTGTGCTGCTTTAGTGCCTTTTGCTGTTAACCCACAAACCTGTCCAAAAGCACAGAGAGAAGGGGTAATAACAGCTCAGTCAGTGAAGTAATTTTAGAAGACCTGTCTTTCAGTGTGTTAGCTGTCAAAAAAACCTTTGCCTTTCAGAAGTAGTTCTCAGCAGTCTTCCTGAATTGCCTCCTCAGACTATTTCTAAGGTTTCTGCTGCAGTTTTGTTCTACCTGTAGATAAACATTTTGTGTTTGTGTAAGATAAGATTCAATGTCTTTAATATCAGCAGCTGATATTCCTTACACCCAGTAAGGAATCATGGAATCACTATGGTTGGAAGGAGAAGTAGATCATCTTGTCAATACATCAACCCATGCCTGTAAGCATTCTAGACCGTGTCTCTCAGTGCCACATCCAGACTTACTGAGGGATGTGCTCAATCCTCTTATCTAGATCATCAATAAAGACATAAAACAAGGCCAGCCTCACTACTGACCCCTGGGGAGCACATCAATGGTCACTGGATGCCAGTTGGATTTAACTGCATTCACTTTCTGGGCCCAGCCTTCCAGCAATTTAGGGGCATAAGTGGTGAGAAAACCTGCATGTTTAACCATTAATACTTTAAAGATTAATACTTTAAATTAATCTTAAAAAGATTAATACTTTAAAGAAGGCTTTTATGTGTGATCTGTACTTCACTCTGAAGTGTACTTCACTGCTGAATATGAACGTGTAATATCTGTGCATCAGAAAAGGGGCAAAAGCCCTGGAGCTGATGGCGCCCTAGGGTTTAGGTTTGCTGTCCAAATCTGAGTATTTGCAAAATCTGTGAATATTTGAATTTTGAGGTTTGATAAACACAGATATTTTGGTCTAAAAGGCACAGAAAACAGTGAAGAACTAAGAGAAAACATTCTAATTATGTAGTAAATCTGAAGCATGTGAATGTGACTAATCCATCCAAGACTTACATTTTTGGATTATTGCACAGTGACATTTAGGTTACTGAGTATTTGGAAAGAGTAAAGTTTTATGTTTTAATTTAGTACGTCTTTTAGTTTATATATGAACTATTCCAAATCGGTAATCCCCCACCTTCCTTCTAACTTTCTATTCATCTCTTCTTTTTATTGTGTTTTCTACATCAAGCAAGTATCAGGTAATCTATGCTATTATGTATGGTAAACCATAATATTTGTTTGGAAATGCATTGATTTGTAGTAGCAGATGATGTGGTCCAATTGCACAGCTCAGTTATTTAGATTCAGTTATTTAGAAGTTTTTACAAAATTCAAATTTTCACAATGGTGCTGCAAGGAAATTGCTGTTGGAAACTTTGGAAACTAAAACTGGTAAGTCTTAAAATCATACAAAAAAGTAATGCTTATGTTTCTAGAAGTAAATGGGTGTGTGTGCTCTAGATTGTAACCACGTCCGATTAGATTTGGAAGCTACTTGAAACAGAAGATCTTGCAACTTTCAGTAAAGTTTCAAATAAGACCATTACACTTACAGTGATACTAATAAATCTCTAATAAGTGAAGGTAAGGGAGAAATGTGATATTATTAGACCAAATGAGAAAGTAGTAAAAGCAGTCAAGCTTTTCAAGGCTTAGGCCTTTGCTCAAGCCTGCAACAGGAGCCTTAAATTTGAGTGAACTACTGACTCAGGCCTTTTGTCTTTCTGTGTGTGTCATCTCTTAGTGTCCGGTTGCTTTGCAGCAGGATTACTGGCTTACGTGCTTACTACAAAAATGGAAGATGTTTGAAGTATTTGTCAATAGTTAGTGGTTGAACAAAACAAGGAGCTCTGCTCTGTAATGTAGAGTGCTTTCTCTTGGCATTGCAATTAATGATGGCGCTGGCTAAACACCCACAAAACCTTTCTCATGTTTAACAACGCATAGATTTAATAAAGAAGAAACACTTCATGGCTATATATGATCATGGTTTTCTTAAGAGGATTGCAAAACAAAACACTTTGATGTATTTAAAAAAAAAAGTAAATTCACATGTAACAAAGCATAGGTGTAATTGTAGCATGTGTTTCACAGATGCAAATAAAGTGGTTGAACAGCAGCCCTGGTTCATTCCTTCCATAGTCTTTGTGTTTAATGCATTAAGTTAAATGTATTTGTGACTGTCTGCTTGGCAGTGATAAAGGGCTTATTGGATCAGAAGTCTGGGATAAATCAATAATAAAACTCCTCCTTCACCGCACTTACATTTGCTGATACCTGGAGGGATATTACTGAATATCAGAGATGAAGGAGAGAAGTCCTAAACAACTGACAAATTCTGTTTTTATCAGATAGGCACGCAAGAGCTTTGGAGGAATTCAGAATTCATCTGAAGTAATTTAGATGTAAAGCAGGCCATGTAACAGCTATCAAAGAGTGAGACCTCTTGCATATTTCCAGATGCAGGAGTTTGGAGCAGTTAGCAGAGACTGGAAAGTTCCTCATGCAAACGATTACCTGTGTCAGCACCTTCTTCTGCACTCAGTAATATGAATAATTTAGTTCTCTGCTAATGTCAGTATCCTTAAGTTTCCCAAGGCCTCCTTTACATATATATATATTTTTTTAATATTTGGGCTTCCCCCTTGCACCCCAGAATTGTGTATCTAGGCATCAAGCTGCACAGAAAGAAGCACGTGTTGGTGAATTGAATCCTGTTCCTAAATTTATTCTCTGCAATTTTTATGCTAACTGAAGGCCTTCCCTCCCCACCTTTTCTTTCTTAATATTGCTAGTCTGGATTGCTTATGAAAAATGATCACCCCTTAAAATGTATATGAAAAGTTCTGTTGTTTGCAGTGTTGGAATGCTGCTCTAATTTCTGTGAAAGATTCAGAATAGGGTGTTAGGCAATTAATAGTACCAGCTGCCAGGCAAATGTAGGGATACTTAATCTGGTTCACATTCATGCTTTCCAGCTTTGTTGAAACAGTGGGAGATTTGCCGTGATTATAAAACAGTGCATAAAATGTTGTTACCAAAGTTCAGTGTTCCTCTTGGTGTAGGGAAGGGACAAGGAAAGGGAGGGTGTGGGGGGGAAAAAACGGCTTTGTATTAATGGATGAAGATATTGCTGAAACTTGAGTTGTTAAGGAGGCAAACGTGCTGTTGATGAATCCTTCCATGCTCCCAAGCACAGAGAGCTGTGTTTGTACAGTGAAGGTTTTGAGCTGCAAAAATGTGACACCTGTCTCTAGCAGGGTTGTTTTACTAAGTGAATCTAGGTCACCTGTGGAGCTTACGTCAGGTCAGTTGTCTTCCTTCCCAGTGTCTGAGGTTCGGGTAATTCTGCAGCTCAGAGACAATCCAACTGGAAAGCCTGCTGAATCCAGTTATGTTGCATGGACAGAGACCAGTAAATTCTCACTCTTTAGCACTGTGAATGAATTGTGAAAAATACAGTTAAAAGGACTATGCGAATGCAAACTAATCTTGAAGAATGCCCTTCAAATAAATGAAGTACAGACAGAGGTTTGCCAAGGGACAGACATGTCCTTAGTTTCCTGCTCTGAGTTCCTGAAACATGGTTTGTCTTTGCCTCTGAGAATGGCTGAGGCTGCTCTCTTCTGATATAAAGAAAGAAGGGATATGAAGGGGCTCACAGACACTGCAGTTACAGAGCAGGTTTGCTTTTAGCTGAGCAATGCTGGTGTTGCTGAAGAAGGGGCAAAGATGACAGAGAGGCTCCATGAAGAGTTATTCAAGAGGGCAGTCCCATCTCTAACCTAGGTGCCCCAGTCAAATGGCAGGAAGGCAGTGATATAGCAGTGAAGAAATCAGTTGCTGTAATGAGTCTTTCTCCTTGTAGAACATCCCATTGCACTGAACTTTGCATTTCGAAATGGGGAACTATTAAGCTACGAGGGGTATTTAAAAAGTGGTGGTGGTATTCAGGGGAAAGGAGAGGGCTCAGTCTGTAACCTTGTGTATCCTTAGCAGAGTGAATCCAGAGGCTCTGTAAACAAAATGCAGGTGGTAACTGCCCTGCTGTGATGGGCAGAAGATGACTTAGCAGCAGGTAGATGAGAAATAAAAGGGAAGTGGAATGCTATTAAATGTGGGCAGATTAAAAATAAATCAAACATGGCATACATATTTCTGCACTAATACTGGAGAATTGAGAAGCAAAATATGGGAACTAAATACTGACCTTAAGAAGATGATGTTGACATAATACCTATCTTAAAGTTAGTAGTACTATGACAACTGAGGGGGATAAGGCAGTATTAAGGTATAGGGGAAAGCTGAGTAGGCTTAGCTGATGGAGAAACTGTGTTGCATGGTAAAGCTTAAAGTCAAGTCAGATTAGCAGTTTGTCATGAATAAGAAAACTCAGGATGAATTTAGCCAGTAGATATAGAAAAGAAAAAAAAAAAACCATAGTAGAAGGACCATATGATTAGTTTAGTTACCCCAGCAGTGATAGTGTGAGGAAGATGGGAGAAACTGCTGAGGGATGAGGTGCAACAGTTATGGGAGAGATCTTTTAGTGTCCATCTATGCTACGTGTGTTGTATTGGGTTGGGAGCCTGAGCTTTGGGCACAGTGACAAATTCATAGATTCAGTAATGAGATGACTTACAGGAGGGCAAGGCAGTGTGTGGTTCCTGAGCTCTGTATGCAGAGAAGTTTCAAAATGTCACTGCAGAAAAGATGTCCTGCAATAGTAGCTACAGTATACATAAATCCAGCATCTCTCCAGGACAACAGTAGCTAGAAAACTTTCAGAAATCAAAAACACGTGTAGTGAGAGCAGAAAAGGTGCTTGCTTATGCATGTGTGTTTTGTCGTGGTGAGCAAACATTGTAAGTCACGTTAAGGGACAAACACCTGTGATGATTCAAAGACTGTTTTAGAGGCTCCAAGCAAGAACTGTTGTCTGCTGAGATACAGAATAAAGGAAAAGGGAAATAATGTGGCTTTATAGCAAAGAAAAAGAGGGTGATGTAGACCAATAAATAAATAAATAAATAAAGGCAAACACTAAAAAATGTAATCCTTGAGGACTGCTTTGAAAAGCTGAAGTTGGAACATAAATAACAGAAACCTGGAAGGTCGCAGTATAAACTTGCAAAAAGTGTAAATAAGCAATGATTTCTTTGCAAATATGCTGGGAGTTTTAATACTGTTTGTGATTTCTGAAGGGCCACTACAAAAATAAATAATAAAAAAAAAAAGTTGCCAAATCTTTTAAATCAAATTGGTAAAAGCAAAGTGTTTCGTTTATCCGTATCTTCACAAAATAAAATGATGGAGACTTGCATACTACAATCCTTCTTTATAAGGGAAGGAATACCGAAGGATTTGCCTCTCTCTGTAGAAGAGGTGACAGGAGTAAAGGAGTAAAATAGCTGGTAACAAGTCATACTGATGATACAAAATGCAATGAAGAACCAAGAAGTTAATTGTTCCAAGGGGCCTCTTGCTTTAATATAATTCTGCACCAGGGGACTGAAACAATGGTAAGATGGGATGAGGAGGGGGAGGCAGTGTTTCCAGGGAAGACCAAAATTTCCATTGTCTGTATGTGGGAGACTAACGGTGATTATTATCAAGAATATAATTAACCTTTGGATAGACAGGATATGTAGCACAACAGTTGACATGGCTTTTGCAACAGGACGTTACGCCTCACCACCTTACTGGAGTTCTTTTGAGGCACGTGAGGAACATGTGAACAAAGATGACCCTTAGGTGATATGATATACATGACAAAATCCTCCAGCACTCTTCCTTTAAAAATATATAAAATATAATTTCATAGCTATAATTGTCCTAAAGCTTAAATCTTTGTACAAATTAATAATAGATGAAAAGTTATGAGCTGCAGATATGAGTAAAATAGCAAATCTCGTGGGTAAAAGAAAGTATCAGTAAAATACTGTAGAGGTCTTTGCTGGATCCTGTACTGCTCAGTGCATTGATGAATGACTTGGAATGGTGAACAGGGAAGTGATCAAGTTGCTGATGATACTCAGGTAGTCATGGTAGTCAAACTGAGATCTTACACAGAAATTGCTGGCAGGCTTGATGAGTTTGTGCAACTGGGCAACAGAAGGGCAAATAAAAATCAATGCATTGATTAGAGCTGACACTTTCACTTGAGAGCTGACGTCTGAAGGTTATAAAAGACATTCTCCTGAAAACAGCTTCTCAGTAGTGGTTTGAAAAAAGAAAAAAGAAAGAAATCAAACAGTAGGAATTATTAGGGAGATAATGAGGAATGAGCAGAAATCTTCTGTGTTCCTGTACAGGTCAGTGATTCACCCATGTCTTGAATATGGTGTGCAGTCCTGGCCTCCTTTCCCTGCCACTTGTGAAATGGTGTAGTTTAACAGGAGTAAGACAGACAGGAATAACATGGGTGATTAAAGAAGGATTTCTGAAAGTGGAATGATTAATTACAGTGTGATTCTTCAGGCTGAAAGAGAGCTACAATGGCAGAGATATGATGGAGGTCAGTGTGTGTGTGACTCAAGGAGGAGACACCTGGGGAATGACTGTTCACTGAGTCTTCCAGTGCAGGAATAAAGTGGCATCAAGAATAACTAGTAGGCTACGTGTTCAGAGCAAATAAAATAAATTCTTCTCTGTACAATGTGGTTTAAGCTGTGAAACTTGTCATGTGGCATTGCTTTGTTTCACAGGGTGAAAGAACATGTTTCTGCTCATACTTGCTGAAGGCTGTGGCAGTGTCAAATGTATGAGCTGGTGTCTCTTCTGTGGATGTCTTACTGTCCTTCTCAGCTTCTTCCTTCCACAGGACTGTTCTGTTGCTAGCTGTTGGAGATGGCAGTTCAGCCTCTGACTTGTACAGCCTTTATTACCTCCTTGGAAATAAGAAAAAAAAGGGAATGTAGGAACAACTATCTGTAACTTACAAACATCTTTCATAGATCTGTTTTTTATAACACATACAGATAATTCCTTGTCGTCCCTTCTCTTTGTAGAGCTGCTTTAGAGCTGTGAAATAACCAGGTGAGAACTCTGTTCCCAGAAAAGCTGGTGTGGCTCCAGGTTTTGCCAATTGACATAGAGCAAGCTCAGTAAATTGTAGGCAGGATTACTGGTGATGTGAATGAAATGCTGTTTGGGGTTGTGTAACATGCTGGCTTTCTTGGTTTCCTGTGCTGCCTGTCAACGTAATTGCACTCATCCTAGTGCTGACTGAAGTGGGAACATGTGATCAGGAGGAGGAGGAGGAAGGACAGACAGGGAAGACTGTCTATGGAAGCAGCCCGTGCTTAGCTTGGAATACCTTGCGTTTCAGCCTATTCATATAAGTCTCGTGCACGTGGTCATTGCTTGACCACATTGCATATGTTTAGTTAATTTTTTTTCTTTTTGAAAGCAGGTGTAGAGTCAGAGTTTGGTAAATCTGTTTGATCCTGCTAGATAATAGCTAAGCTTGCACTAGCAAATAAAGTTTAAAATGTTGCAAGCTGAATTACAATTAATGAGAAAAAATTTTATAGCACTTTTGCAATAGGATTATTTTTTCAAGTGATTTTTGCAAGTTAGGCTGCAGATTCTCTGTCGTGTCTGTATTGCTGTGGGGCTCAGAAGCCTCAGGAAGGCTTTAGAAGTCTTTCATGGTCTTTCACTGAGAAGGTGACCCAGCAACCATTTAAAGAACTGGACTCTTTAAATGCTTTCTATTTGTGGTATTTGCAGGGCAGAACAGAAGAATTAGGCTGGCAGCAGGAAATACAGGAAGAAACAAACCATTCATTCCTTGCAAAAATAGGTCAGTGCTCCCAACAGCCAGGGGTAAGCAAGGGGCAAGCTCCCCAGTGTTTGTATTAGCTGTGAATGGGATGGAGAGCATAAACTATGCATAACCCTTTTGGAGTAAGGCATGAAGTGACTTAAAAGTAGGGAGGCTCATCTGAGAATGAGCAGTGGGTGGTGCATATCTGATGGTCAGCTGGAACTTCTAGAGAGCAATTGCACGATGTGCTGAACTCTATAGTGGCTGGAGGAAGTCCATACTTAGTTAACGTACAATTAAGCAGTCTGAGAAACAGTTTTAAATAACACAAATATTGCCAGACACTAATTAGAAATGATCTGTGTGGTTCTGTTTTAATAGCCAATTGTTTTTCGTTACTGCCTTGATAAGTATTGTGTTGTGTCGCAGTGGTAAAAGTCAGTTCCTGTTTATGACTCTTTCTGAATATCAGTCAATACCTTTGCCTCCTGCTCTCTTCCTGTGGCACATGAAAATTGGGGTTTATGGTCCCTACTGCTTTAAGGTGTGGGGAAGTGCTGAATTTAAACCATGTAAGTGCAAAAGTGTAACAATCCTATTTTTTGAACTCACCTAACAGTGATATTTTTTTAATGTGAAGAAAAATACAAAACAATGTGTGCTTCAAAAAGAATAACTTTTTCAATTAAAAAAAAAAAAGTTGAGGACTTTTACTTAAAGACAGAGGTGACCTGCAGATGAAAATATAAATTATCCAGGTTTAAAATGGTTGCTGTAGTTATTCGTAATGTTAATATTCTGAATAGTTAATGTTTAATTCTTAATGATTCTTAATGCGCTTAGTGCTTTTTCATTCATTTGCAAAGTCTAATTTTGTATATACTTAATTGAGATTGCACAGATAATTGATTTTTCTCTAATGAACTCTACCTGTGGTAAAGTTCTGTGAAGCAGTTTACACTGGTTGGAATTTGAAGGTATTCTTTCCCTTTTCATAAACCAGCCAGTTACTTTAAAGCTGCAGGGTGCGCGAAAATCCATTCCTTGTGCCACAATGGATGTTTTGATTGAATTACTCTACTTACATTTCTGCTATGCAAGCTCTTCTGTTCTTTTTTAGCTGTCCTATGAAACTACTAGAGGTATTTTCAGGTAGTAGTTCAGTATTTTTCTTTCTCTGTCAATTTGATTTTGATCTTGTGGTCATGTGTAAAGAGTGTAGGGAAAGAAATGTAAAGGCTGTGTGGAGTGAGCTACCTAATTGATGATAGTATTCACTTTCTTGTGTAAAAGGATGGAAATATCCTTCCCCAGCACTGTCCACAACAGCACTTCAGTAAGTTCGTACCTTAAACTGTCACTGTGATTGAATAACTTGAGGGGATGCTGCTGTGTGTTAAGCAAAACAGATGGACATACTGTCCTTTTGGCTCCCAGCTGTTAGCACTGAAATCCTTACTCATAGATTCATAATCATAGAATGCCTGGGTTGAAAAGGACCACAATGGTCATCTAGTTTCAACCCATGTGCTATGTGCAGGGTTGCCAGCCACCAGACCAGGCTGCGCAGAGCTACATCCTGCCTGACCTTGAATGCCTCCAGTGATGGGGCATCCACAACCTCCTCGGGCAACCTTTTCTTCTGTTGTGTCAACTGTACCACTTACTTAACATCATCTACAAACTTGCTGAGTGTGCCCTCAATCCCACTCTCTTTGTTGATGAAGTTACTGAAGAGCACTGGTTCCAGGACTTAACCCTGGAGGACACAACTTGAGACTGGTTTCCACATAGAGCCATTGACCATAAAGCTTCGGTTGTGGCTAGTCAATAAATTATTTTTCTATGGAACAGTCCATCCTTCAAATCCATCTCTCTCCAATTTAGAGGTAAGGATGAGGTATGGTACCATGTCAGAGGCTTTGCACAAATTGAGGTAGACAACATCAGTTGCCCTTCCTTTGTCCACTGGTCCAATCACTCCATCATAGAAGGCCACCAAACTGGCCAGACACAGCCTGTCCTTGGTGAAGCAGTGCTAGCTGTCTCAGATCACCTCCTCTTGTATGCGCCTTAACATCTTTTCCAGGAGGATCCACGATCTTCTGAGGCATAGATGTGAGGCTCACTGGCCTGCAGTTCCCCTGGGTCTTCCTTTCTCCCTTTCTTGAAAATGGGGATGATGATTCCCTTTATGATACATGCAATTATGATTTAGGTATTCAGATAGTGTTAAAATGGTGACACAGATTTTTTTGTTGTGTTTTTGGTTTTCTAAAATGGAGCAAGTTTTCTTATGGTGGAAGCAGGATTCTTGTAAACAATCATAGAAATTCCTGGGATTTCTGGAAATCTGATGTCCAGAAGGCTTTCTTTGTGAGAGCATCTCTTTTCTGTGATAATGCAAATTATACATTCTGTATTTGAATACGTGTTACTTTGACTGTGCTTAAGTACTAGTGGTAAAAATTATTTTTCTGCATGAATATTTCTGAAGAAAATTGAGCAGCTCGTGAATGGTGTCATTTTTTTAATAGACCTTTAGTTTCTAGTAAAACTACATTTGTCCAATTAAGTTTCTTTAGAGGTGAGGTGTGTTTAAGCCAGTGTCTCCTGTGTTTTGGCCATCTGGCGGAAGTCCTTTTATGGACAGGTAATGAGTGTTATTTCCTTCTATTTTTCTACCTGTTTGCAGGTGAATGGCACGCTAATAATACAAAGCAGTGCTCATGCATAGTGGGAGATCATCCAGAAATGAGGCATTCTGAGCAAGAGAACAAGGCAGTTTACAATTTTAGAAGAAATAAATCTGGCAGGAGGATTTTATCTGAAAGAAAATGGTATAGTTTCTATATAAAGTTCCCAGCTTTGCATATCTGACACATGGGGGAGTATGATTCATCTCATATTCTAACTATAGTTATAACATTTTGAAAGGCGTTTCATAATTTATTCACTGACATGAGTTCTCTCAGCTGTCTGCCTGGTGCAATCTTTCACAGCACTTGAGAGGCAGGGCAGCTAGTTCTTCAAGTGGGATCTGGCTCAGGGATCAACTCTGGATTTGGAAAAATGGGGTAGATGGACCAAAGGTGCATTGCTCTTGCTTTTTGTGTTGAAGTAGGTATGACCTACTCTCTTCTTAGTGTTGGTAGTATTAGTGACGGTCTTGGAATGCAGGCTTTAAAAAATTTCTTGTTGCTCTTCTAAAAACAGGAGAAAACAAAACAAAAAGCTCTTTGTAATGATATTGGCTATTGTACTGCATGACCCTGAGTATAGTTTACTTTATAGCAAAGAGGTATTTTGCTCCCAGCTGTCAGCACGCAGAAACATTAGCAGAATCAATATCACATTAAAGATGCAGGCTCCATTAGGCTGGATGTGACAGATGATTTTCTGCGAGTGCTGATGTCATGCTTGGTTATGTCCGTTTCTGGATCTCCACGAGGTAGCAATAAAGCTTACTCAGCCCTACGAAGGACTTCAGCCTCAGGAGAGCCTCCCGTGTGCCTCCTCCTGCGCTGCTGTCCCTCCTGGTGCAGTTGCCCGGTTGCCTTTGGGTGTTAGGGTGCTGCGGTCTCTCCTGGGCTTGGTGCTGGCTGGCATGCTGGATGCAGGCCTTGCAGGTCTTGCCAGGTGGCCAAGTCACCCAGAAGAAAAAGGTAGGTTGGAAGCTACCAAAGGAAGGGTGCGATGCTGGGGAGATCACTAGACGCGTAGATTTCTTCTCTGTCATTCCTGTAACTCTTAGCATTGCTACGTGTGGTGCTATCACAGGGTGCTGGATTAGCACTAAAAAGCCTCAGCTTTGCTTCTCGAGTTGTGCCATTGGCTCACTTTGTGGCCTTGGGCGATTTGCTCTCAACTTTCACCATAGGTAAATCAGGAAAATAACGCTTCTTTATCTTTTTATAGAAATTCCAGGTACCCAGTGAAAAGGTGGTAAGTACTATTGTTCATGAGTTAGTTTTTTTCCATTCCTTTTATGGTTTTTTTGTACATTAAAATTAAATTATTACATATTGTACTCTGGAAAAAATAGTTTCTCACTTGGGGCAGATCTTGCTTGTTTGCTATGCTAGTATTTTAATGAGTGCTATGCCATTGCTCTTCTGAAAAGGATACATTGAAGGAAAATGACAGCAGTTTGAATTTAATGATGTTACCTATATGGTGTAAAGTGGCTGGTAAGAAGGGGCCTCACTAGTTCAGTATTTGGCTGTGTTTGTAGGAAACTGTTGATCTTCATTAACACAGTTCCATCAAAGCCCAGGAGTAAAAACTTGTGAAGTCATTCATGCAATTAGAGTTTTCATAATTACACTAGCAGGTCTTATAAAGCTTTATCAAGTAGAGAGGTAAGGCAGCAGTTTATGCAGCCACTTTTCTAACAGTGATTTAAGTTTCTGACTGTAGTTTTTGACTATTGAACTCTATATTCTTGGTGTTTAATTTTGGGTACATCTTTCTAAAACATCATTATAAAATGTGATTTTTAAAATGTTTAATCAGCTATTTCTTCTTCAATTTGATTCTCCATCAATGCAGATTCTCATCTTTCCGTCACTAATGGAGTAAATAAATCAATACAAATGACTCACAGTCATAAAGTCTACTGAATTATAAGCTTATGCAACACTATGAACTGTGCAGATGCACTGTGTTAGTGCTTCAGCTCTGGTTTACAAAGCAGCAAGTTTGACAGGAAAGCTAATATGACTGACAAGGAAACTACCAAGACAATTTCTGTTCTGAAATGCTCCACTTTGGACTTTTTTTCTGCAGTTCTGTCTGGAATTTCTTTTCCCATAGGTTTTGCTGCCCCCCCACCCCCTCCCCCAGTTCTTGTTAGGCTGTCAGCTGCCAAGGCCTCTGGGTCTGGTCACAGCACCTGTATGGCCTCCGTCCCAGGGAAGTACCTGAAAGCCTTTATCCTGCTATAGCAGTGTTGCTGGGAGCTTGAAGCATTGTAGGGGCTTCCTTCTCCATCTTCTGGACTTTTCCATCATTTTCTATTTCTGCTACCCTTAGTGTTATTTTCTTTTAGAGAAGCAGTCACTTCTTTGCTGGAAATGGATTTAACTGGGAAGAAGCAAGTGACCAGCTACCATTTTATTTACGTACAGATGTCTGTGTATGCAAATACATTTACAAAATTCTATTTAAAACTATGTGTATGCAAAAATATGTACAGAGTGCATATACACATGCATGGTTCTTACCATTTAATATCTGCATATAAGAGATTTTAAGCCTCCTCAGATGAAGATGCACTCTGAATTTGGTGCAAGTTTCTCATTTTATTGTTGCAGTTGAATTTATTTTTCACTGGAGCTCTCTGCAAGATTATGGCATTATGTAAAACACCTACTGCTATCTCTTCAAGACAGAAACTGAATAAGCTGAAGATAGAGGAGAAGGCAGGGGAAAAATACCTGGACTCTGCTGGCCTTTGATTTTTAACTATGTGTTAGTGTAGATAAAAAGCATTAGGTTGCCAAAATCAAGATATCAGGACTTGATGATGTGTTATTATAACCTAACAGATGAGCTAACTAAACTACTCTGTTGACTGAATTTTGGGGTTCATAAAAATTAACTATTAGTTATAGTGAAAGGAGTTTTTTCTATTTTTTTTTTTTAATTCAACCATTTTGTAAATATAGGAAAAAAAAATTGCATAGCTTTAGACAGCAGTATGATGCTTCACTGATACTTCTGTTAAAGATGAAATCAATTGGAATTAAATTGATGCGAATTATACAGTGCTCTGGGAAACTTGCAACTAGGGGTAATCAAGCAAGGATTTAATATCTTCCCAAGCAGAGCTGCACATTTGCATAGGAAGGTGATGCTGTGCTGGAGGCAGAACCCAGCAGTGAGGCTGTGGCAGTGCATGCTTTCATTCTGCCAACTAGTTAGTGACTAATTGAACTCAGATGGATTTCAAATTATGTCTAAATTGCATCAGTGGCAGAGCTGGGAAGGATCCTGAATAAACCTGAGTTAGTGAGATTGACTCATTTGACTGCTCATTCAGTTCTTTCCACGGTGCAACCCTGTTTGTAATAAAGACAGCTGTTCACACCCTTCTGTACCCTCCCTGGAAGTGAAACAGTTTTGGCAAATAACTGGAATTTCCCATCTCTTTTCTACGGGAATCCAAACCTGATAGAAGAATTGAACTGATTTACTGAACACTGGTCAGCTCAGAGACATCATCCGTCTGCCTCAGGTGACTCTCACCATCATAGTTACTGTGGAAGATGAAAGCTAACTCCATCCCAGCAAATTATGATACAATTAGTTCAAAGATAAAAATTACCCTCAATTTCCTATGAGGGTTGAGATGTTGATGCCATTTGTCATGCTGTCAAAATGTATTGTAACTGTGGGTAGAAGATAGAAAGTCTTTTGCTTCTGTTGCTATCCGTAGCAGAATTGGGGCAGATGAGACGTAAGAAATAGAGATGGTTCCATTTAGAGAAGGTAAACTTTGTACTTCTAACTTGCCAAGCGTGCATTTTTCATAGCTGGAATACTTTGGTCATTATTTGTGTCTTAGATACAAATTTTTCATTGCTGGAACTGAACTGTTCACATGCAGCACATCTAATGAACAAATTTGATTCAGGTGACTTTTAAAATGAATTTTATGTGAAAAGTTTCAGATGAAGGAGCTCTGTAACGTCTTATTTAACACCAATTTAATTCACCAGAATGCAAGTTTGCCACGTGTATGCACATATTAAATAAAACCCAATTTTTTGAGGTATAATCTGTTCATGATAGTACCTAATATATTGTGTTTCAGTGACAGCTTTAATGGGACTGTTTCTATTCTTGAGTTCTCTGATGACTCTGGATATTACAGCTCTCTGCAGTGCTTTAACAAGAAGTTACTCTTCTGCGGTCTTAGTTTGCTTCATTGGTTAGGTATTGGACACAGAGAAAACTGGAGCTTATTGATGCAGAGGATATAGTACTGTGTTCAGCAGCTGGATAAACATCTATTTTAGCAAACTGAAGATAATTATTCCTAAAATATGCCAAGATGTTGTTCTCACTTTTATCCTGTAAATTCCTGGAAAGGGAATATGCATTAAGTTTCAGACACATAACATTAGTTCAGAGTTCATAAACTGAGTGTAGGGGGTGAATGTTTTTACTTGCTCTTGCAGATTTAACCTTGGCGTAAATCTGTCCTTCTGTAGGTAGTCTTAAATGCAGTAGGTATGGGATCTCACTATCTTCATCTGTTCTTTATGCACTTGTGTTTCTCTTTAGCTTTGTCTTTTTACACTGCACTGAACTGAATTGATAATTTTATTAGTAAATAGCTGATTAAAACTCCTTAAGAGAAAACTGTTAGCTAGAAAAGGTAGTGGCTGAAGGGGTGAGAGAAAGGTGTATGAGCCTTCCTCCCAGGGATTTGCCACCTTGTCTTACCAGGGATGCAGATCAGGCTGTTGCTCTGTGGATATGAGAACCTTCTTTCTCCATCTACTCCTACTTTTCCTCACCCTTCCCTGTTATTCCCCTTACGTGGTTTTCTATACAGGCAGTGAGGAGAGCATCACAAGATTCTAACTTTTTTGGAAAGACAGATAGAGAAAATTTATGCACATTGTGGGCTTTGTGAGATCCTTGAGAATAGTTTTGTAGGAGTTCTCTGGTATAAATGTTGGAAGAACAGTACTTTAGTGGCTGCGCTTACATGTTCGCAGAAGAGTCTCTAATTGAGTCGGCATTCTGTCATTTCACCTGTTGAAATGGCACATAGTACAAATTTTGTAGGAAATTGTCCTTTTTTTAATCAGTATTCCGTATCATGACATCATGCAACAGGCTATTGAGGGCAGAAGTACAGCACAATGCAGAGCTGTGTTTCCTGGTTTCTCTATCAGTTTCACGTGAATTCTGGTGCTCCAAGAGGAAGATGCAGTAGGATGTACTGCATTTCCCAAGAGCCTTCGCATTATTTCCGATTCTGGATGATGTGAGATGAGCTCTCTTGTCTTTCCTGGGTGCTGAGAAAGGCTCAGACTGACTCTCTCTCTTCTGTTTATTTTTTGTTTCTTTGGTTTATTCTGTATTATCTCACGTTCTTTTTAATAAATTAGTTTTCTTCTATCTCAGTTGGGTACTTTTTCTTTTCCTTCTCCTGAGAAAAGAGCGGGTGATTAACTCTTCAAATCACAGCAGGAATCTAGTGTTCCAGTAATTCCATTGCTGTTTTTCATTTCATCACAGGGACCTTAATAGCCTTGAGAGCTGGGCCCACATGAGCCTCATTAAGTTCATTGGAACAATAGTGGCCAGCAGAGTGAGGGAGAGGATTGTCCCCCCCTTTACTCTGCTCTCTTCACGCCCCATCTGAAGTCCTGCATCCAGGCCTGAGGCCTCCAGCACAAGAAAGATGTGGAACAGTTGGAGCAGTTCTAGAAGAGTCCGCAAAGATGATCAGAGGTCTGGAGCACCTCCCTTAGGAAGAAAGGGTGAGAGAGTAAGGGTTATTTAGCTTAGAGAAGAGAACGCTCCATGGATCTTGCAGTGGCCTTCCAGTACCTGTGGAATTGAAGAGGGAGTCTTTGTAAGGGAACATAGTGATAGAACAAGAGACAATGGCTTTAAATTGTACTGGAGCTTCCAGCGCAGGAAAGACAGAGAGCTGTTGGAGAGGGTCCAGAGGAGAGCCACAAAATGATCAGAGGGCTGGAGCACCTCCCCTATGAAGGCAGGCTGAGGGAGCTGGGCTTGTTCAGCCTGGAGAAAAGAAGGCTGCAGGGTGACCTCATTGCAGCCTTTCAGTACCTAAAAGGGTTCTACAAACAGGAGGGGAATCAACTCTTTGAAAGGGTAGATAACAGCAGGACAAGGGGAAATGGTTTTAAGTTGAGGGAGGGAAGATTTAGGTTGGATGTCAGGGGGAAGTTCTTTACAGAGAGTGGTGAGGTGCTGGAACAGGCTGCCCAGAGAGGTTGTGGATGCCCCGTCCCTGGAGGTGTTCAAGGCCAGGTTGGATGGGGCTCTGGGCAGCCTGGTCTGGTATTGAATGGGGAGGTTGGTGGCCCTGCATGTGGCAGGGGGTTGGAGCTTCATGATCCTTAAGGTCCATTCCAACTCAGGCCATTCTGTGATTCTGTGAAATTAAAAGAGGAGTTGGAAGTGGATGATTTTTAAAGTCCCTTCCAATCCAAACCATTCTATGATCAGTAACAGAGGTAACAAGACGATGCAAGATGAGGAAAAAATAGATGCAGTGCTGCTGTAGGTCTAGTATTCTAGTATGTGTTGAGAATGTGCACTCTAAATGTTTGCTTCTAGATCTGCATATTATGCGAGTAACCAATATTGGCTAGTTCTTTGTGCAATGTAATGGTGTGACTGACCCTATAAACAGGGACTCATCCTGCACCTATTAAGGAAAACAGAGAAAGCAAAATCTTCCCTTATTTGCACCTTCTTGACTTTTTTTGGCCTTGATCTCGATAGATCTATGGAAGAAGCATGACACGATGAAATCAGTGCCTTGGCATAGCATTAGAAACTGTTTACAACAAGATTTCTTAAGCTAATATTCAAGTCTTGATGAAATAGGGGAAGATGTATCCCCACAAATCATGGCTGGTACTGAATGAGTGTTTGTATAATTCTCACTGGTGAAATGATTCTTCTTGCTTTTCTGCCATCTATGGTGTAATTATCATACCCTACCATGTGGTTAGTGGAAATCTGTTTTCATTTCAGTTTCATGAAGAAGTTCAATTTCTATTCCAAATTTAATATCCTTAGGAAAACATAAGCAGCTGTTCTTCCTGTAATTACAAGCTTTGAAAAATGCTAATCTCCCATGTTTTCATCTTCTTTTCTCTATGGTCAAATTCATTGCCATGATTCTTGGCTATTAACTGCCTTATTAGCAAGCTCACTGCATGCCCTTAATTATCTTCTAAGCAGAAACAGTCATTGATTTAAATCTGCAATGGCAAATAATAAGATCAATGGGAAGTCATTCCTTCTAAATGAAGATGCTTAGTAGCCATGTTTAGATCTGTATAAAGTCTGGAATCGTTTATCTCTTTGGACAGGCAGTAATAATGCTATCACATGCTTTCAAGTAAGTTTGAGGGTCAGCTCAGGAAACAAAAATCCTGCCTGTTTTCCTCTCTTTCTCTTCTAACGCTGTAGGAGCACTAGGCAGGATGTGAGAAAAAGTACTGGCTGTGCCTCTGAGGACAACTTCAGGTGACATGAAAGTGGTAAAGCATTCCATTCTGTCCTTTAGTTTGTCAGTTATGTTAGGATTAAAATACATCTGTAACGTTCAGGAATTATCTCTTTTCTTAAGATAGTGACAATACTCTTATGTTGAAAGGATTGATCAAGCCAGTCTGTCATCTCAGATGTTGCTAAAACAGATGGAAGTGATTCTTTCAGGGAAAGCTGGAAATTTCAGGAGATGAACTGTAGGTCAGTAACAGGTTGGTATTCTTTAAAAATAAATTTCACTGAATATTGATTTCCATTACTGCCCAGTATTCCAATATCCAGAGTAGAACTTTCTGTTGTTGGTATTCAGGATTTTCTATTTAATGCTCACCTGCTGTCTTGGGACGTTTGCAAATGAGTACAACACTGAGGACTTGGAGTCAAGATCCATTGAATTCAGTCAAAAGGCTCCAGCTGTCATCTTCAATCTCTTGGTGAGGTGATTGCAAGTGCTGGTGGTGGAGGATGATGTGCTTCAGTTCTAATTGAAATTAGGGTTTTAGTGGCAATTTGATCTACGCCTTATTCTATAAGGCTGAAGATTGTTTTTGGTGTGAATGTGTGTATGTGTATATGAGTGATGCTGTATGTCTGAATTCTTGCTGTGACTGGTTAAAAACACTTTGAGATTGAACAGGTGAGTTCCATGGGTTTATTTCAGAGTTTAGCTGATCTTCCTTGATGAGTGAAAGAAGAAATATTTCATTACCACGGCCTTAAATTGCAAAAGTGAATCTCTTCTTCTAAAAATAAGCTCATTTATTTTCACTAAAAACACAGTATTGTGTTGGTTTCACTGAGCCCAAAGCTGATTTTCATCTCTTCTGCCTTTTTAAAACAAAATTATTTTTGCCTTGGTTCTATGGCAGTCATTTCTATACTGTGAATGACAAGTTGCTGAGGCTGAGACTATTTTGAAAAGCATTAAATGAAGTGGCAAAAGCACTTGAGATGTTGGCATATTGCATGAGAGAGAAGCTGGATAACTCAGGCAAGCTTGCAGGACAGGGCTCTAACTCACGCACAAGCTAATGTGCAGATGTGCAGGCAGCACAAAGAAATATTGGCAGTTTGGATAACAGTGAAGGCAAGGAAAGCCCTGAGTAACGTATGACTAAGAGGGCACAAGGGATACTTTTGTCCCTCTATCCAGGGATGCTCAGAACAGCAAAGCTGATGTTACTCAGGGGCTGCCAGCTCAAATTTGACCACTTGAAAAGATACTGTGCCTGGATTACTTTGTTGGAAGCCATCATTGCAGAGCCTTGGGAGCTAAAATTGGATTGGCATTTTGTCTTTAGGGATATTGCAGGATTGCAATTGCTATGAATGTAAGGATTTCAAATAAGGGGCAGGATGTCTTGTATCTTGGACACAGAGATTGATGCCGAGAACAGCAGCTTAAGACATAAAAATAAGCTCAACTAAAGCATTATCTAAATAATGCAAAATGTAAATTTTTGCTTGATCTTCAAGATGGTTTTCTATGCTAGTGTTAGTAACTAATTAACCTTGTTAGTTGAAGGATCAAGGAAAGACTCTGCTAAAGCCAGGTGGAAGCCTGCCCATGTCATTGAGCAGTCCTTGGCAAGGCATTTTCACTTTCCTCAATCTAATTTTATATGCATCTAAGGGAAAGAATGCCAATACAATACGAAAGAAGACATGATTTGGGGGGGAAAAAGTCTTTTAAGTGCCAGATCTATCATCTGCTTTATTAATGTTGCTTGCTGTGTTTGATGAAAACTCCAGTCATGCCGGGCATTATCCATCTGATATGATGCATGTGCTGTGTGACCACTTGAAGCAAATCTGATTTTATCAACTCTGTTTGTGGCAAGAAAATAGTGTAGATTGCACCGAGGTCATTACTGAGAAGGTGAAAGTTACTCTGGACACTTCGTTCTGAAAAGATCTTCAGGATGAAAAAGAAATTTAAATTTCCTTTTCAGAGTGAGAGGAAAACCACGCTATCAGAACTGTAGCTAGTGTAAGTTCACGTGTTTCTGTCAGATAGATTAATTGAAAGAAGAAACATTAAAAGACTATGGTAAGAGAAAGGGCTCCATCTTCAGCTGAATTGTAAGACATTTAATAGTGCAGTGGAAAGGATCATTGTAAGGAAAGGCAGGCTGTGAGTAATTTCTATGGTTTGTGGCCATGGACTATACCTTAACAGAATAAAATTAGATAGGCTGCTTCTCATCCCTAAAATAACTGAAATATAAAAGCAACATAGGAAGGATTTCTTAAAAAAAAAAATATATATATATATATGTATTTATATATATTCTGACCTTAAAGTTCTTGTCTACCCTACCCTGAGCATAAGCATTCAAGTACAGTCTTTCAGCTTCAAGACAAATGAGTTTACAACCTACTTAAGGCAGAAGTTTATTCAAGAAACCACGTATGAGATTAGCTCGTCAGTACCATAATTATAGAAGTGAATCCCCTATTGATGAGCCATTCCGTCAGTCACAATAGATCTGTCCCTTGGAGAGAGCCTGTAGGGCATCTTTCTTGTATGAACAGTTTTTTTAATAGTTCAAGATAACGCAAGGATTTTAGTTTGTTTTGTATAGCCCTTCCGTCTTGTTCTCTATGTGTGGATTTGTTGGATTGATTTAAGTTTCTGACGTATATGGCAGGCTACAGCTGTACAAATCTAACTGTAAAAACTTAAGTAACAGAAAAGCTCATTATTCAGTGTTTTATCTCCTGTTCATCCATACAGAAAGCACTAGGTATGAGTTCCTGGTCTGCTTTTCCTGATGGCTTCGTCAGTCTTACAGCTTCAAATAAGATAGCTGCTTAAGCTAATTAAATCAAGCTCTATGCTTACGTCTGGAAATGGGGAGTTGAAAACTAGAATAAAAATCTTTGCAAGATTGAGTTTTCGTCCTCATTTCTGTCTAGTGCTCAGAAACCTGGCAGGAACAGGATGCTCAATGCACTTGACCAGATTATCAGTAAAGATACTAAACAGGGCTGGCCGCATTACTGGCCTTTGGAAGGCACCCTGGTGACCAGTCACCAGCTGGATTCAGCAGCATGACTGCCAGCCTAGCAGTCCTTAAGATGCATTGAATCCGGTTAGCTTGGGTGTCCTGCAGAAGAAGAAATTATTAGGCTGTTGTTCTCAGCTTGCTTTTGTAAAAAGCTGTTATCTACACAGTGGCACATCTGGGTGGTCATGTAGGCCATGACTCCATCCATGGCTGGGTTATGCTGAGCACTGAAATAGTGTTTGGCAGCTCCTGGAGTTAGGCTAGTAAAACTGACTTATGACTCACTCTTGATTTTGGCAAGCAGAATCATAGCTCAAGTGGAGGGTGCTTGTTCAGTAATCTTGTGGATGGATGTTGGACCATGGCAGCTTCAGAGCATCCTGAGCATCCCTGTTTCTTTGCAAGCAGGAAGCTTTCAGACAGCTGCCAAATACCTGATAATTTGAGAAACATAGAGGAGTTGAAGACTGTGTCATGTCAGGAAGTTATGCCTCTTCACTTCACTGGAGGGTCAGTGTTACTTCAGTGACACTTAAATGTCATGAATATGTTTATTCAGTTTAAGGTTTGGAGGGTGACTGCTCTGCTTAACGATGCAGAAATCTCATAGTCGTACTTCAGCTGCATGGATGTTTCACTCCGGACAGGATTCTGAAGATCACTTCTTTTCAATTTTCTCTTGTTTTGGAGTACTTCATCGTGTTGTAACTGTGAATTGTGGCTTAACCCCGCAGGTTATAAACACCATGCAGCCTTTTGCTCCCCAAATAGTGGGATAGGGAAGAAAATTCAGCAGTGTGACAGCTCGTTGGTTGAGATAAGGACAATTTAATAGGAGAAAGAAAAAGGTGGGGGAAGAGGGGAGAAAGGAAAGAAAAGGAAAGCCATCAAAATATGATAGCAAAAAGAATAAGTCAAACAAATGATGCATGACGCAGTTTCTCACCACCTGCCAACTGTTGCCCAACTCGTGCCTGAGCGGTAGCAGCCAGCTCTCCTCGTTTTGTCTTCCAGCATGGCACCACACGGTATGGGATGTGTCTTTGGCCAGTTTGAATCAGCTGTCCTGGTTTTGTCACCTCCCAAGTCCTTGTGTAATACCAGTTTCCTCACGGGTAGGAGCTGAAATGTCCTGGATTTGTATCAGCACTGCTCAGCAACAAATGAAAACATCACTGTGAGGTCATTATCTTGAATCCAAAACACAGCACCATAACAGCCAGTAGAAACAAAATGAATATTCAAGCTGAAACCAATACACTGAAGAAGAAAGATTCTTACAGGCAATCATGCAAATGAGGAGCATGAATCTCAATTAAGGTCATTGGTGGACTGAATTTATATTTGCAAAGAAGGAACAGTAGGTTAGAAATGGTTATGAAAGCTCTTGGTTAGGGAAACTGAAGAAACGTGGTAGATGCTCGTGCTCACATATGGCTACATGTGGCTAATTTTAACGTGTTGTTTTTTTCCTACTTCAATACATTCTATTTCTCTTCTGAAGCGGTTGCTGCTACTGTTAGCCTTTGTCATTTTGAAGTTAAGGATTTATTTATTTATTTTTAGTTTCTTCTGGAAAAAGCCTTCAATTCTTTTTTCCTTGTGAAAGGTGTCAGTTACTTACACATCTCAAGAATGTCAGAATTCCACAATTTTTCATTGTGGTCAGTTTTAAATCAGCCTTTGCAGGATATGACCGTTATCTTAGATGACCAATTAGATTCCCCTATACAAGCCACAGTAGTAGAACTACTTGTGTATTAGTTGTGCTAACAATAACTGAATAAATTTGAAACACATTCATCAGATTTCTATCACTTGCAATGATGAAGCATGCAGGAATGTTTGAAGTAATACAATAGTATGCTCTTGGGAACATGCTGCTTCCAAACAGATGAAATATATGCATATATAGCAACTGCAGTTTTCTCATTGCTTGCTCTAGACTCTGGAATTAAAGATGCAAAATAATCTGCATGTGCCTCCTTGGAAATTAAGGGACATTGATTTATTAAGCGGTTTCTGAACAGACAGCTTTCATATTTTGCTGCCATCAAAAGCATTCTGTCAGAAGGAATTAGCAAGAACTTGCTTTCATTTGTATATTTTGTTGCTTATTTAATAAGGGAGGAGGAAAGGGAAATCTCAGTATGTGCCAGAGGTATGTCCATTGGGTGGCACTCTGCCAGATGACCAAAGGCTTTCTCTGATCCTGCTGAATGTATATGGGTAAAATCAATGCAAATATTTTGTGCGTAATTCTCTTAGCCTCAAGTTCCGTAATTTAGCTGACTGTAACACCAATAAAACGTAGGGGAATCAATCAAATTCCTGTCTGGCAACTTATGAGCCATTACAAAGCATGATGTGGTGGGGGGAAGAAATGTCTCATCACGGGTAGGCATCAGGAACTGGGTGGAATAGTAGGAAGAGCATTTAGCCAGTACTTCCCAGGCAGCAGCTATCCCACCTCTGTCCCATTCTCTACATCTTTGTACTCTTCATGATTCACAGAGATTTTGCATTTTCCCCGTTGTTCATTTTGAATCTGTTTTTTGATCTTTGTGAGAACTGGATGGATGGTTGTGCCAAAACAGGAGCTTGATTCTGTATGGGGACTCTGTATCTTATTACAGGAGAAGAGAAATTGCTAATTTAGGATGCATATGAAAACCAACCTGAAGTTTGCTCTGAGATAAACAAGTTTGGTCAGCAGTAAAGATATAAAATATTAATTCAGCATATTAAATGTGGCTTTTATTCTAGGGTTTTATTTTAGGTCTGCTCAATAAAGACACAATGCACAAGATATTAAGTGCTCTTAATAGTGATGTCTGGGATTGTTGCTGTCAAATATGAAGCTTCAGATGTGTGGGCTTTTTCCTTGGGTTATCTACCTTTAAAACCATTTTTATTTGCTTTGCTATCACTAGGGGAAGGCTAGGTGATGGAAGTCTCAAAGTTGTTCTCTCAATTATTGAGAGCAAAGTATAGGGGCTGAAGCAGCCTTTTGTGCGTGTGAAGAAGCAAGCTATTCCAGGCTTTGCTTAAGACCTACAAACTTATTTTCCTGAGTCAGCAGTTAATAATAGAACTATAAGAGCCTGAAACCATGTATCTGAACCCGTGAAATGCATGGCTTAGAGATACGCTATGGAGAAAAGCATTGGTAGCCCCTGCTTTCTTGATAGGGGGATTTTGTGCCAGCCTGGCTTGATGCAGTTGATTATAGCATGTCACATAAGAATGGTGTTATTTTGTAGTTGTAGTCTGTTCATATTCACCTTGCTTTTCTATTCTTGGAGACCTTGTGTGTTGTGGTTTTATGATTGCTGTTATCAGCATTCCACATCGTAACATCATGTAGTGTACTGGGAGTTAAAGAGTTAATGCTGCAGTTCCATGGATTGTTGGTAGTTCTGGGTACCTGCTCTCACAAGAGAAGAGATGAACTACAGCTCCCAGAAGACTTCATTATTCCATTTCCATTTTCCATTGAGAGGGAAAGAGAACAGACTTGGAGTCATGAGACTGCTCCTCTTTTTCTGTTCCTACTGCTTCTCTGGGCAGCTTGTGCCCTGCTGCCCTCAGAGTAAAGAATTTCTTCCTACTGTCTAACCTAAATTTCTCTTCTTCTAGTTTAAAGCCTTCTACTTGTCCTGTCGCTATTAAAAAGTAATTCCCCTCCTGCTTATAATCTCCTTTCCAGCACTGGAAGGCTTAATTGAGGTCTCCCCAGAACCTTCTCTTCACCAAGCTAAACAAGCACAGTTCTTTTGACCTTTTCTTGTAACAGCACTTGGCTTTGTCTATGATGCCCAGTAAGAATAGGTTGTTTGAGTAGAAAACTGAATGCATTTTTGCTAAGGACTGTGTGTTTTTGAATGCGTTGCTGTTCCAAGCAGCCAAGTTGATTTGTTTTGGATTTCTTATCTTTATACAACTTTAGTTTTTCATTCAAATGGAACTGGACCGAGTTACACCTTTGATTACTGCAGATTGCAAAAGAACACTCTGAACACAGCTGAAAAAGATGCTGTAATCCTATGAGATCATCTAGTACCTTGGTGATGCTATTAAACTTGATTCTAATGAACATTGGAGTAGCAAAAGCAGAACCACAAAAAACAGATGATGTTTTCTGTCAAGCTTATGCTTCTAAGTATATTGCTGTGTGATACCAGTAATTCAATCCATCTTTAAAGAGATGTGTGTTATTGGTAGAAAAATATGAAAATGTCAGCCTTTGCTATGAATACATGGGTAGCTGAAATAGATTGTGTTGTTCATGTGAAATAAATGCACGCAGCAGTGATTGAATTGTGATTCAGATTCATAACTCGGCAGGCCAAGCTGATCACCTGGATATTTACTTCCCAGTTTTACTAAGAGCATAGAGGGTTTTTTGCTGTTAAAAAGCAGGTGTGGAGTAATTTTTCTCTATTAAACTGAATGCTAAACATCACTGGGGAAAACAGACTGAGAACCCACATGCTCATTACTGTATATTTCTTTCTACAGAAGGTAGTTGGAAGAGTCACTGTTTTGAAATAAAAATCGGATAATTGTTTAACTTCCAAAATAAAAGCATGGAAGGTTAAATATAATACAAATAGCCAGAATATGCTACATCACATTTTATTTAATTGTTTTAAAATAGGTCATTTATAGGTGATCTTACTATTACTGCATATTTGAAGTTTATGAAAGTTTCTCTGATAATTGAATGATAAGGAATTCTCAGTTTTATGACTGAAAGACAAGCCCATAGTTTTGGCTGCTATGCTTGGGCATTTTAGTTCAGTTCATACAGCTCTCTGTGAATGTCCCAGACCTTATTCAGCCTGAAGTAATTGAGTAGCTGCAGGGAGAAAATAAGAGGTTCTGTTGTGATCCAATGAAACACCTTCTTTGTTATCAGTGCCATGGAAACCTGGGGGCCTGTTGACATGCTTAAGGTTATCACGTGCCTATGAGCTTTCTTGGATTTAGCCCTCTTTTGCATCTTTATTGAAAATCCACTTAAATAACCTCTGGATCAATCTTGCTTCAGTTTTAACTCCTAAACCACTGTTTGCAGTGCTGTTGCTTTCTAGTAATGCTGCATCTCTTCAGTGCTGCTTTAATTGCTCTTTGTGGCTTGAAGTGAGCCCAGTTTCTTCTCTAACTCCTCGTAACTGATGTGACAGGGTAAAATGCCTCTCTGGCATTGAAAAGACGATGATATTGATAATGTTGTCAGTGGTGGCAGTGTGGCTAGGAATATTTTACTCTGCAGTCCTAAGCCTGGAGTGCACTCCCACATCCCACCCGTAGCTTAGCTGCTATCTGGTACCATTAACCTTACAACTGGTTTTGAATATCACGCTAATAGAGTGAGAGGTGGGAGAAAACTGGCATTTTCTGTAGAACAGGAACATCTGTAATGGAAAGCTGTCTGATGGGGATGTTTGTGGTTGCGCTGGGTCTTTTTGGTGCACACACCCTTGGCAAAATACTAGTCATGCCTTAAGTTGTGTCACCTAATATTAGCAGCTGTTCATAGCCTAACTTTATTTCATGGCCACAAAGAGAAAGAGAAAATCTGGAACCCATTAACTTCAACATTTGCATAAGAATGTTTCAGCAAATCAATCTGCCTAGATGGGAGAGTGCGCGGCTCTCAGTGCATCATCCAGTAATGCCTAGCAGCTCTGAAAGGGCATCGCTTAAGGGCTGCATGAGAATAGTTAAAAATGCCCTAGACTGAAGTATATACTTAATGTCAGAAGGCTTAAACTCACTTAACAGCACAGTTCTTCCAAGGATCAGGAAGAAGATGAAGGCAGGAAATCACTGGCATAGGAAGATTCATAGCAGGAATCTCTGGACCCTGTTCATAAACCTATTCTAAGGTGGCAATAGAGAATATTAAAAATAGCTCTGAGTGAGCAGTGAAGATACTTTAAAAATGAGCAGATGTTCTATTTTCTTGTGTGATGCAAGTTCATGTGACTGTGAAATCCATCTTTTGGCAGTGATATTTTCCCATACAAGGACAACAACTGCCTGACCGGCTTAATTTTCTTTATGTCTTGCATTTCTGCAACTAGTTGGAAACGATTTGTGTGGAATGTGATTACACTGTAAGAATTTAGTTCTCTTTTCTTTCCTTTTCACTACACTTCAGCTGCCCTCTGACATCTGGTATGTTAGGTGGCCAGATGCATTTCCTTTTATAAGATTAGACACCTCCCAGTCCTTATACCTCTTACTCTGACCTCTGTAGTATTTTTTTTTTTTGCTTGCTTGCTTCTCTGGAGTTGCTAAGCAGAAGGCTGATGAATTCCCTGCTGAATTTCCAGGACTGCTGAATGAATAAACTGTAGGGGAGTGAGTGGGAAGAGAAACACTTTTTTTTTTTTTCTTTTTTTTTTTTCCCCATTTGAAGTGAAAGCAGTATTCTTTAAAATAGCCAGGCAAGTAGATTATAAAAGTGAGCAGCGCCAACAAGTACGATTAGTCTGAAATGTGCCAGGGTGTAACTTCTGAGCATGGTTGTTTTGTAGATAAGGCGTATGATTATTTTCAGAAGACGCTAAAAGCAATTCATCTGTAATATATTCATGGAAAATAATCTTTGGTATTTCAGTAGGCTGCTTTGTATCACAGGCTGTCAACTTGGACTAAATCCAAAGCAGGGCAGAGAGTTTTTATAACAGTACTCACTTCCCTGCCAGCCCCAGCTACATAAACTCAATAGGCTACAAGATCTAACGATCTAAGTACTTGCTACTTTTGTTACACTATATAATAATTATGAAAAACAGGGATAATTATACTTGTTTATTCACATATATTGGGATGTAAAAATATGGAAAGAGCTGCATCCCATTATCATCAAACAATTATTTATGGAGTTACAACTTGCTTATCCCATATACAAGAAAATATATCTGCATACTCATCAATATTTGATGCTACTGTGATAATACAGGCTGCACAGGCATGAAATGTCCATGGAATAATAGACAAATGTTTTAAAGTAATTTGTTGGAAAGATTAAGTGATGGAAAACAGCTTGTTTAGTCTGATTCAATAAGATTCTGTCTCAGCTCTTTATAGAAAATAAATAAAAATAAGTGAATAAAACCAGAGGGTACCCAGCAGATGAAATAAGATGTTTTCTGCCAGATAGAGTAAGTGGAGTAATTGGAAGCATACTTACTACAAAGCAGCCCAAAAATATAATTGATGGGTCTCTAATTAGCTGCCAGAAAGGAAAGAAGAAGGGACAGTATGTGGAAAGCAGAATTATTGGAAGATTTTTTGTCAATTAGAGATTTTGTTTAGTGTGAAAAAGATGCGTTGTAGGCTTGTTTGATGCTGTGGACATATGTTCTATGTGATGTTTTCTTTTTTTTTTTTTCAACTGATCCAGATATCTGAAGTTATCATGCACGAAGATGATAATATTCTGGAGGCTGTTTGTATTTTAGAGTTTGCTGTGAGATTCTAGAAGTAGATTGCAGTTACAAATAAAATCCTTGATGTGCCAAGGGGTTGTTTTCATAACTGAAAGCAGATAATGAGTTTATAACTGTTAGAAACATGTTTGAAATTTCAGAGCATCTCCTCTATTTAGTTTTCCTCCCTTATGGTTTTAGAAATGATGTCCTTTGGACTTTAGTTGAAACCTAGACATCCTGGAACCAGAATTTACTTTTAGTTGTCTGTATCAGTATCTTAGATGGTTACAAAGCTGCCTAATTCTCCTTCTCAATGAAAAGATGAAGATAGCAATGTGGATAATGACATATGACTTTAAATGTTTGAGGTTCAATCTTTATTCCACTTAATATTAAAGAAAAAAAACCAACCTTGTGTTATAGAGCACTCTGGCATTCTCAGTGTTGGTTGAAATTGTTTAAAAGAAGCAGTTCAGGTTGTTTCTTACAGATATATTAAAACAGGCATCAGCTTTGTTCTGTACAATTAATCAAGCTGTTAAAGATGCTCATGTATGCTGCTGTCTCTGTCCTGTTGTTAGATGAATTGCTACTGCAGTACTATGGGTTCTGGGTGAGCAGCTCTCTTCTCATGAGATGAGTGCTGGATACATCGTTAGTGACAAAACAAGGAATGCAAATATGTGGCCTTTGTAAATTCCATGAACTGTTGTTTTTTCTGAAGTCCAAGCTTATTTGTGGTTCTCATGGTACCATATATTACACATGCTTGAAATTTAACCATCCTTACTTCAGAGCAGCTGTCACAGCAATAGGAATGTTGAAGATACAGAAGTGCCTCTATAGTGTTTGTCTTACAATGCTGAAATTATTTGTTTCTTCTGTTCCCTCTTGTCTCTTGAAGCATATCCTGCTTGTTTGTCTATGGTCTTTGCTGGTACCTTATGTTACATCCTCGCAGCTTGATTGCTTCTGTGCAACTTGGAGATCTGACTTCTGTCATGGACACACAAGCTGGGAAGAAACTTAGTCCAAAGTAATTGATCTTAGCTATCAAGAGACAGAAGCCACAAGTCAAAACCTACTTGCTTAGATGAGGAGCCTGCTTTGAAAAGGAATCAGTTATTCACAATCCTAGTGAAAAACATGATAGAAGTCTGTAGTTGCTACCCTTGGACCTGTCAATGGATTCAGGCTCTTGACAGTATATATATATATATATATATATATATAAAAGTTTGGGTACTGAAAATACTTTTTTTTCTTATCTAATTTCTATGATAAATAAGCTACCCGTGAAAAATAGCTGTGTAGAAACCAGTGGGACCACCCCGATGAAACAGAAATGCATCTATTCTGACCCGTCCTACTAAGTTCATGGCCATTCACAGAATCACAGAATCACCCGGGTTGGAAGGGACCTCAAGGATCATGTAGTTCCAACCCCCCTGCCTAGCAGGGCCACCAAACATACACATTTAGATCAGGTTGCCCAGGACCCCGTCCAACCTGGCCTTGAACACGTCCAGGGACGGGGCATCCACAACCTCCCTGGGCAGCCCGTTCCAGGGCCTAACCACTCTCCTCGTTCTGAATGTCTATTTTTGTTTCAATTACTATTGTACATGAACTTATCTTTCTACAAGTTAAATAAGTGGTCAGGGGAATCCTTGTTACTTCAGCGTTGTCACAATAACCCCCATCTTGAGGATCACCACTACTGGCTATAAGTACACCGTTGTCTGCTGATCTGTCAGTGGTCATTTCAAGGTACTTTCAGAAGACTAATTCATGTTCCTTATTGCATGCAGTGTTTTATCTTAAAAAGCTTCTAGTAAAGTACTGTTATTAACATAAGGGCTTTTTTCTGGTTCAGCAAAAATAATAGGGCAAGCAGCTAGGCCATCATTCACTGTCAGTGTTCTAACAGCTCAGAATCTAATTAGTTTATCTCAAAACTGTTGTTTGTAATAGGGATTTTCCATTTTAAATTCTGAGTACAGAAATGCGGTAAACTTTTTCAGTTTGAAGAATTGGCACTTGACAGTTATGGTACTTAGGGTGAAAGTGTGGATATTTTCTTCAAATCAGGTTATCAGGAAGTTATTTAAGCAGCAGTAAAATTGACTGTAATTTTATGGTTGTGGTTTCTGTCTACTTGGGCCACAGTTGTTTTAATAAAGAATTATAGTAGCATTTCTGTCCTTCCTGCTATGTGATTTACCTTAAAACATTTATGCAGTCTTTCTAAAATACACTGACGAGTCTTTAAAAATACACCATTGCAACATCTAGTGATGATTTATACATACACAAACTATTTTGAAGCTTTTTTTTTTTAAAGAGAGAAACAAGGAATGCAAAGTTTCTGACTTTTTAAGCTCAGTGTTTTCTGTCGTCTCACTAGTGAAGAGCACAGAACTGTTCTTCACAGTCTAAAAAAGTTGCAGTCTCTTGCCATTGCCAGGATTAGTGCTTATACTAACTGTCTTATTTTGTAGAATCATTAAGGTTGGAAAATATCATCCAGTCCAGTCATTAACCCGTCATCACCATGCCCACTAACCATGTCCCTCAGAATCACATCCAGAGGTTTCCTGAACACCTCCACGGTCTCCACCGCTTCCCTGGGGATTTAAAAACAAAACAAAAGCTCTTCTTTCTTGACTGCCCTTATCCAAAGTTCCTTATCAAATTTAAATCAACCAGTTAAAGACAGTAAGCATTAACAAATCCAATTTGATAATTTAAACAGAGGAATCAAAGTATGATAAATTGTATCCCCTATTTCAAGACATGTGGAAATACTTCCTGTTTACACAGTCGTGTAGGAGTGTGGAGAAGGAATTTTGATTCCTTCCCTTTATCAAATCCTACACTCATTGCTTTTCAAATTGAAATTTTGTTACAGTTATTTATCTTAAATCCACAGAAGGCCTTCTGCTCCATTTTTGAGTGGAAACTGACTAGAATTCATCTTTCTAGGAAGCTTCAAAATGACATAAATAAATTACTTATGAGTGCCTGATTTGAAACTAGGTTACAAACAACTTGATGTTTCTAAAGCCCCTGGCCTTTTAAAATTCAAAGAACTCTGAGGTGTAGAAATGTAGTTGCTTTATACCTGAGGCCCTTTGAACCAAACGGGCTATTTTCTTCAGTATTGGAAAACAGCAGGGTGATGATGTTAAAAAGCACGATCGCTGTAGTATCTACTCAGCACATAAAACGAATGTTGATCCATCCCCACCATCCTCCTGAGTACCATATTCCTGTCAGCATGCTATTATTTATTCATATTGAAAGTGGTACCTGTAAGTTTCAGCCACCTAAGAGAAAAATTGTCTTAGTTAATGAATAATTACCTTAGTTAAGTAGCAATAAGGTGTGTTGGTGCACGAAGATAGGTAAAGTGAAAGGAAAGTGGTAATATTGGAAGTTATTCTGAAGTTTACAAGATAGGCGTAAAAGAAACCAACAAACTAACTTGCAGCTCCTGTGTAACTTCTGACTCTCCTCCTGATACATTTTGATGATATCTGATTTTATTTTATTTTTTTTTCAGGAGTTATGTTAATATTGAAGATGAAATATAGGCTTTTGAGGATGGTGACAGTGGTGGTCAGTGTAATTAAGATATTAAAAACTGCTTTCTGCTAACTGAAGTGAACTCAGTAGTTACCAGTATAATACTTTGTGTTAAATTTATATAAAGAGAAAGGTTAATGAGCTTCTTTCAAATGTGTTTTTAAAAGACTAAGAATTTTAAAAGCAGAATAAATCTGAAAGCCACAAGAGACCATTATATTAACTGTTTAATCTGCTGTAAAATGCAGTCTATAAAATTGTAGCCACTTGTTGAACCTAAGATCTTGACTCACGTTGTTGTATCCAAGCTTTACCATCAGTATTCTGACTGGTACCTGGCCTTCAGAAACTTAGGCTGAATACTAGAAATACGTGTTTCTTTTCAGACTGATAGAACAATATGTAAGTGTTTATCAGTATAGACCAGGATGTCAGTATGTTGAAAACTACACAGGCAGTTCTGATGAAAAGGGGAAACCAAGTGGTGTATATGACGTCTTGTTTGGGTACCTTAAAGGCAGCTCAGCTTCTTAGTCGAGATCTGATTTCCTGATTTCATTTTGTTTTCTTTCTTTACTTTTGTATTTTGTATTATGATAGCCATAATGCCTCAGTGATAATTTATTCATTTTGGATTCCCAGATTTCTTAGAGAAGCTGGGAATTCATTTTACTTAGTAATGGTAAAAGGGCACATAAAGTATCTCTCTAAAGTCTCATTATCACCTAATTACAGCAATACTATTGGCACAGGCTTAAACTTGATTCTCTTCAGATTATGAGTTTCCACTTTAATAGTGACCTGTTCAGGTAACCATCATTTTGTGAGATGTAGGCTGTTTACTGCTATCATCCTCTTGATAGGGCTCTATTATATTATATTATTATATTATATTTGGAATGTTGTGGGCTTACCTTAGAAAGTATAGATATTTTTTCAGTGATGGACTGCAAATAACTTGCTACTATATACAAATGTTTCTATAAGACCCAAAATATTAGTTATAGGAGAAGAAGTTGATTTTCTTTTAATCCAAAATTGACTTCACTCATACACAGTTTCATAGCCATGTTCCCACAAATACCTGGACAGATGTGTGTTCAAGTGCTCTGTCAAGGTTTCCTTTTCCTTCTGCTTGCACAGAGAATGAAGAAGTAAAATTGTCATTGTGTCTTTACTTTGGTAGTGTGCTGGTTGAGATGAATGTTTTGTATCCTTTAGGAACTGCAGCTGTGATCAGTTGAGGTCATCCGTACTCTAGTCTATGAACTGCCCTTACATTGTCATTTGAGTGTCTTAGGTGCCAACCCTGTCTCTTTATCAAGCCATGAGGATCAAATCTTCTACCTTCCTGAATTACACATCTTGAGAAATGATGTGAAGATAATCTGATATCTTCTGGAATCTTCTGGTGTTCTCACACCCAGATGTTACCATACATTCCCCTCTGCACCAACTTCAATACTTCACTTATTTTAAAGTTCTCCACAGGTGTAGTTTAACAGGGTGGACACTTGTATACTTAATTGGCTTAGTTTTGCTTCTTGTAATATTCAAAAATGGGATTTCATAAAAACTTTTAAATACAGCACACTGCACAGACTCTTTGAAACTAATGAAAATGCAGGCTGTTCAAGGAGCAGCGATTCTACTTGATTATATACTAACACTTGAAACTTTCTTTTACTTAATAAGAAAGTAAGAAACTTTCAGCTTAGCATTGGTTATTTACCCCGAATGGATTTGGGATCTTTACTAATTAATGGCTTGCTTGCACCTCTGAAACTTGATAAACAAAGTCTCTTTATCAGTTTTATTATATATCTCTACCTCTCAATTTTAATTTAGCTGTATCTCAGTCCACGGTGTGAGTATTCCTTGCCTGACACTCCTTCCTGATGAGCTTCTTGTAGACATTGGTTTGATGCAAATCAATTGCAGTTCCAAACTCTCTGTGGTGGTTTGAAGTAGTTGAGTTGTCACAAGAAACATAATCTTCTTGCTTGACAAACTGCTTCATTTCATTATCTTGTGATGCTGAGTCTCTGTGGCTGCAGTATAGGGTCAACCCACCACTTCATGTACAGTAACAGGGAGATTAAAAAATATTCTGGGAGCTTTTGCTTCTTGCTACTCTATCTCCAGTCTGCTTGAAAGGGACTTTTTTATGTGATACTATACGTTCTGTTTTAAGCTCCACACAATGAAGATTGTTCCCTATTTGTCTGAATTTAAGAAGCAAGTTCAGACTAAATCTGAATTTGCAGGATGCGAAGATCTGTAAGTTCTTACCATCCAGTTAGACAATTTATTTTTAACCATCTTCAAATGTTGGGTAGGTATCACTGAGTTATCAGTAGGAGTATAATTGTAGCAATTGTGGATGAAGAGCAGGTGCATTCAGGAAAGCCTGTGACCTATTAATAAAGCAGTGCTGCTTCTCTTGGGACATCAAAGTGAACTTACAGCAGCATTATTCCACTAAGGGAACTGTAAAAATGAATTTGCTAAGTGATTTGCTGAACACCATTTGGCCCCTCCAATAATCGTAGCATTTTTAGCTACAGCTGGAGATGGTGGAGTTCAAAGATTTGGGGCTCATTCTATTGGATTTGGAACTATTCTGTGTATTTAGAATTCAGACTGTTGTTTTGTTAGTGCTGCAGCAGACTGGAGAGCTGCAGATAATGCAAGGCTGCTGCACGGTGATGTACACCTGCTGCTGGCCTAAATTATTGGTTGTAAACATCAATTGCTCCTCAGCTTCTGCGAGATATATATACTGGCTCTGTGGGATTATGGCTGGACCAGTAATAGGTGTTTTCATTCAGATATTCTCATTTTTAGTTCTTCTGGGCCAGACAC
This sequence comes from Tetrao urogallus, assembly GCF_951394365.1. Lineage (NCBI taxonomy): Eukaryota > Metazoa > Chordata > Aves > Galliformes > Phasianidae > Tetrao > Tetrao urogallus. The sequence goes on from NC_136813.1 coordinate 135,282,116, forward strand.
TTATTGTCTAATATTGGTGAACCAAAGAAATCCAGTTACATTCAAACTTATTCACAGATATAATTTGGCTAAATCGGCACCAAATCACTATTCCTTGGAAACAAGCTACCCCATATATCTTGTTGTCTTCCTTTCAGTCCATCTTCATTTGAACATAGACAGTCCTTTTCTTTGCTATTTTCTTGCCCTTAACAGCTATAACACCTGGTCCTTCACATGCGCTTTTTATCTGTTCATGAATTGTATCTCTTATTTATGTAATTCTTCTGGTTACTTCTGGTACTTAAGCCTGTTAAATACTGCTTACTCTTGCTTTGGAATTAATTAACCTAAAGGGGTGGTTTGGATTAGGATTTGTTGTTTTCCTGCCCTATTATTACAATTATATAACATTTACTGCTATATTAATCTGATCTCTTCATTATGCACTAATTTCACAGAATCACAGAATGGTTTGGAGTGGAAGAAACCTTAAAGCCCACTCAGTCCCAACTCCTTGCCATGGGTAGGGCTATCACCCAGCAGCTCAGCTGCCCAGGGCCCCCTCCAACCTGGACCTGAGTGCCTCCAGGGATGGGGCACCACAGCTTGTATGGGCAGCTGTGCCAGTGCTGGGTAAAGAGTTTCCTCATGACAACTTGTTTAGTTTAAAGCTCTTGTATGAGCCAGCAGGTTGAAAGCCAACTGTGTTCTAGGCTGCCTTAAAAAAAGGGGTGGCCAGCAGGTCTGGTCTACCCTGAGGTCCCCCTCTACTCGGCTCTTGTGAGGCCCCATCTACAGTACTGCATCCAGATCTGGAGCCCCGCAGTACAAAAGAGGGCCACTAAGATGATCAGTGGGCTGGGGCACCTCTCCTATGAAGAAAGGGTGAGGAAACTGGGATTGTTTAGCTTGGAGAAGGCTCCAGGAAGGCCTCATTGCAGTCTTCCAGTACTTGAAGGGAGCATATAAGCAGGAGGGGTAATGGCTGTTTATGTGGGTGGATAGTGATAGGACGAGGAGGAGTGGTTTTAAACTGAGACAGGGGAGGTTTAGGTTAGATATTAGGAGGAAGTTTTTCACACAGAGGGTGGTGACGCACTGGAACAGGTTGCCCAGGGAGATTGTGGATGCCGCATACCTGGAGAGGCATTCAAGGCCAGGCTGGATTCAAGGCCTGGTCTGGTAGCTGGTGACCCTGCACATAGCAGGGGGGTTGAAACTGAATGATCATTGTGGTCCTTTTCAACCCAGGCCATTCTATGATATGATTCTATCACTATCTGTTTCTGTTAAAATTCAGTCTCCCTTCTAATTATAAACTCCTTTTGAGTACTGGAGGGCTTAAATGAGGGTTTCCCAGAGTCTTCTCCAAGCTTAACAAGCCCAACTCTCTCAGCCTTTCTTCATAGGAGAGGTGCTCCATCCTCTCCTATAATCTTTATGGCTCTCCTCTGGACCCAATCCAACTCCACATTTCTTACCTCAGCTGTATCTTCATCCCACTTATGTAAGTACTCCCAGACCCAATTCTGTTCCTTTGTTTTGTGCTGCCTACAGTCTTCGTTTCTAGTATCCTTTAAAGTCATTCTCAGTCTTTTAATTCCAACTTGTGAGATATCCATTTCTCTTTCTTATTGTTTCTTCCTCATCCTTAAATTTTGCTTGACTTTCTGGTCCTTCATTGTAATAGATTACCATTTAAATAGGCCCTTCTTCATCCTCATTAAAAAAGCATGCAGAAATTCATCTCTTTCTTCCTGTTAAATCATTCAACCCTTCAGATATTAGCTCACTCAGCCTAACTGCTGCTCTCTAGTGGAGACAGTAATCACCTTCAAGAGATGTCTTCATCCTTCATATTCTGTTTGTTTGAAGCTGCCTTCATTGTGACTATTCCTTCTTGTTCTTGAGCATAAATGCAGCTGCAGTTCTCTGCAGTGACTTTTGCGAAGAGCAATAAGAAAAAGAGAGATCTGAGGACCGTATAATATAAAGGCTATCTGATAATACAGTAAAGACCTTAAAGCACTGTAGGACTCATCAATTCCATCCTATTAGCTCATTTTTAGTTATTGGATTAGCTTGCATTTCTGAATTGAGCACAACCCTGTCATCTACTATTCTGCTTGATGAGCAATTTGATTTTGATCTATATTTTACCCTTCCATTGCAAATCACTCATGTCTCCCTGCTCAAGGGCTTAATATAATTTGGTATGGTTCTAACTTGACTGGCATCTAATTTCATTTAAGTAATAATTTGTTCATTTCTGCTTCGCTTATGATCCACATCTCTCTCTGTTTAATAATATGCTCTGGCACAAAGTTTTTGCGTTTGGTTTATTTTGTTTCTAATGGAGTATTCACCATGTTCTTTAGGACTTGCAGAATGTCCTGCTAAATGAGCCATGCTGAATGTTTCCATTTCTAATGTCCCCACTTTCATGGCTGTTACTGGACCTATTCTTCCTGCCAACTTTCTGAAGCTGCTGTTTGTGCATTACTCAATACGTAATCACCGTTCCTGTGATTCCTCTTCTGTCTCTATCGTGACTTGAACAGCAGCCTGTGCTTCAGTTGTTTTTATTTATTTTTTTTCTATTTCATTCTTGTGCCCTTTCTTTAAAAAAGATGGCTACCTGTCTGATCTGCTGAAGCCTCCCAGTTTTGAAAATGTCCTAAAGCAATTCCTCTTCCTTTTTTCTGCTATAGTATTACATTACATTGTGGCATTACACTAACAACCAAACATGAACAGCAATATTTAGATCATATAATTGAAATTCATTTTCCTTTTAACTATATTAGAGCAATACTTCTGTATACATGGAGAGACCAGGATATGAACGAAGAATTCTAGAAGCTCCTTCTGATGGACAAGGGCAATGTGTAGTCTCTTATGACCAGTGTCAATATTGCTCCATTTTTACCACCAGATGGTACAATGTGTGGTGTTTGTTTTCTTTTTATTGTGTTTGTTATACTTTCGCTCAAGAAGGTTCCTGCTTTCTTGCAGCTTGCACTCCTGTTTATCAGCAAACCACTAGCAGTACATCCATGTGACTTACGCCTCGAGTGCAAGTAAGAGTTTGAGATTACCCAGCGCTTGGAGTAAGCACACAACCTGCTGTAGTGTTGTGTGAAACAGATGTGTGTATAGTTGTGACTATTTTCAGTTTTATACTTTGGTTGCTCTCTTTAAAAAAAAATTTTTAGTAAATGTATTTAAAAAAAATTTCCTTTCTTACTTGTATAAATAAACTATGTTATATATTTGATACGTGACCTGAGACAAAAGCCTTTCCCTCAGTGTGTCCCAGCACGCCAAAGGTTGGACACCCATGCGCTACACCGTGTCCCTCATGGCCACTCATTTGAATAGCTCCAGGGAGCAGCTGTGTGCACATGGCAGTAGCAGCTGTGTTTTGGTTAAGAACGAGACTTTCTCAATAGCATGTTCTTTAAAAATATGTATATTTTGTGTTTTAAAACGGATGTAAGCCCTGCTAGAGGTGCCGGGGGGGCGGCCTCTTGCAGGGCTGCGGAGCACGCTGGGTGCTGCCGGCCCTCCTCTTCTTGGGGCGCCGGGGCCCCCCAGCAGAGCGCTTCCTGCCCCGGCCTGGAGCAGAGCGGCTGCAGCTGCGGTGCTGGGCACTGGGCCCTGCTGCCTCGTGCCCCGGCTCCTCGTGGGGCTGCTGCTGCTCCCTGGGGCTGGCTGCGGCAGGGAGCTCGCCAGCACCCCCGTGAAGGACTTGGCTGGATGTGCCGGGGAGCTCCTCGGTGTTGGGACCCTCGGAGCTGCTGGAGGGTGTGGCGCTGGGGCTGCGGGTTCTGCGTGGGGAGAAAGCCGTGCTGCTGTCCTCCTGCCCCTGGGCTGTGCTCTCATCTTCGAGGCCCAGCATCCTCCGGGCGTCCTGGCCGCAGTGGCTGACGATGGCGTCAATGAGCCAGTGGATGATGGGCACGGCGCTGGGACCCACGCTGGGCTCTATGCACTGCACCATGGCATCCCTGTCCAGCCCCTGCTGACACAGGCAGCATAGGAACAGGCTCTCGGTAGACCTGACCTGCCACCACGGGAACCCGGGGATGGCGGAGAGCTTCTGGTGCAGGCCGGGCAGCACGGGGTCGAGGATGTGGCGTTGCTCCCTGAATGCTGCCGCCCACTGCTGCGGCAGGAGGCCGCCCACAGTTGCCCTCATCTCTGGCCCTGCAGCCCTGTGCTGCGGCGGCGCAGAGGATGGAGCGTGTGCCGCAGTGCCGTTGGGGTGGGTGATGCTGCCGTGGTGGAATTCGGCAGGGACTGGCACTGCGGGTGGGGAGACAACGCACTCGATGTGATGTTGGTCTCCCCACACGGAGACCTTGATGGTCCTCATGGCCGTCCTGCAGAGCGGGCAGCTGGATTTCAGTATGGCCCACCGCTGGATGCAGCCGAGGCAGAACTGATGGTTGCATGGTGTTGCGTACGCAACATCCTGTCGTGCCTCACAACAGACGGGACATGTCCATACCTCCGCTGCGGCCATGGTCTTCTGGCTGCTGCACGTGAGGAGAGCGTTGGGTGACGAACTGCCCTCCTTCACGGGTGCTGCAGCGCTGGTGTCACGCACTGCAAGAGGAAGAGAGGTCACAGTCACTCGTGGTCCCAGGGAGCGCCGAGGAAAGGCCCCGTTTCCTCAGCAGGAAGCCCTCCTGGCCTCGCAGCTGGGCTGTCCTGTGCTCCCCCAGTAGCACGGGGCCAGGCACGCCAGGGATGTGTCCCTTCACCACTCACCTCCGCTGCTGCGGGTACGTCCTGCGGGGCCCTGGCTGCCTGCACTGGGCAGGGCCAGGGAAACACGAACGATGCTGTGAGGACAGGCACTGGGAACTGCTGGATGCAGCCACAGGCACGGCCCAGCACAGCCAAATCCTTGCTCGCCTTCCAAACCTCGCAAAGCTGCTCAGCAGGAAGCCAGGAACGAGCCAGACTGAGGCAGGCTCTGCTAACGTCCGGATAGAAGCAGTGAAGGCCATGCAGTCACAATCTGTTGCCCGGTGATGGCTCAGCCCGCTTGCTCAGTGACATCATTTGGGTTGGAAAAGATCTCTGAGGTCATCGAGGCCAGCCGTTAACTGAACTCTGCCAGGTCTGCCACTAAACCAGATGCGTCCAACCCATGGCCTGGACAGCAAGTAGCGTGACCCCACTTGACTGCTAACCTTTAACACCTTTACTGTGTGATTTGTAGTGGTGTTTTTCATGAGTGAAACGCTCAAATGTTTTAATAAAAAATAAGCATAAAACTACATTTTGTTATTTACATACATTCACTGTTCTTCATTTGTACCAATCTTCTCTTAACTTCTGAGGAGTCTCTTAAAAACGGTTGGAAATCATGAAAACATTTGTAGAAGGCATCAGCGTTGGGTTTCTGGTGCTGTAACCATGCCAATGGCTGTTGTGCTTGCACTGAGCTCCATTACTCTGTAAGTTGGATGTTCTGAGGCACATGAAGGCTTCCTTTTAGTAAGGAAAGTTCTGGCTTCCAATGCTGTGACAGATTTAGCTTGCAAGCTCAGCGCCCCCGTGCTGAACGGAGCCCTCTCCTGCCCGTGCTGCTGCTGCCATGCTCTTCAGGAGCGTGGCGGCCATTGTGGGAGTTAGGGAGCCTTTCTGTGCCATGGAAAGTGCTGTAGTGAAATGTAATGGTGGGACTGGACTATTGTCCCTTTCTTATATGAGGCTGGCACATAGTAGCCTGATCTGCTGCATTGACAGACGTAGAAATCATCGAATGAGATCATATGAAAGAATGGTTTGGGTTGGAAGGGATCTCAAAGCTCACCCAGTTCTAACCCCCTGCCATGGGCAGGGCTGCCACCCAGCAGCAGCTCAGGCTGCCCAGGGCCCCTTCCAACACTGCTCTGAATGCAGTCAGGGTGGGGCACTCACAGCTTCTCTGGGCAGCTGTGCCAGAGCCTCACTGCCCTCTGGGTAAAGAATTTCCTCATGACATGTAATCTAAATCTTTGCAGTTTCAGTTTAAAACCGTTCCCCCCTGTCCTGTTGCCGTCAGATCATGTAAGAATGCTTTAGCCATCATTTTTATAGGCTCGCATCAGGTACTGAACGCACTTATGTTAAACACAGACAATGGGGCATGGTCTGCCTTCTTCTGTTCAAAACAGGTTGCTTTAGGCACCTGTGGTGTGACTGCAGGGCTGCTCAGCAGAGTGCCAGTCCGCCATCTTGCACAACTCTGTGTGTTAGGTGAGTCCAGCGTATGAGCTGGCAGCTCTTCAGTGAAGCCTACCTTTGAAGAGAACTGAGTGTTTTGTAATTTGTGTTTCTTGTTCATACCTTTACATACCTTTGTTTGGAGTTTTTTCCACCAGAAATTGGTGGTAGCTCATGTAAATGCCTGAAGCAGCAGAAATGTGTGAATATTCTTTCATCCTCTTTAAACTTTGAGCGTAGAAATAATTGTTCTCAAAGCTAGCATGGTCCCACAGCAGCTTATGTACTTCAGATCCAGGAGCTGGAACATGCATCTCTTCCCTTGCACTCAGTTCTCTAATCCTGTTGTTCTGAGTCCAACTGTGGTTGCCACATGCTGACATTAAGTATGTTGTGTGACCAAAGGAGAGATTCTCATGAATGACCTGTGACATGGTCAAGACTGGGGTGCTGTCGATTTACAGATGGAATTGGAAGCCATAGAAATAGCAATAGAAATAACAAACTAGAACAAACGTAATAACATACAAATTAAAAACTTGAAGTGCTTGTGAAGTCATAGAGGCATCTGTATAGACACTGGTGCAAATTTTTATGCTGTCTTATAGTTCATTAATAATCATTTTGTTAATAGAAATAATTTTATTGTCGCCCAGACTCATTTTAAATGGAACTGCTTTTAAATTACTGGTGTAAAACTAATTAGTTATGTTGTAGATAAGTGGTTTTGTTGCAAGCTTCCCTTTTCTTGTATTTTCTGTGCCTGGAGGGTATTTTTCGTAAGGGAATTTAAATCCTCATCTCGAGTGCTGTTGAAGGCATTTAAATGGAAATTCTTGTTCACCCTGCTTTTACTGGATTGCTGATGAACAATGGGGGCTAGTACTGAGTTTCATTTTCATGGTAGTGCTTTCTTCTTGTTGTCTGTAAATGTTTCCTGAAACATTTAAGAATAATTTCATTCCTTATTAAATAAAATAAAATAAAATAAAATAAAATAAAATAAAATAAAATAAAAATAGTATGGCTGCCTGCAGCCTCATACTGTGGCATATCGATTGAAATCAGCACAGTACATACTAGCACTGCAGAAGGATGATCATGCTTGTAGCTGAGTTGAATGTAAATGCCATTTTCCCCAGGACTTTCAGAAGGCTTTGCTGATTGGTAACCAGTATAAGAATTTCTGCTGGCCTGTAGACGTCTGTGGCGTGCATGCTTTTACTCAAATCTTTCCTGGGAAAAAGGCTATGAATTGTTTACCTTTGTGCTACAGTTCTGCATGTGTAGCAGCCAGGGTATTACGTGTGTTTTTCATGTGTCTGATCTCCTCAGTAGTTCTGACATAGATAAAACCTCTAGCACATTGGTACACAAATCTTTTTTGCAAGGTAAATATTTCATGCAGATATTAACTTATGTAACTTTACCATTGCACCAAAACTTGCATTACTTTTATTACATTAGGTAGTATGGATATACTGGTATCTGGGAATAAAATCAAATGCTTTTTGCCTTTATGAAATAAGAAAATAGCTTTTTAAGGTAGCATTTATGGATTTATCATAATTACCTTTGCTGTGCTCCTAACTATAACATACTGTTACATAGTTGTATGTGTGACTGTCTCAAGTCATGAATTGGTGCAGGATAACCATTCTGTTCACTGTATTGCAGATGCTTTCATCTGCGTTTTCAAATGGGAGGCTGAACAGTTTCCTGAAGAACACATCATGTCTTTTCAGAAGAGCATACACTGTCCTATAAAGTTTGGTTTTCACCCTTTTTATAAGGCTGTCCAATCTCATGAGGACATGTAGGGAAACCTCAATTAGTCAGCTTACTTCAAAGTGTATATAAAACATTTAGCACTTTTTCTGCAAGATGAGCGTTTGGAATAGCAGGCATATTGTTAATTTTTATTTTCTCATTTTATTTATTTACTTTTTAAATAAAAATAAAAAGACAATATTGTGTGACATGGAGGCTAAAACCGATCATCTCCTTGAGTATTGAGATTAAGAAATGACCCATGCCTGGATGGTTGCTTGGCTATGATTGAATTCTGATCAGTTCTTTTGTATTCTTTGTTCATTGTTGAAAGAGAAATTAGTGATGGCATCCAGCATCTTTCTGTTTTGTGCCTGTCTGTAGGAGTGTTCAGCATCCCGTTTTCCTGAAAACAGGAGGAATTAGACAAATGGGATACTTCTGTAACTGTAAAATGAGCTGTTTTCAGTTTACGTGACAAACCAAAAGTTCATTCTCTGTTGTTTCCCCCCTTTCCCTCCATGTGCCCATGCTGATTCAGCCTGTATTCTCAATCTGTTTCCAAGTCTCCAATCTGCTTGCCTCTGTGGGCTGTCTGTTGTTGTGCATGTACTATCCTTACAATACCTATGAATTAATTCCCTAGTTCTTGCACCATTTTGACTAAATATACATCTCTGTTTGTTTTTATTGCAATATGCCTATTATTTGCTTTTCAGGACTTTCATCACTTCAGTATTAGATTCCAAAAGGAAACTTTTTTATCTCTGTCAGTTAAATGCACAGCAGAAGGCATGCAAACTGCATAAAGATTTAATCTGAAGTATGGATAAATTTTAGTGGCATAGAACTTTCCCACTTTCTTAGCAAATGAATATAATGTGACATTGGTCAACCCATCAGTCACTTCTGGAAGCACATCATTATTTGTTCTTCACATTGCAAAGCTGCCAACACACACAAGTCAGGTTTGGGTTCTGCATTACCTGCTGTAATCTTCAAGGATAAATCATGATCCTTGTCCAAGATGCTGGACAATCCATGTATACAAAGAGCAAGGAGCACAGAGTAACAAATAGGCAAGTGATCAGAATTTAGCACTGAGCATGTGCCTGTGGGAAAGCCCATGGAAGAAATGTTCCCGGTAAGGCTGAATGCTGGTTTGGCTTTAGTAACTAAGAAACTGTTCCTTTCAGAATGACTGCTTCCAGCATTCAGATCACAGAATGACTGAGACTGGACAGGACCTCTGGAGGTCATCACTGAAACAGGTTGCCCAGAGGGGTGGTGGATGCCCTGTCCCCGCTGATACTTAAAGTCAGGCTGGACGGGGCTCTGAGCATCCTGATCTACCTGTGGGTGTCCCTGTTCACTGCAGGGAATAGGGACAAGATAACCTTTTTGGACAAGATAACCTTTAAGGGATTCCTTCCAACTCAAACAATTCTGTGATTCTGTGATCAGCCTCCCTGCTCAAGCAGGGGCACCCAGAGCAGGCTACCAAGATGAGCAGGGTGTGAAATACTGGAAGTAATTTTTAAAGAGAATTCATCTAAATGGAGCATCAGTGCATCTGCCACCACATTGCATCTTATGGAGCTGCATACCAGCTGATTTTGAAGAGCCTGCTTAGCTGCTTCATCTCTTTGTCCTGCTAAGCCTGGCATAGAGAGAATTTCAGTACAGGCCTCTCTCTGCAACTGATGGCTCCTTAGCAAAAAAATGTTACACAATCTTGAGCTTGGGTGAATGAATAGTGAAGAAAGATCTAAGATATATACTAAGCTTAAAAGATTTTTTTTAATTTTTTTTTTTTTTTTGAAAGACAGATGCAGAACTGCAATTGATTAAGGAACTATTAAGTAATAAGTGGGTTTTCGAGCGGTGCCACAAAGTGAGAGCTGTCCCCAAAAGTAACCCCAGGAAGGCTTCTCTAGCAAAGATTTCCACCTGTGTTATCAGACTGAAGTTTGCTTTCAAAATATGCTTCCCTCCCAACCTGCTTTCCCCTTGCTTTTGTGTTAGGGATGTGGAAACAACATAATGCATTTCACTTTGCAGCAAGTGAGCAGCTGAAACAGGTAATCATTTGAACAAGTTCAATGCTGCTGCATTATGTATCAGGGAAACTACATTAAGTGTCAAAGTCATACAGGTAGGCTGCCTGCTCATCCTGATAGCAGTCAAGTCATGTTTTGTTGCCTGCTAATCATCACACACCAGAAGGCTAAGTTTCTACACAGAATTCTTGCCTCAGGACATGGCTAGTAAAATTAAAAGTGAAACTCAGAAATAGCATCCTTCATTATATACTTCTGTTTTTAGCTGATTTTCTATGTAAGTGTTGCTTTCTACACCCAAATTAAATTTGTAGCTTCTCTTCTCCTCTCTTGCTTTTCTTTTCTTTTTTTTTTTTTGAAGTTCCACATGTAATTTTCATTGCACAGGGATCATTTCATCTCACTGACTATATACTAGCTATTTATTGCTGTTTATACTTGATGTAAATATTCTCTATGGTGTTTTGATCAGTTGGATTTTTCTATTGCCCTTTTATAAATCTGTGCCCATTTTATTTATTTCATGCCAGTTTGCTTCTGTCAGTGGAATTTCCATCTAGAATTGTCCTGAGTTCAATCACAGATGACCTTTTCCTCAGGCCTTTCTCTGTGAATCAGACTGACCTCTTTCCTGTGCACATCCACTGCCATTATCCTTTATAATGCACTCAAATGTTGAGCATTGCTTAAATCTCATCATTTCATAGTTGTCAAAGCTCAAATTTTAAGAAGTCTCAGTTCTCCATATACACATAGTACAATTACATAATACAACTTTCAGGTCTAAGAGTAAAAATGGAGTGTTCAATGGCATCTTGTAACTCAACTTTTATGATGATCTTGAAATAAGTGAATCTCCTAACTCAGTCAGTGGCATCCTTTCAAGCAAAGTCTTGAGAATTGTGGTGGGAGTAGTGTGATATAAAATTCAGACTGTTAGGGTAGTCTTTGTCAGAATAAGCGTGCCTCAGTCTTTGTAGCTGACTTCAGTTGTTGAGCCTGTGCTGGGAAGAGGTTCTCCAGGAAATAGAAGCCATGAAGGGTTTTATGCATAGATCTATACAGCCTTGACCAGTCACAGTTCAAATTCGGGTGATGATGCGCTTTGTCAAAAAATGTGCCTTGTGATTGATGAAACTAAGAGCCAGCAAGGGACTAGTGGTAGCTTCTAAGTGGCTTTCATGAGGAGTCACACCAAGCAAGGCAGCACTGTGCTAACAACTACTACAGTAATTAATCTATCTGTGACATGCACTACAGTCCAAAAACAAACAGAAACAACACGAATGAATTAGCTGGGCACCACACCTGCCCAGGTATTGATAGTGATGGTGGGAGACTGCCGTGGCTGTGTCGGCTCTTCAGGCTACATTCATGCTGGATGGCTGGGCCCAAAGAGTTGTGGCCAATGGAATTAAATCCAGTTGGCAGCCAGTCATGAGCAGTGTCACCCAAGGCTCGGTACTGGTGCTACTTCTATTTAACATCTTTATTAGTGATCTTGATGATGGGATCGAGTGCATTGAGTGCACCCTCAGTAAGTTTGTAGATGACACCAAGTTGGGAGGGAGTGTTGATCTGCCTGAGAGGAGAAAGGCACTACAGAGGGACCTGGATAGAATGGGTCGATGGGCCAAGGTAAACTGTATGAGTTTCACTAGGGCCAAGTGTCACGTCCTGCATTTTGGTCACCACAACCCCAGGCAACTCTACAGGCTTGGGGAGGAATGCCTGGAAAGCTGCCTGATGAAAAGGGACCTTGGTGTACTGATGGACAGTTGGCTGAATATGAGCCAGCAGTGTGCCCAGGTGGCCAAGAAGACCAAGCATCCTGGCTTGTATCAGAAATGGTGTGGTGAGCTGGTCTAGGGAAGTAATCCTGTCCCTGAACTTGGCATTGGTGAGGTCTCACCTTGAATACTGTGCTCGGTTTTGGGCACCTCAGTACAGAAAGGACATAGAGGTGCTGGAGCAGGTCCAAAGAAGGGCAGTAAGGCTTGTGAAGGCCTTGGAGATACGCCCTATGAGGAGAGACTGAAGGACCTGGCGCTATTTAGTGTGGGGAAAAGGAGGCTGAAGGGAGACCTTAGTCTCTTCCGGTATCTGAAAGGTGCTTACAGCGAGAGCAGGGTTGGTCTCTTCTCACTGGTGACAGGTGACAGGATGAGAGGAAACGGCCTCAAGTTGCACCAGGGTAAGTTTATGTTGGATATCAGGAAACATTTCTTTACAGAAAAGGTTGTTAAGCCCTGGGATAGGCTCCTCAGGGAGGTGGTTGAGTCACCATCCCTAGATGTGTTTAAAACCATTTGGATGTAGCGCTCAGGGACATGGAGGGCTGTTAGGGTATTATGGTTAGGTTATGGTCAGACTTGATGATCTTTGTGGTCTTTTCTAACCTGAATCATTCTATGGCTGCTCATGTGTGAGGTGTGCTGTCACATCCATGCCTGGCAACTGGTCCTCTTTGGAAGGCAGTTGTTTCTGTTAGAAAGCTGTTGACCTGGAAAGTTTTTAAGGTGGCTAACTTTTCACACTGTGAAGAAGCAAGGATTCCACCAGATGAGGAGTTGGACTTGATGATCCTTATGGGTCCCTTCCAACTTGGGATATTCTGTGATGGTTTCAGTGAAGTCAGTATGCACAGTAAATAGAAATATCTGTATCATAATAAGGCCATAAAGTTTTATAAATTAGTAAGCGTATTAAACAAATTACTTAAATATAAAAATCAAAGTAGAATAAATGTCTGGCTACTAGCTGAAAAATGCAAAAAATATGCAACTGTGCAAAAAAACCCTATTGTTTTTGGCTTAACTTAAAAGGAAGGAATCTTGTGGATGTATACAAATGGATATGCTGGGAAAGTTTAAACTTTTTGTCATTGTATACAGACCATGAAGAACAGAAGCAGCATTTGAATTAAAAGACACCTTGCGTTATTCTCCATGCTGCATGGATTTGCATAATTTCCATTGATATGTAAAAAGAACTGTGCTTTCTTCCTTTTCATCCTCAAACTTTTAACATATTGACAGCAATTTTATAAATAAACTGGATAATATAATATACAGTAATGTTCCATATGAGTTTCAGAGGAAAAATCTTTAAGTTTTTAAAGCATTAAGTACACAATAGTTTTCTCTTAAACTAATGTAAATTGCATTTGAAATGTTGAGAATTCAGTGATGTTTTTATGCACTGTGTCGGTATTACAACTGCACTTTCTTCTTTATGTGAGGTTCATGTCTGTCAGACGCAAAGATTCAGGGTGTGGGGTGAGAATGTACTTTGTAAGAGCAAATGCATAGCACACAGTGTGTTGTAGCATTGAAGTTCATCACAGAAGTCCAAAACAGAGTCAGTTCGATTCATACTTGCTTTTTAGACATTTGGCAGAACAGTTGATCAAATCAAATGATTTACCATAAGTAAAAGAACAAATAGAAAGTTCTGATACTGTGCAAATGGAATACTGTGTATTTGCTAATCTGCTGGGAAGCTCGTGTGTTTTTGGCAGTCATTTGTCCGATCCTTCTTTTAGGAATAAAGGTTTATTCTTAAGATTACAGGAAAAGAGAATTGTAGAGCAATGCCTGGTTAATTACTGGTGTTTCCATTTCTCTGAGGCTCTATATGCTAATAGGAAAGCGTCCATAGTACTACTACAGCCATATGCCAAAGAAATGTTTTGATTTTCATGTATAGAATGTGGTTAAATAGTTGTCTAACTAAATCTTTTGCTGTCCTAAGTTCTGTTGGTGCCCCGAGCTGTTTAGTAAATGGAGCAGAAGATTTTATTTATTTTTTCAAATCAAAATGGAACTTGGCCCAAAATAAAGACAAGTCGAATTTCTGAGAACTAGACATCCAGCCACCTTCCCCAATATCCGTATTCTTTACCATTCTTAGACATTACAGATGCTAATGTACTCCCTCACTAAATTTGAGGAAAATGTAGTATGTGCCTGAAAGGTCATCAGTGATGTCTGCTGGTTTTTATCCTTTTTTTTTTTTTAACCATAGCCCACTGGTAGAAGGAGCTCCAACTCCCATTTCTTTGTGAGCTTCTCCAGCCCTGGCAATCTTACTTGCTGTTCTGTGCTTTGGTTTTTCCCTTGGATGCATGTCCTTTGCATTTGTCCCATAGGGTATCTATTATACTGGAACTTTTTGCTTAGGTCTCAAATTAAGAACAGTGAGCCATTGAATATAATCATGTTTTGTAAGATAAAATTTATTAGCAGTGTTCCTGAAAGCCATCCTATGTTTACAGACAGGGTGACTGAATCAGTGTTTAACAGTCTCATTAAATTCAATTTCTTGTTATTGGGAAAATCCTATTCAGCAAATTGCTGATGCTTGCTATTTCAGTCACTTGCAGTCTTTGGAGAAGACAGCTGGGTTAATACATTATTGAATATTTTTAGAATCCTTTAATGCTGAGTTCACAGAAATCTCCAAGTAGACTAAATAGCAGGAAAGTTTTTTTGAACAGTTTTGCTTTGAAGTTTCTAAGGGGCTGCTGCAGTGCCAGTAAAACTTAGTTCTGAAGGCTATAAATAACAAGAAAACAATGATTTCCATTGGCAAGCAGATCTTAATGATGGGAAGGCAAAGGAGGCCCTGGGTACAGCAGGTGCAAACATGTACTAAACATTATGATTTACTGGATCTGGGCAGAAGTTAGATTTTCAGGGAGAATTTTCCTCTGAATGAAAAGATAATAGAGTGACTTAAGAGACATAATACCTCCTGCATTGGAAAAAAAAAAATATTTCAATGCAAATACACTTTCTTTGAGTTAAGATAGATGAGAGACCTTTTTCCTGTGTTGGGTTAGATCCGGGATATAAGATGCCTTGTTTTATTTTCTGAAATTGCCAGTTAGACCATATGGTTAATGAAGTTATAGGAAGCCTTTTTATTCATATTATGAGGTCAGCTACTCTCAGAAAAGAACACAGAAGATGGAAAATGATTGAGAAATTTGGAAAGACTTGAAGTTGTTTGGACTCTTTAAAACAAAACATGACTTATTTTGCAGAGTGAGAGAAGAAAGGAATTGACGAATACCAGTTGGCCTCATTTAGAACAGTTAAAATGGGCAGTAATTAACAGCTAGTTAGCTGTACACCATCTTGATCTCAGTGGAGACTGCCTGGATAGGGGCCATAAATCCATACTGCAAATGAGAACTGCTTCAAGATGCTTCATTTAGCTAAATGAGATGGTAGCCCTCAGCTGCTAGGAAACTGTGAGGGCAGTATTTATTAGGTCAGAGTTTGGGACTCACCGATCTATTTCGTTCCCTCTGGCTATGCAGGTGTTCATTACTGTTGACAACTTTTGTAGAGCTTCAGCAGTTTAATAGTATGCTCTGTTTTCCTTTTGTAGGCATTTGGACAGTCTTTCTCAATTCACCGCAAAGTAGCTGAAGATGGGGAAACACGAGAAGAGACTCTACTCCAGGAATCTGCATCAAAAGAAGCTTATTACCTGGGGAAGATTTTGGAGATGCAGAACGAGCTGAAGCAGAGCAAGGCGGTGGTCACCAACGTTCAGGCAGAGAAT
Organism: Tetrao urogallus; assembly: GCF_951394365.1. NCBI lineage: Eukaryota > Metazoa > Chordata > Aves > Galliformes > Phasianidae > Tetrao > Tetrao urogallus. The sequence goes on from NC_136813.1 coordinate 135,297,724, forward strand.
GAGAGACTCACTGCTATTGTCCAAGACTTGAAAGAGGTAAATGGGTGTGTGGAAGCAGCAAGGGAGTGATTTTCTTGGAGTTTCTTGCATTGTTGGTTACTGAATCATGAAAATGCTACGTAACGTGAAAATATTCACCTTCCTACCAGTGTGTGATCCTCCTGCAGGCCTGCCAGCTTGAGAGAGCTGTGGTATAGAAAGGGAAAAAAAGGAACTCTTATTATGATTTTTAAACAACAATACCCACTTCAGGCAGCTATAATTTTCTAAGTGCTCAGCATTTGGTTTGTATTTTATAGTGCCTACATGAAAGTGCAATTTATGTAGCTTTTTCTTAAAAAAAAAAACCACCTTCTGATATTCATACAATTCCTTTTTTTTTTTTTTTTCCCTCACCACCTGTATTGTTACGTGGGTATTTTTTGGAATTGCTTGCATTAGATAAAGCTTTCAGCAGTCTTCTTAAAAATCAAAATGCGTGCATGCTCACGTTCAGAAAATAGGCAACGCTGCACACTTTTCTTTTATTCATCAGCTTTCGCATCCATCCATCCACTCATTTAAGTCTAGATTGTTCTGTTGCATACCTCTCCAGTTTCAGTTCTCTATGTCGAGCAGCAATGTGCTTGGGGGAAGGCAGCACATAGTAGTAGCCCCACATCTTCCCTGTTTCCTTGTAAATACTTGGATATGCAGGCTCCCCACTATCCAGCTGCAAGAAAAGACCTTTCTTGGGCCATTTTGGAGGACTCTTCCTCCATGTGAACTTAACAAAGATTAAATGTTTTCTATAGTTGAGTGGAGTGGCATCCTCTTAACATACAGTAACCCCTTGGACTGGATCCTTTACTGTAGGTTTAAAGATCATTGCACACAAAAGGATGAAGCATTCTTATTTAATTGTTGTACTGAAGTTGCACATAGTACAAGTTGGATTTCAGTAAGAAATAGATACACGATAATTAATACCATGTATTTATTTCCAGTATTCAAGTGAAATATGTGATTATAATTGCTGTCTCAGTTGTTAACAAAAAAAAAGAAGGAAAATCAAGTTTATACTCACCCTAAAATCATATCCTACAAGATCTGTATGTGTAGCCAGCTGTATGCTTACCATGCTTGGGTAAAGCTCAGAGGAGAGCAGGATCCTTCTAAGCTGGCTTCAGTCACAAACAACCAAGTCAGAGGATATGTGTTTGTACTTGTTTCCTTCCTCAGGGGTCTCCTCCGGTTCCTTCAAATGCAAAACTCCCATTTTCTGACATGATTATTGATCTGTAAGTTATTCAGAAGGCAGTTTCAATACCTCTCCTCCCTAGAATATTGATTGTCCTCATCTCTTTGGAGATAATAGCAACCCTTAGTGTGAGACCAGCTGCAGTTATTTCCTGTTCCAGTGAAAAATAGAAACAAGCCCTGGTAGTTAATTAAAGTGTAGGGCAATAATTTGCTTGACTTCAAAACAGTCTGATAAACTATTCATTTATTTGTGATATTGGACTACAAGTATAAAGTCCTTTACTGTGCTGAACTTTGTATTTTGTGGGACTACAATCAGAGTATTTAAACATAAATAGGATTAGTGTCTTCATTACTGAGCTTACACCAGACACTGTTGATGATTAATTATTTCAATATAGTAATATATAGAAGGTGATTGATACTACCATGGGCTGTTAGGCATCTCATCACACTGAATTACATTTGTATTTCACCCTGTGTTCAGAGATACTATCCTTGTACCAAGCTCAGTCCAATCATATAAATCCTAAGTCAGTAACATCCAAGTGGCCACAGGAAGGAGGTTCCCTTCTGAAATATGTCCATTTAGATCTGAGTACTGCTAACAGGCAGTGCACAGCTTACTTCAAGTTTTGACAGCATTAAGATGGGGAAAAAAAAAAACAACCAAAAAACCTTGATTTAAATGTCCGGAGCATTTTGGTGTAAACACAATTATTAGAGGATGCCACAGAATGATAGCTACAATAAGAAAGTAATTTGTCTCTTTAGCAAGTTCATTTGACAATCTAGTTAGAGCAAAATAGGAAAGAAAAAAATGGTCTTTATGTGAGCAGCTCTACGGAGTGATGGAAAGATAGATTCTGGATTTAAGTTACTTGACTGTATCCAGTCTTCCTTTCCATGCCCCCAGCCCTCTCCCATCTCTAGTCTGTCCTGGGAGTTCTCTTTTGAAGATGTTCGGCTTTCTGAATTTGCTCAGAAATTCATAGTTATATAAAAGCCTGGGAGCATTTTCTGAGCCATTACAATACACTCACATGAATGCTTTTAGGAATCTTGGGAATTCCATAGCCCCAGAATTTAAAAATTCATGCATGTTTGCAAGTATGTGCTGCATAGTCACAGCTGTTATCTGCAGGGCAGCTTGACCTGGATCCCTCTTGTTATAATAGCCTCAGGTCTCTGGAGATTCTGCATCTCATTCTCAGAAAGCAAACAAACTGATTTCAGTGCTCATCATTAGAAAAAAGACATGTTTTGGAAAAACTGAAGTATCTGTTTCACACTGAAGGTGGAGGATGAACGAGGGATCTATGTACCCAGATGGCTTTTTAGATCCATGTTGAAATGATCAGAAGAGCAAAACACTGGCAGCATCATTTATGATGTAATAAAACTCCGTCCCAAGAGTTTTGGATAGAAATATTATCTCCTAGGCAAATAAAATATGCGCCTTGGGAACTAGGTAGATTATTTTTTCATTCTTTTCCCCCACTTTAGATAAGATAAGCAGAATGCTATTTGGAGATTTTTAAAACTGTCATAAGCTGAACCAGCAAATGTCCTGATTTCAAAACTAATGCCAGTCTGAGACCATATTTCATCTATTTTTTGTGCTGCAGGTGGATGGCCTCTTTGTGTGAAGAGATCAGTAGGGTTGTTCACCCATTTAACCTTTTCCAGCTGCATATGCAGTGCCTGTCTTCGTTCAAAAGGCCAAATGAAAAAACTTGCAGAAACATATTTTGAAAATATTTAATAATGATCTTTAATCATTTTCTAGTGGTTGCTTTTTCTAATTTAAAAACACTGTGTTTACTTACAGTCGGGAGATGACGGACTGTTTCTTCCGTTTCTGCCACTGTGAAGTCTTTCGTTATGGTAACCATAAGCAGACTCTATAGGTGAATAGCAAGGATGAAATCACTTTGCTGAGAAGCTGATAACTTACTGTCAGAGGTGGCCACACAAGCACAAATGATGAAGCTCAGAGTCTGGAGCAGAAAGTTCTTGCAGTGAAATCATGATCCTCCTCTGTAAGGAGGCTGAGTGCCTTGGAGCTGCATGTCAGCCTCTAAACTGGTGGAAATTGGAGGAGAAAATGCATGAGGTGATGAAGGGAAGCAGGGGAAGCTGTAAAAAATGAAGATGAAAGATGCTAATACAGTGTTAGTTTTGTAGGTTTTATGGACTAGGATTAGGATACGTGTGAGGTGAGTAGGTTAATGTTTTTGTGCTTGAAGAGTCTGGCTTGAAGAGGTGCTGCTCAGCTCTTCCCAGCACTCTTGCATTCATGAATGAAACAAGACTAGTGAAAAAGAGAAGAAATAATACGTAGGTGGGGAAGTGGAGAGTTAAACCTCAATAGTCTGTGCTGCTAAATGTCATTGTAGCAGCTGCTGGGCTTGCAGAAAGAAATCAGCACCTGGGTACCTGCAGTCCAGGAGATAACAGATGAACAGGGACGTTTGTTATGGCAGTGTTAATGAGCCATGGCAGCTACATACATCTGGGCTTCTGGAGAGCAAAACCAGGGATAAGAGCAGTGGAAAGTAGATAGGGAGGAAAAAAAAAATTGGTGAGGGATTATATGCTGAAACCAAGTGAAAAAAAAAATCTAAGATTAAGTTGTGTAGCCCCCCTGCCCTTGAAATCAACAGCAAAATTTTTATTCTCTTCAGTGGTACAAAGATCTTGTACTTCCTACTAATCAGTAAGGGCATGAGAGTAATGGCTTGGACTCTGAGGGGAATATGTATATGATGTGAAGTGTCAGCACTTGTTCTGGGTGAATTATTACGAGAAGTCTCCCTGCTAGCTATATCCATTTCAGAAATGCAGTTTCATGCTCGTGGCTACACCTGCATTCTGAAGAATATGTACATGAGAAATGGAAAAAGTGATATTTTATATTAAATGCAACTTCAAAAAATTGGTAGCTGGCTATTTCTGTTTTGAAAATGGTACTTCTTCAGTTTGAAGAATCAGAAGAATTTAAGTTTTTCTCTCTTTCTTGACAATTCAAAATAAAGCCTAAAAACTTTTTATGTCAGCACACGTCTAGTAAATACCCTCACCAATTTTGTGTTCTTTTGTTGCTGAAGGGCTAGACTATAACAGGAGTTGTGCACGTAGTGCTTCCCGCTTAATACAGGATGTAGTTACATCCAGAACAGATCCTTAGTGGACTCTTCCTGGAGGCTCCTTCTGTAAGTAGATGCCTCTGTTTCTACCTGTAGAATTTTCTGTCCACCTAGTGGTATGTTTGAGTCAAGTCCAGGAGCACCTCTGGCTTGAACTCAAGTCTGCTACTACTCTTTTGCTGGATATTGAGAATTTGCTGTAGGATCTCCCAAGATGTTTTCCCATCTGACCTCATCTCTGGGTACTTTAGTGCTGACCTAGTTGAAGGAGAGAGAGTGCCAGTAATGTCCTATGCTTTGGTTTCACAACAGGACAAGGGGAGATTTAGATTGGTTATAAGAAAAAATCTGTTTACAAGAAGCTGAAGCAGGTTGCCAGAGAGGTGGTGGATGCCCCATCCCTGGAGGTACTCAAGTTCAGGCTGGACGGGGCGCTGAGCAACCTGATCTACCTGTGAGTGTCCCTGTTCACTGCAGGGGGTTGGATGAGATGCCCTGTAAATGCCCCTTCCAGCTCAATGATGATTTTTTGAGTGTTGCAAGGTTTGGGACTCAGATGTCTTCTCTGACTGAGGGAATATGGATCCACTGCTTCAGCAGTCAGTGACAGGCTATTTTTGGGGTGAGATTCCTTTAGGTGAAGCTGTTCCACTTTGTTGAGGGGATAGTACTTTGTGGGTCAGAGTGAGCCAGCTCGTAATGAATGACTGTAGCCTAAGGGCTACACCCACTCAGCTGGGAATAGGGAACTAGTTCTAGTCTCTATTTCAATTAATGTTTAATAAGAAATACTTGAATATTAATTGAAGCAGAAACCAGAACCCTTTGTGAAGTTGGAGGGAGGTAGCTGCAGGTAGCAAATGAGGTAACTTTCTTCAGCTCTCTGTTGAATAAAGCTGGAAAAGGCAAGCAAGTCCAGGGGAGGAATCACTGCCATGAACTGTGCAGAGATATAAGACACTGCAGTGTTGCAATGCATGCAGCATCCTTCATGAGCTCACCTGGCTTCCTCCTGGTGTGACCCAGTACTTCCCAGCAGCTGCCTCCACAGAGCTATCCTGCTGAAGCATAGGAGTTTCTTTTGGCATTTTCATTGATTGACTAAAGCCTGCATTATGAATGTATTTATCGACTACTAACACTATGCAGGTATTCGCAGCAATGGTTTCATTTCTAAAGAAGAAAAAACAGTTGTGAAGTATTCAGTGCAGCTATCATTAATGGCGTCTTCATATTAATGCACCTCCATGCAAACACTGCTTTTTGCAAAGAAGCTGCAGAAATGTGATATGAGAGCAGGCTATGGAGATTGCTATAGAGGTTAGAGCAGCCAGGAGTGACAGAGAGATAACAGAACTGTTTATCTTGTCATAATTTAGGATAGTATTACCATAGTCACTATATCTATATTTACATTCCTTTGATTTAGGAAGTTTTTTTCAATTGAACTGGCTCTGAATTAGGCTTAGAATATAAATTTATTATTTTGCCAACTGGTAGGTGCTTTGCTTTCTCTTTTGTTTTTTTTTGGAAAAGTCTGCTGAAGGGAGATCTTCCAGCTTGCTGGTGCCTAACCACCCTCATAAATTCTTCTCCCTCCATTGATGGAAATGCTAATGTTTTAGCAAACTTTTCAACTTCTTGAGACTAAACAAAACAAAATGTGTTGTTTCCTTCAGCTTTCAGAAATTCTGTTCAGATAGGGTGAGAGATAAGAACTTTACACTGCACCAGGGAGGTTCAGATTGGATATTAGGAACAATTCCTTCTCAGAAAGAGCCCTGATGCACTGGCACAGGCTGCCCAGGGTGGTGACTGTCCTTGGAGGTGTTCAAGAACTGCATGGATGTGGCACTGAGGGACGTCATCAGTGGGCATGGTGGGGGTGAGCAGATGGTTGGACTAGATGACCTTAGAGGTCTCTTCCAATCTTAATGGTTCTATGATTTTATAGACGTTAATCCTAATTATTATATAGCAGTGTAATGTTCTGTAACACATGCAACTTTATTCCTGGTTGCTGAGCTGCTAAAAATCACATTCCACTGTGCATGGGAGTTTCACCTGAATCTCAACAAAACCATGCTATGCAGGCAGCCAGGTGTTAGTGCTTTTCCTGTGAAGGCACTTGTTCGTCTGCGCTCTATCCAGACAGGAGAGCTGCAGTGCCTCGTGGCTCAGTGTGGTGGAGAGTGAGCCTGCCCCTGCTCTGAATTACTGTCCTCCTGATACAGTCTGCAGAAAATCAGCAGTGTATGTTTGAGGCAGCCTGGATGGGGCAGAGCTGTGGATTTCATCTTCAGTGGTGTTTGCAAACAAAGCTTTTTTTAAATAATTCTGACCTAGTTTGTGAAGCAGTTTTGTGAGGGCACTGTTTTGTGGACTTGTATACTGATACTCATTACTTTTCAATCACTGTCCCTGTTCTCAGAACTTTACTGAACTTCTTTCTGAAAAGACACAAAATGCCCTTCTTTAGCTTGGAGACAGAAAATAAATCAAGCTGTGATTTGTAATCTTACAAAACCTCTTCTGGTGCTGTGAGAGAAATACCCTGATAAACTGAGCTCAAAAGAACTCAAAACGTAGGCAGCAAGACTTGTCCAGGTCTGAGTAGCTTGTGTTGACTGCTCTAGTGTACCCTTATCAATTGATAAATGTTTAATTATGAATCTACCATTCTACTTCATCTACTTCCTAGTTATCACTAAACACTTCCTTGTGGTTCCCGTTTCACACGTTGGCCAAGGAACCACTCACTCCAGCAAGTGAAACCCAAGGTGGCCTTGTAAGATTTGCCTTCATATTTCCTGAAATGTGGCTTATAGTCCTATAATTGCTCATAAATTTGCCATGTTTGCAAGCAATGTTTGCTCCTCATGAGCAAGAAGTACAACAAAATAGGAAGTTTACCAGTGTAGGCTAAATACATTTTGCTGTGTTGCTCTTTAATCAAGATGATCTTCAGCTCATTGTTCTGCAGGTTTCACATCCAGATATAGCTGCAGTCTACCCAAATCAGATTTGGTTGCTGGTGTTTCCTGTTAATGAGCCCTGAACAATGACCTAGGATGCAAACTTGTGATCTGACACATGCATGACACTATTTTCTTTGGCAGTGTTTGGGCATTTAGCTCTTCTATGAATAAAAGAGTCAAACAATGGACAGTAGGGAGGTCAAAAAAAGGCCAGGCGGGATAATAGAGCATTACCAAGGGACTGTTGCATAAATACAGAGTGCCTTGTTATAAACACTCTAATTCCCAGTTTCCTTCAGAAAGGGTCTTTTACAAGGCTTCAAATAGAAAATAAAAGAGTGTGTACCTTCATCTGTGCTCCGTAATCTCTAGGCACTGATTAATCAAGTCGGGACCTGGCAATGAACTGTTCTTACATAAGGTCTGGTGAAATAATGACCTCTTATTTGTGCTGAGGTAGCATCTGAAAGCCTTCTGTGTACCCCCGTGGACAAGGTATTCTGTGAGAACACACAGAAAAAAGCAGTGGAGGCCAGAGGTGAATGTGTTTAAAAAGTAGTCAGACAATTTTTACGGAGAATGGGACTGTCAGTGCTTCCTACACCTGGATGTCCAGCCCTAGTGCCCAGCTGGGAAATTTCCTCAACCCCGTGATGCTGGAGGGGATGCCAGGAAAAGCATCATCATATAGTGTCCCTATTTCTTGTGTTTTAGGCTCATGTGAGCGGCCACTGCCGAAGGCTGGATCTCAGAGTAGCAGCGCTCTGAACGAAGAAAGCGTTAGTTCTGTGCCTCCTCTGGTTTTGTTTCACTTTTAATACGTAACTTTGCTGACTTGTTTTTGTTTCTGGATGTTTCTCGTAAGAACTGCTAATGCTGCATCAGTCTTTCCAGTATTAATTTTCTGGTTATGAATAACTTGGGCTTTTGTCTGTTCAAGTGGTGTGGAGTAAGAGATTTTGGCAGCGTTTGGATTAGCTGTGTTGCCAGTTTTTAAAAATCCTTGCAATGTGATCTGGACTCTTCAGGAGCAATAGCCCAGGAGTGGTGCTGATCTGTACCTTGTGACTTCATTCATTTGCCTGGGATTAAGGGCGAAAGAAGGAATACTCTGGTTGCCAAACTTCCTGAAGCTCAAGGCCAGTGGCTTAAGCTCTGTTTGAGATAAACTCAGCGGGAGAAGGAGAAATTTTTGCTGAAAGTCTTCACCCCTTGGGTGCATGAGTAAGATGAGCGTAAGTCTGAGTAAGTGATAAAGAATATTAAACAAAGAAAGAAAATAAATTTGTTGTCTCTTCTCCAATTAATTCCCTTTAGTGATAATATCCTGAGCAGTTTCCAATCTTACAAAAAGGAGAAAAAAAGTTAAAGCTTCTTTGAGAGACTGATACTGTTCTTAGCAGCCCTTCAGCGTTAAAACTTAAGTGCCTGGCAATTGCTGAATGTTTTATGCCTTAAGGACTCCTTGGGGTCATACTCACAGTAAATATGATGTATTCCCAGCTATCGGTGCACAAACAGTGCAGTCACATTTCTTTTCTCCAGGGAGCCCCATGTGCACTGTAGCTCTGCCTGGCTTAACCTCCTGCTGTTGACTTTCTCCCCTTCACTGCATACAGATGTATCACTTTTCTCCTAGCCTGCTTTCTCCCTAGCTTTTGACATGATTAAGCAGTACAGAACTGGGGTGATTGATTCAGAGATGTGATACACCAAGCAAATCCACAAAATAGTTTTCAGTCTCTTTTGGAGCTGATGTTAGTACTTAGACCTGGAGAGAAACTCATCATGCTGATCACACATGATCAGCAATTACCAGCTGGGGCACACTGCTACCACATCTGCTCTTAATTGTTCAAAACCCATATTTATTTTCAGTGATTTTTTTCTTGTCCTTTAATCAATACTGATTTATTTTTAAGGCTTTCTCCTGAGACTTACTAGGTAATTTTGGAAAATGCTATTTACCTTTTCCTAGGGAAATGTCTTAAGATGTCATTAATATTAATATTGACCTTACCCTGGGGCTGGATGATCTGTTGGATGTAGAGTGAGGCTGAGCATGATGTACCTAATACAGATATTTGGATAATTGATGACTAGTAATAACTTCCTTGGCAAAAACAATACTAAACAAAACAACCCCCCCAAAAAAAGAGCAACAAAACCCCCAAACAAACAAACGAAACACATAGAAGCAAAGTCTATGAAACCCTGAAAAATACAGGGGAGAGGGGTGGTGGTTTATGTTGTTCGTGTTCTGTATGGTGGCATCTTCTATTTTGTATTCACTCGGCTTACATTACAGAAAACAGCACTCTGTCCTATGCAGCAATGTGACGCCACCTTTCAGCATGGCCCTCTGTGGAGTAGGTTCTTGTGCTCAGATCCCTCTTCTGCCTTAAGCCCCCAAACTCATTACCAGTTTGGTACTGGTATAAATTGTTAATAAGTTCTTGGCTTTCACTATGCGTGCTAATTGTGCTTTCTGCAAGAAACTCGGTTCTCGAGGGGAACAATGTGAGAAAGATGACAGGACGGTGAACATCAAGAAGCTCAAATATGCCCCTTCTTTTTCTCCGTTTGCCCTTATTATAGTATATGAGACAAGCTGGTTATTTTTAGTCATTCTCAGCAGTTAGTGACAGTCAGCATCCAGGAGGAGGGCAGTGAGTCAGGCAGAGGTCAGACAGTGTTATCACCCTTTCATTGTGATGGTCAAATCCACTTTTAAGCTACAGGATTGAGAGAAATGCACTTTTGCTGGCAAATGCTTTAGATGTGTACGTGCAGATGCTCATACATAATCAGAGCTTGTCTGCTGCTGTGACATGATTGTTTTAAAAACACATCAGATAGGTAGAAATAGACATGAGTCCAATTTTTGTCTTTGGTGCTCATTCTTTCTGGCTGGTGGACATTTGGCTCTTTCAGCCAAATGTGTCTTGAAGGCATCATAATAGATATGTGGTTTTCACTTTAGTGACAGGTCAGGATGTCTGCTCTGATTCTGGCTGTGAACTGTATGTGAGGAATCGCTGTGGCATTAGGGTGTCAGCATCAGAGTGGGGTAGTTTAAAAATGGGCCATGTCTCACCCATTGTGCGTAGCTCTTCAAGAAAGTAAGACTTGAAGGCAATACAACACTGAGTTGTGGCTAATCATACAGGGTAGTTACTATTTGTTGCTAATATTCCTTCCTGTCTCATTTTACCAAGGGAAGCAGCAACACAACAGCAGCAAAAAGATTCCACATTCTGGGTTTGTGCTTAGTAGCCATACTTGATTAAAATTGCACAGGCAAAGCTCTGGTCAATATGGAGAAAGCAAAATGGATCTTTCCTAAATGGCTTTTCTCAAGTGGTATTCTTGTGTATCAGCTCTCAAGTGAGGCATGAACAGATCTGATGACAGATGAGAAGAGCAGGGAAGTAAGAGAGGAAGATCTAAACAATATGTGTAGATAGGGGTTGTTTTTTTGAGTAAATACAAATATATCAAACAGAAAAATTTAGTATTTCCGCCTACATCAAGTCATCAGCAAGGCTCCATAAGTTCATTCTGGCTTGGTTTGCTCCAAAAAACTGTCAGAAGGATGGCTTGGGTTTGTTGTCCAAGTCTTCAAATATAGACCTGCAGGCTTCAAATATACAAACACTTCACAAGATGAGAACTTTCAGTTCACAGAAAGATCTAAGCATGTTTTGAAGTGGAAGAATGAAAAACGTGTAGGAAAACATTTGGATAGGCTTATTGACGATACTTTCAGATGTGTTCTTAGGCATCTTGTAGAGCTGGTACTCACCTTGTCTTGGCTGAAGTTCTAACAAACATTTTACTGTTTGACAGGCAAGAAATAGATGTAGACTTACATAATTAGTGTTTTTTTGACACTCATTTTGGAACTAGATGATCTTTGATGTTCCTTCCAACCAAAACCATTCTATGCCTCCAAGAGTTTATTGTAGATCTTTGTGACATCATCAGAATTAATTTTTTTTGGAGGCTAGAAGATACAGCTGATTTTTTAATACATCTTCATCTGCCTATGCTCTATAAACATCACTAGTGATTTGAAGTTGATCCTCTGACAGCTTTCCTGTATTTTTATGTAGATTTCTGTTTTTATCCCTTGCAAACACTTTTAAATAGCCAATTATTAATTTTCCATGGCACTTTTCTGGCACTCCAAAACTTCTGAAAGGGGTCTTCCTCCCAACCTGATTGCATAATTTCTTTTTGTCATATTTGTTCTGAGATGCAATTATACTGGAAACTGCCATTTTTAAAAATAAACCATCTATAGACTGTAAGTGAAACTGAATCCTAAATTGCTGATGAAGTTTAAAAATGCTATTGTATGGTTTGTCCCTATGAAATTGTATTGATACCCTCTAGGGAAAGAAATAGTGCACGTTCTGAAGTTTAAAAGGAAAAAACAAGCAAACAAAACTCATGTGGGTCTGGAAATTTAAAACAGGATATGTGCAAGCCTGATGATGCTTCTGCTTAGGAAACCCCCCTGTATGGGAACTGTTGAGTCACAGCCTGAACCACCAATTGATCACCTGAGGCAAGGACTGTGTCAGCCATGGGAGCACAGGTGAAGGCAATTCACCTGTGTGAACGGGAGGGGTGGAATCTGGCTCCACCTCTCCTAAACCCATTTAGGGGCTGTCTGCCACTAAGGAAGGATCTCTTTCTGGAGATCCCTTCTTTGTGGAGCTTTTCATCATAAGCCTGTATCTTTGGATATGGGAGAGTATTCCTTCTCTGTTCATTTGCTGTCTCACTACAATACTCATTCTAACTGTACTTTGTTGACTGTACACCTCCTCATTTTTGCATGTTATCAGTAGCAGTAAACTCTTTATGTATCATCAGCTGTGATATAGGACAGCTACACTACCTGTCTCTTTCTAAATTCAAGCTGTAAATTGCATGAGTAACCTAGAGACTATTTTGCAGGAATGCAAAGAATACTCTTAGCTTCTTACTGCAGCAATCGCAGAGGCAAAGCAAACTAACTGCCAGCTTGGCTCCAGCTGTATTT